>NC_135438.1:17088011-18288011 GCF_051991255.1 Vanacampus margaritifer | reverse complement strand
AAGGAAGTGAAAGTATGCCATAAAGCAGTCAGCACATTTGTGTTTTTTTTTTGTGTGTGGCAGTGTTCCTACCATCCTCCTCAAAGTTGCTTAGTGCCAGTAAAAATGATACAGACCCTCTCAGGCCATGGCAAAGCTACCATTCAACTAGTTTCAGGTCGATGTTTCATCGGAAGAGTTATGAAAATATTTTATTAAGGTTGAAAAGTTCCTTAGTGCCTGACGTATATGATCTGACACATACATTGCACGGATAATCCATTAGAGGGCAGTATCACCCAGCTGATGGCTTTTCCAGTGACGTTGCCCCAATTGAGAAAGGAGCGCCTATACTTTAAAATTGAGGAAATATTCTTTCTGATTTTTGGAAATACTAAGATGTTTGATATGACTGTTTATTATTATATTTTTGACTGTTATAAATAAAATTAAAAAAACATATATTGTGACAGGATGTATCAAATATGACACAAATCAAAATGTGGAAGTTGAAAAAAATGGTTTGGTCAAAAGGACCAATAAATACTCTATAGACAAAGAATCGTAATTTTCTCTAAAATATTTCAAGGTTCAGTTTTCATAGGGTTAAAGTGGTTTACGCTTTGGTGACATACAACAAAATGAGGCAAATGGATAAGAGACAATAATGCATTTTACTGAAAGTCACCTCATTGGTATAAAAATAGAAATGTGTTTTTTTCAGGAGCCTGTCAAATGTTTTAATGATTTATATGAGTTAACATTCATTTCTTTGCCTTTACGGTACATGTTTGCCTCCATATTCTTACTGCATATTTGTCACTAGATGTTGTTACTTTTGTTGCAGGGAAATAGAATATTAAAGTTTTGACTGTTAATCAAGTTACAACTTTTTATTAACAAACATTTTCCAATGATATGTAATTTTTTATTTGTGCATTAATAATTGATTTCATTCTGTCACCCTTCTTAAGGACAATGCTGAGCAGACATCCCCCAATCTAATGATTCCACTTTAATTATTAATTAAATGACCACTGCATATTCACAGGTTCATTCTTCATTATGTAGAGCTGTCAAATATGAGACACTCTAAAGTACACAAACTACATAGTGTGTATCATTTGTCAATTTCCAATACCTGCTATAGATAGAGATGTGCATTTCTCAATATGTTCTGCACTGCTGCTCTGAGAACGGGGCAAGAAGGTTTTAACAGCATCTCCCCTAAAGGTCACCTTAGACATTCATTGTTACATGTCCTTTGGTTTGGACCTACAGCATTCAATAGTAGTGATGGTCAATATGGATTACGTTGGAACTGGTTAAGCTTGTGGCATTTTAGAGCTGCTGAGCTTGACTTACATTATAAATCCAATTAACGCTCAAAGGAAATTTGTTTTATAGCAATATGTCTTTAGGGTATATTAAGGTGGACATATTTTGATTTCCGAAAAAGAGGACACTTAGCCTGGCCTCGAGATACGTAAATGATTCTCAAAATGTACTCAACGATGTCATATAACTAGTTTTAACATATGCTTCCTCTGTATGGGTACAACATAAAACAAAAACATAACTCTCTTTTGAAGTCTTATTGGGCAAATGACTAGATAATGACATAATGTTATAAACCCAACTTTTTTTTCTCTTGAGATCCCCTTTTTCTTGTGTACGTAAATGGATAAAAACAGCTGGATTTTGCTTAATAACTCACATTCCACAAATATTGATCAGAATGTCATATTTAGACTAGAGGTCACATATAAAACATTATTATTGTCAAGAAATGTTTAAGGCTGACTTCCCTTTTAACAAATTTATTGAAGTGCTGTAACTAGACCAACCATTGCAGCACAAAACTACTTGCCACTTTTATACTGGCAAAAGCAGGAACTTGGGAAGTTCGGAAAAACTCCCAAATGGCCAATTCATTCCAGCCATAACACACACCACACCAGCATCTACCGAAATTCAAACACAATGTTCCTCTGGTCGTTGAATCGGTGGAGGCTGATGTCTGTGGATCTCACTCTGCTTCATCTATCCTTCCTTCCTTTCCTCAGTCTTTCCTTTGGTCTCTCCCTAATTTGTTGGAATTTAGATGTTTCTGGGGTTGGTGAAAGATTCTGGTTGGTAACCCGGTGGGTAGTAGGTGATGTGTGGTCGTGTGTGTGATTTCACTTTTCTTTCTTTTCTTTGATCCTTCCTCGGGTCTGCTGACAACCTCACGACTCTAGCTGGATTCTGAAGTATTTGGTTTCGGTGAATGATATGGGATTTTTAATAGGTTTTAGGTGAATTAATGTGTACACACTCACACACACGCACACATGCACACACATACCCGCACATGCACATACTCACGCACATACAAAAAAAAAGAAAAAGAGAAAAAAAAGAAAGAGCAATGATGATGTCGAATCGGTAAGATTACCGAATGAACAATACTGAGCTTTCTCTAAAAGAAAAAATGTAATAAAATAATAATAATAATAAAGAAGCGCACATGTAGTACGCATTTCTCACACATTCTACAACACATTCTACTTCATCGTAGTTTGTATCTTGTCTTGTTCCAACTGATGAATTTGATGCGGTGAGGTTTTCACGGCTTTCTGCATTATTGTGTGGTGGAAAACAAACAAAAGCCCAAGACAGTGCCGATGTCCATGTATGGTGTGGTAGACTTTTTTTTTTAAGTTGACACTCGCAATATGTTGGCAGCGTGTTACTGTAACGCGTAGTAGGACAAATCTCTGTTGGCTTTATTTGCTTTTTTCTACTGTAATTTGCTAAATTAAATCAATAAATAAATTCAGTCCAAGCAATGTGAATGTGGCCTTCCCATGCCTATACCTTTGTCTTCATTTTGGTCTCTGTCTCTTTGTAAGGAACTTGCATTCACGATTATAAAGAATCACCAGGAATAAGTTGCCCTTTGTGTAATATGACTACACACGCTAGCTAGCATATCCTTGCCCGGAGGTCTGCGTAAATATCCTTTTAATTTCAGACAATGCCTTGTGTGCATGCCAAGAGTTATTTTTGTCCAAACTGTATAAAAAATTTCTAAACACTAACTCGTTTTTGTTTGTTTTTTTGCTGTTTCGTTTGAGTGATAGCATTGGCTGTGAGGAAACCGTCAAATTAGCACACGCTACACCGTTTCTGTGATTATCGGCTGGGACGAGCGGTCAGGATAGGCAAGGTAGACACTGCCTGCCCCAGGCTGAAATGAAATTATTTATTTAAATTATTTCTTTCATTTCAAAAAGCCTACACTATCTATAGGTTTAAAAGTGACAACATTTGGGGATTTTCATAACTCAATTAAAAATGACTCATTACTTCGTCTGGCCAGCAGGCAAAAATGCTGCAAAAATTATCGTCTTGAAGGCACACTGCTACGGTGCTTTTCTGCGTAGATGTGTGTTCGCTCATGCGTAGTCAGTTTCCCAGTAGAAAAGTCCTTTACGCAAATAGGCAGATTGCTACGTAGCCTGTATTATTTCTATGCCAACGTACTTTCGCACAGTGCATTCGTGAATTCAAAGCACACTTGTAAGATAAGATGACGCCACTCTGGAGAATATAAAACTATTTTTACGCCTTTCTTTTGAGGGAAAACGTCATCTTTTGAAGGATGGGAGACCAACGCCTTAGCTACTGGATCTTCAGCAAAATAAGGGACAAAAACTTATTCGTACTTTTCACAAAGGTGCAAAAGGAAAGATTGGCTTTGTGGATGTGCTTCGATTTTCACTTTACATGGTGTTTAATGTTTTTGCTAGCTTGATTTTGTGAGGAATTGGGCTGTTTTACAGGGAGATACTCACTTATTACATTCTTTCCGGGCGTCCGGGCGGGTTTGAAATAGTCCGTTTTTCATTGTGCGGCAAATGGGAGGCAGAGTGCACTGCAACGTTTACTGTGGCTGGCAGATTGCACATTGGCTGACGGTGGCCCAAAACTTTTGCTGAGTGGCGAGTGTTGAGCTGCCGCATCGGAGGCGATGGGTACGAATCCCACTCGAAGTAAAAAATGCAATAAAATAAGATTACAGAGCAAAAAATGTAACACTTCAAAAGAGAGTAATGATTTTTTGTTTTTTTTTCTTCCCATAGAGAGGAGAGTTATGTTAAAAATAGTTTGAATGTATGGCATCTTGTATCCGAGTATCAAGTATCTCGAGGTCAGGCTGAGTGTTCTCTTTTTTTGGGAAATGAAAAATATGGTCACCCGAGGATCCGTTGTACACTCGCCTGCCGACACACAAATTTGTAATTGGTGTGTGCGTCTCAATTTGCGACTGCCTGCCTACCCAAACCTAGAGCTCTCTGCACGTCACTGAATGCTTGCAATTTCACTTGCAACTTTTGGTGGATTTAGAGGACAGCAGACCATCAGTTTATTGTGTTCTATTAATAGCCTATGAGTGTTTTTATACAACTTTTTACTGTTATTATGGCTACTACAAGCGTTAGCATAGGTTAGTGATGACCATTAACGTACAAATTCATGCTATGTAGAATTGCATGATAAAGCAGTGATCCCCTGTAATTCTTTCATAACGAGCACACAAAAGTAAACGAAATGCACACATCAACCGCCAACTGTATCCCGGCCTACACAAAGTTTTTCTTCTTCAGGTTTTCGTTTCTTTCAGTATGAGCCGAGCTACAAACTTGTCTGAGCGGACGCACAACAATGATTTGTGCCCACGAGCAGATGCGCTCACAAGTAATTGGTTTAGACTGAAGAATCACCGGTGGAACAACAGGAGGACAGGAAGAGAAAAGGGAGAGGGAAGAGGGGAGATGCTTTGCTTCAGCTCATTAACCAACGCCTGTTAGCTGGAAAATAAATTGGGTGAGAGTCCACCACTGGAGAGGCTGATTAGTTAATTTTTCTCCCACTCCTGAATGATCTGTCGTTTGTTTGGTGAGGCATGAATGCTCCTCTCTCTCTCTCTCTCTTTCTCATCCTCTCACACGTGACATATGAGCATATACTCAAGTCAACGGCTGGGCTGGGCGAGTCGCAAGCAGAGGAGAATGAGACAGGTGTCACATGACGTACAGCCAGCTACAGCTCAAAGGTCACCTCGAACCTCCAGTGGCCTCACAGTCAGTGTTTGAGGGAAGCAACCAGCGGGCCAACTATGTGATTATAGGGTGTGCGATGGCTTTTACCGCAAATGTTTTCAAGCAACAACAGCAGGCAGAGGCATTATTGTAATGCCACCAATATCATGACTGAAGACCATTTGTGTTATATTGTATCGTTATGAACACTCATCACATTAACACTTTAGCACTTTTAGTGGCGGTTTTGGTTTTGTGAGGATTTATATTTGGTTCAGAGACTACATGAGAGCGATGGAATTGGAATCAAACAAAGACTCTGTGATGCTAGTAGTGCTTTGAAATCTTGGACCGAGCTAGCAGCTTCTTTGCCCACAGTTAGCATGTCTAGCATGATGTAGCCTACCTTTCAATTACTGTAGGACATAAAATAATTCTTGCATCTTTATACGTTCACTTCCTCATGCGCACTTTCACAATGCATTATAATATGCTAGATTAAACACACTGCATGTAGGCTTGCATGATCTGGGACGGCAGCTGTGCGAAGGACTTCTTTGAGGAGCAATGCATGTTAATGGATACTGGTGTTTTTGAAATGGGCTGTCATCTTTCCCCCTCACACCGCTCCTCCCACTCTAATAAGATCATTAATCAGGGAGTGTCAGTGCTGAGATATGGGTCGATAAACAATTTGGTGCAACATGGATAATGAAAACCGGAGTCGTTTAATATATTCACCTGCTTATAAATGAATCAGGAAAAGTTTGCGATCTGGATCCCTCTCAATAAAAGCACCTGCACTAAAACATAGCAACTAAGTCTACTATAACACTGAATTAAATTGAATAACTTCACCCATTAGGATACATCTATCATTGCTTAAAAAAAATCTGCATAATCAGCATCATTTGGAATTGAAATTGCTTAAAAAACGCGGCAAAGTTCCCCAACCTAATCACATTGCATCGGCCAATTGTTAACCCCAGCAATTAAAAACCACATAAATGGATATTAGCAAACTATTTGACAACCTTGTACTTGTAAGTCAGTTGTCATAGTAATACATTCAAATGCAACCTGATTACTGTGATCAGTCAGATTGTGTTTAAGAATAACTCAAAATTAATCTTTTTTAATTCTTTTTTTTTAAAGTCTGGATTTGAATCAGGACTTTGTATGTGTACATTCCTGATGTTTTAGAAGTTAGATTATATTTTAAAGTATATGCTAAAACATTGGAGGAGCCAGTTAACAACAGTGTCATTTCTGATAGCGTTCCTAAGTTGAGATGTTTTTGGTTTCAAATGGAATCATTAAAATGTAGCCAACAATGCATCAACAAATGCCCTCAGTCCAATCCCAACAGTTACAGAACACTTTCAAGTGTGATGTTTTCAAACAATTATTGATGTGATGCTAGCAATGGCTCAAAAGAAATGCTTTGTCTCCGAATCAACCAACCAAAGATGGACAACACAAGAGCATCTTGAGGTATTATTCAGCTGGCTCTGGATTGTTTCCTTGGTTTCGTACCTGGTTCCCCTTGATACTGTCTTAATGTTTGTGTGCTGATGCTTGCTGGCTCACTCGCAGTCTGCTCATCAAGTCAGTTGCTCACAAACAAACACGTTATCTTAAAATATCCAGAGACTGTTGAAGAAAGGCCTGGGTCAAAGTTCACCTTAAACCAATTTATTCTCTCCACATTTTCTCTTTGAGTTCACAGGGGCAACCTGCTTCATTGTAAGCATTTCAAGTCATTGTATTCCCGTGTAGCTTTTTGCTTCACCAGCATATAGTCTTATCAACAGGAAAACAGATACAATTTACTTTTGCCATACATTCCATCTATAAGTTAAAATTTTCTATTCTCACAATCCATCCATCCAAATGATATGCAAATCATAACCGCTTCACCACGATAAGGTGACGGCTCTGTCATTTAAATGCTCCTGTATTATTTTCCTAGCATGGCACAAAGACAGAACACATAAATCAATTAATTACAGCGATTATATGTCTACATTTTCACCATACAGGATATATCAAGTCCTTAACTGTTACAATCAGTTCAGTTTGCACAGTTGTACTATTCATTCATTACATCCACAAAGTTCTGCAAAAACATATAAGAGTCAGTAGTAGTCATTACCTTTCAAAAAAGTAATCAAGCAGGTGGGAGACATTCATTCAACTTAATCAAGTTTGGAACCTAAAACCAATTGATACATTTTGTGTACAAATTGCATTGCGCTGCCTCTATCTTTTAGTGTATCTCTGTGTTTTCCCGAGTCAGTCGTTTTGGGTCACCTCTATGGCCAGCACTACTTGTCTGGGTGATTAGTTGCCCGGTGCTGGCTGCCAGCCTTTGCACCCTGTGGATTTATGACAGTGATGGCTGGCCATGGTCTCAGGGGAGGGGCAAACGTATGTTGCTGTGTGCTGCTGTGTCAATGAGGCCAAGGGAGACACAGCTGTCCTACTAATGAGGGGACATAAGGTTATCTACAGCAGGTTGGACCGATGTCGTGGATATGGAAATGAGGCAAGGCCTGGGTGTTAAATCATGTGTGAGGCAGAATACATGCAAAGTTTTTGTTTTGTTTAAACCCTAATAGGGGTTTAAACTGCTAATCCCGCCTCAGCCCACCCCAGTCTGAGAACGTAAGTTTGAGTGGAGGGTAATTAATTAATTAAGCGTAAAGGTAGGTACAGTGCATAAAACAATAATGTAGACAATCATGGTCAAGTGTAGAAAATATGGTCAGTAACATACAGTATATCCCTCCAGAATAGATGAAAAGATAAAGTGAAAACTTGTCATGGAGGCTGCAAATAGCCTTTAGCATTGAATTAGCTATATGAATTTATGGCATAAAATGTGTTATGCATGTGACATCCATCTCCTGCAGTGGTGGTTTTCTGGCATGTTCAATACAGTGGACCCTCTCATGTACTTGTGGTCCAGCATCTCCGGTTTAACATATGACCGTTGATTTTCACATATCCGAACCACTGGTGGTTCGAACCAATCACAGAGCCACATTGTGTTTGGGGGCGTGATATGCGGCTCAACTGTGACGAAACCAGGAAGCCAGTGCCGATACCAGGGCAAATAAACAAACCTAACATAGACTATTGGACGCTGCAATTAATTCTGTTCTCGCAGAATTACTCACCGTTGCCTCGTGCTTTTTTAGCTGGTAAGGTAAAGATGTCCGTTCTTTTTTTTTCATTTTCTTTTTTGCACTCACTCACACAAACACACACACACATTCAAACATGGTCACCCAGGTGGGGAAGTGAACCCACGCCAACTTGCGTCGTAGGCAAGTGACGGTACCATGTTCGTGCTTTTTCCCCCTCTTCGACGAGAACGTCAACGACATTTTCATCCGTGGCCGTGATTGGTCAAAACAATCAGCTCAAAGTATTGTACAGAATGCTCCGCCTTTTCCGAGCAAATCAACGTGGAGCAGTCCCAGATTGATATTGTGGAGAACTCCCTTGAGTGAATAACAATATCAATCTGGCTATTGCGCGGCACGGTGGTTGACTGGTTAGCACGTCCGCCTCCCAGTGCAGAGGACGTGAGATCGAGTCCGGGCTTTGGCCTTCCTGGGTGGAGTTTGCATGTTCTCCCCGTGCTTGTGTGGGTTTTCTCCGGGTACTCCGGTTTCCTCCCACATTCCAAAGACATGCATGGCAGGTTAATTGAACACTCCAAATCGTCCATAGGTGTGATTGTGAGTATGGTTGTTTGTCTCTGTGTGCCCTGTGATTGGCTGGCAACCAGTTCAGGGTGTACCCCGCCTACTGCCCGAAGCCAGCTGGGATAGGCTCCAGCACCCCCTGCGACCCTTGTGAGGAAAAGCGGTTAAGAAAATGGATGGATGGATGGATGGATGGATCTGGCTGTTGCCAGTTTATGCTAATAGGGGTCCGGTCCACTATACTGTATAGGCAATAATGAAGTGCTGCTGGTGGTGTGGGGCTCTTTAAACGAGAAATGGTTTTCTATTGTGTAATGACGTCATGACGTTTCCATAATTGCCATTTGTATGTGGAATATATATATATATATATATATATATATATCACAAACCTGATATTTATACAGGGGTGTGTAGTACCTTTCATATCCAATGTTAGTACTCAATGGATGTAGAGTAGTAGAGGAGAATGGCATAATACTGATACGATATTGTCTCAGCACCAATATAATGATAAAATGATTATACAATCATTAATGTATTAAATATGCTACACCATTTTGTCTCCTGTGAGGGGAGCTTTCCCAAAGTGGTTAAACAGCCTCCCTTGTGAGGCCTTGTCAGAATGATCTTATCTCTTTGTACCTGGCTATGAAAGCTACAAAAGCTGACAGATACACTTGTTTGTGGTGAAAGCATGGAGAAGCATAAACAAAAGCTCAAAGGGCTGTTATTTATCAACACATCAAAATAGCTCTTATCATGAACTAAAAATCTGACTAAACCTAGAAGTGGTGTGCTACTTGCTTATTTGAAGTGCATGTTGCTTAGGATGTATTTATACTAATTCCCTCAACATACGCCAGTTCTTCAAAGCTCAAGTCAAAGGAGGTGAAAGTGAAAACAAAAGTGACAACACGGGATTGTGTTGTTACACAATTCAACCTCAAGGTTTTGAAGTTGTTAAGACAAGACTTATTTTATCCATCCACAAGCCAAAGGTAACGCAGATGCCATTGCCGCAACATAATTAATTAACAGTGATGAATTTTAAGATGATGTCAATGAATTGCACCAAATAGTTGTTTTCTCCAATGTGGTGTTGATTTAGCCAACTGCATTATTGAACATGTTACTCATACGAAAAGCCGACTGATGTAGCTTAGTCAAGCTGCTGGTGTGAAATAAATGTGATCGCTGCTATTCATAAAGGGAATCTTTAGTTTGCAAGTATGTTAAAGTAGTGAATAAGGCGTAACAGTCAAATTATGTTGAAGCGCAAAAATGTGTGCTATTTTGTTGCTATTCAAACCACACAAATAAGGCATAATACTCAGTATCAATCATGATGATTGAAAATGAGGTCAAATATGAGTACTGTACAACTGACACCACACAGATGTGCGGTATTGAGAGAGATGGTTAATGAGCTATTCACTGCTATTCACACACATTAGATTGATATTGTGATTGGTGGTCATTTGACAGCAACTGGGAAAAAAAAGTATGCTATTCCCCACATTTATGATCCTATTCACTAGCCATACTTGGTTCGAACTGTAGTACGGAAGAGGATTAGGGCCAGTGAAGAGAGAATTTTTTGGGGGGCAGGATTCTGACTTTATTCTCATAATTCTGACTTTTTTCTCTCTCTTCACTGGCCCTAATCCTCTTCCGTAGAACTGTGTTTGTATTCAAGACCTTATAAATGTAAAAATAAAATAAAAATAAAAAGCACATGATTTTGTCTTTTGTATTTGCTCAAACTGATTCATGATGTGTAAAATTTTGGGAATTCCATTTGATGTGTACAGTATGTATGTACAACATCTGTATTTGCTAAAATTGCAGATGAAGATCAAATAATGGGTGATAAAAAAAGAGAAAATGGTGACAAATACAGCTCTGACAAATACTCTTATCATACAGTTTGCAAAAATTGACCCCACATTTGAATTATAGATCAAATATTGTCCAATAATCATAATAATTCTGACATGAGCTCATAATTTGGGGTGAACTATCCCCTTAAAGTGTACATAAACACTGTAGTCTGACACTTTGTTAGCTTTGCGTAATTCTCACCGGTGTGAAAAGTGTCTGGATGTAGTTTAGCGAACGTTCATAGGGTGTCATTGTCGCCTTTCCAGTCTCTCTTGGCTACTGGAAGCCACTTCCAGTCATTCCTGTGGGTTTTGTCGAAAGCGCTTTTTGCGGGCACTCCCATTACGCCCTCTGGCATTCAGCCTCGATCTTCGTACGACTACATTCTGAGCATATCAGTACGCACATAAATGCAGGACAACACCCAGTTTGTGTGTGGATAAAGATACAATAGTATAGCCATTTAATGCTTAAAGGTCTGACTTCAGATCTAGACAGATTTCTCTCTCCCCCCCCCCCCCCCCAATAGAGTGAGGTGTAGATGCAAGAAGTCGGAGGATCTCATGCTTTGGTTTTATTCCCCTCACACAACCATCATCGGCCTGTACGTGCTCATTGTAGTGAAGAGCCACATTGTATGTGTCAGTCTGCAGCATGCATGCAGCCCTCCTGTTCAACCACAGAGAATGTAGAACAGGTCCAGCAGGTTGGGCTGGGCGTACCTATGGTGCTGTTACGCAAGTGCACAACATTAAATACCATCATCACCCCTGAGGTGCACCTCTCATGTGCCTCATCACAGTTAGGATTGCAAAACACATCAAACTGAAATATTGATAAAGTGCATTTGCTGACCTTCACTATTTTCAGTAATGTTTACATGGCGTCTTTTTTTTTTTGATTTTGTAGTTGTATCGATAAGTAATACAAGGGTATTGACTTGTTTGTAAGGTAAAGAACAATGTGTCATTGACAATGACTTGTACCCTGCATAGTGTGTATGCAAGAGTGCAGGAATGCATCAGTAGCCTGCTGGGCCACATACCTCCTCCTGTGTGTCGCCAGCCATACATTCTTGCTTCAAGTCTCGCACTTTAACTACTAGAGGTTAACAGGCCTTGGTGTGGTTGTGTGATTGACTTGTGCGTTTGCGATTTTAATCACGGCGAAAGTGAACGCAGGTGTCAAAATTGAGATCTTGAGCAACACACCAGCATTCCAACTGAACATATGCCTCCCTAATTCCTGTGTGTGAAGGCATTTGTCCTGATTAATTCTGCTTTGAAAATATGTCTGGAATTAAAATAGGTTTATGGCATAGCAGAGTTTAGATATGAAAACTTGATGCAAGTCAACATCAATGTTGCTGAGGTCTCGGGTAACAACCGTTTACAGCGTAGCTTCAGAAAACAGGTGAGTTGTGATCGGGTCGTTGCCTGAGCCCCTGAGCAACATTGATGTCATCTTCAGTCGACAGCAAGTGGCAAAATGGCCGCCCCCTAAGATGGATAAAAATAGCTGGATTTTGCTTCATAACTCAATTTCCACAAATGTAATAGCAATCAAAATGTCATGTTTAGACTAGTGAGGTCACACATGACATATTATTGTCAAGAAATGTTTACGGTTGACTTCCACTTTAATGCCATCTCCGTGTTGCCTCTCTTAAAGGCAGCCAATGAGGAGACCAAAGAGCATCTGTATGAGACCCTGCTGGCCGAGTGCCGCGACACCATCCAAGCGGTGCGAGAGGAGCTCAAGACTGAGGCGGTACGATTATATCACCTTCAAAGTTTTTAGTAGCTCAAGTGGAAGATGTTGCTATGACTAAAAGTTTCTAACATTTTTCATGTTTGATTATTGCTTGTGCTTGTAGAAGCAGCGAGAGAGGAGCTCTGATGCTGAAAACGGCAAAGTGTCCAACATGCAGTTCGGTGAAAGCATGGAGAAGCATAAACAAAAGCTCAAAGGGCTGTTATTTATCAACACATCAAAATAGCTCTTATCATGAACTAAAAATCTGACTAAACCTAGAAGTGGTGTGCTACTTGCTTATTTGAAGTGCATGTTGCTTAGGATGTATTTATACTAATTCCCTCAACATACGCCAGTTCTTCAAAGCTCAAGTCAAAGGAGGTGAAAGTGAAAACAAAAGTGACAACACGGGATTGTGTTGTTACACAATTCAACCTCAAGGTTTTGAAGTTGTTAAGACAAGACTTATTTTATCCATCCACAAGCCAAAGGTAACGCAGATGCCATTGCCGCAACATAATTAATTAACAGTGATGAATTTTAAGATGATGTCAATGAATTGCACCAAATAGTTGTTTTCTCCAATGTGGTGTTGATTTAGCCAACTGCATTATTGAACATGTTACTCATACGAAAAGCCGACTGATGTAGCTTAGTCAAGCTGCTGGTGTGAAATAAATGTGATCGCTGCTATTCATAAAGGGAATCTTTAGTTTGCAAGTATGTTAAAGTAGTGAATAAGGCGTAACAGTCAAATTATGTTGAAGCGCAAAAATGTGTGCTATTTTGTTGCTATTCAAACCACACAAATAAGGCATAATACTCAGTATCAATCATGATGATTGAAAATGAGGTCAAATATGAGTACTGTACAACTGACACCACACAGATGTGCGGTATTGAGAGAGATGGTTAATGAGCTATTCACTGCTATTCACACACATTAGATTGATATTGTGATTGGTGGTCATTTGACAGCAACTGGGAAAAAAAAAGTATGCTATTCACGACATTTATGATCCTATTCACTAGCCATACTTGGTTCGAACTGTAGTACGGAAGAGGATTAGGGCCAGTGAAGAGAGAATTTTTTGGGGGACAGGATTCTGACTTTATTCTCATAATTCAGACTTTTTTCTCTCTCTTCACTGGCCCTAATCCTTTTCCGTAGAACTGTGTTTGTATTCAAGACCTTATAAATGTAAAAATAAAATAAAAATAAAAAGCACATGATTTTGTCTTTTGTATTTGCTCAAACTGATTCATGATGTGTAAAATTTTGGGAATTCCATTTGATGTGTACAGTATGTATGTACAACATCTGTATTTGCTAAAATTGCAGATGAAGATCAAATAATGGGTGATAAAAAAAAGAGAAAATGGTGACAAATACAGCTCTGACAAATGCTCTTATCATACAGTTTGCAAAAATTGACCCCACATTTGAATTATAGATCAAATATTGTCCAATAATCATAATAATTCTGACATGAGCTCATAATTTGGGGTGAACTATCCCCTTAAAGTGTACATAAACATCTTCTAAGTTTGACACACCACTAAGATGAGTGTTAAAAGTGTTAGAAATGTCAATCTTAATCGCTTCATGTGCGGCAAAAACTTCCTGCACTGCATTTTTTTTATGACGGTCCATGTAAGTCACTTTCGAATGTTACGGGCGAATACCGATACCAGTAACAGTATTGGGCCGATACCAGGCCATATTTCAACATATCATGTAAACATACACACATTTCCACTCTCCATGGATATATCGGAAATTACGGAGCAGAAACAAGGCTTTTACCTAGCAATGGCCGGAGCACGTCCTCTCATCTCTTGTAGAAAGCTAACATTATTTTGCTTTTCTGTCGCAAAATACGATCACACAATAAAGTCCTCTTCCGAAAAATTCTAAACAGAATAAAAACATGGAATGGGGAGGCAGGTCAAGCCATAGTTTCATTCTGCCATATCAAAGTGTTGTTGTCATGCAAAAACCGCTTTACATAGTTGAAATGTAAACATAGCTTGTTTATAGAACATATTAGATAAATATTGTATGTATAAATGCCAAAAAAAGTATGCTCGGATTATGGTTATTATAGTAGCGCCATATCAAGCCGGGTTTTGCAAACACACAATACAAGAAGCAAGTGAAGGGAGGGAGTGAGGCTACTGATGATTGGAGAGTAAAAACCAGCTTAGAGATTCTCCATCATTACCCTGTTACTGTTGAATAATTTAGGGATCTCCTTGCAGACATTAATTTCCTATCATCTACGTTGGCTTTAATTCCCAGGGGAATTAATGAGGATTGACATAGCTGCTCTTTCTTGTGCTTTTTACGCCAACATGGAAGTGTTGATAAGAAGGAGGGAATGGCGTTTTATTCACGCTGCCAGGATAAAGTTGCCGGAGAAAATGAGAAACTGTGTTAATTAGCTACAGCAATGAAGATGATCAAATGTTACAGTGAAGCAATAATGCTGAAGAAAGTGGATGTGCATACGTGAAAATGTTCATGTTTAAATCCAAATAATACTTGGTGTGCATTATCAGTAAAAGGTCACATCTGCTTGCTATTTATGTCAAGGAACCAACTTTCGTATGCATCCTGGTAGAGTGGGCCATCTGTTTGGAAGATTGACGGCTTGCTGCCATTATCAATGATCTGACAAACAATATCAGGCCCTCCGTTGTCCTTCAATGAGCACACATAAAAGGATGTTTGTGAAATACTGTACAGCATATGAGGCGAGATGCAGAATGACAGTGTCAGTAATGTAACTTTGCAAAGTTGTGGTCATATTAGGCTGCAAATGGAAAAACATTTCTAGGAATTGCGGGGCGCGGTTTGAGAGATCCATCATGTTCCGGGGCGACTTTAATGGCCGAGCCAGAGAATGGAGCCGCAGTGACATTCACGGAATCCCACAGATAAAAAGCTACTGATCCTAATGGCGAGATGTCGAGTGGAAAAGGCGAATGACTTTCATTTTTATGACTGTATATATTCTTCTATGAATGGACAATCAGCCAATATGTACCTCAAGCCTTTTATACCCGCTGAAATATTCATCTTTAGTGGCTGACATCATTTTGCTGTCAGCGCCACTTCAGCTGTGTTCTGCGAGATTTCTCACACTTCTCACACTCTCAAATAACACAAAATCCTCCATAGTAAAAAAAAAAAAAACCTGTTTGAAAAATGAAGTCAACAATGCCGGTGGAGCTTGTGATGACAATTTAATTGAAATGTCAGTCCAAAGACAGACACTCCGAAGATGTGAATGTTGTTGTTGTCTTTTTCATCCCTCTTTTGATTCCTTTCCCAGCACATTTTCGAATGACAACTTCATCTTCCCGCTTCAGCCAAGGACACGTATGCATCAGGTGACAAACTCATTGCTGCACTCATTTGACCTATCACCCCAACAATGGAAGCCGACCCTGAGCTGTTCATCTAATTAATCACCCAACCTTCGCTTTTACGTCCCCATCTGCCCTTTCCTCAATCCCAACCTTCCTCTCAGGTTGAACCAAGCCTATATCTGCCCCCTCAGCCAATAAGAGTCCACGGCAGTCGTCCAGCATTCTGCATGAGTGCCAGTATAAACGTGACAGAAGTAATTATCCATCAACGTCTGGAGGCCACGAGCAAGGGTTCCCGCCGACCGCTCTTCAACCTCAGCGTAGGCTACTTTCGTCTTTTTATACTCAGCTGGGAGGAGGATTGCGGGGCATGAGTCGTATTTAGAGTTAATTGCCTCAGGCAGGTGAGGACATCAGTTCCACCGTGTGACCAGGCAGATGGCTCACTGGAGGCACGTTCGATCAACTAATTGTAAAGCTCTCGTAGTGCTTTGGGGACGTATTGACCCTGAGCTGGGGGTGAGGGGCGAGACACACAAAACTCTGCTGTTTCAGTTTTTTTGTGCTAAATCATCATCATGAACAGACACTGCTGCACCTCTGAAGCTTCCCCCGCGGGACGTGGTTTAAAATATTTGGAATTCACCTCACACTACCTGAACAAAAGCATGCATAAATATAGGCACGTAAAAGTGTGGCCCAGCACAAGCACGTGTCATTGCAGGTGTCTTGAGCTGTGGCCTTTATTGCTGAGGGAACAAGAGGTGATGTAAATAAAGTTGTTGGCTGAGGAGGAAATACTTTGCCAGCAAAAATCCGAGCTAGAAATAATAATAATGAGAGGTGCCACAAAGAGAGAACTCAGACAACCCCAATGTAACACAACTTCAGTGAAAAAAAATAATATTTTTTTTAAATGAGTGTGTTTTAGTTGACCACTAGATGTCACTATATCATAGAATGCATCTGAAACGCACACATTTTAAAGCATGCACACTACGGTGGCTCAGAAAGACCACACTTCACAAGCCTATTCTTATTTTGCGTGGTTAAATGAGCATCTCGGTGAGTGACGGCGACTTGGCAGCCGATATGAAGCCCAGAGGATTTAGCCGTAGCAGGTAACAAGAGCGGCTAGCGGGAGAAGCTAGTAAAAACAAAAGCTAGTAAAAGCTTGCGAGAGAAAAGCAGAAGTTGAAAAGCGACGGGAGCCCGAATCACAGGGCTCAGCGATGACCACCTGCAGGCGCCAGCTGTGGAAGGTAAGCGGCAGTCGACCCATCGGGTCCGACATTCGATGCAAGCAACACAACCAGGGCTAACTACGTTCGCAAAGTTGTCTTTTGAGCATCCGTTGCAGGAAGCCTCTTGACTTTAGCCATGAAATATAATTAGTGATTACTAAACCAATGATTATGTTTAAAAAATGTACATGTAGTGATAGAACATATTTTTTGCTTATTATTGAAATAAATAGTGTTTTTTTTTAATAGAATGAATTATTAGTTCATCACTTGATGGCGCTAAAGATTACACACTGTCACTTTAAAGAGAACTCAGGACTTGATACGAATGGTATTATTGAAGCCATAACTGATCGACAAAGTGGGCATTAGGTCAATTATATTGATGGAATGTCCGTCATTTATGGGCGGACAACCATTTCACTTCAACAAATTGACGGAAGTGATTTTTCGTCCAACATAATCGTCAATAATGAGTAGTGACTGACAGACTCCCATTTTACTGACGACTGAAGCTTGGTTTATGCTTGACGCGTCCTCAAGGTCCGGCATCCGCATTGCTCCCATTTTTCGCACCGTGCACCAACGAGAATTTTTAGCCTACGCAGACCACATATGTAGCAAACTTGCATATAGTTCACAAGTTCTGTCATCATGCCTCAAAGGGGCCATGAAGGCAACAGCAGTCAGGATGTTGGCGGGCTTGGGGGAGGGGAGATGCGACAGACTGCAAACGATGCATCGGCTAGCGTGGTTGTTGTCCTACCGTGGTAACGGCCAATAGTAAAAATTTTATGTGTTCTCATTAAGAGTTTGTTGCTAGCTTGCCGCTTGGTCTGATTACTTCTGCAATTCAACAATAATAACCTGGACTGCCAGTCAGCTCTCGTGGATGAAAGTAGAGGACAGCCATTTTGTGTGGCCTCTGTGATTGTCAATTTCCGTCCAAAAAAAACTAAGACAAGCAAAAGAGGAACTCCTCTAGAACTGCAAAATGTAATAAAATCTCATTTATAACACTTAATTTGAGCTGGTCGCGTCACATATTAAAAGTTGGAAAAAAACCACATAATTTTACCAGTAAATTTGTAAACAGGCTGTAAATTTACTAACAGTCTGAAAATTGAGGCGACCGGTGAAATTTACTGACAGTCCTAAAATAGCAGCTGTAATTTAGCGATGGCGGTAGCGCAGTTAAAATAACGATGACGGATTGATGATTACAGCTTGGTTCCGCTTGAATACAGGAATGAAGATGACATCAAAATTTATTGATGTGCCCACCTCTGCTGATCCATATTATTTAATTGACTTAACAGTGGGACAATTATTCCCCAAATTTTCTCACAGTAATAGAAACACTGTCAGCAACTCAGCAAAAAGAGCAACAGTTACATTTAGCTTTCTTCTGAAACTATGAAGTGAGAGATTCTTCACGGGTGGGTAGCTAAATGTCCAAACCATAACCTGTCCCCAAATGATATTGTCCAACTTTTTGGGTAAATTATAGTGTTTCACCACACAACATGTCAGTCACATTTCCTCTAGTCTAGGTTTTTTAATATGTGGTCACAGCTGATCATTTTCTGACTGAAGACTGCTTGGTAGACAATATGCTCTTCATGGTGTTCTTGCCTATAGGCTACTGTTTAATCCTACCGAGACGATGAAAAATATTTAACCATTTCATACGCAGGAACCAAAAAAAAAAAGGAAATACAAACAAGATCATTCTGGTCCATTTTTTCCTCCAAAACTGAATAAAACTGAGTTCGATTTGGCATCAATCTGACATTTCCCCATGCTTCTTAATCTAAACTCATGATAAATGGCTTCCTTATTGTCTTGCCCTGATTATAATGAACTTTTTCTCCTTCCCACTCCACTAATCTTTATTTGTCCAAAACATCATCTCTCCAGATAATAAGGTTTCACATATGAATGTGGAGGGGAGAAAATGAATATTTTGAATTAGAAATGGTCTGCGAAACGGAGTCTTTTTCTTTCAAGCTGAACTGAAGAAGAGTGAGGAAAAGGTGAACGTCTGATAAGATAAACTGAGTCAAGTTTAGGGCAGTTTTTGGCGGGTGGAAAGAAATTCCACCTAAGAATATTCATAAGACAAACATTATTACTTTATAAAGTAATTAGCCCATTCTGATGAGATCCAATATTGGAGCTCCATCAGATATTTCCTTCACAAAGATAACAATGCTCACGTTTACTGAAATTGTCCGAGGTATTAATTTAATAGGTTTGTTTGTTGTGATTGTGTTTTGGTGACTGTCACAATAGTCATTGTATTTTTGACATAATTAAATGTAATTAGGTTGTCCATGTGTACCTCAAGTTGTGGCTGTAAGTCAATAGTGAACGTCAATTTCGTCAAATAAACAGCACATATTTAAATCAATATACATCTCGGAAACAAAAGCCGATGTTCACTGCTCCTATCGGTGTGGTGTCCATGTCTATTGAACCAGCTGAATGTCCCCACTACTGATTGGTTTTGAGAAGACAAAACAAATGAATCCCTCCTTCCAACAAGACATCCTTGCGTGAAAACAATATTGGGCTGGAATTAATGAAGCAAGACGAAATGCAATTTAGTGTGATTATCAGGCCCCTCTGATGTTTGAATTATTTACGGTATTAGCGGGTGTGAATATCAGTAAATCAATGCAGCATCTCTTTTAGATCATGTTTCATTAGTTCAAACAACATTACTTGGGTTAGTTGCCATGCGATGCTATTATGTATCACTGTGCCACCCAATAGTGAGAAGTGAGAAGTGGTTGGATTACCGTATCAAAAAACAATAAGATCTTCAGATGAGTTTCTTAAAAAATGTATTACCTTACAAGTCTTGGTTTGGCTAATGTGAGGATTTTCTGGTCTCAAAATGTTTTTCTGGCTTCATTCAAATTTGACACACGGTCAACTGGAGAAACTCTGCTGCAGGACAGCTTTTTTTTTTTTTTTTTGGGGTGACCAGGCATCAGTTTAGATGGAGTATTTAATGCCTCTCAGCAGCTGGCAGTCGGACCGTAGCGTTGACGGCGTATCCGTCATACAACACAATGCTCTCTCATCCCTCACTGCCGTTAGCTCACCCCACCTCACGCCCCCTCGCAGATTACACATTCGATCCACTTCAGATCCCTCTATTCGTCATGTGTGATTTGTTGAGCTGCACCGGGTTGTAGAGACGCAGCTGATAAACACTAATGTCTGCTCTGCCTAATCTCACCTGGGTGAAATGATAAAGAGCAAGAAAGGAGCCAGACCTTGACTTTGATGGGTCAGAGTGGGGCGCAGAGGCGCAATGAAAATGAGAAAAACAGTAAAAGTGAGAGTTTGAAGGATGACTCGGGATGGTATTGTACTCAATGACAGCTTAGTCCAATTAAATGTTTGTTGTTTTTCCCCCTGGGCACAAGTCTTTTTGTCCATATAACACTGAACGGTGGTAGAGCGAGGAAACAAACAAGTAGTGTTTCGGCAGGTTATTGAATTGATGTGCAAATGAAGTCAGCTCATATTTGAGTGCAGTGCTTTTAGCTGCTGTGTGAATGTGTCAAATGAAGTGTGTTACACACGCACTTCAGCCTTGAGAGCACAGTAATGCTTTCCCTGAACTTTTGCACGCGTGTGCGTGCATTTGTGTATCCATCTATGTGTTTACATACAGTATATTTCAAGTATATCATGAAAATGTATGTAAATCGTCATGCTTGTGTATTATACATTACAACAGAGATCCCCAAACAAGGTGGTGTGGCACAGTAGTGTGCAATGAGATTGCACTGGGGAACACGATTTTTTTCAAGTTAGGTCTGAATGCTGTTTTTCTGTCTTTTTTTTTTCCAAAACAGATTTTTTCAAGTTTTTGAGCTATAGACCCCCATTTTAATTAAAATGTGTTTGTCTGTTAATAGTTGGAATAATTATAACTTTTGAAAAAAAAAAAGAGTATAAAATGTAATTTACAACTGACAACGGTAGCATATGCCCATGGTTACAAGAATGAGAGAAAAGCCAGCACTATATCTTTTCAATTCCCACTATGCAAGATTTCTGTTAGCGTGATGACCTATTTGGAGCTGCACACACCTCTAATCACACTTTCTCAATTGTGACTGCAAAAACAAGTTGCCATGTGGCCGTAGATGAGTCCAATTGTACTCAGCTCTTCTTACTGCAGTCTTACTACAGCTAATTTTGCTGTTTGGTAAAATGTGGAGAATAAACTTGACGTACTAGAAAAAAACTGATTGCAATTTTGGAATTAGTATGCCAATTTTAGTTTTAATCAGCACAAAAATCAAACTCAATGGATTTTTTTTTAATAGTTCCCCAGTGTTATGAGAGGTCGTCCAATTTTACTTTGTAATTAATCAATTATCAGACAATGTCAGCCACATATCATATCATCATGATAGGCAGAACAATTAAATGCTCTTCCACATGACGGCAGAAGGTACATTAAACCTGTGTATCCTCCTCTTGCAATAACACAACACAATTAGTTGTGGCTTCCTGCGAGTATATCAGCTTTGTGTTCAATTAAACACAGACAGATTTCAAACTCACTTGCAAAGTAATTTGGTGAATACATTGAGGCAAGATTGCCAGTATTTCAATATTCATTCTTTTTTTGTTTGGTGGTGTCCTATGCTTTTGTCTAATATAAAATGCGTGCCTTGACTCACTAAAGGTTAGCAAACATTACATTAGCAAATTCACAAAATAGGGATCCTGCTAGTATTCATATGGAATATTAGGTTGCCACAGCAACTGCTGATGCAACAATATTTTATATTAATGCTACCTCTTATTGTGCCTCCATCTTGATCAAATTATCGTGGGGAAATAATAATGCCCTGGCCATGGAGCAGTCTGAGGTGTCAGTGAATAAAAAAATCACAAGTGCAAGTTGCAATGACAACACGTGTGTTGCTCCATACGCATTTGTCAGATTGAGCAGTGTATTACTCTAAGTGGCAATTCAATGAGATGTGTGTTAAGATCACTTCAAGAGCCACTTAAAAAGAAGAATAAAATAATATATAATAAATAAATAATACTTAAAATATTACTAAAATGTCACTCTGCTCCCTCTTGCCAGCGTACATGAGTTGGAGTTCAGATTCATAGTTACATTAACACTTGATAAAAACACAAAAAATAATACCACAAAAAGTCTCAATATTTTAGAATATTTTGTTTGTTTACAGTTGTTTTTCTGTATGGATATCATGTAAGTCTTTTTAGAACAATTCTGCTACTGTACTGTGAGAATGTATTCTTGATGCAACTTACTTTATATATACAGTTCTGTACTTTTTTAATGATCATTTTTATTTCATTTTTTTTAAGCCTCGAGCGTGAAACTCTCAAGCGATGAGCTGCTGAGTGGTCGTAACCTTTGCTAAAGGTGGCTTAAAGATTGCATCAAGGCACCGTTCCTAAGCATTTATACAATTTGAACGACCTATCCTTCACGTAGCCTATTTCCGGATCGTCTCATTCGAATACGATAGTCCGGAGTATACGTGGGTATACGGCGTATACCCACTTTTTTTTCAGTCAATTTTGCGTCTACTGAAAGAGGAATATATTATTATGTCCTCTTTGCGTGTTCCAAAAATGAAGATAGATTTAATGCAAGAAAAATACACCTTTGCAAAAATGATTTAATAAAAAACAGAGAATCTCTGGACAAATAACTGCCTCTAATTCATCACTTAAACAGGTGGGATTCAGAGCGTCAAATGTAGCTCTTCCGCGTGCACAACGGTTTCTTATAGTTAAAAAGACCTCCTCTCTTTCATTTGTAGACAAAACATACTCTCTGGTACTTTTCCGTGAGCGATGGCGAAAACAGAGTCAGGTGTGGGTGTTCAAAACAGATTCTGTTCTCAAGGACCAAATGTATTTTCGCACAAAGCGCTGAGAAGGAACTTTTTAGACTAAATAGTATGTCCCAGCTTAAGGTCAGCCTATACGAAGTCAACACCATCTGCTCTGCACAGGACACAAAACATTTCGACAAGGTTAATATAAAGAATTAAAATGTTAATAATGTGTAACAATGGTTAATAAAATAAAATGAAGTATTAAAAATGTTATAATATCTATCACTACCCACTTCTGAATCCTCCTGGATACGCAATTTTTGCGCACCATTCAGCCATGACTACAGCTACGCTACGTGTATTTTATATAAACTTGCATATTTGCCACTTTATAAAGTGGCATATTTGCAAGAAAAAAAATGGTAAATTTGTTTGAGTTTTTTCTCTGAATATTGCCCCCGCTCTATAAAATATATATATATAGTTATATGTGGCCCTCCTTCGCTCCTTTGGTCCAACACAAGGGTTGAAATAATCTTTCGCATAACAGTTTATGTGTCTGCATGACATGTGCATTTTTAGCCCAAATAAAAAAAGGATTTAAAAGTTTTTCCAAAAATCAAACGGCAGGGGGAGCCCCAAAACCTTCGTTGCGATGTTTATATTACCTACAAGCGGGTACTCAAAGTCGAGACAAGATCGGTTCTACTAGCATAGCAACAAGCCTCAGCTGGCTAATACTGCACACAAACACGTTGCCCTTTCGCTCTTAAAGTTAGTAATGATAGCTTCCATGGCGGCATATAAAAATTGCAAGTAGTTATCGTATACTGTATACAATAACTTAAAGTAATATAGCCCTAACTAACTTAAATCAGGTAGTTTAATTTTATAGTAGATAAGACAATTCATGTTTACCTCACAATAAATAATTTTTTTATTACAAACTGCTCCTAATTCATTCATTCAATTTATTATTGTGCGTAATTACAAATGATGGCTTTTCCCTCACATGTCACCGTTCCTAAAACAAACATTTCTATAATAACCACCCACTCTCATAACATGCCTTAAATCCAGAATCTAAAAAATAAAATAAAATAAAAACTAGCCCATTGGCCGAAAATTCAATAACTCAAAAGTACTAATCCATCGTCAACCTTTATCAGTTAGGTTTTCTTAATCTCTTTGTTTTTTTATACTTTAGCAACAGCCACGCTCACAGTCTTGAAAAAAAAAAGCAAACACAACTTGACACACATGCAGACCTTGACTTCAACATGGAGGGGTCAGCCACACTGAGGCGTGACCAGGCTTCTAAGGGCATGAATCAAGTTCCCAATAAATAGAATTAAAACGAATAAATACTTAGCCATCATAGATGGAGAGTGATTTATTCCACACTTTTACAGAGCTGGCTGAATACCACCAGCGCCATAGAAATCAATATGTAATTACAGACATCCCACCTTGGGCCATTCGTCTCTCAGCATGCACTTCCCACCACTGACCAACATCACCCTCAAAACAAATGTCACAACAATGCTGGAACCGAGAAGAGAAACAAAATATAGAGGACTTTACTCTGATGAGTACAGCATTGTAGGGACATGGACTGTATCAAATTCATTTTTGGCACCATTAGTTTATTGTTTTGTTTTGTTTTTAATTTCAATAGAAACTAGTTGCACATAAAAAGTAATTTAGCTTTATATATATTAGGGGTGGAACAGTTCACAAAACGGTTTGTTTCGGTACGTGTTGAATCATATCTACCTGTTATGCATATACCGGTATTGAAGTTATAGCACGTTAAACATGTCATATGTGTTTGTGTCACGAGTAGCTGAATGTGTATTCAGCATGTTATGTTTGATTTATGTTGGTCTATGTTTTGATTTTTGATTTTTTTTCAACAAATCATAACTTTAGGTTGTGTGTAAAATAATGACATCCATGTCAATTCCGTGAACAAGTTGCAATGTTCATCGGGGAATTGTTTGTGAAATTACGAATTTATATGTTTTGATTTTGGCCTTCTGATGAATTGGTCTGACATTACTCTTTTATTTTTTGTTTTACTTTAAATGATCATCCCGTGGGCTGGATTAAACCCCTTTGCGGGTCTGATCCCGCCCGTGGGCCGTACGTTTGACACCCCTGGTTTAACAGTTTTATTTTACAGAAGAAGTATTCTATTTAAGGATCAAAGAAAGCTATTAGAACAGTGTTTGAGATTTTACTCAAGTAAATATCTGTTACAGGCTTTGAAGAAAAAGGTAGAAGCAGAAGTAGAAAAATGAATTAAGATTAATTAATTGCAATTAATTACGGATAATTCTGCTCTGATTTATTTTTTGGGGGGGGGGGGGGCAAAGGGAGGTGGTTTACCGTGAGGATTTTCATATGCCATGGCGTCACAGGTTGGTAGAATATTTTTTTTATCATTGAGGTATTGTTAAAAAAAACAAAAATCCTGAACTTCTAACTTATAGTCATTACATATTGTAACTTTTATGAGATTCATTATACTGTACGTAGGCATTCCGAATAGGATGCTTACTTGTCTGATTCAAGAAAAGGCATGAACTCTTTGACCGCCCAAAACATTTAATGACGTATACTAAAATCAAAATGAATGCCGCCAAAAACGTTAATTGACGTTGTTTTTTTTCCCTCAATGGGCAGCGCTGCCTAGTCAATGGGCTTGTGAAATCACAAACACCCACTATCTATGGCCATCAGATGGCAGCATTGTATCTCTTTTCAATGGGCTCCCGATAGTATGAAATTGCAATGAAACATGACGAATCTGATGAAATAGAACGTTTTCAAGGATGACGTCGATGATCAAAGCCTTTGCCACATTAAATCTAATTCACAGAGCGTCAGTAAACAAAAAATATTAGTGTCAAAGTCACTGTTTTCACAAAAAGCTGTTTTTCTCCTTATCTTTTCAATTTTTGCTCAATGTCACTCAAATTCTAAAATGGTGATTACAAAAGAACGGAATAAGGTGGAAACATACTTTTTTTACAATGAAAGAATGGAACGCAATCTTTCATGTGGTACCCACCATGTTTATGTAGTCATAGCACACAATATTCTGTTTGGCTTGAAAGATGAGTTAAAATACTCTAAATCGGCTGGCACTGTCGTGGTTGTTTTTTTGGATAACGTGTGGCAGTAAAAGAGTTAATATAGTATGCCTATAGAAGCAAGCCTCGCTGAGTGTTAATGAACAGCTGTGTGGGTTTGATCTCTACTCACTGCCAGTAACATAAGTGACCAGTAAGTGGTTTGCCACACTTAAGCTGTAGCGGCTCTTACCTGGCCCCGGCGGTTTAAGACTGACCCCGACATAGGCAGAAAGAGACACACTAATCCATCGCTCTTTCCCCAGATGGACTCACCTCATCCCAGTTATCTCTCCCCACAACAGCAGCCCCTCACTTAGACAAACATCTTTCTCTTATTCTTGCTTTCTGGATGCCTTCATCAGCCAAATTTCCAATATGTCGACGGCCATAATTTTTTTCTGCTTCATATCTGACTTTAATGTTTCAATATTCCTTACAACGCCAACAACAAGCCCCAACATCAACCAACGTTCACTTCACTCTCTGGATGCCTCTCGATCTTGTCACAGGATACCATTACCTAGCTTGGGCCAAATTGACATACATCATTGCCTATCAATATCTGCCTCTAATGAGGGCTGAAATTATTGGCAATAGGAGCCGTTTTGATTCACTGCCACCTCCTTCTGCCTCAGGCTCCAGCTTTGAGTCAAGCTGCACAAGAACATTTGAATTTATTTCAGGATCCATAGCTGAGAGATGGATGTACAATCATTTGATGCAGCACAAGGCAAAAAGTGTCAGCTGTGTGTAATTTTATCACAGGAGTCAAAAGTGAAGCCAGTAAATCACTTTATGTGCTGTTGTGGTGGAAACAATGAGATTTTTCGAGGTTCTTTCTTTAAATGGCAAGTAAACTCGGAATAATGGAGACAGATCTGAAGCCTTTTTTAACGTTTATCTACCCACACATGTTGAGGTTCATGTGGTGCAGGAAGCAGGTAAAGTGAAAAAGGAAGTAATATGGGGGTGGGGGGGGGGGGGTGCAAAATCCAAAAGCAAAGTTTGACTTGGATCAAGAAGTACACAAAGTGAACAGGCACAGACTAAACACACACGGACAAGAAGACCAAGAAGACAACAGGCTAGGTAACTAAAAACACACTGACCTATCACAATTTGAGGTACACCTGCACATGTGAGAGGAAGGAAACAAACTGGTTGGATGTCATAGGATGGATATTGTCATGTCAAGACACAGGTGTAAATTCTATAGGGTACAAGGGAGCAGATGCCCGGTGACCTCCAATGCAGTTATTTTTAATTATTATTTTCCTACATTTTACCACAAGAGACCGGCCCACAATTTAGAAGGCCCAGTCTATTAATCCATTTTGAATATAGATAGCAAACTGAAACATCATCAATAAACATTAGGGCAGAACTGCATGTTAGGCAAGAGTCGGGCTGGGCTGGGCTGGGCTAAGTCAAAATGCCAGGGCCGTTTTTTTTCGTGCCAGTCTAGCTCTGCAAGGGAGTGACTGGTAGGAAAATGCAGGAATGAAATTTAAAACAGAACAATGATTCAGGTGTCCAAACATTACATTAAGTTGAAGATGTACTAAGTTTTTATGTTTGCATTGGCTTTCCAACAAAATTAACTTGCCAAATTGTGTGCTACAGTTGCTATTAATACCATGGCATTTTAACTTATTATATAATATTTTTCCACTTTGTTGCTCTGAAATGTGAATTATTAACACATTACGCATTATTTTGGCAAGTGATGTCACACAATGAGGCCCTTGGGGAAAAAATGGCCCCTGCAGTTTACTGACTAGCTCTCCCTGATGTGCATTATGTCAAGGACACGTAACGCACCATGATGTCATAGCGTTTGAAGCTCAGACTCATTCTGGCCAGTCCTGATCATGCCAAAATGACCAGCTGATCCCAGTGCACTCTGGTGGAAAAGATTAGTGAGAGGTCACTTGTCTCGAAAGCACAAAAATAGCGGTGACATTTTAAAGGCTACAGCGGGATAATTTTCAGAGCCTCATTAGAATAATAGGAACACATCAAACTAAGTCAAATATTATTCATGTTGATGCCAATGTGTTTTGTAGTTACTTCACTTGGAGCTGATTAACTGAGATTCAGAAGTTTTTGAGAACTGTCTTAGATGTTAGATGGTATGTGCCACAAATTCAATGGTGTAAGAAATGCTACTGTTAACAGGCGTGACCTCTTGTGAGTCTTTGAGTATGACAAGATTTTCTCACAAACAATGGAAAGAACTGCAATTTACATTATTTTTTATGAAGCCCTAATAGTCTAAACACTGTATTCTGATTAATATCGCATCAGTGGAATATGAATATAGCAGCAAAATCCACCCGTTTTTATCCATCTCAAGGGGCAGCCATTTCATCACATATTTTGGGGATGTGGGAAAAAACTGGGGTACCTGGAGAAAACCCACGTGAGAGTATGCCAACTTCACCGGAAGATTTCAACAAGTAGCTCCTGACTGTGAGGCAGATGTGCTACCACAATTTCAATATAGCCTTCATGTTATTTATGAGGTTTAAATGAAGATTCGTCCATTGCAGTATGAAATATTTGATACGATCATTAGTGGAAATTAGATATACATTAATTACCAGCATTGTTTGAACAGATATTTTAGCATTAACAGTAGTATTTAGAGACTCATAAGGAAAATATTGTGACTCAAAGCGAAGAAGTGTGAAAAGACCCGTTGGCAAGTTGTTCCTTATACAGGATGTTTGATGTCACTCAGAATTGAAGAGTTATTCTTGGAGAACAAAACTAAATTGATTGTGAGCAAAGGTGAACAAGAAAATGGACAAGCAGTGAAGGAAGAGTGAGGTAGCAGCGATTGTATCAGCTATTGGCATTTAAAGATGCATTACTGTATGAATCATTTTTTTCAACACTTGTCCCTCTGCCTCAACCCCAGGCTAAGATTCTACTTCCCACATGGTCGTATTTAGATCCCACTTATAAGTATAGATTCATTCCTGCTTTACACGGCAGTCTACCTAACAGCCTATTTATAGTGAACAAAAGTCATCACTGTGATTTGTTTATACATTTTGTGAAATAATGGAGAGTGTCAAACAAGCCACCCATCAGACTATGACTTTAAGTCGGTCAACGAAAAAGTTTAATGTTAATATACCAAAATGACATTTCAGTCATCTATTTTCAACCATTCAAACCTCTGAACAATTTAGAGCCTTCATTTAACCTAAAAAAAAATATTTTTCTGGAATGTGGGAGGAAGACAGGTGGAACTCACTCAACATGCAAAAAGCCCAGATTCAAACACCCATCCTCAGAATTGATGAGCAAAGCACCACCATTGACTGAAAACAAAATACAGTATGTTGCTGGAAATACAACACTGTTACACATTCAACTAAATTTAAAAAATGTTCAAAATGCCCTGCTTAATAGCAAAATAGGACTTATGTAAAATAATATTAATAAGCTACACTATGATGTGTTTAATTTACATCTCCCCGACAGTGTTAGAGTCAAAACTTTATTGACACAGCCACTCTATTGGATATAATTAAATGCAATATAACCTAATGAAGTGTCAAGCTAAACAATGTAACTTGCATGACCATTCAAAATCTACAGCAGCCAATATGCAAATTAAATCTTCTAAAAGAGTGTAGCATGCTATTGTGTTTCTTCAAGGTTTACAGAATGATTTTGAATGAGTCCAATTTTGTTATTCCACCAGCAAGCCATGCTTGAAGGGGCAGAGCACTTGCACTCTGGCCTCTTTGTAATGGCTCTGCATCCCCCGGGGTGGGAATAGTGTGGTCAGCAGTGGGTTAAATAATTGCTGTGGTGGCATCAACACTGGAGTGGTTTGATGCTACAGAGAAAATTTTACTTGCGAACCAGCAATGGAAAAGCTGAAATTCCATTGCTATTTTTACCATAATATCAAGATTGCGGGCCTACGGAGTGCAAATGTTCTTGTCAGGCTTCCAGATAACGACGCATGTTGTGGAACTGACGCTTGTAATCTTTTCTTGTACAGTGTTTTGGATGCCTGCCATGCTTGCACAGGCAGGGTTTGTTCTGTGATAATCTTAGCCTGAATACAAGTTACAATGGGGCATTTATACATTCAAACATAACTTCAACAAGTATGAACTCGGAAGTATAATGCATTCCTCTTTTCTTAGAAATTTTTGGGGGGACTTAGTTTTTTTGAATATATATATTTTTATTTTCTGTTTTATTTTAATTTTTTTCTGTTTTTCTGAGTAATTTTTTTCACAATTTTAAACAATTATTTTCCTGTTTTTCTGAATATATATTTTTTGTTTGTCTGAATAACCAGCTCCCCCCATGTTTTTGGAAATATTTTTATAACAAAAAAACAGAAAAAAAATATTCTATATTTATTCTAAATATTTAGAAAAAAACTGAAAAAAAATATGCAAAAAAAAACAAACAGCTGTGAATGAAAAATGCTTCCGTTTCGCCATGCGTGTTAGCTTCTTTGATCATATCTCTTGATCACTGTCCCCGACAAAATCTTGTACTGTTACCTCATCTTTTTTTTTCTTTTTGTAATCATCATGTGTCACCTGGTAATCCAGATCAGATCCACACATGACCAGAGGTAAAGGGAACGAGTGAAAGGAAAAGAAAGAGAGCGAGAGAGGGAGTAGATTAAACTTTCATGAGGCTGGTGTTGGCAGGCACAATGAAAATGCAAAGATTGAACTTTTCTCCAGGAACGAGGGCGGAGTGATGAGAGTCAGTAACGCCTGGAGGTGTGTGAGAAATGGGGGAGCAAAAGCATTCATATGTGGCCTGGATGGGAGGATGAGAAAAGCAAACACTTTCCACCACACCCTTGTACACCCCCCATTATTGTTAAGATTATTTCTTTTTTTCACTGCCATTTGAAATAGACTCAGTTAACAAAATTGATCTATTATTTTCCGCATCCCTCTCATGTTGCAGGAACTGTGACTCCAGAACTGGACATGTCAGATACAATGGTGGCAGTGTCTCCAGAATGTCTTTCATAGATTTTGGTCTATAAACACACATACAAATAGACATACACATACACAAGTATTGTGGCTCCACTCTTCTCCCTTTCTGCATTATCTTTATCTTGTCTCCATCTTCCTGGAAATGTGCAGTGCTATATCATGATTGATGGGTTACATTCAAAGACAACCCCCAGTATTTTTTGGCTTTGTTAAATGTGGCTGAACTTAAGACAGACAGTTTGTTGGATTTTGATTCCAAAGCCACACTTATGTACTCATAAAACTGAGAAGGTTGACGTGTGTCGTGGGGTGCACTTAAGGAATGTTGACTATTGAATGCTGTTAGTAATTGGTGGTGTGTCCTGATTATGTCCTTATGATTAGCATTTCATATTTGTTTGCCATCAGACTAGGACAGGGGTAGACAATCCTGGTCCTCGAGAGCCACAGTACTGCGTGTTTTAGATGTCTTCCTCCTCAAACACAGGTGGGGATCGCTGTCAGGCTTCCCCAGAAGACCTGTGATTCAAATTCATATCACAGGTGATTCAAATGATCATCTCTTCAGTATGATCTGGAGAAGCCTGATAGCGATCCTCACCTGTGTTGGAGGAGGAATACATCTATAACACACGGGATTGCGGTTCCAGGGTTGGCTATACTCGTGCACTAGAAGCCAAAGAAATTGAAGGTCCAGGACATTCAGAAAGAGCAGAACCCATTTCCACGTTGAAGTTCAACGTTCTCTTTGGCATATACAGTGTGCAACTCCACACCAAGAGTTGCACCCACAGAGAGAATTTTGAGAAGTAATGGAAATCCAGTGTATTTAATCTTTTTTTGGAATGACTCTGTATTAATATAAAACTAATTACTAAGGTAATTCTAGACCTGTCACGTGAAGTGTGGCGTTATGACCCAAACAAACAGGGAATCTTTATATACAAATATAAAAAGTAACAAGTGAGAGCAGGGCTGAATTCAGATGACCTTGAAGAAAACACTTGGCAGAGAAAACTTGACTAAGAATCTGGATGCAGACCACAAAAGTACAAAGTAACCACAGTGAGCAGGGAATAGAATAAAATAGTGATAGGAAACCTCAACGTGCTGAGAGAAACCTTGGCAAATACTGACAAAAATGTACTGACAAAAGCATCACTCAGTAACTCTTGCTAGGCCAAGACACAATTCTATATGACGGAATAAAGGCCTATATGATCAAATAAGAGACAACATTCTCATCACAAGGGACATTTGCATAAGACTGAACAAAGTAAGAGTAGCTTATACATCATCATCAAACATGATTATTATTAACATTATGAAGGACATAGCAAATGTATACTCGCATAGAAAACATCAAACATCATCATAAGGGACATAGCAATTACAAAATAAAAATTACTAGACAAAATAAGACTAATACATCATCGTCAAAAGAGACAACATAATACAAAACCATAATGATTCACAACACAGTCACATACGACTCCATGACCCAACCCCAAAACACAGTCTAGCAAAAACTTTGTAATTATAAAACTGTACTGAACATAGGTAACGTTCTATTGTAACATTTTAACCTTGTTCATTGTCATAATTATGTTTGAAAGAAGCGACAATATTGTTTTAGCATAGTTGCCATTAGCTGTATGGCCTGTAGCTGCACATCAAGGATTAATTTTAGCAAACATACAGTATGGTTGGATGTCCGTATGCAGGGATGGTTGAGTGCAGGTGAACTCTTTGGAAACACACGAACAAAAACAAAAGGTTGTGAACAAAGATGATTCACCTTTGTATGTAAATATATCCCTCCCCTACTGAGATCCTTCCTCATAAATAGTTACACAGGTAGCGGAATTGCCTGGGGTTTTCCTTGCACCTTTCCTCTTAACCTTGATGTTCTCTCCAATTCCCAAACATCTGCTTAATACATCTAGCCCTGAGCGTTCACTTCCTCCTCACAAGAAAAAGAAAGAGATGGTAAGAGGAGAGTGAAGGATTGTGGGGATCAGGTGTCTCTCGAGACCACGATTAGTATTCAGAAGCCCAGCTTGCAGTCCTCATGCCTGATAACCCTGCAGCAGAGGGCTTGCTGAAAGCAACAATATGGAGTAATTCTACCTGAGAATAGCAGGTACAAAATAAGTATGATTGCAGACTTAACTATAAGCAGGAGACGAGATCTGTGTCTTGGTGATGATCAGACTTTAGTGTGCCATGTAGGCCACTGGCCATAATATTTACGTTGTAACATTGTTGTGCTAAAAGTTGTGTGTTAACAGTCAATGTACTAAGGCCCGAAAACACGAAAGCCAGTTTCAATGTATTCTCACAAGTTTCTTACCGTTTAGGCCGTTCGTCCACATGCCGGCGCGGTTTCGGAGCTTGAAACCGATCACTTTTGATTTCAATACGCGCCCCGTACGTGTCCGTCTAGCCACCATATGCAGGGTACTCCTCCAGCGATGACGTAATGGCCGCAGCTCGATGACGACGCATTGTCGCAGATTCATGACTTTTGCACCAATTATCGCGTGACTGCGCGCGAACCGTCAGTCTGTCAACAACAATGGCGGATAGCCGTGTCATAGTTCGTTTTGCGCAGCCTCCTTAGCTAGCTCAAGCTTTTGCAGCAAAATATTTTGCTTCTTTATTTCCACGTTCAGCAAGCGCTGTTGTACTTAAATCATCAGCCATTGTCACTTCTCCTGTGTTTGTCTTTTTCATGTTGTTTTGATACATGCCAATCCATGTTTGTTCTGTAGATTGCAATAAAGTTCTAAAAGTGTCTTCTTCGCTGATTCTTCTTCTACGCTTTCCGTTAACTCCCTGTAGCTGCGCGACATATGCATTACAGCCGCTAAACGTCCTCAACGTCTTCTTTTGGACACACGCAAGTCGTAAAATGTTTCTGTGTATACGAGATTTGTTTGAGTAACGAAGCCTTTGCCTCCGTCTGGACGGGGCCTGAATCTGACTATTGTTTTGAATGTTTTTTTTTTTTAGCACTGTTAGTTAGTTAGTTTGTTAGTTTGTTAGTTAGCTAGTTAGTTAGTTAGTTAGTTAGTCCTTTTGCTCCATGGCTAAGTAAAAGGGAGCACTGTGACAGCGCACGTCTTGCTTTGTAGTCCTGTCGCCACCAAAATGGCGGATACGTCGATGATGACACACATTGCCCGTTCCCCACTCACATCCACTTTGTAATGGACATCATCACCACCTACAGCCAGTACTGGGTGGAACAATCTTGCGCAGCAAGCCATGATTTTACAGATGAACTAGTAGAATTGTTAACGTTTGTTATGCCATTTTGTGTGGGATGTTTGTGGTGTCAGGTGTGAGTGCCAAGTGCAAAATCAGAGAAAACAATACCAACTATTGTCTCCATTTGCTTACTTGATGCTTCAAGGAGATAGCGTTCCTAACTCCCATCTCTTCTTCATGTAATTTGCTTCTATGCCTAATCTCTGTATAATCTTCTGTTTCCTGTCTCGTGGCATATTTCCGCTGTTTCTTATCACTGGGGCTTTTTCTTTGGCCATCAGTCTCAAACTGTCTTCAGACGACGTCTGAAGCTGCCTTGTCTTTTGTATTCTGTAAGAAAATGGTGCTTGTGTCTATACTTCTTAAAACCGTGTTTATACTGACAACAAGTTCTACTTTGTAATTAGATGTCAACACCATACACGGTACAACACATCAAAAACATCCAAAATGGGTCCTGATCTTGTGTTGCTACACATTTTGGAACCACTTGGATCTGACACCCAGCTTCTGTCGTCTTGTGTCTTTTCCATCTGACTTTGGCGGAGGTCTCACTCTATCACTGTCCTACTCCATCACATTGCTGGTTCCTGTCCAACCATTTAAGCATTTCCTACACAGCCCAACTGGTTGAACATTACATTGGCTGTCATGCACATCAACACTCTACTAGATGTTAAAGAAAAACAACAGGTGGAGTGCAGTTGCATTTTGTCTGATGTTTGTGTCATTACTTTACTTCAAAGAGGATGACAACAAAAGCAGATGAACAAAACAGGATCTGTCTGCTTTAAACTTCAAATCTGTCAATTTGGGGTAGCGCGGATGTAGACACTTTGGGCAGAATTTAAAACTTGATCATATTCTTAAGTGAGTAAATATTCTGACAGCTTGTTCAGGAAATGATAAGAGATGAAGTAGCAGTTGCTAGCGTTGTTGCTTAAAAAATCAAATGTAATTGACACCTCTAAGATGACACATCAGGTGGCATGTACTATTTTTCTTGATATGGGATGAACACTGGTCAGGACTCACATTTTTTATTTTTCTTTGGCAGAGCTGTATTAACAATTTTGCCTTTCCAAAAATAATGTTCAATTTTTTTATGGTAATTATTATGGAATACTGACTCTTTAAAGAGGAAGTCAACCTTAAACATTTCTTGACAATAATATGTTATATGTGACCTCATTGGTCTAAACATATCTTTCTGATAATTTTACACTTGTAGAATCTTCGGGGGCGGCCATTTTGCCACCTCATGTTGACTGAAGATGACATCACAGTTGCTCAGGTCTCAGGCAACGACCAATCACAGCTCACCTGTTTTTTTAAACTGAGCTGTGATTGGTTGTTGCCTGAGACCTGAGCAACTGTGACGTCATTTCCAAATGGCTGCCAAAATGACAAAATGGCTGCCTTCCGATATTGATTAAAAATTGCTGGATTTTGCTGCTTAACTCATATTCCACTAATGCAATATTAACTATAATAATGTATTTAGACTAGTGGGATTACATATAACACATTTTTCTCAATAATTTTCTTTTGGGTTGACTTCCCCTTTGCTTTTATACAAATATTTGTTTCTCTTAAGTGCATGCCCACTCAATAATTGAGAAATTACACAACCATGTACTACCAACCTCAATAACCTTCGACCAATTTTGAACCTTCCTTTCATCTCCAAAATACTAGACAAACCTGTCACCTTCACAACCACCTCATGTTCTTAAAATCACCAACAACCTCCTCATGGCTTTTGTCTCTGGCCTTCTTTCCATTCTCATGCTAATCGACTTCACAGCAGTATTTGACGCCATCTCTCACACGGCTCTCCTTGAATGAATGGCATCCATTGGCATCACTCACATCCTGTCATTCTAACTGCGCTCAATACATTCATCTTAGGTCTCACAAATCAAATACTTTGCCTGTCACAGCTGAGGTGCCCCAGGGGTCCAACCTGGGGCCCCTGCTCTTCATTATCTTCATTCTTCCACTTAGCTAAACCTCCTGCAAGCATAACATTAACTTTCACTTTTAGACGGATGACTAACTTCCTTGAATTGAACAGTTCTCTATGCATGTCAGGTCATTGTGAATACTTATTTTTGTTCATGCACAGATGTTGTCGATTCATATTTGAAAAAAGACTCCAAATTGTTTCCAAGACACTGACACAAAAAACTAGGAAGTAATCAGACTGCTGCTTTTCAGATTACATCTGGAGACACACATATTCCAGTTCAAACCACAGTTTTGGTTTACTCTGTCAAAAGTCAAGAATTGTCTTCTTTTTATGTCATCTGTTGCCTAGCAGCAGCAGCAGCAGCAGCGGCAGCAGCAGCAGTTGGCATCCAACAGCTCTCATCCTTCTTGCAGTGTGGTGCTGTACATATGGCTGTTCATGCACAGGCGAGCGCGTGTGTATACTCCTTACTGTCTGAGCTGTACTTGAAATGCTAATCTGCTCAGACAACAGGGCCAGTCATGTCCAGAGGCTATGGGCAAAGGACGGAAGGACCTTGACAACATTGTGTCCGTGTAAGAACGCTTCCGCCCACACTGGCCAGCCTCTCTTACCTCATGACTGTCAAGATAATTAAGATTGCATAGAATCTGATTAATAAGGCTCCGGGGAGACAACCTTCACTGGCGTGGCCACCAATTTAATGTGCTTGCTTGTAAACAAGTTGGGTATTTTTCGCAGACAGGAAAACAAGCACAATTTTCATATTTAAAAGAGCTGCAAAAATGGAAGAAGGCGATCGAAAATGAGTGACAGATTTGATCAAAAGATAGATGGAGCTCATGTTAAAAGAAGCAAGAGCGTAGAGGCATGGGCAACGAGCCAGTGGTGGCTCAGCAGGGAGTCTCTGCTTCTGGTGCTTGAACAGCTGGTCAGTTCACACTTTTTGCTAGATTGGCCTTAAAATATTGTAAGATAAATAGGTCCTCAAATCCCGTCTATAATAGACATACCCATAATTCCCAGCACATGAATTTCTGTGGCTAGAGGGCAAATACAATTATCTTATAATAGATATGCACTTCACTGTGGAGCCACCTGGATATCATCTTAACACCCTGCTCCTTTTCATCATTTATCCGACACAGAGCGAATGTTTGCGTTAAATTTATTTCAGTCCAATTCAGCTTTATTCCCATCATGGCAAATCCAAACAGAAGTTACTTCAAGGTGCTTTTTACATGGAGCATATTTAGGAGCCAGGACCGATCTTCTTATATTAAAATGACACAAGGGATTCCCACCTACCGTGTCATTTTACTGGAGGCGGGGGTATTGCTTAACACCCATCCTCAAAATGTAAAGATGGTGACTGTATTGGATTTGTATATCTTTATACAGTACATCTCAGGCAGGGACATTGGTAGTGCAGTCATTCCCATTGCTTGGGCTCGCCAATTGCCATGTGATGAAGTGGCAAGCGGGCCAATGTGTCGTATGTCAGCCAGGATAGGCACTAGTCCATTCAGCAAAGGAGAGGAACACACTAGAGTAGTTCATCCAATAGTCTGTATTATTTCTTTGCATGTGGTTGTTTATTTAAAACAAAAAGACAATGGGCACGAGTCCTTGATATGTTCACAAGACAACACGAGATTATTTTGCAAACATTCTGAAGGAAAAAAAGCTAAGAAGGATTTATGAAGCGTTCTTGAACCTAATGGAAGTCATGTAATGGTAAATATTTAATGGAATTGGAAATCATTTAATAATATGCCTGAGTAGAAACTTCACATATTTTGCTAGATCACAATATAAAAATTATCTTTATTGTTTTTTTAATGAAAAAATATTGTGTTGACATGAACAAAAATAGTTTTCAAAAACTTCTATGCACACGAGCTCCAGATGTATTTCACCTTTAAACTGCATAGAACAGTTGAGATCCATGCACTGCATGATAGCTTGAATGCAGTTAGTAGTCGGATGCCATACAAGTCGCTTCAGGTAAAAATGGCAACATTTGGAGTATTAATTGTTACTTTGGGAGTCGTCTGTAAAATGTGCTTTCAATTAAATTGACTTGTTTTGTGTTGAAATATAATGTCTTTTTTTTTAATGTGTGGAACAGCAACATGTAAATTAAAACACGTAACATTATAGTCATCACATTTTTCAAGTGGTCTTCTATGGGAAATACTGTATTTATCAGTGAGTGCCTCAGTTATCTTGAAAGGTGTATACTGTAAGTGGGACTTCAAGCCATTGAACGAGGCTCACTAATCTTTGTCTGAGAAACAATTCAGCAAGTTGCATGTTTTGTTTTCTTTCATTGCGTAAGTGTCACAGAAAAGACCGTTTTCTGCTAACCAATCAATATTATACCTTTTAATACCTAAAGGTTGGTACCCCCAACAGTGGGGTACCAAAAGGTGGTATGGAACATATTGTATGCCTCTATTTTCTACCACTTTTCACAACATTGTTGTTGTCGTTTTTTTATTATTACATAGTTTTTTTGTTTGTTGTAAAAGGTCAAGTATTGTAGTTATGTATTTTATATGACAAATTATGTGAATTGCTGTATAAATAATATGTATGTTACTTACTTGTCCTGCCTAGGGTCAGCTGGAGCCTTGCCCCTAGGATATAAATAAAGTTGAACTGAATTGAACTGAATTGAATTGAATTGAATTGAACTAAATTGAACTGAATTGAATACATTCTGGACTGGTCGCCAGTTAATGATAGAAAAACAACCATTCAGGTCCGGTCAATTTAGAGTCTTCGCGTAAATTAACTTGCATGTTTTTGGCATGTGTGAGGAAGCCAGCAGGAGAAAACTCACTCAAGTAAAGACAGAATATGCAAACTACACACAGGGAGGCTCGAATGAGATTCTAACCCAGACGTGCTAACCAGTGGTGACTCATCAACAGTGCTAGAAGTCGATGTCTTCCAACTCTGCTGGGTCACCTTGAAAGAGAGAGAAAATAAATAATGAATGTGGGAAAATACTTTAAAATATATGTACTGGATATCTGTTTTCAGCATCATAAATACAGTACTATACAGTTATTGATGAGTTTATTATATCAAACAATTATGTATTTCCAGTATGGGCCCCCCTGATCAAACTCGTCAGACTCAACAAACTCTTGAAGTTTGACATGCAGTATGCACCAAATAGGGCACCTTTGGGAGCTGAATTCGACTACCCACATACAACAATGTCTAAACGTAGTTACTGTAGCGGACATGATTTCCTGTCCAGCTCATGATGGAAACTTGCCCCATCCAATATGGCCACCTCATTTAAGTGCTGGCTGCCACGTCCACGTCTACTCATCTTTTCTTCATTCAACTCAGTGAAGTAACTCCATCACATTTCAAGAGGAGAACACAGTGCTCGGGCCTCGTGGATAAGAACAGGTAATTCTAGGTTACTCAACAACATTACGCACCGACAGGCTATAGTGATGATTACACTTGCCATTCTTGTCGGTTGAGTCCGCTTTTTCGCTGGCTTTCGGGTGTATACTGTGATAGTATGGTAAAGCCACAGCTGGAGTTTGTTAACTAATATTTTGTTACCCATATTACTAATATATATTTTTGTGTTTACTTTTCTTTTTACTATGTTTATATATTTGTAAACGTAGCACATAACCTCAATTTAAGTAGATGTTTGTCTGCCTCGTTTGATTTTAGTCCGAAATTCAGAGCATCATTTATTAAAGCTTTTATCTCTCACTGTGCCCACTGAGCAAGACTAGATGATGCATGCACAGTCGTGTTTCCTTTTACGGCCTATTGTTTGTTTGTGCATTGGGGCACTCCATTGATTTAAGTCATTTCTGACTCCGTCAGGTGCACAAAGCAAACAAATTTGCTGAAATAACGCAATCTTTGAAAGTTGCAACATTGCCCCAGATACATACGGCCGCAGAGAGATTGTTGAACACATGCTGACTTGTAGGACAAACAAAGCAAAAAAGTCTGGCCTGTTTCCATTATTGGGGAGAAAATGTTAACCCCTGGCACTGACTACAAGTGCACACCAGCAATGCAGGGTCTTGAGATGGAGGAGGAGAAGCATCACAGACATTTGAATGCCTGATGCATTTGAAAGCAAATACATGTTGTTCATTGGGAACACCAGTGGTGTAAATATCTTGTTTTCGTTTATTAGGACTGAATTGAGTAAGGTCTTTCTTTCTTTCCATCATCACCGCTAGGTCTGCCAAAAATAGCATTAGTGGCATTCAAGTTTGACCTTCCCTCCTCTCACTGCAGTTAAAAGTTGGATGTGATATTTAAGCAATGTGTTCGAATATGTCTTTGGGGTATTATTACTGTAAACATCAAGGTTGATTCCAGGACATCTATTACAGTATACATTATATAAATGGGTTCCATAAGAGTGGGGGTGATTTGGGGGTAAATTCTTCATGTTTATTTTACTTATTTATTGGACAGCTTACTTTGAATGAGAGATTTATTCATGATTTCATTTCAATTAGCAATCTAACTGAAAATGCATGTTTAGAAAAATAATTTGAATAAAACACACAACAGTTGTGCTTTATATAGAATACTGCTATCTCTTGTAATGTGATTCAGAACATTTAATAATTTTAATTTTGAATTTACATTTGACCTTGGCTTGGTTAATGAATGCGCACAGTATGTTGCTGTGTAAATATATGTAATATAATCACCCATAAATTAATCACAGAGGTTTAATCACATCCATTGACCCATTGTATTGTAAACAACCAGCATGAAATATTCAAAGCATTTCTGTTTGTAGAGCGCATTTTGCTCTCGGTGTAATCCAAGTGAGATAAACATTTATTTGCATGTCTCATTAGTGGAGGTCACTGATAATCAGACAAATCAGCGGGGGCATATAATGCTGTATGTCTCACCTACGCAGATCAAAGTTAGGCAGCTCTCTGGGCTTCTTTAAACTCGTACATATTTCCCAAGCTCCCTCTTGCACATCGACTGCCTCTTTAACTGTCTATTTTGCTTTCCTTTTTTTTTTCCTTCTCTCAAATCATCAGTTGTGTTACTATTTTTACCAATCTTGGTCAAAGAGGAGTGAGTAGAGCTGCAGAGAAAAACAAAAGAATGTGCAAATGGAGGACAAGCAAAGCTACACGAGTGTCTGCACTTGATTTGACAGAAATAAAAGCTCTTAGCCTTGCAGAGGGATTAGAAAAATGTGGGTTTAAATCAGGTTGAGTGGTATCACTTCTGCAAGAGGAGAGATTGAGCCTTTAAATCAGGGGTATTAGGGGTTGTCATTATACATATATATATATATATATATATATATATATATATATATATATATGGCAACTGTATTTACTTCTGTCATAACTACAGTCGTACAACTCGTAAAACACAGAATCAAACACTTTAGAGTACTCAAAGCCATTTGTTTTTAATCTGTCAGACACGGAGCATCTTTCAAATCCATTTAACAGGGCTTCACTTTTTATCTAATCAGCAAAATGTCTGAATGTAGTTAGAATAAATTATTCAGTACTGTAATGAAAGTGCATAGAAGTAAATTTGCTCTGTAAAATGGTTGTCTCTCTTAGGGGGTTTGCTCAGGGACTTTGGAAGAACTGGATAGCTGAAAGGTCACATAATATTAATATTAATATTTTAGAGTTTTATCCCCTAAAGTCTTATACCACTGAATAGCAAATGGAAGTAGCCAGGCAAGTTATATTCCATCAGCCACATAACATGAACAAATGTTCTTATTCTGTAATTTTCAAACACTGGGCAGCATTTATTGACTTTTTTTTTTTTAAACAAATAAAATCGTACACAAAATCCCTCCTCATGCACTTATTTTAAAGAATGTGACATTTAGAATTAAATGTTTTGTTACAAATACTCATATATGCAATTAATGATAGAGCAAAACAATTAATCCTGCCACTAAGCGAATGTTTCCCCCCCAATATGTTTGTTGTCAAAACCTTGTAAGTTATCAAACAAAAAGCATTTGAGTATTGTTCATGAACATGAATTAGTAATTTTGTTTCATTGTAAATTGCATGTGCCTGCCAGCTTGTCCTTGGTAGCAGAGTTACATGTCCTTGTATTCTAATGAAGGACATGAGACTGAGACTTCGGAAACAAAAAAATGTCAAATACTGAGAATGGAAGCATTGCCTTGCATTGATCACATTTGCAATTATGCATTAAAAAAATATGAATTGAAGCTCAGTATTTCTGGCAATCCAGGATGTGAAGGTAATGTTGCAGTTGTATGAGTAATTAGCGTAATAATTATAAAAAAAATAAAATGAACTTTATTCTTTAACTTTATATTTATATCTTATTAAATATTTCATTGCACTGCTATTGCTGAAGGACGTTAATACAAACACATGTTCAGAATATCATAATTGCAGTTGCAAGGACATCTATTGTCAAAGCTTTTAGGTTCATCATGCTAACTCATTCAGCAATTAGGAGTAATGAAAGAGCGGACAATCTCTGTTGAGTTTGTTTCTTAACAATGTAAATGGGTCAATGTGACCTGTTCTAATGTTTAATCATCAAAAAATCTCATAACACCAATTCGATGTTTTTAATATTTAAAAAATAAAAAACGCAGGTCAGCAGATGAAGTTGAACCTAAGTTGTTTTTTTGTTTTTCTAGATTTTCCAAACGGGTCAATTTGACCTACAACATAACATGGGGGTTAAGTCAACCCCAATTGATAATTTTTTAAACTCAATTTAATAATCAACATCTAAGCCACAATATAAATAATAATAATAATAATAATAATAATAATAATAATAATAATAATAATAATAATAATAATAATAATTAAAGTGACTATGAATGTTTGATATTGTACACAACATTTGTCTTTGTTGCTGGGCAACAAACAGCTCTTGGCTCTGTAACTATGGGAAGTGTTGACCTGCTACAAACTGAACTGTTGCACACAAAGAGGACTAAGGCATTTTTTTCCCTTTTGGTACGAGAGAGATTGTTTGATACACCAGCAAGATACACCTGCTGTTTGAATTCAAATCAGAAACAAAAAGAAATACTGTGCTCACAATGTATTCAAAGTTTCCCCTTCTTTGCAAGCCTTATGGATTCAATGCAGGCATAATTAACATCATTCCTTGTGGGAAGGTGGCCACTACTCATCATCAGTCATCTATACAGTAATTATAAAATTATATATAGGTATAATCTTAATTATACTTATCCATTTTCCATACTGCTTATACTTATTAGAGTCCATGGGTAACTGGAGCCTATTGCAGCTGATTGTGAAAACCCCTGCAAGCATGAGGACAACATTTATGTTTCATAAAGAAATGTTCAATGTAGGCCTATAACCACTATAGCAATACTCGAGAGTGCCCATCTTTTTATTTATCCATCCATTCATCCATTTTCCATACAGTTGTCCTCATTAGGTCGAGGAGTTAGATGGAGCCTATCCCCGCTAACTTTGGGCAAGAGGCAGAGTGTAGGCCTACTCTGGACTGGTCACATTCACACCTTTGGAAAATTTGGAGTCTTCAATTAACATAGGGCCTACTGTAACATGCATATTTATGGTATGTGAGAAACAAAGACAAGTAGAGTATTAGCCTGGCAAGCCAAGTCACACCCACTTTCTTGAAAGACATAAAGTGGGCCTGGAAAGGCTGCCGTTGACCGCTGTTTGGCCCGGTTCAAAATGAACCGTACAATCACATTGGTTGATTTGCTCTGACGTATTCTTCATGAGCAACGTCACACTTCAGCGGCGTAAGTCCATTGAAAATGGTGCTAATTTGTTTCCCTCAGCATTAAACTCAGCTTTAAATGACCAGAAACACCGTCATTAATAACCACAGTAGCTGACTGACATCATTGGAAACATTTATTTCAGATGGAAACTCACTTGCTGGCACAACGAGGAGTCTGGTTTCCAGGCAAGTCGAACATGACTCCAGACACTACACACATGACAAGATTCAAACCCCAAACCTGGGAAATGTGAGGCAGATGCGCTAACCACTAACATACTGTGCCGCCAACTCAAAGCATGACATTCACTAGCCAAGATTTGAATTAAGCGTCATTCCAGAATTGGAAGACATCAAATTTTAAATAATCCACAAACAGAATACTAAAACGTGAGGGTTTTTTTGGGGGTATAATTTTCTGAGATCAAATCTAAGAAAAACTAAGAGAAACGAATGCTTGAAAATTGTTTTTAAAATACCAAATAAGTCTGAAGTAGCCGCTAAAACGTAATTTTTCTCTTGTCCCACCTCCTAATGATCAAATTGAATCCTAAATAAAACAGTTAAGATGACAATTAAATTTCTTTCTTTCTTTCTTTCTTTCTTTCTTTCTTTCTTTCTTTCTTTCTTTCTTTCTTTCTTTCTTTCTTTGTGTCTATTATTTGTTTCATTGCCGTCTTTTGTAACTGTGGGAACATTTGTATGGATAAACATAACATTTCAGATAATAATTATTATTCATGGCACCTGTGTTCCACAACATGCACACAACCCTGTTACCATAACCTTTTAGAAGTTTTGTAAATCAGATGATACGCCTGACTTGACATGATTCAAAAGAATGGGTAGAGCAAACGTATGCTAACATAGTTAACCTTGATTGAATGTCATCACTCTGACACATGCAACCCTGTTATGCAGATCAGAATAAGACAATTTTTCCCCTTTTATTATTTTCATATTTTCAAGTAAGTTTGTTTTCTTGGTCGGTAGTAACAGCTAGCTAAACAGCTAGCATCTACTCCTGAGAGAAAGTAGTCCGGATTTGCAACGCTGTTACCTGCAACCAGCTGTTGCTTTGATTAGAGTGATGGGGTTGCGCTAAATTAACAGGGTTGTGATAAAAAAACATTTTTACCATTGATCTGTAAACTGAGCTAATCAAGCCTGTGACAGTTAATTACCTAATATTGATGAATATGTAGTTGTGAAGGTTTATGCTAAGTTTTTCCTTGCCATCTTGTGGTTCGATCAGGGGATGTCGTTAATATTTGTCAACTGTTTGCATCTGAAGACCTTTGAGTCTCTTTTGTGATTAAGGGCTACATATAAATAAATTGGACTTGACTGGACTTGACTATTTTTCAAGAATTTTGAAGCTCTAAAGTCCACCAATTATGGAAGGACCCTTAAAGATAATATTTTAATTCATTTTGTTGTTTAGCTACAGACAGTCAGTGCAAGCATGAAAACAGATGCGGCTTAATGTCAAAAAGAGGATAAAGTCATAATTGGACAGTGTGAATCTGTAAGTTGCAGTGCACAGCGCGATAAGCTCCAAAAGAAAGAAACTGCAGAAAAGATTCCGCTACAACAAAAACATCTGATTACCACGAATCAGCAGCATTACAATGTGTATAAAGTCTCCTTTATAAGGTCTCGGGATTGTGTAATGTTTGAAAGTCACATAAAATGGTCAAGACAGCAAAACATCATTACAACAAACAAAAGGCAGATGAAACTTGTTTGTGCCTTCACCCCATGACTCCCAAATTTCGAACATGTGAGAACTTCATTTGCCAGAGGGCACGTAAGGAAAGTCCCTCTTTCAGTTTTTCGACTTGTTCTATTAAGCATGAACACTTGACTTAGCCTACTGCAGAGTGACTACTTGTTGTCATGAGCCACAATTTCCCAGCAACATTAGTGTCACTGCAACCCCTGTAGCAACATATTCCAAAACAACTTGGCACATTACACTCAGACATTATTAACACGCTGTACTGATAGTACAAACCCAATTCCCAAAAAGTTGGGACACTATACAAATTGTGAACAAAAACTGAATGCAATTTTGTGGAAGTGCCAAATTTCAATATTTTGTTCAGAATAGAACATAGATGGCAGGTCAAAAGTTGAAACTCAGAAAAATTATAATTTTAAGGGAAAAATATGTTGATTGTAAATTGTATTCATGGTGCGCAACAAAAAAAAAAGTTGGGACAGGTAGCAATAAGAGGTTGGAAAAGTCAATTACACTTGTAAAAAAAACAGCTGGAAGACCAGTTACCACTAATGAGGTCCATTGGCAACTTGAATGGAGTATAAAAAGAGCTTCTCGGAGTGGCAGTGTCTCTCAGAAGCGAAGATGGGGAGAGAATCACCAATTCCTCCAATGTTGCGCAGAAAGATGGTGGAGAAATATCAGAAAGGTGTTTACCAGCGAAAAATTGCAAACAGGTTGAAGTAACCATCATCTACAGTGCATAACATCATCCAAAGATTCAGAGAATCTGGAACAATCTCTGTGTGTAAGGGTCAAGGCCGAAAAATCCTACTGGATGCACATGATCTTCGGGCCCTTAAACGGCACTGCACCGCAAACAGGAACGCTTACTGTAAGGGAAATCACAGAAAGGGCTCGGCAATACTTGCAGAAAACATTGTGGGTGAACACAATCCACCGTTCCAGCCGTCGTTGCCAGATGAAACTCGACAGTACAAAGAAGAAGCCATTTCTAAAGCAGACCAAGGAGCGCAGGCGTTTCTCTGGGCCAGGGGTTATTTCAAATGGAGTGTGGCAAAGCGGAAACCTGTTTTGTGGTCAGACCAATCACGATTCGAAGTTCTTTGTGGAAAACTAGGTCGCTATATCATACTGACTAAAGAGGACAAGTACAAGCCAAGTTGTTATCAGCACTCGGTTTATAAGCCTGCATCTGTGATGGTTTAGGGTTGCATGAGTGCGTGTGGCGTGGGCAGCTTCCACATCTGGAAAGGCATCTTCAATGCACAAAGGTATATTCAGATTGGAAAACAACATATGCTCCTATCCAGGCATCATCACTTTCAGAGAAGACCTCACTAGTCTAATTAATATAACATTTGTGGACTATGAATTATGCAGCAAAATCCACTCGTTTTTGTCCATCTCAGGAAATGTCGCTCAGGAAATGACCAATTACAGCTCACCTGTTTTATGAAGCTGTGCTGTGATTGGTTGTTCCCTAGACTTGAGGAACTGTGATGTCATTTTCACTCGACAGCAAGTGGCAAAATGGCCGCCTTCTGATTTTGATAAAAACGGCTGGATTTTATTGCTTAACTCATATTCCACCTACACAATATTAACCTGAATATCATTTTTAGACTAATGGGTCTGCGTAGAACATGTTATTTTCAAGAATTTCTTTTTAGGTTGACTTCCCCTTTAACAAATATACTCAAGTAAAATTATTCTAATGTGTAATTTATCCAAAAATGTACAATGTAACAACACACCTTGGGTTACAGTCTCCCTCTGCTTTCGTGTAGGTGTGGCTGTCAAGGCCACCTGCCTGCTGCTGTGTCTCTCGCTGCGCTGGTCCACTCCAGTCAGCACGACGCCTGATTACACGAAACACTGAATGCATCGGCGTCTTGCAGCGGGTCGCCTCAGGCTTCAACGGTCATGTTGTGCTGCTCCCACCAGAGGTCTGCCCCCTCCTGTCCCAGACACACTCCACCACTCCTCTACGTTATCGATACAGGTTGTTTGTGAATCTACAGCACATGTGTTTGGTTGAATCCCAGCAAGTTAAAGTAGACCGCTGCGTGTCTCTGAGTGAGTGACCTGGTCAGCTCTAATTATTCTCAGCGTCCGTTGCTCACTCTGTCTCTTGGACAGGTGGATGGATGGACTCATCTGTCGGCCACCTTTCAATCCCTGAACTACTTTAGTAGACGCACTAGTGTGCTTTATATGCTCTGATTGTGTGTCCTATCATAAGCTATTATAAGCTTACTTTATGAATATCTATTTTTATTTGAGCTGTTCTTCATCTCGCTTTTCTTTCATTTTGCTCTCATTTTACATTTTTTGTGTCGTCTCCCTCGCTGCCTTCCATCCTGTGTTATCATGCTCACGTTTGTTGTAATTACCAGCTTTGCATTTCTATCCTTTCCAGCCCACCCTTCCCATCTTCCTCACTCACCTTGATGAACAAAGGCTTGGTTGGCATTTAGAAGTTTGGCAAATATCTTTGGAGTGTCACACATACAGCCTTATCGCTGGAGTGTTGTCTCTGTCTGCCTGTAGATATAGCACCAAGTTAATCGTTTTTGCTGCAATTGAAATCATAAAAATATGTCAAGAAAAAGAATGTTTGTACAAATGACAGTGACCTGACAATATTTAAATGAGAAAAGTTGACAAGAAGTGACACTTAAAGAGGAAGTCAGACCAAAACTTGTCTTTAAAATATGCTGTATGCACCAATTGCACATGCACTAAACACGGCAGCAAAATCCACCAGTTTTTTATGTATCTCAGGTGGCGGCCATTTTGTTGCTTGCTGTCAACTGAAAATTGCTTCACAGTTGCTCAGGGCTTAGGTAACAACCAATCACAGCTCAGCTTGTGAATGTCACATGACCAAAAAAAAGGTGAGCCGTGATTAGTCGTTACATGTAGACATGAACAACTTGTTATGATCTGTGTTCTGCTTGGTTTGGATTCGGTTGTATTGTAGTTGTTATGTTTTCCTTGTTTCTGCCTTTGTTAGTGTCCCATTAAGGTCATTGTGTCCGGCTGCTTGTCCCTTGTGTCATCCAATCAGCTGCCTCAGCCATGTGTGTTTTGTTTGGTGCCTCTCGTTGTCTTGTCAGTTTGCGTGTATTTCGTTTTCCCAGCTTTCTTTCAGTCCTTTTTCATTGTCCAGTCATGTCCATGTCACGTCTTGCTGCAGTCTTGAGTTAAGTCTAGTTGTTCCTAAGTATTTGGTTGTTCTTTAAATAGCCAAGTATCTGTTTGCCTTTGGTTATCTTTGTAATTAAACTACTTTATGAGCACAAACCTGCACCCTCCCTGCTCCTCTGCGTTTGGGTCTTCAGGTCCATGAAACAGTCGATTTTTTTAGTTGTTTTGTTTTGCTTTTTTCAGTCTATAGTGTCAAAATGGCCAACCCCTGCAATGGATACAAATGGGTGGATTTGTCTGCCTTATATTAAGCGCATACAACATTTTATTATTATTATTATTATTATTATAAGATTAGTATTGTATTGTAAACTCTTGGGTTGACTTCCCCTTTAAGTAGTGATTTATTTTCTAACTAATGATGACGATTTGGTCCTTAGCTGACTTGTTCAATCAACAGTGACTGCCGGTTTGAAACATTTTGCCTCGAGAACATGCTTAATCCACATTCAGCTATACACAATCTAAATATTTCTCACATTCTCAATTGACTAATCATCATCAGCAAGCCTGATAACGATCCTCACCTGTGCCGAAGGAGGGAGACATCTAAAACAAGCAGGACTGTGGCTCTCAACAACCAGGGTTGCTTACACCTGGAGTAGTTTCATTGAAATATTGGGTTTAGAGTACATTATCAACGCTACTGTACTTCTTCAACTAGCACTGCCTATTTAATTAATAGTGTATTAATTTTGTGCAGTTGCTCGTCTCACTTTTTCTTGGTTCTCTGTGACTCTTGCATATTCTGAAAACCGGGGCAAGCCACTCAATGGCCACTCTCATTTCTAGGGGAGGTTTTGATAAACGTGATTATGCGATGCAGATAATTAGTTCCGCCTTATTGCCGTTTCTACATGATTGCATTACACTGAGGCACGTGGATGCTCTGTCACCATACATTCAGATTGAACATTTGTCAAAATAAGCATTGACACTTGTAGTGAACATTAATCAAGGTTATTACATTCACACTTTCACACACCAAATCAATTTATCATCGTCTCATATTACACATACACAACAAATCGGTGAAAAACTACCGTAATTTTGAAATCAGAGGCCAGTAAAAGCTGTTTGTTTATTATATTTAGTTTAAAAGTTGGATTGCGAACAGAAAAACATGCTTGCAATATTGCAGTTAACTTATTTGCTCCCAAAAATGTATAAGAACATTTTATTTTAAATATTGACATGGTCCCATAAACGTATTTATGCGTTTTTTTTTATTATGTTTTTGCTATGCTAGAGCAAGGGTGGCCAAGTTTGGTCCTCGAGAGCCCCTATCCAGCCTGTTTTCCATGTCTCTCTCTACTAACACATCTGATTCATGATCAAGTTCGTTATCAAGCTTCTGCAAAGCTTGCTGATTAGCTGATCATTAGATTCAGCTATGCTGAAGGAGGGAGACATGGCAAACAGGCTGGATAGGGGCTCTCAAGGACCAAACTTGGCCACCACTCTGCTAGAGCATACAGAAGGCTTTGATGCAGCATCTGACCTGAAGAGGTCGCTTAAAGCAATGGTAATAATTACAAAATGCGGCCAGCAGGTGGCAGCAGACTATGCGAGATCAACCAGGGGAAAGATTGCAACAAACTCTTTTCCCCAGTGTTTTCAACAGATTTGTGAATGATGATAAAACTTAGCTATATTCTAATGCTAATTACTGCAAAACAGAAACGGATACAAATATACTTTTTTTTTCTTGATGAAAGAAGAGACGCTATAATATTTTTTGGGGTAGATTCCATGTTTTTATAGCAATAAAACAAAATATTCTGTAGGCCTTGCAAAATCAGTCAAAACCCAGTAAAACAGCCGGGAGCGAAGGGGGTTGCTTCAAGTGAAAATGGCTGGGAGTGAATGAGGATGATTTGCAATTTTGCCATTTTAGAAAGAAACATGAAGTTGATGCACATAATTTGCTTTTTTTTTTTGGGGTGGGGGGGCATAAAATGATATGGTGGGCCAGATCTGGCCCCCGGGCCTTGAGTTTGACGCCTGAGACAAATTTTCTGGCTCCACTCCTGTCTGAAGATGTCAGGAATGTCTCCCTTGTCAGTTTAGCAACACAAGGTTAGCATGTCAAGGAGAACAACTGCTGTGGTTGATGTTTTTGGCTATTTAAGATATGTTGTTATGTGTGCAACAGTCAAGGCACTCACAAAGGATAAACACCACAGCACCGTAATTAAAATGATCGCTTCTTTTTATGGCTTTGAAATGCCTTTGCATTATATAATCGGGTCGCAATCAAATACTTGACATGCAAAACCCAAAACAGAGTCTGTCATTAAAAATCTGCATCTATCAATTTTCTTGGTTTCCACCCTCAATTTTCTATGGACCTTCCATCAACATCATTTTTCCTCATTGTTGATTATGTTGAAGCAAAGCAAATATATAAATATATTCCGCTTCCATTCCGCTTTTCGCCAGAGGGGTCGCAAATACAGGGGTTTTGCAGATTTGCGACCCCTCTGGCCAAAAGCGGAATGGAAGCCAGCGACGTGCACGTGCCCAAATTACGAGACGTTAGTTAGTAGTAGTTTTATTGTCCATTGCTTATCATAAATAGACCCTATCGCATATTCATGACGAGGTCTTACCTTTTTAACAAAAAGAAAGCAAGCTGTGGGTCCGGTTTCATCCGCTTAGTTTTTTCCACCTACTTCAATATTAACACTGCTCCAATATTGATCCGCGTCCTCCTGCGACGCTTGTGCAACTTCAGTTTTGCCTTTTTTTGTCACACTAGACAGTGTTATCCTTTCCCGCTCGGTATTCTGACCCGGTCGGGGGCGCAGGGGAGATTTTTCCCTCAGTCAGAGTCACTTCCGTGGACAACTCCCGTTGCATGTTGCCAAACTATCAGCCCAATGGTTGAACAAAAGGAGCCACCGGGAGACGCAGGGTCGCACTGCAGTATTGGTTTATTATTATTTTGACACTTTTCAATTTCAATCTACACTTGTAGCCCTTATTATCGCTAAAAAAACAATTCTTGTTAACTGGAAAAATAAACAAACTCTGAATATCGACCAATGGTCTAACCTCCTCATAAATCACATTTTAATGGAAAAAATATCTGCCTCAAATAAAAAACAAATATCAAAATTTATAGAAACATGGTCTACGTATATAGAATTTTTTAACCTAATTCTGGTTACTTAATTCTGCCTGTTAGCGAGAGCCACCACATCGTGATAACTTACATTGATGTTTCTGCATTTGGCAATTTATTATTATATTATATTATTAGTATGGGATTTTTTTTAATGGGCTTTAGGTGAACTGATGAAAAAAAAAATATATATATATATTTTGACACTTTTATATCCGCTGTGGCACACAAATGTCTTTTCCCACGGATTCGTAGAAACACTCCCAAACACTTCTGCCTTCCCAGCGCTTCCCCGATCATTATTTCACTCTACAGGAAATTATGGGCAACAGCTATTGTGCCACAGTAGTGCCTCCTGTCCATTATACAATTCTTAAAACGTGTGGGTGAAAAATATGGTTATTTTAACACTCCAAATTGCGTCAATTTTGCGACATGCACCTTTAAAGTCATATCGCAATACGGTTGTCTTCATCTAATTCAATCTTCAGTTTGAGAAATACACGTTAAATATGCCTGAAGCTCTGCCTCTACTGAGAATTTTTAACTCCTCTTCTGTTACCAACACATAGTGAGATGACATGGGGTCCATTTAACAAAGCATGTTCAACTAACACCGAGACTTACACTGAACAGCGAGTTGACATACATTGAGATAGGAAACTCTATGTTTTCGGTTCCAGGACATCTGATTTGAGTTACCGGTAGTTATATCAACGCAGAGTAGTTTAACCTGGCGTTACCACTACACTAAAAAGACCACATCAATGGAGCCCCAAGTTGTCGAGTCACTATGGCAACGGAGAAGCAGAGCACGGTGCCGCCCCCTGCTTCCGTGATTTTTCCCCCTCTCAACTGGAAACCTAAATGCGATCATATGGCGAATTTGAACATGCAACACCGCAGAGGAAGCCGGCGTGGGAAAACGTCGCTGTTTGGGTCAATGCGGAAATTGAAATGTAGTCCTTTGCAATCACAATAATATTACAGGGGAAACATGTTGAATGGTAGCTCATTAATTCATTTCATTTAGGTGCAATCCTGCGAAGGGGGGATGGTGGAGTAATGTTAACTGCAAATGTAAGGATGGATTAAGATGTGTATGTACAGTAGATGAGGAACGGTACCGCTCACAAAAGATAACTGCCACCATATCTATGCGCGGTCTAATAACAATCTCACGGAAAATATTTAAGAAAACATCAATAGGGTCGTTGTCAAAAGGTCATGCCATGTTCGTGACAAAAGTGGACTTTACGCTATAGACTATACGCGTACTTACGCAAAAACTCGCCGCAGCGGACTTTATGAATGAGGAAATGAATTGTCGTGTGTGGCTAAAAGGAGGCGGGGATAGAGAAAACCTCAAGGTTTATTGTGATAAACCTGCGACCGACCAGGTTAGTTTCATTGAATGTGTTACTACTCTCCAGAAAAAAAGAAAAAAAAAGAATGTGTTACTACGGTAATTGACCGAGAGATTAAATTACCTCTTTTTATGAAACAGGCTAGAGTTACCTCTTTTCCTCTGGTTTCAGTTACCGGTACCTTCCTTTCTAAAACGGAAGACGCAGAGTTTCCCACATTTTAGGGGTCCATTTCACAAAGCATGTTCAACACCGAGACTAACCCTGAACAGCGAGTTGACATGTCTTGAGATAGGAAACTCTGCGTTTTCGATTCCAGGACAGCTGATTTGAGGTAGTTATATCAACGCAGAGTAGTTTCGCCTGGCGTTGCCACTACACTAAAAAGACCACCCATGGAGCCTTGATTTGTCGAGTCACCATGGCAACGGGGAAGCGCAGTGCGCGGCGCCGCCCTCTGCTTTTGTTGTTGTTGTTTTCTTACCCCTAAACCTGCTTTTGTGAAATAGACCCATGATGTTAGATCTTATATTAAAACATGAGCACTCCCCACTCAGAACATCTTCTTTTAAAGTGTCGATTTGTACTATAATAAACCACTGAAGTATTCATCCCAAACGCTTGAAGAAAAAAACTAATTATAGAGGAATTGTAAAAATAAATTTGGGGAACACTGTGTGAGTGAAGGTGAATGTAGGATGAGGGCAGCTGCACAAACGATGGCATCCAATGCAACTTTTCAGAAACTAGTAGCCCTACATCCATATGCACATGGACACGATTGATCGGGGACAAGGTGGTCTCCAAGTGGATATTTCACAACGTGGATTTATGATCTTCCTGGCCAACTTAACATCACCCGCCCGTGGAGGTCTGCCTGCGGAAACACACTTTGTCTCATCAGTTTCTTCTTCTACCATGTCAAGGACTGTGTGCCTCTCATGAGCTGCGTTTAAAGGCAATGATAGGAGCCACTTCGATTGCTGGTGAATCTAATCGGTTTTGTTCATGTTCACAATGGCACATAAAGCCCATTTTTAACTTCGCTGAACTGCTTGCTTCTGTAAACATTCCCTAAACTTGGCTGCCATAATGTAAAGTGGGATGGGGATAACAACATCAGCTACAAAGATACTTCATAAATATAATAGCATGATACAGTGGAATATTCCAATTAATTCAACAAAGAAAGGAAAGTAGAACATCATACAAGGAACAAAAATGGAAAACATCAAGTTGTTTTGTGCTATTTTGCAATTAAATGACCACAATCCACACATGCACTGTGAAACTCGTACAAAGACGGCATAATCTGTTTACAAAAAGCAGAATAGAACGTGAGATGAAGATAACATAAGGCAAACAAATAGTGAAGTGCCTCACTGAATAGTGATAACATTTTATTTTCTCACAGCTTCATGTGTGTGTGCACAACCACATCTATCTGCATATGAGCACAAACAAATGATAAGAAACACTCAAGAAGGCCAGGCCTCATATCTTTGTAGGTCGTTGACCACTTGAAAAATTGTAGAAAGAATGTGAAGAAGTGCTCCTGCTGGGATCCAACTTGAAGCGTACAAGAAGTATTTTCAAATTGCCAGATTGTCTCAAGCCGCAATGCTTCTCATTTGAATTGCCAAGTCGTAAAGGGTGCAATGAAGTAGCGCCATCGTGCAGGAACTCAAGTCCAACACCACAGATGTCTGAATTTCAATATACATTTTAGAGCGTGCGTCTAATTTTGAAAGTGTATACATAATGTGGTCTTTATGCCATCCATTTTGTAATAGAAATGAGACAATGATGTTAGGGGAAATTTCTACAAATTCCTACAGTAAAATATGTATAAGTACAAAAACTTAATTGCTGCAAAAAAAAATTAGGCATATGTACTTTTTTTGAGTATTAATTCATTTTTTCTGAAAACGTATTACTTTTATTTACTACATTTGAAAACCATCATCTGTACTTTACACTCGTTACTTTGCCAAATGGGCTAGTTTATTTTTTTTAATTTTTTTTTTACTTCTTTGGGTACACAAAGTAGGCCAACAAACCCCAATTCCAATTAAATTGGAATGTTTATTAAAATATCAAGAGAATATCATGATTTCCAAATCATTTTCAACCTATAAGTTTGAAAACCAACATCTGTAGTGGCATGGTGTGTTGGTGTCTATGGTATGAGTAACTTACACAGCTGTTATTAAGGCAACATTTTTGGAACAACATATGGTGACATCCAAAGTAACCTCTTTTCCAGGGATGTACTTGCTTATTTCAGCAAGACAATGGATGCCAAGCCACATTCAGCATATGTGACAACAGCATGGCTTCATGGAGAGTGACTTGTCTGTTTCCTATTCAATTTGGATGAAGTGTAAAATACAACAACGGAGACTTTGACTGTTGAGCAACTTAACCCTGGAGAACCCACGGGGTCAAATTTGGCCCCTATAAATTCTGCTACTCAAATAACAAAGACCTTCTTTTTTTTTTACAAATTTAACTTCAAAAGTCCAGAGTGCCACTTCTGACCCCTGCATGGGGCCATCTAGTGGATGAATATTGCACTTACATGAGCCAGAGTGGTGGTGACAAGATGGCTGGCAACGTGCTGTCTTGTTGAGCTGGAAATCAATCCAAACAAAACCAGCTTCTCAGCAAACCATCAGATGGTAAAATTGTGTTTTTTTTTGTTAATCTATTTCATATCATGTTGCAGAATGTCTAGGAGTATGTTTTATATATATATTTTGATAAATTAGCAACTCTGAGCTAGTTAAAAAAACAAGGGTTAAAATTGAAAAAACATATATTTTGGTGTTCAGTGAACTTACAGCAGTCATTTAATGTATAATTCATAATTTTCCAAAGAAGAAGGGGGTTCTTGGGTTGTCCAGGGTTAAGATCAAGCAAGATTGCGAAAGAATTACATCCAGAAAGCTTCAGCAATTAGTGTCCTCACTTCCCAAACGACACTACTTGAATGTCGTTAAAATGAAAGTTTTTGGAACCACCCCCACCCAACATTTATTTATTTATTTATTTGTTTATTTATTTATTTATGTTTTTATTCCACACCAAGTTCCACCACACGGGGGCCCTGTCCTTCTCCTGCCGATGCTGCTCGTCTTCCAGCCTCCACGGTCGTGTGGCTCGCTCTCGCCTCCCCCCTCCATCCTCCCTCCTCCCTCCTACTCGCACAGCTTTCCCCAGTCTCCAACCTCGCTGCACAGTGCACACACACACACACACGGCCGCTCCTCCAGCTCCGTGCTGCCCGCTGCGAAGATGGTCGGCGGCGCGTGTGCTCGCAGGCTGGCCCGCCGGTCTCGGTCCGCCCTCATCGTAGCCCTGACGGTGCTGCTGGTGCAGACGCTGATCGTGTGGAACTTCAGCAGCCTCGACTCCGATGAAGACAGCCGGGGCGACGCGGGCTCCAACGTGCGGGAGAAGAGGGACCGGGGAGCGGGCAACAAAGCCGCTGGCAGCGACTATTCGCAGCATGGGCTGCAGCGGCAGCGGCGGCAGCATCTTCCGCCGCCGGAAAGAGGAGCCAATCGTCACATACAGCAGCCGGTAAGACACATGTTCTATCCTCGTATCGGGCGAAGCGTGCGGTCGCGGAAGATGCAGCTGGCGTGGAAGCCTGATCCTCCAGTGTAGAAGACGAGCGCACGACCGGGCCTTATTATTTGTTGTCTTGAACGTAGGCAGCCCGGGAGGCAAATAACAGCATGCCTGCAGTCACACACACGTGTGGCCTCTTGGCTCCTCTGATGCTGAGGACAGGAGGCGCATCGCAACACTCGACTCCTGACTGGAAATGCAAAATGCCAAAGCTGAGGATGAAATGTGAACTCAGTGGTGTTGGCAACTCCGGGGAGCAATGACGGCATGCATGATGGCAAATCCTTCCTTTAGGTCTGTTAGCTGAGAAGATGGCAGAAATGGTCTCAAATTGAACGTCATGTAGAATGTTCTGCTGTTTATTAACCCTAGAAGTTGCTTTGGATGACTATATGTACAAATTAATCAATATGCTCACAAGCCACAACTTTTCAATCGAAGCCCGTTACTGCATTTGCAAAATGATCACTTAAGATTGATATTGACAGCGGTATTGATCAATTAACATGTTTATTGGTTGTGATTATACTAGTCATGGAACCAGTGGAAACCTAAATCTGTACAGAACAAGTGGATTTTTAGTAACCAAGGTAAGCTACTAAAAAAAGAAAGAAAATCATCCAAATATTTATTTGTACACTCAGCTTGTGCCCTAGAGGTTGCACAGCGAGCCGCTTTGCGTTTGAGCAGGACTTCCGCTCAGCATGTTATTCATTTTTACAGCCTGACGGCTGGCATTAAATCCTGGGAAATGGAACTTCTCTTTCACGTGGTCTCACAAGATGTTAGGCTGCCCTCAAGAAATGACACGCAGTTGTAGCTGGCATTCACGCAGCATTTTCCCGTCATAAAACTGCCAGCTGTTTAGCGGAAGCACGCTCGTCAGACCGCGCGCAACCTGTGGACGACTGTGATGGGTTATGATTAACCGTGGCCTTCGCACATTCTGAGACTTGCACTGTATCGTCTGTCCCCGCCGCAGACTTTACAGTGAGACATTTTCTGGCGGGAGCGTTCATCCCACCTGCCGGCATCTTAACAATTCAAAGTCATGCCAAGGACATGTTTCTTATCTCTAATGAAATAACAATAAGTTGCTGGGAATGACTTTAGACCTTGTTTTAACTTTGAACTTTATTTTAAATACATTACTTCTAGAAGCCTTCATTGTAGTTTGCTTTTAGCTTGTTAGTAGGATTTTTCTGAAAAACTTTATACCGTTTTATACATGCCATAGTGGTGGTAATGGGCCTTGAAACTGATATTTGCAAACGGCTTTTTTTTTGTATTTGTCTCAATATCACAACATAATATCAGTCTTGCAAGATAATGTTGATGCAGTTTTATCTGTGAAGATGAACAATTTATTTAAGGATTTTTCGGCCATGAGGAAGTGCTTCTTCTATGATTTCTTTTGCTTTTCGGACACAATTTGATTCATCGCCATACTCAGAAGCGATCAGTTTGTCAGAATCACGTCTTGCTATTGTGACGAGGGATGGGAGAGTACCGATACCAGTTATCACTAATGGGCCGATGCCTGGCCTTATTTTAAGGTATTGGTACTTGCGACGGTGGCCGATTTGTGGCTGCCTTACAAACAGGACCTAGAAATGAGAAAAATAGAAAATTGCCATGAATTTCATTCAATTTTAAGGAAACCAAATATTTTGGGATATATGAATCTTTAGGGTTTCTCCCAGAAAACTCTTTGGGGCTTTGTGCATGGCCCACGACATGCCGCGATTACTTGTCATTGACGGGGCCTGGCGGGGAGGCAAGAAAAAGCTGCCAGGCCCATAAAGCACTAGGAGAAACCCTGGGTCTTTCTTTGGAAGTATCTGTTATTGATTTTTTGGGGTGAAAATTTTATGAGTGTAGTGCATGGTATCGATTAGGGTTGTGCCCAAAAAAATAGATTCTCATAAGAATCGCGGTTCTCCTTTAGTACGATTCAGAATCGATTTTAAATGTCCTTAAACCAATTTTATTCAAATTATTTTATACTGTCTTGCCTTTGTCTGTGTGTGCCTTTATTTGGAGCGCTGTTCATGTTGTACCCGGTTTGGCCACTGAGGGGCAGTGTGCTTCGACGCGGTCTAATACACTGTTAAGTTGTAGCCACGTTAGAGAGTAGAAGGAAAAAGTCACGATCAAGTTATTCCAATAAAAGTTTGGGTTTTTTTCAGCGTGGAGCCGTTCTTTTGAGTGAAAGAAGTGCCGCGAGTAGCGCGCTAATTAGCATTAGCGAGTCAGACTGGAGTAGATCATTACAATTCCTTGCACATTTATAGATTGAAGCAAAAATCATTGTCAATCAACTCATTTTGAATAAACAATCGTCCGTAATCGAAAATCTATTCTGAATCGAATCGTGAGACATTCAAAGATTCCCACCCCTAGTATCGGTGATTACTCGTACTGGTATAGGTCTGGGAAAAAATGGTATTAACATCCCTAATGTTGGCGGTATATTTATTCAAATGTCTTCCATTATTAAAACTTACTCATTCTCAGTATCCATGACCGTTTGCTATCATTGGAAAAGTCATGGCCAGTCAACTGCTTGAGACACTTAACACAACCTTAATAGACGTCCACCGGTCATTTAAATGGTCTATCATGCTTGTCTCACTCTCTGCATTGGGCATATTCAATGAGTCTTTTCTAGACCCTCAAGTGGATAATCACTGCTTTTTATCGTTATTATTATTTTTGTCTACCTACCTACCGTTGTGGGTGGTGTGTGTGAGTGGATGTTAGCGAAGGTGGTTTGGCAAAGCAGAGTCGTCCTGTCCTGCCTTAAGAGTGACACACAAACGGCAAGTGATGCTTCGTGAGTCACAACAGCTCATAGAAAAGAGGGCAGCACTTCTCATCCGCAGTCGAAGGAGCCAGAAGGCACACTATGACAATAGCTGCATTTCGATGCGGCAACTTGTGCTCGATGGAAATGATATGTTGGTTTTGCGATTCCAGCTGGTTGGAGCCAAACTTGTCATTAGTGGTTGTTTGGTCTTGTGGGAAGTGATGCAAGTTTGTGGAGATATTTTCTCCTTAGTCCAATCCAGTCTTTTACTCTGTGTTCTATATTCTATACCCGTGAACCTCGGTTACCCTTTCCCGATTCATCATGCGAACCTCTGTTCTCTTGTCCCTTGTATCAGCTCAGACACGAAATGGCATCCCATTATTGCCATTACTGAAACTTTTATCGAGCCAGACTTTGTGGTAGACGCGAGGAAATGTTAATCGGCCAGATTTTCAACAATCTGCTTTCAGCAGGAGGCAGCGGAAGTTTCTTGGGGCTTCACATCTGGTCGTCAGCTTTTTCTTCCCGTTTGCCATTACATACAGTCAGGATGTTTCCAGTGGGCGTCCACGTTGTAAAGACTTTCCCTGTTAGTCACTATGTAGTGTGTAACGTTACCTAGTTGTAAGTCTTTTCCATCTCCATGACGATCTACAAATGATTCATAATCTTTCCCATGGCAAAAGGTGGTATTGGACGTCATAATTCCCGCTGCTGTCTCCACGTTTGCACTCTAGTTTGCCAGCACATACCACAACCACAATTACGATGCTCGTGTGCTAACAAATATTACAAATATGATTCGTTTTCTTTCATTTCTATTCTGATTATTTTTTTGATGGATTGCCTGATGTAACGACCAGCAAGAGAAAACAAGAGGACAGGCACTTAAAAAGAAATGACATGTTGAACTTAATTGTATGAAGATCAATACACAGTACTGAAAAAGGGTACATAACGCTACGCTACGTGTCTCTTGTCGATTGCTGGTGAAGATTGAAAACACAATTTCCATTAAGAGATGTGCTTTGCTCTTTAAAAAATATTGCACATTATTAAATTAAATGTAAATAAATGAATGCTCTTTATTTCCTATTGGGTGTAATTCTTCCCATGCACTACCTTTTGAGGAATCGGGTTTCGATTGGAACCCTCATTTCTCTTGCTAAGAGAAATGCAGAAATTTGGAGTCTCCATCCCATCTTAGTGGAAACGGGGAATGGCTCGTTTCTGTTAGACCACTAATGCGTTGTCCATAAAGGCTTGGATGGAGATATTTGCAGTCATGACCTCCACCCCATTAATTAGAGACAACCAATGACCTGTGACCTCATGTCTTTCCTGTTGTTGCCAATATTAGGAAATATAGATGAATAAAATCTGAATCATTTGCAGCATTATCAGTTTCATTAATAATGATATGCAAGGTCACTAATAGTGTCGTGGCACAAAATGGGACCGATACTGTAGGTAATAATGTCAATATTTTCTGTCTGGAATTGTGCCCTTGACTGACTGATAAACAATGCAGGGTGCATCCTGCCTCCTACCAAACTTCAACTAGGATATGGCCCCTACTTTCCCGTGACTGTGGACAGCAGTAAAAACAGAAGGTTGGATATATGGCAACAAATAAATTCAATGTCTGTTGAATTTACACACAGCACTGAAATCTAGTGCTGTAGTTATTTTATTGTCTTATCAGGAAGAAAAAAAAAAAGACATTGTGTGCACACGGACACAAATGCCCAGTTGAAGTGATACGAACTTTAACCAAACACCCCCAATTTATTTAACTACATACAAAATTATCCTTTTGGTAGCCTAAAATCTGGCGCACTTGTTAAACATTTGAAATAGTCACATCCTCTTGACGTTTTGAAATAGTCGCATCATCTTAACGTTGTGTGATGCCCAATAGCACGTGTTGTTGACGTGAAGAAGCAGTAAAAACATATGGTTGAGTATCTCACATTGCATCTACGGCAATTGAATTTGTTTCCGGCCCATTTCAAGTGCCGGTCACTGTCACTGTTGTGTATCATAGCGCAGCCATTTTAGCGGCGGTAATTGACTTTTAAATTGGCACTCCCGTGGAAGTAAATGTCGCTTCAATTTGAGCCATTCTGCTTTAAACAGATCTCCAAACATACATAATTACAAGCCAAAGAGACTTTGTGGATGCTATCTAAAAGAAAAAAGAAAAAAAAAAAATCAAACACCCCAATGATTACATCAATAACGGGCTTCTTTGTGAAGCCTTTAATGAAGGAAAAACAAAGTACAGTCTGCTGATCAGTCCATCACTTGGTCTCGGGTATTTGAGCCACTTCATCAAATGCCGTTAAGTCTGAAATGGAAGTGGAAACGTACTCAGATCTGAGGGAAGTGAGATCCGCCTCAGACTTGAAAGAGGCACATCCAAACCTCAGACACTTTGATGTTGAAGTGTAATTTGTACACATGACGCCATCACACTTCAAATCCCGCACTGGGAAAACCTTTCATTATTATAATGCAACTTAAGGAAAAAAAAACAAAAAAAAACGAGTTAGTTGCTGTTTTGGAATTTTAAGACTTCCGACTATTTATAGTGTGCAGACTAAAAGTTTGCGTATCCATAGCATCTCAAACACAGACACTAACCTGTGAAACACTCCTTGGAGCGCAGGTGCGGAAAGTTGTGTAGGCCTCTTCAGTGCCGTATCCATGTAAGCTGTCTGAGGGTCCTCTTCTGCTTCTCTGCTGACTTTGTGTGAAGGACGAATGAACCCTTCAACTGGTCAATCGGTGTCAGGATGTTGGAAATACTGCACACAAGCGGGAATAGAAAAGCTACCGGAATGACTCATGTCACCTCTGTTGACTCTCACTTAAGAGATGAGGGTTCGGGTGAAACGGGCCATGAGTATCATGTTTGACAGGGTACATGCTTACTGCATCATTAAGTTGAGCAGGTGTAACATCTGTACATCTAAAACTGCCCGATAATTGCCGTTGCACACTTGTTGCCGCTATGAAACGCGGTTGGTTCAAATCTTTTTGGTTTCACATCTTTCACATGGTTGTCAAATCCCTCGGTGGCCTTTTCTTATTGCTGCTGAAGAATAAAGGAACCATTACCTTTTTTTGTTGAAGACTAAAAATTTTTGCCCCCTTTTTGTAACTTGTTCATGTGTTTGACAGATGGACAAATAAAATAATTAAATTGACCGATATGGTTTTATTCAGGGCTGATACCAATACGAGTATTAGTTGTCAAGGAGGCTAATAACCGTTTTTTGGAGTCAATATTCACTTCCACTAAAAGATAAAATGTTGGCATCAATACTAAACAAAAATACAAACTCCAAATCTTAACTTGGTTGATATGTCTTTAAGCATTTCTTTATTGAACAACTTTTCAAATTTGCAAAATTTTGATTACAGACAATAGACATCTTTTTTTTCTAAATTCTAACCAGAGGTGCAGGGAGCTCCTAGGGTCAGTAGCATCTCTAATAAAGTTAACTTAACTGCAAATTTAAATAAATAGTTCCTTGAAGTAAATCCAGTTTAAAATTGATCTATTATTTGCCACCAGATATATACAAATATTTGTCAAAACTATTTAGCAACGGAAGGTCTGTCAATCCATCAATGACAGATGCCTGTTTTGTTGACTAACTAGAGCTGTGAAACGATATTTTTTTTTATTTAGATTAATCACTTCTTGGAATTTTGATGAATCATTATTAATCCCTTAATTAAAAATGCTTTTTATCAACATTTTTTGCCCGCCAAATTTGAAGAGCACCTGCTAATTCTTTCTACATTTAATGTTATGAGGGAAGCTTCAACATTTTTTGATCCACTAAACACTCTAATTCTCCACTTTTTCTAATCAGTTAGTTACTTGCATAATTAAAAAAAAAAAAAAGGCCCCAATATTTTGACATGAACAAACATACGCAAATATTTATTGAATGTTTTACTTATGCATTTAGTTATGTTTATTGCTCAAACACAACCTGTGCTACCTTTAATGTAACCATCCGTTGTCAAACTAAAGGATCATCTTTGGTCAAAATTAATAAGTGTGATTCATCTGCGTGAATACATGATTAATGCGATACATTTTTGTGATTAACTCATTCACTGCCATTGACAGCTATAGATGTCAAAAATTAATTTGAACTATTTCTATTAGTTTAAATTTTTTTCCACTTTTGTTAGTATGAAAACCTAGAAAAAATATTGTACATTTAGAACAGATATAAAATGTGTGATTAATCGTGAGTTAACTATTAAAGTCATGCAATTAAAAACATTTAATCGCCTGACGCGATTTAAAAAAAAAAAAAAGAGAAAAGATTATTAAAAATTAGGACCGTCAGGTGATTAAAAAAAATTAATCGCATTACTTCACTAGTTAACTCACGATTAATCACAAATTTTATATCTGTTCTAAATGTACAATAAATAAAAACAATTCTAGGTTTTCATACTCTTAACAAAAGTGGGAAAAAAATGTTAAACTAATAGTTAGAAATAGAAATAGTTCAAATGAATTTTTGACGTCTATAGCCGTCAATGGCAGTGAATGAGTTAATCAATGATTTAATGCTTTAACTTTGATAGCACTGCTAATAGCCAATGCCGGGAAACTTGGAAAAATTGACGGACAGGGTTTTTCATTAGTCAACATAATCATCAATAGCAGTTTGGTTTGGCTTGAAAGAATGACAACGCTAACGGACCGGTGTCCTGACCAATGACGAATAACAGACACTCCAAATTCATTGACGGACCCGCCTGTGTTAATTTGTGCAAAATGTAGCATCTGCAAAGGGACCATTTTTGTCTCGCCAATCTCCAAACCAAAGAGCAAAACAAAGAAAAGCTGTTGTGTGTTGTGTTGAAGCCAACCACAAAGTGATGGGAGCTATTACACTTTTTTTTCATGCCCTCAACACGGCTGTCGGGAAATGACAAATACGAGCCACTAGATTAAAACTGCAATCTTGTTACCAGCTATGAGATCACACAGACAGTTTTGATTCACTGAGATTGATGATCATCTCAATGCAATTTAACAACTTTGTTTTTTTAGACTCCATTGTTATTTGCACAGATTGCACAGGTGTGTCTGTGTGTTCAGCACGATCCCCTATAATTTAGAAGCATCAATCACATCAACTGAGGCCATCTCTAAAAAACTACTGCAAGGTACCCCCTTGGCCCCAACCTTCAATCTTCCACCATACTCCCATCATCCTCTGCTGCCGTTACAGATGGTTTCATTTCCGACACATTAATAACACATCATCCAGATGAATGAAGCTGTATAATACGTAGCATTGCCAATAATCCCGTAGGTAAGAGGCTTAGCAGACAACCCCGTGAGAGACAAAGAGAAAGATATGAAGACGAGGCGGGAAAGGGGGGAGGGGAAGTTTCCTTGCTTTCTGAAGACTGCGTCCCAGGTTGATTTGCTCTCACAGATCGAGACGCACAGAATTTTTGAATGGGGCTTATTTGGCCATTTAATGTATTCCAACTGTGTTTCCTAATTCTCTTTAAATATATCTAGCGTTCATTAAGGAGTTACTGATACATATTTGAAGCTAAACTTGAAATAGAAACCATATTCTGAAGGGGCTAAGAGTTGAGTAGACTTGCTAGTTCCAGCTAAACTGAGGCTAATGCGATATATATTGATCACCTGTCAATCACAGGACTGAAACATCAATAAATAATTATTTACTTTTACATTCACTACCACACTCAAGAAAGATTGAGTAACAAATCTTTATGTCAATGGTTTGTTATGACCGCATATTACCGGTAATGCTACTAGTGATGATGTTGACATGACGTGGGTAGGGCTGGGCGATATAGGCCAAAAATAAAAATCTAGATTTTTTTTTTTTTGTGTCATTCAGGATGATTATGATTTTAATCTAATAAACCAAACAAACAATTATTTAAAGGTGTCATTAATTCAAAAATAATTCCTGTGCAAAATGTTCAGACCACAATATTGTATACTGATTATAAATCAGTTTCAACAAGAACCTAACATTCATAGTTAGCAAAATTACAACTCACAATAACATCTGGATGTAACAGAACATAAAAACATCAGCCTTTAATAATCCAGAAGACAAAAAGTTCGATTTCACGATTTAGCAAATTTTCAATGATTCGATTTTCAAAATGGCGATTAATCGAATTAATTCGATTTATTGCCCAACATCATTTGGAGGTGGACCCAAATGCGGCGAAGCACAGAGAGGAGGCGGTGACTTTCGTGGGGGGGAAAACGACAGGGCAAAAACTCAACAGCATGACCGGAGGAATAATAACGACGACAATATGAAGAGGGGAGACGAGAGACTAAGGCCCCGTCCACACGAAAGCCAGTTTCAATGTATCCTCACAAGTTTCTTAGCGTTTAGGTTGTTTGTCCACACGATGGCACGGCTTCGGAGCTTGAAACTGATCACTTTTGAAACTTGGCTCCAGAGTGGAAAGATTTTAATATGCGCCCCGTACGCGTCCGTCTGGACACCATATGAAGGATACTCGTCCAGCGTTTCCAGCATTGTCGCAGATTGATGACGTATGCGCCAATTCTCGTGTGCGAACCGTCAGTCTGTCAACAACAATGGCGGATAGCCGTGTCGTAGTCGTTTTGCGTAGCCTCCTTAGCTTGCTTATGCAGCAAAATATTTAGAAACACCCGCCATTGTCATTTCTCCTGTGTTTCGTCTTTTTCATGTTGTTTTGATACACACAAAGCCATGTTTGTTCTGTAGATTGCAATCAAATTAGAAGGAAAAAAAAGTGTCCGTCTTCTTCGCTGATTCTTCTTCTACGCTTTCCGTTATCTCCCTGTGGCTACGCTACAGCGCCACTCCAGACTTGGCATATACATTACAGCCGTTCAACATCCTCAGCGTCTTGTTTTGGACACACGCAAGTCTTGCAATGCGTCTGTGTATACGAGATCTGTTTAAGGAACAAAGCCGGCTTTGCTTCCGTCTGGACGGGGCCTATATATACACACACACTAATGACACACCTGTGTGAGACACAAGTGGCTGAGGGCACTGATTGGTAGACACACCATGAAGGGCAGGCAAACACAGGTGGACATGATCAGGCTTGACGAGACGGCGGAAGCACACGAGGACAATATGACAAAAACACAGATCATGAGCGAAACTTGAAAATCAAACAAAAACTAAACTAAACCCAAGCCAAGACAGAAGCAAACTCAAACCTTGTTCCAAAGCACATGATAACATTTTGTTGTATCGAGTGCTGAGATATTCTTTGTGTTGCTGGCATTTCAGCCTTGATCACCTTATCTGTAGTCATTGCATCCCCTGAAGCATTTCCCATGAACTGCCTTCTGTTAGCGTCATTAGACAGCATGGAATATGTTTATCTCTCTGCCGTAATGGCCACATCACACTGAAAATCACTTGACAGCCTGTTGTTGAGGGAGCGTATACGATAGCTTGCCCACTTTTCTGCAGGGCGACTGTATTGACATGCAACATGCTGATCCACATGTAACACGGAAACTCACAAGAACATATCATCACACCCACACACGCTAATAGTGGCACTGAGCATGAGCCACTTTGTTGCTATCTTCTCCTCCACATCATACTCTAATCCCTGTGCATTTTGGGGCTGCATTAAAACGTGCTGTCAGAAAGAATAAAAGGACTGTGATAGTAACGTGAAGATATGGGCGATGGCGTGTCATGGTGACGACGTAGGGACCATCTTCCCTTTCTTTTATAGCCTTATTGTCACCCGAGTCCTGTGGAGCAAGCAGAGACAGCGACACTTTTATTCTTTCTTCCTCCTTTTTTCATCATTTCCCCACCACTGGAGATGAATGCCAACAGGCCAGAAAACTTGAATCTATTTGTGATTAAGAGAAGGCGTGAGAGAGGAAAGAAAGAGAACAAAAGAGGCAAGAGGAAAGTGCTGATGAAAGAAAAAAAATGGGTGGAAAAAAAGAAAAGATAAATGTCTCATCCCTTCTAAAAATCCAACATTGACTCAAATCCTGAGTAATCCTCATAGAAACCTGGTTTGGTTTGAAGGCCTGTTCGGGAAAAGCATTTGAGGCAAATTGTGTAATAGGACACAAACCTATGTTGAAACAAACCCAGAACAAATGGATCGTCACACGCAACCTACGTCGTTTCGTCGTCCGTAGCACCTTCTTTTTCATTAATTTCCCACAGTAATCACGCCATTTTAAAGTTATTTAAAGTTGTGCTGTTGTTACCTCCAGCAACGTCCGTCAGCAGGTCGGCTTGCCATCAGGCGCGTCACATTTCTGTGTTTAAGCGCCGCTCTTCCATCCGTCAGCAATGAATGTCCGTCCGAAACACGAAATATTGGTTGCGTCGTCTTCCCGGTGGCCCAAATATGTTTTTTTAAATTACTGTACAAAGTATTTTGAGGTAAATATTGACGTTAACGGGGAAATCCGACTTAAGTGAAAATTTTGGTTACATCGCCAGCGTAGGAACGGAACTCCGCCGTAACTTAAGGACTCGCTGTAATTGATTAATTTCTTGATTATTTTGTCAATTAACTTATTCACTGCCATTGACGGCTATAGACATAAAAACTTCATTTGAACTATTCCTATTAGTTATTTTTTTTCCCTCTTTTGTCAACAAGTGTATGAAAACCTAGAAAAAAAAAGATTGTACATTTAGAACAGATATAAAATTTGTGATTAATCGTGAGTTAACTAGTGAAGTCATGCGATTAATTACAATTGAAAAATTGTATCGTCTGACGCCTCTAATTCTTAATAATCTTTTCTTCTTTCTTTTTTTAAAAAATAATCTTAAAAAAAAGATTATTAAAGATTAGGGACGTCAGGCGATTACAATTTTTAATCATAATTAATTGCATGATTTCACTAGTTAACTCAATCAATCAATTTATTTCATTCATTTTTGAAAGAAAAAAGACAATAAAAAGCAATATTTAAATTCCAAGTAAAGCAAAGAGAATGAAAGGGGAGAAGGAAAGAAGTAAAACTTGTTTTGTCTGCCCCTGATCAACTAAAAAATAAAACAAAACAAAAAACTCACGATTAATCACAAATTTTGTATCTGTTCTAAATGTCCAATGTTTTTTTCTAGGTTTTCATACGCTTGTTGACAAAAGAGGAAAAAATCTTAAACTGATAGAAATAGTTCAAATGAATTTTTGACGTCTATAGCCGTCAATGGCAGTGAATGAGTTAATCTATGAATTAAATTAAAAACATTTTAATTTCCCTCCATCCATTCCATAAATCATAAATTAATTATGTTTCCGATACTGGTTTGGCCCATAACATGTTTTCCAAAGTAAAGGTAGATGTTATATTTTGATTTAGCACAAAGATAATCAGTCGGCTTTCATGGAGGACTACAGAAAAAGCTGACATTTGGATAGTTATACAATTAAAAAGGTATTAAAAAGGTAAACAATCAACTATTAAAATCAATATTAAATATTATAAAAAAAATAATGATTGATTACATGATAATCTGTGAAAAAAACTGATGTCTCTAGCCCCCTCTTGTGCTTCTAATTTGATATACACGAAACCACTGCACCCGAGGCAAAACAACAGCCTGCTCATGTCTGAGAAATGACCAACATAGGTTGTAACCGTCACCACTCAAAGATACGCCACACACTGCGCAGGATTTACGCCGGTCACAAAACTAGAGTTGTAAATGTCATTGGTTTGATGTTTTATAAATGTGCCTGTGCTGACTGTGCATTGCGAAAGTACGTGACAAATGATTGACACCCCGTTAGTAGTGCCCCTTGTCTCTGATTGGTTTGTTTCTCCCTGAGCGCGGTGGTTTCTTGTAAATCAGATCATATTTTTTTGTTTTGTTTTTGTTTTTGACGCATAAATCTCCAGATAAGGGCGCCTGCGGGAATAATAATGGTGTATTTGTGAGAAAAAAAGGGTTTTCAACCAAAAAGAACAATTGAGTTCAGTGGAGCATTTTTGTGTTGCCATTGTCAAACATGAAAACTTGGCACTTCTCTGTGACATGGAATGAGAAGACCACAAAACACTCTTCTCAAACAAAGCTGGTCTTCTTCTGGTTATAAACATCTACATGCCAAGAAGAAAGAACACAAAATGCTGCTTGTCCTCCATGTGTCTTATGTTGTATTGTTTCAAACCCTTGAACTAGGGGTGCACCGATCGATCGGCCGGCCGATTTATCGGCTCCGGTTTCCTTAATTTTGGAAGATCGGTGATCGGCCGATCCCTTAAAAATAAACTGATCTTTTCCACCAATCTCATCTTCCTCCTCAGAGGTCTGAAAAAGTCAGCCACTGTCCTGTTCTGCTGAGATGACTAACAGGATTTTCATTTTTATTTCAGAGAACTACTTCATGTGCAGTTAAAACAACCCATTTGTATTATTTCACCGATATTGTTCAATGTTTTCCAATAAAACAAGATTGGAACTCTGAAGGTATATGTTGCTTGTAATGAAAAAAATCGGTATTGGCAAAAATCTGGATCGACAGGTTAAACTTTTTAAAAGATTGTGATCGGTGCACCCCTACCTTGAACTGAACTGAACTGTATCACTCTGTGGAAACATAGATTTACACTTTGGTATTTTAAGGTTACCGATACAAGTGACTGCAAGTTATTTAGTGTATTCATGAGAACAGCTTTGTAGACTACATGATCAATGAATCTACGGTTGGCGCTGTTCACATAACACAGACGCATTTCAAGCAGCACTAATGAAGCGTTGTGTTCGCTGAGGCAGTGCACTCAAGTCGCGCTTGTTTTTCTTGATTGGTTTCTGCCGTTTCAATATGCTTCACTCTCATTAACTCACCTGCATCCATGTGGCCATTTACATTCAATCAGAAGCATGCGTGCGGACACAACCCGCATTCTAAACTGCTTAAAGACCATTCAGCTCAATATGCAGATAAGACTCTAGCATGGTCTGCTTGCTACTGTGGACACCAAACATACTACAACCACAGCATACATTGTATTTGAGCATTTATTTGGATGATCATTTCTGGAGAATGCTTATTATTGTTGCCCAAACCTTGGGGTTTCAAATTTAAAAACCGCGGCTGGCTGAAAATCAAATATACTTTAGAATAAATTCTCACCAGGAAATATTTCAAAAAAAAATTATTGCTAATCAATGAATGTCAATCTAGTGACCAGTGGCTGTGTTATTGCTTTAGCTATTGCTAAATGCTATCTTGGTTGACACTTTAACAGTTCCAACCAAGTCAATGCACTCACCATTATTCGACCTCTTATGCTTGGTCCCGGCATAGAACCTGGCTGTTCTGTTTACCTTGCGCCATTGTAACACTGGAATTATGCCGCCAGAAAAGCTCAGCCTGCGTAGGTTCTGACAGGCATCTCCAGCACTAGGCTAGTAGGACAACATTTCCCAGGATTCTTAGACATGGAAGCAGGAAGTAGTTCTAGCTCCGGCATGATGAAAACATGCCTGTTAGCGATTCAATGCGGATGAGGATGAGAATGTGAATGTGAAAGTATATAGGAAGGAATTTAACAGTGAGAATCACATATTTTAAGTTTTTCCGAACCATTAAGACTATCCCCAAAAACTTTACTGTGTTGGACGCACGCATGTTAAAGTTGCCGCAACACTTGGGACCCTAGGTGGCTGAGGCAAGCTCGGGTGCATATACGTCACAACCAGATAGCTATTAACACGCTTCGGCTGGTTATAAGTGTGCCTAAATAAACACTCACAATCTTCACCCACGAATAAGCTACACATCTGACGAGTATCGTTCTCACGAGAGTATGACAAATAGTAAATTCACAGAGGTGGAGAAGCCATGCTAATTGCTAAGCTAGCCAAAGATATACATGTAATCACTGGAATTAAGTGCTTGAGTACACTTTTCACAGAAGTCTGGCTGGAAGCGTGCTAAAGCGGGATGTAGTCAACTTTAAACAGCAAAATAGCAGGCAATTTAATAAGTGTTTGGAGACAAAATTATACAAAATATTGCTACAAACCTAGCTAAACACGACCCGGAATCAATTATGTTATGTTCACGTCAACTGGAGATCGGCCTAGAAAAATGAAGGTATATTTACAATATCATATTTGTTTTTACTGTGGAGTCCTGAGTTTAGATATTGACTTTTGAGATCTTCACAATAAATATTCTCAAAATTGCTTTACAGTAGATTTTATCCTTTGTTTTAAAATCGTTTTTTTTTTCCAGCTATGCTAAAAGAACATACAACCTATTCAACAATACTAAGTTAAAACTGAAATTCACATTTGATGAAAAATGAAAATGATAAAGTTGCTCCTCCGATAAAGAAATTAATTAGCAAATCAGCTCCACTAAGAAAAAAAAAAGTTATTTTGAATTTTGCATAGTTACGGTAAGTGTCGTTGGCCTGGCAACGCAAAGCACATCCACAATATACCTCATAGTTCCCCTTCACAAGTTGAGCATAGAACGAGAGAATCAAGGTGAAGGCAATTTTGACTACTCGAACACTTCGAGGCTGCCCTTGCCTCAGGCTCTCGCTGCACATGGTATTTGAAGCTACATGAGACTACCGACTTCCAAACGAACCAGCACATAGAATTTTCTTCACTTGCTCATTATAAACATACACAGACGATTTGAGAGCAAATAAAATTGTCGAACACTCCACACCACATGAATAGCAGCTCTTCAGTTTTCATACTAAAGCACCAAAATCAGGCAGCAAGCTCATGCTCATTACAGAGCAGGTGTTTGCCCCATGAGTGTCGCCTTCTGTCCGCTCTCTACTTGCTTGCCTTCAGGTGCACTCGCATGCATCCACGCCGGCGGCCCTCACTTTGTAGACTTCCTCACCCTCTTCATAACTGCACGCTGCCACTCATCCGTTCACCCGTCTTCCCAACCCACATCTCCCTTTCTCCCCTATCTCAAGTGGGGACGTCTCGCTGTGCCACTGAGTCGCTCAATGGTGCTCCAGACGCCGCAGGCCTCCCAAATCAGCTTCAATGAGGAACCCTGCAGAGGTTGTCGCTGCCGGGGAGAAATTGCACTGTAATTGAGCGCCATGTAATAATAATACGTTCTTTTTTTGCCGATTTCCTAGTAGCGTTGAATCATCAACATCATCGTCGTTGTCATCATCATCATGATCATCATCATCATCATGCCATCACATCAGCAACGCTCCGCATACACTGTCACACGTCGTCGCTTGAGTTGACCTGCTCGATTCTCTTTCCTCAATTGCTCTCGTTCCACTTATTTTATTCCAATTTCCCTCCTTCTTTCTCATTTCTGTGACTGCTTCCTCACTAGCAGCTCCTCTCATCTGACTCCAGTCAACCCTCACATTTATGTTCCATTGCAATGAGCCCCGTGCCTCGAAGGTATACAGAAATTAGAGAGTGAAGAAAAAATACTGGAGAGAGGTTGGAGAAAAAAAAGGTACTTTGGATAATGATTGTGAAAGTGTTATATTTCACTCTGGACAGCAAGCAATAATATTTGCCAGTTGAGGGCATGGGATGCGAGGTTTTCAAAATTTGGAAAGTGAACATCACAGGCAGGTGTTTAAAGAGGCAGTGTGTACTATTTAGTGCAATCTAGTGGTGAACTAATAGAATGCAACGGCCTAAGTTAAAAGAGTGTGCACTACGGTGACTCGGAGAGACCACGCTTCTCAAGCCTACCAATTAGTACATTCATGAAGTACTTCTCCTTCGCGTCTCTGTAGCACAAGATGGCGGAAAATCATGTCAGCCTCCTGTAAGGCACGGCAGAACCTATGTAATATACAGGGAGTCCTCAAGTTACGGCGGCGTTACGTTCCTACGCTGGCGATGTAACCCGAATTTCGACTTAAGTCGTATTTCCCCGTTGAAGTCGATATTTACATCAAAATACTTTGTACAGTAATTTTTAAAAACATATTTGCGCGACCCGGAAGACGCCGCAACCAATATTTCATGTTTCTGCACGGACATTCATTGCTGACGGACGGGAGAGCGGCGCTAATTCAAGCTTAAACATGGAAATGTGATGCGCTTGATGGCGAGCCGACCTGCTGATGGATGTCTGTTGCTGGAGGTAACAACAACACAACTTTAAATACCTTTAAAATGGCGTGATTACTGTGGGAAATTAACGAAAAAGACGGTGCTATGGACGAGGCACGGGCGCCGTAAAGTCGAAACAACGTAGGTCGCGTGCGACGTAGCTCGAGGACTCCCTGTAGTTAGTTATTTAAAAAAATATATATGTTCATGTGATAGAACATATTTTGTTGTGTATTATTGACATTACAGGATTACTAAAATGAATGAACATTGAAATTTTTAATAATTCTACACACTGCCCCTTTAAATGACAAGGTAATAGATAATCAATTATCTTCTATTTAACTATACTAATTTTTTCCTTATTATCTTTCAGTCGTATGACGACTGACTTACGCCAAATTAATTAATTTGTTGTCCGTTGATGGGTAGTGGGGCAAGAAAAGCCTGGCGGGCCGCCAAGCTTATAAGCCACTGGGGGAAAAGCTGACATCTTGTTTTGGGTGGCATCTCACTTAGGGTGAGAGGCAAGGTACACCCTGGACTGGTCACTTGTCAATCACCTGACAAACACATAGGGTTAATTCACACTACCAGCCCAAATTTTATTTTTGTCATTTACATATTATATCTTAATTTGGTTTTAGGAAATTGTAAGAACAATTGAAAACAACGAAATACGGTCTCTCTCAGATGAAGCCAACCTCCGTGTAAAGATGGTGAAATTCACTATGGTTGACATCATTAAAGGGAAGTCTACCCCCCAAATAATTTCTTGACAATAATATGTTCTATGCAGCCCCATTAGTCTAAATATGGTGTTCTGGTTAATATTATGTTAGTGGAATATGAGTTAAGCAGCAAAATCCAGCAGTTATTATCAATATGAAAGGCAGCCATTTTGCCACTTGCTGCCGACTGAAGATGACATACAGTTGCTCAGGTCTCAGGTAACAACCAATCACAGCTCATTGTCAGAAAACAGGTGAACTGTGATTGGTTGTTGCCTGAACCTTGTCATGTCATCTTCAGTCGACAGCAAGTCGCAAAATGGCCGCCCCCTATGATGGATAAAAACGGCTGGATATTGCTTCATAACTCAGATTGCACAAATGTAATATTAATTATATTATATATAATATTAATTAATCAAAATGTCATGTTTAGACTAGAGAGGTCACATATAATATGTTATTGTCAAGGAATGTTTAAGGTTGAAACATTGAAGTATATTTGAATAGAAATAATCTAAAAGTTACTTTATTTTCCTGTCATTATTGAATGAACAAGGCAGAACGCTCTTCAGTACCTTGAAGATAAAAACAGGCTATATAAATGCAACCCATTTTCTAAAATGTTCTCAAGTTTACCCATAGGAGTATAAAAGCTCTTTGTGGTTGTAGCAGTTTCAGTAGGTTCAAGGGGAGCAAGAGTAAAAGCACAGTTATGGACACAGGCCGCCGCCAGGGATTTGCCACCCTGTGAATAAAAAATCACTTTGGGCCCCACCGCTTCAATGGCAATTCAAACATACTATTTTCTAGGGCAACTGTCAGTCATGAGCCCGTAGAATCGCCATTACTTTTCTCCTCGTTATTTATGGCGTCCCTGCTTATGGATGTGAAAGAATGTGAGGCCATTTAAACGAGATGCTGGATGGGAAAAAAACACAAAAAGAGAAATACTGGAAGCGGATGTTAATTGACTTATAGAAAGCCAGACTGAGATGTAAACAGAGACAGGAATTAAGGGGAAGCAAATGCATGTCAAACTGGATTTCAAGCCTGCAGACCGGCGGCACGTGTGTCTATGTGTGACCCTCAACAAAGAACACTGCTTCTCTTTTTTTGGTGGCTAGTCAGGGCTTCTGACTACTCTCTTTGTCCTCAGGTTTCCACTTAACTGCTGGGAGGGAAATCTGTTTAGCTTTGGCCTATGACAATATTTTGTAGAATGTTTAGTTGACTCAGTCAGAGCTGATGAATATGTCTTTGTCATGGAGAACCAAGTGAGCCCTACAGCACTCCTTCAGGAACAGGATATATATTTGCTGTATACTTTGTGGATCAACTTCACTGCGCTTGTGTCAGTAATAATGTTTTGTACTTAAACATATGCATGTGCTGTTCATGCTATGCAGATGTAATCGTCTTTCTGAACCTGCTGAAGAGATTTGGTCACAGCAATTATAAATCAGCCAGGACACGTCTGCTTACTTAGCACACAGTCCATTTGCCTAAAAGACACAAATGAGTGCAGTTTAACGGTAATAGAGAGGCAGTCTAATGAGTAAGTAACTATTTTCCTGGTGTGAGTTGCTCCAAGGTGAGTGGAATAATCAAAGGAATAAGACAGTATTTACACTGGTATTATGTCCACTGGCAGCAATGAAGATTAATGAGCATGAGGTTCATTATTGCCTTGAAATGAATTCCCTTTCCGTCTTTCATTTTTCCTCATTTCCTTTTCCTCTATATGTTCAGCCAAATATATTTCATATGTTACTTGATAACAAGGCAGGTGGCTGTTGTGATACCCTTGTTTGAAAAATAAAAATGTAAGACGCATGCTCGTTCACTTAATCATAATCATGATAGCCCTTGTTAATTAGTTTATAATAAAAACAATTCTGGTTTCAGCTACTTTATCTATTCTATTGATTGTAATTGTTGATTAAAATAAAAAGGACTATATTACTGACCAATTTGTTGTTTTTCCATTTTAAAATCTCACCTTTGACTCAAAATTGTCCCAACTTACAAGCTTTTCAGGTTTGCTTGTCCAATTTTTTGGGACAGTCTAATGCAAAAAAAGCTCAACGTTGCCTAAGGTGGGAAAACTGTTGTCAATCGTCACCCAAATTTAATGTTGAGGTCTTCACATATGCCCTCTTCAGCCCCTACAAATATCAATGATCATCCAATGTTTTTGATTTTTTATGGAGGCTCAGTGGTATAGTGGTCGTCTCCCAATCCAGAGGTTTTGGGTTCGATCCTATGCCAGTGTGACCACGATGAAGTATCCTTGAGCAAGATGCTGAACCCCCAGTTGCTCCTGATGCTGCATCATCAGTAGGTGAATCAGTAGTCGAATGTAAAGCACGTTGAGGGCCTTGTAAGGTGGAAAAGCGCTATATAAATGAAGAAGTGCCATATAGGCAAAAAAGCTTCTTCTTTTAGGATGACAAAAAAATTATATTCATTCATTGGGTTTGAAATGAGCAGGATGCCCTTTATCCATTTTCACTATTTCATATTCCAAAATACAATATTCAATATGTAAACAAGCTTTACTCAGATTGGGTTTCTATTCTCCTTCATTTCACTGTAAATGGAAGACAGCTTTTTTTTTCAATATGTGCACCACCGTGCCTCTTTATTGTGTTGGCTCCGTTGAAATTTAACGAGCCATTAGCAGAACTCTACCCCAGTGTATCTAACATTGTGTTCTATGTACATTTTCCGCTTAAATAAATGGAAATGTTCATACTCATGTTCATACAGCTGACTTATAGCTTTATATTAGTGGACATATGAAGAAGCATACATTAAAGCCGTTCTCAGATTAGCTGTTAGGTGCTTTGTAGCAAGTCTGTAAACACTGTTTTAGGGGTGTTCCATATCATACCTTCGACGATATTACCGGTGTATTTGGGTGTATTTTTTTGGGGGATGATAAAAATTTGAAATATCGTGAAATTGACGTGATGACGTAATGCATGACATCATCGTCTGGACGTTGGATAATACTAAAGCGGTTGCGTATTGTTTGGCCAAGAAACAATCTGCGGTGGTTATTTTACTGTGACCGGTAACTCGCCTCATAGTTGACGTGACTTTGTGATGCTAACGTGCTCTCGACGAGACGGCGTGCGCGTTGCTGTTGCGCAGTGGCGTAAACATGCACATTCGCATTATTCATAGCCGCTAGTAATGTCTACAAGCAATCACTTTATTTTCTCGCCCCTCTTATTGACCATTCAGAGACATTCACGGCAAAATAACGCTCACAGTAGGGTTGCCGGTAATGGCAAAAATAACCACTACCTAAACAATTTTCAACAATACACTTGCCTGCGATGTACAGATCATGACGCCACAGAATGGCTGCTACCGTATCATTTTTTTTTTGTTTTGTTTTTTGCAAGGATCAACCTCACAGGAGAAAATAATGGACCTTCTTGACTCATGCAATTTACCACTGACTTCTGAAGGTTTGTGTTTTGTTTGTGTTTGCTAAGTAAATATGCTTTAAGCAGTTATGTTACAATTAGACCTCGCAGGGTAAACACTACCTGGCCTGTTTTTATTTCCATTTCATTCCATTACAGTTGCTATATTTGCACTTTGCTTACATTTCAATTGTAATAAAAATGGGTGGCTTGAATATTGTGCTGCAATAAAAGTTATATTATTCCAAAGCACCAGGGGCGGAGTGGCTCAGTGGTTGAGTGGTTGTCTCCCATAAGGTTGTGGGTTCAATCCTCACTCTGGTGACTATGTCGAAGTGTCCTTGAGCAAGACACTTGTAAAGCGCTTTGGGCACAATATGGTGTAGTTAAAGCGCTACATAAATGCACTCCTTTTACCATTTCACCAATCACAAATATATTGTTCAGTAATTATTACCAATATCTTCACTGCAAATTTCTTTGAAATATTGTGATATAATAAAAAAATAAAATAAAATAAAAAGATCACCCATGTAGAATAACCGACAGAGCCATACTTCATATGTGCATAGAAGCCATTTCAAATAGCATTTAATACTGTGCTTTAGTTGCCACTCAGTGAGTGTGAATGGTTGTCTTTGTTTTTATGTCTTAGAGCCACTGAAAGAATATAAAGGTAACATTATAGGAACAGTCATATTTATTGGCTTCTATTAAATATTTATGAACTTATCCTGAGTGATAATAATGACAATCTTTCGAAAGCTGATGTGTTGATGATCATTTACAAGTGTGTGTGTGGATGTGAGTGGTAGGACTTGCACGCTGCACTGCACATCAAAGGTCAGTGAAGGTGATGATTTGTGTGTGTGTGTGTGTGTGTGTGTGTTCATCATTGTGTCGCCCCCTGCAGCATGTGTTGATGATTCAAGGGACACTTTGCACATGACGTGCACTGTCTTTGACCCTCAACGGCAGCTGCTAATGTAGTGTGCAGCTGTGTGTTTGTTTGTGGAACATATGTAGTATGGGTGAGGGCCAAGACATAGTAGCTTTGTTTGGCATACATTTATTACTACTACAATGTACTCATTTTGAATCACTACATTAATCCATGAGTAACTTTTTGATCGCTGTCCAGCTGCGTGCATCCAGCACCTGCTGGGTCACCTCGGGCCTCATTGCTCTTGCTCTCACAGGCCTCAAAGGGTTTCTGTTGGCACATCTTGTCGGATTGATGCTGCATGGTGGGCTAACTGCTTTTTTTTATGACCAGCAACATCTGCATGTGGCCTACTCTTAAGTACAATGTGATAGCTGTGAGAAGTTTTCTTTTGCTTTATATTTATGCCTCTGACTTGAAGAGGTCACTTAAAGCAAAGTGGCCAGCAGGTGGCAACAGAGTATAAGTTATCAACCAGGGCGATGTTGCAACAAGCTCTTTTCCCCAGTGTTTTCAACAGGTTTGTGAATAATGACGAAAGCTGCAAAACGAAAACAGATACAAATATACTTTTTTTTTCCTGATGAAAGAAGAGACTCTAATCTTTCTTTTGGTAGGTTACATGTTTTTATAGCAATAGATTGTATACAATATTCTGTGGGCCTTGCAAAATCAGTCAAAAGCCAGTAAGATAGTGAAGGAGTGAAGGAGATTGCTTCAATGAAAATGGCTGGGAGTGAATGAGTTAATACTCATTTTGAGTTTTTATGAATGTAAATGTAAATTTATACATTTGCACCTTTTTATTTGATTTTAAAATAATACATTTAATAAATTTGGTTTCATCCAAAAGAAACTTGCATAATTGTAGTTTCAATTTTTTTTATTTGTCTTAATATTTTTTACATTTAAACATTTTCTTGTTTTGTACCAAAAACTAAATGATCGTCCTAATCGTGATTTCAATTATTACCAATATAATCGTAATTAATATTTCCTTCATAATCGAGCAGCCGCGCTGTTCACAGTTCTATCTTGAGGAGAATGATTTAAACCTAAAAATTGGGATAAATCACTCATCCTGACTCGAAGGGATCAGATCTGATTCTTTCTGGCTATTATTGGCAACTTTCCCATGTAATTTCAATAGCAAAATAATGGATGATAAAAATCCTTTTCAGGATGCCCTGTTATTTAGAGTAGAGGCATATTATCCCCCCACCCCCACCCAACCCCAGCCCCCCAAAAATGTGGTTAATTTACAAATCGTGCAACCTTATGGGATTCAAATTCACAATATATGGGGCATTTTTAGAGCTTGGCTACATATTTTCATAAAGGAGACCAATGTGACTAAATTGCTAGGCAGTAAATTTATCATTTTTGCCTTCATTACAGTGCATCACTCTTGTGTCTAATAACATGCTATGACACACCCAAACCCAAGTACATAAGGCACTATTTACCTTCACAATGTGACCTCAACATTGCATCACACCCTCCAGCTCACAGAGGGGACTCTGTGTCTCACTCTAGCAGAGGCAGTCTGTTTTGCTTCAGTATTATTTGGGTTTGCTTAGCGGGGCAGTACCAAAAGTATCAGCTGCACCAATAATCAGCTAGTCCTCACCGCTCGCTAAGGCTCACCACATAATTGCCACACTCATCTGACTGAGTCGCTTCTCAACGCAATTCCAAAGCATGATCCTGCAGTTGAGCAGTTGATCTTAAGCAAACCCTCAAGCACATGAGACTACATGACTGGAGCCCAGCTCTCGTAACCCTCATAGCAGTGTAAGGAAGATTGAGCCGACTCATGCTTATCGTTTGCAGAAGGTCATGGATTAGAAATCATTTGGCCTTGTAGCTATGTTGCCTAAGTCTAATTCATTCTCATACTTTAATACAGTCAACAAACCAGTACTGTACTATAGTAGTTGGTGAGAGAAAAGAGGAATTTTCTATAACTTTCTACAAGATGGAAAAGTGTTTAAATGGTTTGTCCATTGAGTCAGAATCATTTTTGTGGCTGATTTTTTTTACAATTTCTATTGTAGTCTATCCCAAAGGTTTTTGATGGGCTTGAGGTTAGGAGTTGACTCCATCCAGCTAAACTATACCAGACTTTCACAATCATCCCATGACAGAAAAATCAGAAACATTGATTTTGGTCGTCCATATGTGACTTAAAAAAAAAAAAGCCAAGGACAACGACTCAGCAAAAAATGTGTAGGCCACACTAACAGTAAACTTTGAGTAGTGGACCGCAAAATATCATCCTGTGAGCCGTAAATGACTCCTGGGCCACAAATTTGAGACTATATCCAGATAAGAGCAAAGGGGAGAGTACGCATCCCTGGTAGGCTCCGGTGCCGATTGTCATTGTGTCCGAGACTATTTTCGCTATCTGCACGTTACTTCCGGCAATTCATAAAGTGTGTCATCCACCTGCACAGAGATTTGTGCAAATGTCTTGGGAAGATGAAAAATGAAGCATCAATAACGATCTAGCCCACCCTTTGATTGATTAAGAGGTGTGTATCTATAATTTTTGTGCGTGGTTGCATTATGGCTTTGTCATCGTGTTAATCTCTGTTTTGTGTATATATGTACAATGGGAAGAAAGAGGACATGGGTTTATGTCATTTCCTGGATAATAGGAAATGGACACAGGAAGAACTTAATCTTTGTGTTCTGATTGACCAAACATGAGGCCTTCCTAAGTGTTTTGTTATTTCCTGTAGGTTTCATCAGAAACAGTAACAGAACCACAAAAAATAAAAAATAAATGAGTATATTAGTGAGGCGAGTGGATTAATTTCTTCTCCATTCAATCTGGTAATTTCCTCTGTGAATCTGTTTCATCTCACCTTCCGCTCACCTCAGAAATCCGAATCTGTCTCTGAAATGTTTGCAATGCTTTGGGTTATTTTGAAACCCATTTCAAATGTGTTCTGTGTAGTTGATTATTGTGTGAGGGTTGGTTAGTTTTGCAAAGCTCCTTCTACATTGGGGACCGAGGTGGAGCTCATCCTGCTTGGATTTGATCAAAGGGTTCTTCAGCATCCACAGAATTACTATAATTAGATCCCTTTCCTGAGTACTGCCCAAAACATCAAAATATTAGCCTGTGTTTTAATGTGAATCCAAAATAGCATTGTTTAATATGCACCATGACGTACGTACTATATAAGAGCAGTGGATTTGACATAATTACCTTGAACGTCTAGACAGAAAATTAATGTTCAAGTAATCAGTGATGCTGTATTTATTTATTTATTTTGGTGTGGGTGGGGGATGTTCATGAGTACTAATTGTATGAATGACTTGAGACATTCCAGCAAAAGTCAACAAAGTTGCGGCAATGCAGTCAGACTGACATTTTAACCTGACTAGCCTGTGTGCTAACTTTGTTAGCCTGGGTGAATTCACTCTTTAGACGAGAAGAATTCGAGCCACGTCCAACCTATTTTTAGCCTGACTGTAGTGTTATGGCACCGAATTATTTATTTTGTACGTTTTCACTGTTTTCTTTGTTTGTTTTTGGTTATCAGCACATATAAACCAGGACTTTGTCTCCATATTAAGAGGGTTGGGCGATATGGCGTAATATTCGTATCACTTTAAAAATATAATCCCTTCACGGTAACACTATGTAGCGTGATATAAACATAAGTGTAAAAATGATCATGGTAGCATTACTACACTGTATAGCCCCTTTGCAAAGCTAAATTCGTTTAAAACACAGATAAGCAAATTAAGCATAATATCTGAAAAATCATCGTCGGATTCACGGCACGTGTGTATCTATCACCTGAAGACAGCTGGGATAGCCTGCTGCACACAATGAGGGAGAAGAAGCAGTTTACAAAATGGATGGATAAACATTGGGTAAGGCAATTTTTTTTTATTTTACAACCCTTCCTCGTTCGTCAATCAGACAGCCTCTCTGATTGGCTTCATTCTGTCACGTTACAGTCTGAGGAGTCAACTGGCGAGAGGATTAGGTCGTAAATATTGAACATTATTCGTCCCGACTCAATTTTGAACCCTATTATTGAGGCAAATCCACTCTCAACACACCTAAGACGTTTGACATCGTTGGAAGGGAAGAGGCATCATCGGGACAGAAACAGCCCAATTGTCTTGATGTGTGTACATACTGTACATGGCCACTACATGCAGATATTCAAATTACATTGGAAATAAACTTTTCCAAGGATCATATTTATGAATAATGAAGTAAGACTTCAGCCGTTGGTGTGCCGCACACATCTCAACCTACAGACTTTTTTAACACAACATGCAACCATGATCCAGTGGCTCCTGGCATCCTGCCTCCAGCGTGTTTGTGATTTTACGCAGGCACATCGTAAAAATAAATTGTAACCACCAAGGTGCTACCTCAGTTGTCTTGGATCCCCTTAGCAAAGCACTTAGGTCATAATAAAGGTCCTGCTGTTCCAAAGAAAAGCCTGTAAAAGATTTGGCCTTGTCAGACACTTTGTTAAAAACAAAAAACAAAAACAATTCCCTCATGTTTCCATTGAAGCTGGCGATAAGCCAGGAATACGAAGGGACAGTTTACAGGCTAAATCTGTATAACACACACACACACACACACACACACACACACACACACACACACACACACACACAGAAAAGCCAGTACGTTAAACGGAAATATGGACCTAATGAACACCCACACTAATGCATACATTAACTACACATCTTAAAGGTGACAATGTAGCTCTACAATTGTTTTTATAATGCCAGTATTTTCTCCCACCACAAATATACGGAAAATTATTCATTTATTAAATGTCACAGTTCAATGATTTATTTACCTCTGCACCATATGCAATATTCATGTAGGTAGCAGTGGGATTTGTTTGTAATACCGCTGTACATTATTTGAGAGATAACCTGCTGAATGAGACAAAAAAGGGAAGAAGTGACAATGCGAGACGAAGGAGGCAAATGCCAAATATGCCGAATAAAAAAAGTTTTCAGAATAAAGCTGTATGGGAGGAGATTTGGAGTGCCCTAATTAAAATGCTAGAATCCTGAGAGGAATGAATTAAGGAAATGTCAGTTAGGCTGAGCCAGAGGAGGCGAGATTAAGAGGCACTGGCTCAGCTACTGTCTGATTCCTATGTCTTTTTTTTTTTATCACTGCTGCTTGGAACATTGGTCTTTAACAAGAACAAGTTGGTACTTAATTGTTAACTATTAGAGTATACGCTCACTGGTCACTTACACACAGTCGAATGTGAACCAGTACAAGGAATACATAAAAAATGTCTATTAAAAACATTTCAGAACATGGAGAAATAAAAATATTCATTTGCACGTCCCTATGTTATACAGCAGCATGTATAGCACTGGAGAGAGTTAGCATGCCACTCGTGGTGACTGTACAGCACTTTGAGAATCATGGCAATTGCATTGGAAACAGCTGATGCAATTCAATTCTACACCACTGTAAACTATAGACACAATAATAATTTGTTTCAGTTCAACTTAAAAAATAATATAAATCATATTTAAGTAATTAAAAATGAAAAATAATTAGACATAAAATTATATTTGCCCGGTAGTGAATATTGTGCTAAATTCATTTATAATCATCCGTTCTGTTTAGCCACGCTGTTGCCAACATGTTGTGATGGGCAATCGACGATGCGTTCAAAAATTAGAAATAGCGTCGCGAAACCTCCGTTGAATGAGCTACTCTTGACACTCGCAAATATCTTGCATCTAATAACACCACAAATATGCAGTGCAGCAATGCAGCACTTGAAATTTCATGTTTTCTTCTATTTCCGGGTTTTGTTATTCCTTCAGCCCTCATCATTTTTGTCCAATGGGAGCACAGATCGTCACGCGGGTCGACGTGATTACGCAATATAGTCTACTTGCAAAAAGCACAATGTGAAACGAAAAAAAATAATGTCTACTTTTGGTCCGGACCAAACAAGCGGACTAAAAGACTTTTCTGGTCTGAATACACCCTAAGTCATGTTTCCCTTGTGTTCCTTTCTTCCATGATAGTCTTGTTGGGTTATTGTATCCACCTGTTCTCATCATCCCGGTCCCTTGTGTCATCAGCTCCCTCAGCCACGTGTGTCTTGTCCAGGTGTCTCTCGCTGTCTCATCAGTTTGCTTGGGTTTAGACCCCGTCCAGACGGAAGCAAAGCCGGCTTCGTTCCTCAAACAAATCTCGAACACACAGGAGCATTTCAAGACTTGCGTGTGTCCAAAAAAAGACGCTGAGGATGTTTAACGGCTGTAATGTATAGGTCGAGTCTGGAGTGGCGCTGTAGCGCAGCCACAGCGAGTTAACGGAAAGCGTAGAAGAAGAATCAGCGAAGAAGACTAACACTTTTTTTTCTAACTGTATTGCAATCAACAGAACAAACATGGCTTTGCATGTATCAAAACAACATGAAAAAGACAAACAAGTGACAATAGCAGGTGATTTAAGTACAACACCGCTTGTTGAACGTCGGAATAAAGAAGGAAAATATTTTGCTGCAAAAGCATAAGCAAGCTTAAGGAGGCTGCGCAAAATGAACTACGACACGGCTATCCGCCATTGTTGTTGACAGACTGACGGTTCGCGCGCAGTGCCGCGAGAATTGGCGCATACGTCATCAATGTGCGACAACGCGTCGTCATGGAGCTGCGACCATTACGTCATCAGTGGAGGAGTATCCTGCATCTGGTGTCCAGACGGGACGCGTACGGGGCGCGTTTTGAAATCTTTCCACTCTGGAGCCCGGTTTCAAAAGTGATCGGTTTCAAGCTCAGAAGCCGCATCAACGTGTGGACGAACGACCTAAATGGTAAGAAACTTGTGAGGATACATTGAAACCGGCTTTTGTCCTTGACAGTTCAGTGTCACATCTTGTTGCTATTTGTTCACTGTCATAAGTCAAACCGTACCCAGTACTGTATTTGTAACTTTGACTCTTTTTTTGGGGGACTTTGCTGGTTTTTGTGTTTCTCAGGATACTCAAGTACCTTGTTTGCCTTCTTTTTGTTTACATTGAATTACTGTTTTTGGAGTACACATCAGTCTTGCTGCCTTGTTTCCCTGCGTGAGGGACCACATCCATACAAACTATTGACAATATTATAATATAATATAATATATAATGCTTTTAATTAACACAAGACAGTCCCAATTACACAATTTGATTCTCTCTTTCGTTCACCTATGATTTGATGTACTATGAGTTCCTAAAAAATAAATAAAATAGAAGCAACGGGGCTCCAGGAAAGAAAGAAAGTACCTACCTACCACCTTTCAGTTTAAGCTGCTTAAGGTCATCACATCCTCCTGTTCTGCAGCTCTTTAAAGCCCCCAGTCTATTAGCAACATCCTTACAGACTTTCACCCGCTGTCCCATATCCATTTCCCTTGTAGGGAAGCTCCATATGGGGCCGACATGTTTCTGCTGCGTTGGGCAATACGACAGCATACGCACACTGTCAGACTGCTTGTAGAGTGTATTAGAACAAATGACATCGACATGTCGGTTGTCAACACAGTGGAGGGAAGAGATGGAGGTGAACAGTGAGGAAGAAAAAGTAGGCACAGCTGTACGCAACATTGTACCTGATGTTACTTAAAGATGATGAGGTGACATGTTGACACAAGACAAATAAGAGGGAGGAACTGCTGAAAAGGACGATTTTTATTAAGCTTCACTTGCTAGGCTACTTTGCAAGATGGATGGTTCCACTTCACTTCCGTTGAAATTGATGCATGGAAGCATTACTTTGGTGATGTATCCTTAATTTAACATTTATTGACTTGCTTTGACCTGCCTTTGTTGATACCTGTACAATAAGCCAGGATTATGTCTGTCTTAACAATAAGATCTTTCCGCATTGAAAAGATTATTGTACAAAAACACAAAAGAACAGCAGTTTAAATTCACATTTTCACGCAAAATGGAATACAAGTAAATTAACTGCCATCATGCTGATCTTCACCACTTATGCACACACTGTGTGATCCAGGCCAAGCAATATTAGTTTATTCCATTGCGCAGCCTCACAATGCACAATGGCAACAACAGCAGCAGCAGCAGGTCATTAGTTTCAATCTGAGAGATAGTTGCAGTAGTGACACCCACACCCCCCACCCACACACACGCGCTTCTTCCTCACTTAATTCCCCACAAAACATTGAGCCAGCCAGGTGAGATTTGACATACATTCTGTCATCGTTCATTATTTCAACCTTAAATCTCTTTTCTGGGTGTCTCTGTGCTACAGGACAGGTTTGTATTGGTTCTGTCTGGTGAAAGTACTACAATGGCTGTGGGGGGGGGGGGGCACTCCATTGAAACTGTTATGCTCCATAATGAACAGTAGGCCTCAGTGTGAAGCAACATGCACATTTTTTTGTGTGAGTTTGTTGGAAAGAGAAGAGAAGTAGGTCAGACCAAACGTGGCACCTTGAAAGTGAGGAGTTGACAGACTGATGTGGTGGCAACACAGCACACTGATGTCAAAGCAACTAAAACCAACTGTTTGAAATAAGGATTGCAGACGGTGGTCCATTAGGATTATGTAGTGTACACGTGCCAGAAGCTGGGCACATAATCAATATTTAATTGTGCTTTTGAGTTTGGCTTCTTGCAATCATAAAAACATTAAAATTGAAGAAAAACTTTGCGTGCCAATCATTATGGTGTGTGTTTGCAAGCTTCTAGATTGTGAAAGTACCATTTTGCTACAAGCATGTGACATGTACATGCTGAGCGGGCTTTAAGCTATTTACGGTAATTACTCTCCAGTTGGAGTTCACTGTAAAATTACATATTGTATGTTTAAATAAAGTCATACTTATATTTAAGACTCCGTAGTGATTTTAGACTCGTTTTCTGACGGTTTCTATCAGATATTGGAACACCCATATTTAGCTTGAAAATGGAAACGTCACACTCGTGTCAGAGGCAGACCAAATCTATCAACGTGTTTGGAAGATCCACATGTCTGAGAAGTGAGAAACTGCCTATTTTCTCATTCTGTGGGGGAAAAAAGCCATGCCATTTATTTTTCATCTATATTTAAATGTTTTTAATATTATTTTATTTGTATTTATTTATTTACTTAAGACATTAAAGACAATAATGAGTGAAAATAGTGAGGATTCGTGCTTGGACACGGACATCAAATGCACGTTTGCATATATTTACCATTTAAACACTGAATCCCAAATCCATTCGAATGGGTTGCTAATTGTATTTTTGCCGAAAAATACATCATAGTAAAAAAAAAAAAAAAGACTAATTCAAATCACAATGGTAAATGGAGTGTACTTATACAGCGCTTCACCTACACCATATACATACAGTATATATACACTTTTTAAAAACATATCGGAGGGTACATGGGGCTGACATGCTAACACAGCTACATCCACCTGCGGCAAGGTTTTCAATTTAAGTTTAAAATAACATACTTTAACCTCCAGGATCCCTCGTCATACACTAAGCAAAGGCAGAGCCCAAGGTGTTTTTTTGCTTTTGTTTTAAATCCATCTGTGTCCTAGTTTCTGTCGTACCAGCTAACTAGCGCTTAGCTAACCCCTTTGAAGGTTCGTCTCTCCGGTCCAGTGTCCAAATATGCAACCTTCCTTCATGCTAGGACGTCATCAGTGGCCAACATTGAAGGACAAAGGCGTTGATACACTGCCTAGATGGGCTTTATTGACTCATTGCTTTTCAGTTAATATAATGATCATTAGTCAGCTAAATTGTGCATTGTGTATTCATCATGTTAAAAGTACTTCATTTACTAGAAGGAAGCAAATGTTTTTATACTGTAAGAAAAAAGTAATTAAAATCCTAACATTTTCTGCTTTCTGGCATGAAGGCTGATCTCATTTTTCTGTTCCTTTTCCAATGTATCTCTTTTTGAAACCCTTTCTCCCTATTTTCCCAGTTTTGTGTCTCATTTTCTTCTCATTTGCGTGTCTGTATCCGTGCACAGTGGCTCTGTCACCTCAGCACTTCTCGCAGTGTTTGCAATGTGTGCGTGCATGCACGAGTGTGTTTCTTTTCCTCGTGGCATTTCCATGCCAGGTGTGACAAATGGCAGGCAGAGAGGAAACATTTATTCCCTATGGTGAGCTTAATTAGCCTATCAGCTAAGCCTTGGCACTAGCTTGTTTTGAAGACCGCAGACACACACACACACGCACAATAACACACACCCACACACAGACATTTTCCTCAAGAACGAATCCACCAGTGAGCACAAGCACAGACATACATACAGCAGACAAATCACATCAAAACGTGAAGCACGCAGATAAGTGGACACTGCAATTAAATGATATGTAAATCAGAGCAGCAATTCTTACTTTTCTACTCTGGCATCATATCCAAAGGGACTCAGTGCTGCCAACAACACTATTTTCTCCATTAAAAGGTTAAATCCTTTACAAATTGCCGCTTTCCTCCAGCAGTTAGCCTTTGGTGGTGTACAGAGGACATTTAAGGCGAGCAAGCAAGACTGGCAGGAAAGAGATACGGGAGTTTGTGTGTGTGTCTGCAGCGTGTCTGTTTGTACTCGAAAAGTGCATCATTGCTGTTTTACACCTTTGTACATTGGCGAGGGGAAGGTGATATGTCCAATTCAGTCGAAAGCCAAACCCAAAATCTTGAACGGCCTTACTCTGTGTTGGTGATTGCTATTCCATTATACTTTTCTGGTACCGTGCTGTTACAATGGAACCGCTTTTCAGAACCTCCTCTGAGGTGGTTCTGGTTCACAGGCTGACTGGCACCATGAGATCACGGTCTTCTGATTTCTTTACAGCGAATTAGCCGCTGCTAGCTAACCTTGTCTCCTTTAAAACCTTTCTTCGTCTTCGACAGTGTAATGCTCTATGACCTTATGCAATCTATTCAATGTTTCAATCATTTTCCTCTATGCTGCTTGTAATGTTATAATCAAGATCTCATCAACTTCCATAATCGTAGCAATAATGTGAGAAATGTTGAATAGCTTGGTATAGCTTTTCTTGACTCTTCACCTCAATCCCTCTCATTGTTGGCCACCTATTGTACAGTAATGGAAAAGGAACGAAGGCCATGCCGAAAGAAAGCAAGACCGGTGCGGTGTGATGTTGAGCCGCTTCGGAACCTGTAATGCAAAAGTAGCTAATCCCATGTAACATGTATCATAATAAATACAAGAAATTCTGAGCCCTCTATTTCATGAGTATAATATCCCCCCCCCCCCCCATTAAAACCATGACGTATATGTGACATATTTATTGCATAATCTATTAGAGGAAAGTATCACCCAGCTAATACTTTTCCAGCGATCGTGTAAGATCGCCCCAATTGAAAAAGGAGACACCTATACTGAAATATACTTGATTTTTGGAAATACTATGATTGATATGATATGATTGATATGGCTGTTTTTTATTGTATTTTTGACCGTTATAAATGTACGAATTTAAAGCATTGTGACTGGATCTATCAAATATGACACCAATCAAAAGTTATATGTGGAAGTTTGAAAAAAATGTTTGTTTGTTCAAAAGGACCAATAAATTCTCTATTTACAAAGAATCTGAATCTTCTCTCATATATTTTATGGTTCAGGCTTATATAGGGTTCACTGCCAACACCTTCAGGTTTGTCCGTGTTCGCCTCTGTTACTACACAGGAAATGAAAGCTCTAAATGTTGCTGATGTGCCCTGCTAAGAACGGGTTCTGATTCTTTGATGCCAGCCAGGTAGTTAAGGGATATTAGGGTCCCCTATGGAGTATAGAAATATGAAAGGTCAACATTGTAATTTGACCACATTGTGTAGCAACTTGTTGAAAGGCGTTGCCGGATTCAGCAGTCCTGCTGCTAACAAACAGCTTTTGATGTAGGGGGCTAAAAGATTTGCCGGGATGTTGGCGGGACTCCATGCTGTTCTGTTGTGGGATTAGCGTTGGAAAGTCATCAGTCAAAAAAGTCTCGCGCTTGTTCGTGGAGTCCTTTCAGGATTTGAGCTGATTAGCTGGAAATGCTGCCAAACTTGTCGATTCATTCTGATCAACGTGTGAATGTTTTGCATGAGCAAGACTTAAGAGTTACTGTAAGTGTAATAAATTCCTTTTAACTAATGTTAAATTCTTTCTTCAACCTAATTTTATTCCAGCCATTTGTGAGTCTTCTTTGAGTAGATTTACATTAACATAAGACCTCTTGTTGAATGGATACGCTTCACCAATAAGTGGGTTCATTAAGGACCTGTTGGTTGTCAGGAGACAAGTTTATTCATCCTGTGCAGACTGATAGCACTTAATGAACATGTTACTGTGCATCATGGACTTTAATGTTTTTATCCACCAGTGTACATTGCATGCAGTGAGCATCATGATTGGTAGCGGTGTGTTCCTAGTTGAAGGAAACAAAGTGGTTTAAAAGCTAACTTAAATACCTGTAAAGTAAAAAGTACTCAAATTAAAGTGCATCTGACATATTTGCACGTCCAATGCTTTCCACAGACTCCAACAATGGTCTCCATAAACGACTCAGCCTGAAACATTTCTGTCTGACAACAAGTAATTAGAAGACTGTGACCGGATTTTATAATATTTCCCCTGGAAATCACTGAAGCCCTAAAGGACCTTTGTTGGACTGTTATGCATCATGCATAAATGCATCCATGACACCTGGAAGAGGATACCCATACTAATCGTTGGTAATCATCACCCCCACTAAATTATAGTCAAACACAATACATTTCATCGATATAATGAAAATGTGGACATGTATAACAAAATTATAGATCTGCCCAAATAGACTGAGTTGCACACTTTAGACTTTGCTAATTAGGAAGCAATTTTTTCTTCTTTTTGTTTTCTTTTTTAACTTTGCAAGCCTATTTGAGGCATGTTTTTAATGTCGTGTTGCCGTCCATAACCTCTTGAATGAACATACTGTACTAGAATACTTAATGTACTTTAAAGCGAAAACAGGACACTTCTACATCTGCACACAATTATTGACTTCACACTATTAATTATCTTGATTCAGAAAAAGAAGACATGATGATGGTCTTGTTGCCAATTACTCTATTAGGAAATTGTGAATACCGACACCAGGTATTGTATCAGGCCGATATGGCTTTAATCCAATGTGTCAGGTACTCACGACTGCAGCTGATACCAGTCACGATACCAAGGCCACCAACCAGCATATCTACAAAGAAATTGTTTACAAAAGAGGTAGCTACTGCATTACCTTAAATGTAAGTGCGTTCCACAATCTGAGGACAACAGACTGCGAGGCTTTATTTTATTTTATTATAAGACTTTATTTTTTGGCTTGAGTGAGAGACAGCAAGTAAAAGTCAGTCAGCAGACTGCAGTGACCTAACATTGCGGGACCTGTAAGTGACTTTTCAAGTTTTGTACAGAATCTAAAAAGAGCAGGGAGCCGGTGCAAGGACGACCGAATGGTAGTGATGTGGCTGAATGTATGTGGTCTAGAAGCAGCGCTCTGAACTGATTGCTTATAGTCTAATGAATTTTTGTTAAAAGAGAATTGCAGTAGGTTTCGGAATGTTATAATAGCGTTAAAAGAAAAATACATCTGGAAAACTGATGTCGCACAGACATGATAGTAAACAATGGAGGTCAACCACTGACCTCTGGGTTAGGACCACACTGGGGTCGCTGTTACGTAACAAGGCAGATTACGAAGGCATCCTAGAATACCAGCAATGTTCCCTAAACACACTCACTGCAGACCTTCATACATTCACGTTGTTCCCACCAGCCCATTCATGCAAAACAAAAGGACGAAAGGGGGAGGCCACTCTCTCCCATCTCCTCCTCCACTGCTCTTGTCTACATCTCTGCTGTTGCTACTGTTTCTCATGGCCCCGTCACCCTGCTTCACTCATTTCTTTGCAGCTATGTTTCACCTTTGGTCTTTTCGGGGGGACTTTGTAAAACGGTCTCGTCAAAATCGCACACGGATATAAAAACCATGGGCCACACCCATGACTGCTCAGCTCTATATACCTGTAGAAACTCAACATGCCGCATGATCATGCAGCCTGAGTATAGCGGTGCCGCCAAAATGGAGATGCGTGGTGTCACAGGGAAATCGCCTTCATCTCGTCCTCTCTCATGAACTGTTGGCAAAGAGACACCGCCCCCACTCTTTTCTTCTCATCGCCGTGGTGAATGGAATTGCATGGCTGTGCAGTTCAATCACTGTCAAACGCAAAGAAAAGGGGTCTCTTGTGCAAAATTTCATGATTCACAATTGATTCAATAAGGGTGTCATTTCATGGCTGAACAGGGAGGTGTAAGATAAGGGGTGGTACAGATTTTTCATGCCTTTGTGAGATATGGCTTAGCAATCGCCTGATGGGCCCCATTCAAAGCTGGAGCTGTAAAGTTCGGGGGGGTTGTTCACAGATGGGAGAAAAAAAATTGACTACTATACAAGAGAAGGGGTGCACACAGCAGGAGACCTGCCAGTGTCTTCCCATGCTCGCTCTAAAGCAGTGGTGGGCAAACTCGGTCCTGAAGGTTTTGGAGGTTTCCCTGCTGCAATGCAGCTGATTCCAATTAACAGGATCGTTACCAAGCTTATGCAGAGCTTGCTGATGAGCTGATCATATATCAGCTGTGTTAAAGAGAAGGGAAACCTCCAAAACCTGCAGGACTCCGGCCCTCGAGGACCGAGTGTGCCCACCACTGCTCTAAAGGCTTTAATGCCTTTTAGAGATATCAACATAATATATTGTACGTTGCTGCGAAAATTGAAAAAAACATATAGTTCGGCTAAAACGGAGCTTGGGAGAACAAGGAGGGGATTTATGGTAGAAGGTGGCTCTAAAGGTTTTGCGTTCCTTAAATGGACACTGTCTTAACTGATTTTAAAAGAGTGCAACACTCTACTAATCAGACCCGTTGCCAGGATTTATTAGCCTAACATACATATTTTGGATTACGCGTATAACTTTATTCGTGCAGGACTGATGCATGCAATCATCACATTAATCATAGCCAACAGCAAATACCACCACCAAATTAATCAAATATATATTGAAGAAGAGTTAGTAAACTAGCATAGTAGCATTAGTGAGTTACCCTAGTTACATTGCCTGTTGCTAAATGCTAATCTTATCTAGCGTTACAAGAAGGAAAACATACCCTGCCAGTGATGTTGATGCTGTCTTTAGCAGGTAGACACCAAAGCAAAAGCTTCATTAGAAATCCAGATGTTGGCCATTTGTACCACTCCAGACATTTGTAGGCTTTTAAAGATTCCCCCTAGTTGGACAACGTAAAGTTAACGAAGTCGTTGAATAGCCTATATCTGTATACTGTGTAGATCTGGAACTTTTGTCCTTGGCTATATGGCTAGCTGAAGAGACGTAAAATGCATACTGAGTGCATTATACGGGGTCAATTATATTTAACATATTGTTGTGTGTGGTATTGTTAAATATCAATGTGGTTAAAATGCTCAGCAAATTCTGAAGGCTTGAAGTCAATGCTGGTGCAAATCATTTTAGTTGCTGCGGGACATTGAGCCATTTATGTACTTTTTCATACCTATTGTTCTGCATTGAATCTGTGTTTAAAAACAATTTGGCAATATAGCAAATAATCCGTGGTATAAGTAAAATAAAAATGTAATTAAAAAAATTACAAATCTGCAATGTAGAGCTAGTCACAAAAATGTAACCGTGATATAGCACGGGACGACTGTATTTCTTTTCCAATGTGCATTTTGGAATGTTGTCACTTTGCTGGACATAAAAACAAGAAGGGAAAAAAGTACATTACAGTGGGACAAGTTGGCAAAGCATTGCCTGTTCCATGCTGTGTTGCTTATTGTGTTGTTGTTGTTGTTTTTCCTGTAGTCTTGCTTCCTCTCACATTCTAAAAACATGCATGTTTGCTTCATTAACTTGAAAGGCAATTAATTGTTTACAGGTGTGGGTGAGTGTGAATGGCTTGTTCTATATGTGGCCTGTTGTTAGCTGGCGACCGCTAGTGAGCCTAATAAGCATATGCACTATAGAAAATTGATGGATGGATGGAGGGGCGGGCTTTATTAAGACAGCGTTCACCCCTAGAAGCACTAGCGACAGCAGTCACCAGTAGCAAAATCTGTTGTTTGATATAGTTTGTCATCCATCTACCACAAATGCTGTCCAGTACTGACTTTATTAAACTCCCTTCTTTGATTTTCTCATGAATTACTGTCCCTCGGAAGTAATATTGAGCATATTAGCAAGGCAAGTATGAAACTATCTCAGAACCATTGACAACTGATAACAGCCATTTAGTCAGATAATAACATCCATACTGGCAGATTTTGTGTCACGCTAGACTCACACCAAACCTGGTCGCCATCTACGTCAATGAACATTTCTCTAGTGCGCTCTCTCTCTCTCTCTCTCTGAGCGTACACTCACACACAGACTGCAGGATGAATGAGTCCCATTGGTAAGCAGTATGCGAGTGTGCAAACAGGTTGGTTTGTTCAATAGAAAGAGAAGAAAAGTGTGACTGTAAATGTGTGGTTTAGTAATCCATCTGCGTAAGCCGCTGAGGTGTAGAGGAACATTTCTTTTTTATGGAAGAGAAGCAAACCGAACCTCGTGAGGCTTAGGCAGGCTGGCTTCACTTTTGCCACATGCTTTGGGGATTTTAGCTCTTTTGTTGAGTGTGGTCAATTGGTACATACTCTCCCTGTAAACCTTTGAGGTCATTTAAGGTCATCCATTAACTCGATTTCACCTCAATCAAGCTTAGGGTAAAGTTCTTTTAAAAGGATCATCTTGACATCAACTCACTTACTAATTATTTTCCCAGCACAACATTCACATCGAAACATTCAATTTATCCAAGTTCCTTTCTACAAGTGAGCAGAATTTAAATTAAATTAGGTCCATTATATGCTTCACTTACATTTCAAGCATTATCTGCTGCTCTCATTCAAAGCAACATGTATTAATTGCAATAGATAAATTAGCAAGATATGCCGTGCTTGCAGCAATCAGTAGTAAGAAAAGTAATGGTCAAGGCTGTGAGTGCAGAATAAAAATGTGTGGAAAGGGAATGAACAGCATAATATATTTGTTTACTAAGATGGGAAAAATCATACCCATTGCATCTTCTGAAAGTAGTTAAATTGCCCATCAGTTGAAATGTGTATGTGAATGCTTGTTTAGCTACATACTGTATATGTGCTCTGGTTACCAGCAACTCTTAACGAGGACAAGTAGTATCCAGGATGGATTGATGGAAACTAACAAATCTGGTGTTATCTAATATCCTTTTCTGTAAGTTAATTAATGTTTGTCCAAATGTATTGGAAAACCTGGACATTAGTTCCACAGCAAGCAAGCAAAGTGGTCATATTAATGAATTAATTAATTAATCCCATGTCACTTTTTAGGTTTTCAGAGGTTTGGATGTGATGTCTTTCCCTGCTTTGTTCAAATCTATGCATTGCCGAGACAACAGGAAATTCAACAGTAGTTTGCAAATTCACCTTTGCCCCCAGGTCTGGAAATGCACACAGCAGGAACTTTTCTATAATTTAAAGAACATATCCAGAAGTGTGGCTATTGTACATTAGTGAACAACACAATTACGTGGCAATAATATATTCTCCTTCTTGCTGTTTTATGCATTTTCACAAACACAAAAGGTCCTTTTTGACTTCTTGTTCTAGAGCACATAAGAGGCTTCTGCGCATACCTAATGCGGACTGTTGATTCAGAGCTGCTGCTAATCATACATTTGCACATACTTACATGTAACCAGCATTCTGGTATACAACTTTGATTGGAAAAACAAAAGTAGCATAAACACTGTAAATATTCACTACTTGAAGCCCGGAGGCAGCATAAACCACTGTTTTCTTTCATCATAGAATGTCTCCATGACTCATCTTTGTACTCAGTCCATTTTAAAGCTAATGTAAAAACACAACATAATGGGTTCTCATCCCCCAGAGCCGATAACAAGTAGGCTTCTTTTTTGTTGTTGTCAATTCTCTCTGTGCTGCCTTGCGGTGGAAGAACAGCTGTGAACTAAGGGTGTTTGTGTATCAGACTCCAGTGTCATACAAGACTCCGCATCTTGCTCAGAGATTAACTCCAGGTAATTAATCTGAGCTCGTTAGCCATATGGCAAGCGCATTCAGGCCAAGACGCAGCTGAGGTGATCCAACTCCTGTGTACTCGCTAATATGCATGTGATGGCCAAATGCATTTCTTAATGAACTTCACAATATGTTTATGGCTGGTGTGGTCATCTGCACGGCTGCTTGTGCCGACATGCTGGCACACATGATGGCTTTGTCCCGCTGGTGCAATGTGTCTGAAAGGAAGCTTGCTGGGAAGGTGTGGTTGAACGAATGTGTCGCTACCTTGCTGTCCCTGAGAAGTAAAAGACGGCATTCAGGAGGAGGGGGAAAAGGCAGTGCGCAGTCTTTCCTTCCTTAGAGCAAGGGATGACGCGAGGGCCAGGGGAGGAGAAAGACAGGTGTGGGGAGAAAGATAAGTTCTTTTCCCTCAGCCACACAGGAGATTGGGTGAACTAAAAAGAAAAGCGGAAAAGGAAAGAAAGAAAAGAGACAGGTGAAATATTTTCCCCTGTGGCAGAGGAAATGAGGAAGAGTCAGAACTACCAGCCAGCCCTGTATGTGAAGAATGGACCAAACTATTCCCAGAGGGGAAGCTGGAACGCTCTCCCTTTCTCTGAATGTGCCCACCAGTGATGAACAATATTAATGCTTTTTTTCGTCACTCCTCTGTATTGTTTGTGTGAAAACTGGAAAGTGTGCCAGGCAATTCTTGGTTGGCCTTCCAATCCATTCCTAAAGTAAGAAAATAAATAAATAAATGTCCCTGTGGCAATCCATCCATGCCCCACGCCCACAGACCATCTCCAGTCCAACTAATAATTCTTTGCCCCACAGCTTCCCGCTCACAGCACAAGATTAAAAAGCAACATTGCCAAGTAAGTCCTGAAGATGAAGAAAAGGAGGAGGAAGGATAGAAGGAGCCTAGTGAGATTGTTTATCCTGAGAATTGTCCCTTTTTTTCCCCATTCTACCATACTTGACGCTGCTCTCATCTGATCCATGTCAATTAAATTACAACAAGTCATGATCCCATGATGAAAAAATAAACTGTTAATCACTGTGGATCAACATATTTTCAACTGCTTATGTTCTGGGTCACGGGTGAGCTGAAGCCCAGCTGGTCCCGGACTGGTCGCCAGTAAATCACATGGCATGCAGACAATCAAGCATTCACACTCACTTTCACACCTGGTTCGCAATTTCCAGCGGCATAGAAGGAAGATTATGCAGAAATTAAAGCAGCTGCTTTCTAAGGGCAGAAGTGCTAACCACATGCACCATACTGGCAGATTATTACAATACCTGTAATGTCAGTTATTACAAAACCAGTACATTCTACTTCCAAGTAATAGCAACAACAATGCATTTCACACAATTAATGTAATTTTTAACAATAAACACAATTTAATCTGTTATTATGCCCATTCAACTGTCACGCGAGGTGTGCGATTTGGATCCAAAAGCCGACAAGACACAGCAAAGAGTCTTTATAGACAAAAATGCAAAGTAATAACAGAGAGCAGAGCTGGATTCAGATGGCCTCGAAACAAACACTTGATGGAGAAAACTTGAATAAGAACCTTGAGCGGGCTGAATGCAGAGAAACCTTGACATACTGACAAAAGAGTCCCTCAGTAACTCCAGCTAGGATTATGCTCAATTCTGTATGACAGACTAAAGGCCTATATGACAAAAGAAGTGTGATAAATACAGCACCTAAATGCAGGACGTAGGTGTAACAAATACAGGACGCTAGCAACTGCATAGCAACTGACAACATCATCATAATGTCAGTCCAAGTAGAGGCATCCGGCCGGGCAAGATGCATGCACCTCATTTGTTACTGCTGCAAACATTGAGTTACTCACTTGGATCAGCCCCCTAACATACTTTCTTCTCAGGTCTGGATTCTCTCTACAAGGTGATCAGTAGCATAAGCAGCTGTTACATGAGGGATTACCAGCTTCCGTCAGACAACATGATCTTTTGAACTGGAATAGTGAAGAAAGTAAAGGCAGTCATGGGGGGGGGGGGGGGGGGGGTGATAGTGACTGTGACAGAAGAAGAGAGACAGAGCTGAAATAATACTAGGAAGAGAAAAAGAGGTGTGATGTGAAAAGGGGATGAAGAAAAATACACTGAGCAGAGGGAAGAGATGTAAAGGAGAGGAGCAGAGGGGATGGATCCTGATTGTGTGAAGAAATGTGTGAAAAAAGGACTGGAGCGAGTGAAGAAGAAAAGAAAGGAGGGAGATGACAGGTAGCAGCTCAAAGGTGTATTGGATTGTGAAACGTCTGCAGGAAAAGCAGCTTAAAGGGAGCTTCGTTTTATTCATTATTACGACTACAAAGGTTATTTTTCCAAACCTGTTTGGGGAGGGGAGGAGTATATCCATGATTTGTTATTTTATTGTGTTTTTTTTAAACAACAAATACACTAATAGTAACACACTTATGTAGGTGTACAATTTGGTGCTATTCAATTTTAGGATTCTCATTGTTCCACAATGTGAGAGGGAAAGTGTGTCAGCTGTGTAATTGTGCTTATAGTAGGTGCTTCCATAGAGGAAAGGTTGATGACAATCCGTCTGGCTTCAGGGTAGAAGCCAGAGAAAGACATTTTAGAAAGGCATTTTTCACACTGAGCTGCTAGCTTAAATAGCAGCTAATTCACTTCCCTTGTGTTTCCCCTCTCCTGCTTGTGTCGTACATCGCTCTATTCTCCCCCATCTCTTTTGGCGCCTCTTTTCTGTGTCTTGTAAATGCTGAAGCACATCAGGGAGCCTTGTTGTTGTGAGCTCTATCTTTCCCCAGCTGCTGTTTGCTGTTCCACCTCCCATAGTCCCTATAACCCCCGCCCACCCCCAACACCTTTTCATCATGTGTCTAGCAAGGTGTACAGGAATGGCGCGGCAGCAAGGCAGCTTCCTTTATTTCTGTCTGATGCACGGCGGCACATTTTCCCGCAACAGGCCAGCGCTTCCTGAGAGTGCAACTCAACCCTCGTGTCAGCGCTCCTTGGCCATTTTTGCTCATTACGCTTTTTTGCTCTTCGTGCACTCTCCACTGCAGCTTGTTCTGCTTCAAAGATAAACTGTTGGTTCAGTCACACACACGCACACGCACGCAATCTCATATGACACACAGCCTTCCTTGTCACATGCCATACTCCAGTTTGTTCTTATTCTGTGACTCCAAGTGAAAATAATTGTACACATGCATGCGCACACACGCTCAAGTATTAACAGCCACACCAACTCACAGTCATACTCGGGCCCTTTATCCCCTTTGGGTAATCTGTTTACGGTGAGCTGGGGCCATTTGAGGGAGAATTTAATTGAAACCGGGCTAATCTGATGATGGTACGGAGCGACAGAGCCCTCACAACCCTTGCGTCACCTCCAGTCAAGTTGCACCTTGTAGTCCTCCCACTCAATACCTCAATACTTAATTTCATGCCACACAGTTCAGTGCGTTTTTGCCCACTCAAACATGCCACATTGATTGTTAAAGCAAAATATGATATGCACCACGCTCACTCGCTTTGTGTTTTTCTTAACCCCTTTCAGCATCCCTCATCGCTTAACGAACGTTCGTCTCTTTCTCGTCTATTCTTTGCAGGATGGATACTACTCCCATCGACCGAAGGAGAAAAGCAGAGTGGACAGCAACAATGAGAACTCCGTACCAAAAGACTTTGATAACATAGACAATAGTAATTTTGGCGCACGCTCGCAGCCGCATCGGCAAACGGTCGGTGCTACCAGCAGGAGGCAGCAGCGAGAGCATCTGCAGGAGAAGGCTCACGGCCAGCAGCACGTCTGGCGTGACAACTCGCCCAACCTGGTTCGCGGCTCCAATGAAGTGCTCCCTTTAAGCCACCAGCCACTGGCGGTCGCCAACAACTCACGCCCCGGTGGTCAAGGTGCGGCTGCAGGAGGGCGGCTGCATCGTGCCTCGCACCAGGCCCAGCACAGGCATCAGCACCCACACAGAAGGCAGGCCACAGCAGCGCCCCTGGAGGTGACCTACGACCAACCACCCAAGTGTGAAATCAGTGGGAAGGAAGCCATCTCCGCTCTGTCCAGGGCCAAAAGCAAAGACTGCAGGCAGCAGATCGCAGAAGTGTACTGCAGACACAAGGAGGGCCAGTTAATGCCTGAAAAGGTCACTCGCTACTGCCCCTTGGAAGGTAAATTCATGAAAAATAGTTATATATTTGTGCTGTTCATAAATATTCCATCTCTTGATATTTTAATTTGAATTATGCACTGTATTTTGACCAGGTTTTGAAATTTTCATCACCAATTATTTTAATTATATTTTTTAGAGCAAGTTTATTGTTGTTGTTTATTTTTCTTTTCGAAAATACTTTGTCCTAGTTTAGCTTGTAATAGTTTTAATACTAGTTTGCTCGAATTATTAGACATCACAGTTGCTCAGGGCTTAGATAACGACCAATCACGGCTCAGTTTGTGAATGTCACATGGCCAAAACTCAAACAGGTGAGCCATGATTGGTCGTTACCCGAGGTCTGAGCAACTGTGATATCATTTTCAGTCAACAGCAAGTGGCAAAATGGCCGCCCACTGAAATGGATAGAAACGGGTGGATTTTGCTGTATAATTCATATTCCATAAACGCAATATTAATCATAATGCCGTGTTTAGACTAGTGGGTGAGCATAAACCATATTGTAAAGAACATTTTTGGGTTGACTTCCCTAAAATGTTTTTCCATTTTAGTTTTAGATATTTCACATAGAATAAAACTTTTATAATAACTTTGATTCTGACCAAAAAAATAATGTTTTTTTGCTATTTTTCCAACCCTAGAAAAGCCAATAATTTTATTTATTGATTTTTAAATGTGTGTAATTGGTATTGCAGACAATGTGAATGTTATTTGTATTCTCTCCAAATTGGCTTCCAAATGTCGTTTGTTTGTTATTTCAAACTGGCCATCTATCAAAGTTTTTCATTTATTTTCCAAACCTGAAAACAGACAAACATTCAACACATATTTTTCTCACTTTCACTCCAGCTGTGGAGTCTGCCAACAAAATCGGAGGATTACAACAAACTGGTGACAAACAGAGAAAAACATAAATAGCATTTTGTAATGTTTTCCAGAGGTAGCAGCCTGTCAGAACAGCTTCACTGGACCTTGGCATAGATTCTGTTAGTCTCTCTAAGTCTGCTGGAGGCATGAACACCATTCGCTCCAAAAAATAAAAATTTCTGCTGTTTTGATGATGGGCTCTACAGTCTTCAATCCAAAGCCACTAACATGCTCCTTCTGGACCAAACCTGGGCAAAGAACAGCCCGTGAGCCACGTCGCAGTGTTTACAAAGTCAAAACAAATCGTAAAATATGGGATGGTTGTATTTTGAAAGCAGTCATTTTATTTTGATGTGCGTGTCTGTGGGCAATACCACTGAGTAACTTGTGTCTTCAGTGTTGCCGAATTAAGGACAATGTTGCAATATGTAGCGATTTTTCTTTTTTCCCCAACTCATCCAGCAACTACTAACGCCAAACGTGGTCCTCGTGTTGGCAACATTCCGGCACGGTGCAGGGAAGAGGGCCAGGGAATTAACCCTGATAATCATTTGGGAGTCCCGACTAGGAATGGCTAATTAGATTTAGCACACTTCAAATTGTAGGAAAATTGATGCACGCTGTAGACATGTTTTTATGAATGTCAGTTAAATACTGATACAGTATGATGTTCATTAAATTGAAACACACTACCTGCATCTGTGGACTCTTGTCCTTCACACATCTTGCCATTCGTGCTGTCCCTCCAGCTAAACAATGGTTTCTTGTGACAGAAGCAAACAACACTGTAGTATAGTATCTTCAATGGTTTCCGGTAGGCTTTAAAAAAAAAATGCACCATTGCCATGGAAGCCAGATCACACACAAGTGTATCAATGCTAGTCAGTTTCAATCAGCGTAGCCATTCTTAAGTGAGCTGTTGTATTTACACAGACGGACTTGGAATGAACACACCATGTCAGCAGGCCTTTGCTCTCCTTCTATAACAAAAGAAGGCACAGTGACATTGCAACTTTCGTACACTGCCCTTCCCAAGAGCAGGGGTGTCATTTGTCTGTGCCAAGCTCCAGCAACTCACCAGCCTGTTCAAACTGACGGTGCGATCAAAGACACCAAGAAATTGAAAAAGCCTTTCCCCTGGTGGCTGGCCTAATAACAACGCCACAGCTAAATTAAATCACTTGTCTGTCTTACTGTCCTTCTGCCTGCCTGCTGCCTGCCAATGTGTTATCGCTCCCTCTTCCCTCCTCTATTCCCATCCCAATTCAAGTCCTAACCTTGTTAGCACAAAATTGTCCAATTTGATTTGATCAGTGTAGCGTCCTTGAGGCATTGGCTGGATTAGTAATTGTGTTGGATCTGATATTTGCATCATTGAATGCTGGAGGAACATGGTCAATCTCTGTGTCTGTCTACCATATGCTAACTTGGCTAATGACGATATGTTTGGGTTGTGATGCTCCAGGGCTTGGCAGGGTCTTTGTACAGTAGCATTAGTAGGACCTTTTTCCAAGTCAATGAATATTTCTCCTGTGAGCAGACCAAATATCATCTGGCCAAGATTGTAAAATTGTGGAGGGTTTCATTGCCCTAGTGGGCACAGGTTCTTCTGCACTGCAACTCAGCTTTCTGTTTAGCTTAGGTGGTCTTAGAGCATCTCTGACTGTAAGATCTCTATGCTGTCATTGGCTGGCATTTCCATCACTGTTCATGCAGCCATTGGTCAGTCTGTGTGTCAATCATTTGAAGCAAACATTCTGATTGAACAGAAATTCAAGTGAAAACACAATGCCGTGTGGACGTGATCTCATAAACTGTCGAACATACTTTACATAGATCATAGATTTGGAGATTTATTCCCACTTTATTCTTACCTCGCATGGACATTTTAAACTGATGTTATGCAAGATAAATGAGGACAAAGGAAAGGTGAAAGCAGATAAGGGAGCTGTACTTTACAGGATTTATGCCGACAGGAAGAATGATGAAGACTCTCCAGCTCAAGATTGATTTATTATTTTTTTATTTTCCTGCTGTATTTTGTTGTAGGTCAAATCGACTCAATGGCGAAATCATAAATGCTTAACAAAAGTGACAGCACAAATGAAGTTCATGCACTAAGCAGTGCTCATTAGTTCAGCTATCTCAGATGGCACACATTCAAGATCCTTTGTGAAGCAACTGGCCCAATTATCCATGTGTAAAGCAAACCAGTGAACCTTCTTAGATGGCCAGTAATTAACATTCAATCTAAGACAAACTACAAATATTTCCCTCCTGGGATCTGTGAAGTAGAGTGAAGTGCAAGAAACAAGTGGCAGGGAGTGTCAGGACATAATGATAGTTGTAATCACTCAGGTTGTTAACCCAAGCCATCTTTGGACAACGGCCTGCTGGACACCTCTCCTTAAATGTAGATAATGTCTGTTAAATAGTGGCAGTGAAGGCTTCTTATACCATTCTGATACTTGGCTATTAAATCTGAGTAATTACAGGGCCTAAAGGCCACACACTGTGCGGAGTCGGGTTGGACATTTTGGGAAATATGACCTCTAGGGGATAAACAGCTTCTGTATTCCTTCTTCATTATTGACAGGCTCTAGGGAACCAAAGTCCTAAATTATAGTCATTAATCTCCTTAAGACATGACATTGGAAACAAACGTGTCATATAAGCTGGTTGTGTGCATTTGTTTTAATAACAGACCAGTCAAACCTTGTCCATTATACACTTTCAAGATTGTCAGCTCACATCCTCAACAAGTTTGCGAGGGGAGGTATAAGAATCACAGCATGAAGTAATGTGAGGTTTCCAATAAGACTACAGATGCTTTTGGTAGTTACTTTTACAAGCCGTGGCTGAGCTAAGATTTGCTTCCATTATTTTGTCATTTGTGTGAAATAAATGTTAGCTTCCAAGTTGTACCTGAGAAAAACTAGGGCACATTGTGAAATTGTGACGCAGTCCTATGATAAGCCAAAAGGAATCACTTGTAGCTTGTGTTTACACTTTGTTTATTGTTTCTGGATTTGGCCTCACAAACAGATTCTTTCTGATACACTGATAAGGACAAAATGCACTGTGTACATTCTTATTTTAGGCTCACTTGATGTGTAACACCAAGTGACAGTCACACCGTGAATTAACAGGTATTGTAAACACATACACCGCCACATAAAGTGGGCCATAGTTACCTTTTTGGCTAGTATTTCTGTTTATTTCACAGAGCTGCCAAATGGATCGAATACGGATTTTCCATAAGAAAAAACAAACAAAAAACTCCATGTCCACATTGTCTCCAACCTCCCTGCTTTCATGCATGCTAGTTTTCATTGCCCCAGCTCTTTGTGAGCATGTCAACACAGCGCAAGTCCCTAATCGTTGCCTCCATGGCAGCGAATAAGCTACATTTCTGACTAGTAGCGTTATCACGAAACAAGGATTTCGAGAAAGACGGAGAAGCCATGCTAATTGCTAAGCTAACATGACAGACATGTAGACATGAAACAGTGTTTTGGTGATACGATACGGTATATTTGTCACATACAGTAGGTCTGTCTGAAAATGTGTTATAGTGGAGATTAGAGCAAACAACTTTGAACTCCAAAATAACAGGCAAATTAGTAAGCCTCTGGAGAGAAAATGTTTTTTTTTTTTAAATAATGCTACACAGCTCCAGAGGACAGAAAATTTATTAGTATTTCAACACATAGGTAAAGGATGATCCCATGAGGTTAAAATAATATTAATAGAATAAATATTTATAATATGACAGAAGATAAGATAACCTTTATTAGTCCCACAAAGTGGACATTGCCATCATTTCACCAGCAATAGTGGATGCAGGAAATAGAAATCTTGTACAAGAAATGCTTTGCGCTAATTGGAAACCAACATTTTGTTTGTGTTTAAACTACCTAACCCCTTCTATCAACAACGGTATTTGGTCGTTTGCAAAATAGAGTACTGAGTTTAATTTTGGGCTTTTGAGCTATATCTGATGAATCTGATTTGATAAACTTTTTATTATTTACTACAGTTGAAAACAGAATGAGTAAAGGCTCAGTCATCCATAGATGAAGATGTATTTGACGATGGCATGCTGAAATCTCATAGAGGCCTACTTTTATTCAGGCTGCAACATTACAAGGTTGATGCAATAAATACATTACAATAACAAAGATTGAAACCATAATTTATTAACGATTGTGGTTAGTAATTATTATTCTGTGCGACTGCTCCTGCTGTACAGTACGCATAATTATTTTTATCCTATTAAATAATATAGTGCAATAAATGTCCTGTGGTAATGTTCTTTGACAAAATGTAATAACTTGGAAATTCAAACAAGTTGTTATGAAAGTAAATTTCTATTGGTTGGCAGCTTTGATTTCATGAAGAAATTACTGCATCCATCCAAAGTATTCCTTATTACTATAATAGTAGAACACATAGCTGGAAACCTAACTTCTTTGGTCCAAAGGCATATATTATATTTTGCAAGGTCTATGAATATAAACACTTGTCTTTCTTGCTGGTATAGGGAAAGCCAATGCTAATGTCCAGTGGGATGAGGACTCGGCAGAGAGCTTCCAATCCAATCCAGTGCGGATCGCATTTGTCCTGGTGGTGCATGGACGCGCCTCTCGTCAGTTTCAGCGTCTCCTCAAAACCATCTACCATCCGTCTCACTACTATTACATACACGTGGATCAGGTGAGTTCGGCATAACATAAGAGCAATTAAAGTACTCTGCTGCCACTGCTGTCTTCCACTCAATTATTATTATTATTATTTTTGTGTGTAATTATCTTCAGCTGTAGATGCTGCAATGGCTATGCACTAATGATGTAATTATGTGATATGCCATTAGCTTCTGGGCAATCTTTACTGCATTCTGTCATATCATTATTAGCCTAATAGCATAATTGCCTAAGTCATTGTCAAATTACTGTTGCCAAAGCAATAAAAAAACAAAAGAAAAACAATGTAGGGTAACGTAGGGCGTGTTGTCACATGGGCAAGTTGTCACATTTTTTTCATTTTTCTCAGAAAACACAAAACCTGTAACAAATGCTGATTATATTATATTTATTATTTGATGTCAGCGGTAGAAAAGACTGTTCTGATCTGAAAGATGTTTTTAGCAGAAGTGGCCAGCATCCTGAAGAGATGTTTCGGTCAAAAAATATTCAAATATAAATAATATAGAAAAGATGACTTTGGCCAATATTTTAAAAGGATAATGATTTGTTTTATAAATAACTAATGAAGTGGATAAATAAACATTTAGCTTTACTTTTACCTTTACTGAAGGCTCTTTATTTGCGTATGAAGCACCGAAGAGAGAGAAAGGAGACATTTTCTTGAGTTATTTCTTGAATTCTGTCATGTGTCTTGTATTCTTTATCAAATTGCTGGAACCCAGAATATTGTGTCATAGTGTGTAAGAAGGATTCAACATACGGCAAGACACATTCAAACTCAAATGATAACAAGCCACTCGGTAGGCTCGGCAACAATTAGAACAGGTTGGGGAAACATTGACATAACATTCTGGCAAAAAGTTTGGTCTTCAAAATAAAAACACACCAGTCTAGTAACAGTTTCACTGCACTGTATTTTGGCCCTTAGGAGTCAAACGCACACTATTCTGTACTTGTTTAATGAGTGTAACTGCAAAATAATCCACCATGTAGTCCAATAAAATGTGGGAAAACTTTGTTATTATAATGCATGCTTTTATTTTCAAAGTCTGACATTTGAAAGGATGTATTACACAGATGTTGCAGAGTAGCCCTGGAGAGTCATTGCTATAAATATTGTGTTAATAAAGGCCTGAATTATGGAATACGCCTTGCCGTTTTGAAAACTTTATACACAATTTACAATTATTTGGGGGCTGAATGCACATTGATTCAGATTTTGAGTTAGGCACTTTGTTTTTGTTTGAAAAACAAGTGGATGGCTGAAAACCAGGACTAATTTAAGACCAAAAAAAACCCATTGAAAACCAATCATAAATTTAGACCCGCCCCCACCCAAAAAAAAGTTGGACATCAATAATTTTGTCAGCGTCTATCATGTTTGTACCATTTGAATGTATTTGCTAAGAACGTGCAAAGACTATGAATATTGTTATTTAACTAATTATCCGCATGTATGCAAACATGTTCATAGTCCATCAACTTTTTACTGAGTGGCTGCTAAGACTGCTTGTTGAAATATTTCTCCTTTGTTGCAGCGCTCCAACTACCTCCATCGGCAGGTGGAGGCCTTGGCTGCTCAATACTCCAACGTGAGGGTGACACCGTGGCGCATGGCCACCATCTGGGGAGGTGCCAGCCTCCTGACCATGTATCTTCGAAGTATGGCCGACCTGTTGTCCATGAGGGACTGGAACTGGGATTTCTTCATCAACCTCAGTGCTGCTGACTACCCCATCAGGTAAAGGAGGAGAGCACAATATCATCTGGAAACTTGGGGTGGGGCAATTAGGTCAAAAAAAGAGACGATGAAATTATATGTGCATGTGATAAAGGAATGCTTGACAATACATGACCGGAAAGCCGATATGCTCGGGTCTGGGCTCTTGTGGTTAACCGTGAGTTTTGAATAAAGAGTCTCTCACTCCAAACCAAACAGATCAATGAAGTAAAACGTCTGCTTTGCCAACACTTTCCCCTCACACCTTATTTTCCAAGTCTTTGTTTCCTTGCTTGTCCTCCATTCAAGTGGTTGCATGGTGACCTGATTACAGTTTAATTGCCCAGGGTCAATACATATTGACTTTCTCTGCCTGCTGTGTACTGCATGGTCCAAAAACCCTATCTCACGTTTGAACATGTTACTTTAAAGAGGCCGTAGCAGGTAATTAAAGGCCACAAAGCTCAAGTGAACTGGACACAATGTCATCCAAGTAAACTTAGGGAGACTTTTTTTTGGCGCAAACTTCCTTTATGTGAGTTTATTGTTCTTGTGGGAGTTCAGGCTCTGCTGCATTTCTGAAGAAGCCATGCAGCAGCTAATTAAAATGCTTCTATAAGGGGAGAGTTATCTCTGCTGCACAGCCAGATGTCCACCAGTTGGATTTAGACAAGTTGTTATAATGGACAAAAGGACGTAGGATCTGATGTCTTCCAAACTGCAGCCAAGAAATTGAATTTGTTCAGACAAGTTTAATCTCGTCTCTCCCATCGTATTGATGAATGCTGCGGACAAGCTGTCAATATGTTTCCGCACCATGTCTCAGTTCATGTCTTGCATCTAGCTGCATGCTTGTGTATTTATCCTGTCACTCCATGATTAAATGCAGTCGTGAGTGTGCCAAGGCACTGTTTTGCTGATATTTTGCATCCTCATTTACATGAGGCTGATGGAGTTGGAAAAATAGCTGACAGTGGAGATTTTAAGACCCATCTGTTGGGAAATGAAATGATTGATGGAGCAGAAGAGGGAATTGAGATACAGAAATGACAGCGAGAAGGGAGAGGGGCCAGATCAAGTGTGAGGAAATGGATGTTTTGGATCCGTGCAATTCTGAAATATGCCAATTTTAGTCTTGTATCATTGCAGAGCAAGTGTTTTTGTAGCAGCCTGGATTTGACCATGTCGACTGGCAAATGTGGTCCTTTTGGTCTGGGGAGGTTTTATAAGGTGGTGAATATTATGCATCGGTAGCTCAATGTGTGTGTGCGTGTTGGTTGTTGCTGTGAGGTTTGTTGCGAATATATGAAAGTAAATAAACAGCCTGACAATGTGTGCATGTATTCAAATGGCCACACACAAATTGCTGAATTTTTACATGTATCTGGAAAAGAAGTGACTAGACTAAAATAAATGACAAGGCTGTTAAAAGATGCACCCTCTTCTTCTGAATTTGGTAAATGTTGTTATTAAGCATATGCCATTTTTGTTCATTTTAGGAAATAGTCTGTGTGATTTACATTAAACAAACAGTTTTTTATCTCAAACACTAAAAACTGAAATTTTTATTCAACTTGCATCCCACGTGCAAAGTCCGGTTTCCGTTTAACTCTTAGTTTGGGAACACTGGTTGCCAGTCTTTCCATTGTGACCATACAATATTGGCAAACATCCAAACGGGTGGAGGGGATGAGGGTGGTCTCTCTTGCACTGCCCTGTCCTGACTACTGCTGTTGTTATCGGGGAGACGGGAGACAAGCATTATTTCCCCTCTAATTCCCTGATAATGTCTGTCTGTCTGCCGCATGGCTGCCTCTCAAAGGCAAACGCAGAGCCACTCACACCAATGGTGGGGCTGTGTGTGAATGTGTGTGCGTGTGTGCGTGCGTATCCAGAGAGGCCAAAGGATGAGTTAGACGCATGCTTTGCCAAAGTGTATGGCCCTCTTTCCCACCTTTTATCTACACAAGTCTCCTTGTGCTTACTTTTTTCCCCTTTTAAGCCCCTTTCATTTACTTTAAAGCAGTGTTTAAAATGATTGAGCTTCGTGAGACAATTAACTGCAGGATCCTTGTCTTTAATTTTGTCTACAGTGAGCATATTTTGATTAGCAAAAAAGGACACTCAGCACCGCCTTGTGAAAGACACAGTTTACACAAAGGTGCCATGTCAACTGAAAGTATTTTAATGCATCCCTACAAAATAAAAATAAAAAACATAACTCTCTTATTAGTCTTGACAAATGAATAATGATGATTTTCTAAGCCCAACCTTTCTTGCTCTCGTGATGAACATTTTTAATTGCGGGGTGGAATCAAACCCATGCTACGACTAGGTTTCCGGTTTACGAGCACAGAGCACTACCAGTGAGCTAAAATTCCTACCTACTGTTTTTCTTTTACCATGCACACACAAAACTCGCCTTTTTGTTTGTGTCTCGCATCCAAATATTATTGCTAGTTGTTTGTTTGCATATGAAGGTGTCATCTTCAGCTGTAAAAACAAATGATTTATTTTATAAATATGAAACAAAAGTAATAACATTGTACAAATTAAAGGATCTTTGTGCAGTTTGTCACTTTTTTTTTACTTGCGACTGCCACCTCTGGCCCAAAGCGTAACTGCACCATCTGTGTCAGGCTCGTTCATGGTGCGCGAGCGAGTACTTGCACGATCTTAAAGCGACACCCGCAATTGACAAACAAAGACATGACTTCAAATTAGGTAAGAAAAACTCCGCCCCTCCCCAAAGAAACTGTGGAGTGTGAGGGTCCGCACACTCTACTATAAAGGGAAGATAAAAGATGATAGGTGCAGTCAGAGTAAAACAGTCAGGGCTCTTCGTACTCATCTGGGCATTGGTGGAGCATTCTTTGATGTAGAAAAAGCTTTAATGTTACCTTTTTAAACTGCACAATGCACCTTTATCATTGATTTTTCATCTATTTCTTCTGTCAGAGATGATAAATGTAATCCTTGTCAAATGCGTTTGAGTGTCTAGCAATAACCCCTCAACTGTGACATTGCGCTATTCCACCCTGGGATCATATAACAAAAGTCCTACGTATAAAAAGGGCACATTATGATTTTAACAAGACCATGGAAGTGAATCAGTGGTGAATCAAGTTTAATTGACTATGACATTGGGAAAAAATGTCAGCGTGCTTGCTGGGAAGTGAAAGCAGAGTATTGTGTGTGTGTGTGTGCGTATTAGCGTGTGCGTGTGAATACTGAGCGCAACCACGGAGCTGACAGTAAGCAAACCCGACCCAATGGACCCGGGGTGACCGCTCAGGTGGCAAAGTTGGAGTGTGACACTTGCTGCGTGTGCGCGCGTATGTGTGAGTGTGCCTTGGAGCATCGTTGTGCCTGTGTGCATGTATACTGTATTGGCAATGTGCGAACTAGCCGTCACACAGCATGCATGTGTGGGTGGGAGGACAGCGTGGCGACAGAAGACCGTGTGCGTCTGCACAGCATATCATCAGTTCGACTTTATGGCACAGGACCTCCTAAGATAAGCCCCCCAGGCTGTGAAATTGCTCCTTCAAGAGAAAATGACATTAATATGCGCTTGTCCCTCCCCCCACTGATCCGTGCGCTTTTAACCACAGCCTTGCTGCTCTTTCCGAAAGGCCAGGCAAAGCGTCATGAAAGGCTCCGAAGCAGACCAAGCGACTGGGGCATACAACCAGCAGAGCAAAGCTTTTAGCCTGTCTGGCCTGTGTATGAGAGCAGGCTGCCCTACAATGTAAAACCAGCATGGAGTCTTTCATCAAAATAACGGCGACACAATCTTTGCTATGATCCCAAGTAGTCCGCCGGGAAAAACAACCAGAGCAGCTAAGGTCATTAAATCTGCCTTCAACTGTTGCGTTTGGTCTTTTTCTTCATAAAAGATGTGTTGAATGTGCTAAACTACGTGCATCAGGCATGTTGCAAAATAAATTCTTACATTTTCAGGTAAAAAGAAAATGGGGCATTACAGCAACAATCAGTCAATAGTTTGAAAACAGCCTTCAGTATTAATTGAAATGTCTCACTTATTTTGATTCACAGGGCCATTTAAGTAGACCTTCACATTTTGATTGCTGTTTTACACTTTTCCAATTGAATGATACTCAAAGCAGAACCTGCTCACAGTGAAGGACAACTTTTCATCCATTTTAGCATTTATAACACTTTAAATGTTTGCTTTACATCACCAACACTGTAAAAAAAAAAAAAAGGAGTAACACTTACTTGGAAATATCTAGTTTTTTTTCACTCAGAAATTCTAAGTACATTTTAAAAAGACAGTTTTGAGTACGTTTTACCAGTTTATTTAGAAATTATAAAAATAAAAGCTACTCAAGGGTTGAGGAATGAACCCTAAACTTCAGGTTGGAAGACAGCCACTCTACCACCTGAGCCTTGCCGCTCCTGCTGTGTGTTAGTATATTGATGGTGTCAGGCGGAATTCTTGTACCGCTAAGACGTTTTTGGTCTGATTTTGGACACACCAGCAATGTAGTACAGTATAGTTGAAGCTTAAGGTCATGAGTTTGTTCCTCAACGCTTACGTGTTTTTAATATATATAAACTGGTAAAATGTACTCAAAACTCTGCTTGTAAAATTTACTCGGAATTTCTGAGTGAAATTTTTTTACTAGATTGTTTCATGTAAATATTACCAGTACTCATTTTTTCTTACAGTGTCGGTATTGATTGCATTGATTCAATGAGCCTCTTTCTTCTGTTTTTAGGACAAACAACCAGCTGGTGGCCTTCTTGTCCAAATACAGAGACATGAACTTCATCAAGTCTCATGGCAGAGACAACGCCAGGTGAGTCTGACTCGCCCGAGGTCAATTCTGAAGCACTGGTTGCCGCTTCCCATTCATCTTCCATTGCCATTCGGTGAATTACGGATTAGCATTGTTATTGTGGTGACCCAGTGAGGTCTCCGTCTTTGTTGCCGCCACCCGCTGCTCTCTGTACTGGCGTCACACTGTACTCAAAAATACCCCAAAACACATGCGTGCATGACTCAGCTTGACTCAACACGAGCGCTGTGCATTTGGAGCCACATTGCATCATTTGATTTTTCTCTCAGCATTGCTGTGTTTGTAAAAGAAATGCAATAAAAGCAACATTAATCTTGATACTAAATTAAAGTGTGTATATACAGTTAAGTTTTTCACCGATATGATCGGCTATATCGGATCGGCTGGCATTTTATATTTTATGCACTTTTTGTGCTGTAATGTCTTAATTTGCCAATCTGATCAACGACGTCATTGCAGTGTTTCAAACGTATAAATTTACCCGTGGCCACCACAAAAATGAATTTGACTACCATTTATAGATTTTGATGCTACCTATAATATGTAACTGCTGTATAGTATTAACTTCCTTTTGCTTCATGGAGATGCCACTCTGCTCCTTTTGCGATACCTGTGTGCGATACCACTTAACTTTCTGGTACAAACCCGAAAATAGAGTACCTCAAATGACTGAAGTTTAATCATATAAGTTTGAGAATCGGTCTAGTTATTGATTTAGTTTTCCTCCCTTACACTTATTTTAAAGTGTTGTCATTATCTTAGTGAAAACAAATAAAGATATACAATCATGTGCAACTGTCACTTAATGGGAGTTCCTCACGACGCTCTCCCTGCCTTCTATATGCAAAAGTCCCATGTCAGTATAGGGCTACTATACCACATCATTAGCCATCTCACTTCACTTCATTCTACCATGCATATTGCTCCATCTTGTGCTCACATCAGTGATGTGACCTTTTTCTTCTTTTTTTTTTTTTGGGCTGATCGGCGACCGCCCACCAAAAATCATAATCGTGCCATTCCTAGTATACTCTATATATTGTACAGTATATTTGGATAGCTGATATACGCATCTTCTGCTCCCCAGGAAACCAACTAATTCTTAAGAGTTGGTTGACCTGAATTTGACTCCCCATTGCTAACACTTGATATGTTCAATAGTAAAACCATCAATTATGTATGTGTAACTGATGAAAGCGTAATGTGACAAATCAACAACATAGCCTGTCACTTATGGAAACAATAAGGATTTTATTCATCTATTTAGTGACAAGGCTTCCCCTACAATTTTAAAGTAAAACTTACTGTACATAAAAAAAAAAAAAGGGCTATTATAGATTGACAAAAGTAAACAACCTGACAGGGAGGAAGTAAGGGCTATTGGACAAATGTTGGCAACCTAATAGGAAGAAAAAAAAACTTTAATTTTTGGAGTACAACTCGCATGCGGCATGTGTCAAGACTCTCCTTGCAGAAGCTCATGTTCCATTTGAATGACATCCTACAAAACTTGATGGCACAGTCAATATGATTGAAATTACATATTGTAGAAGTGAGTAAAAAGATATATCTGCTGTTGTAAAATATGATGTAACTTATATAACATGAATACGGAAGCATGTTGCATTCACTTAAAAAAAAAAGTCCTGTTTTTCTGACAAATTTTTGGGGCGAGCTATGTTTTTTTGAGTATTTTTTTCTGTTTTATTGAATATTTAACCCTAACCCTAAATATATATTTTCCTGTTTTTCAGATATTTTTTTCTGTTTTTCTGAGTAATTTTTCCGTTTTTCTGAGTAATTTTTCCATTTTATAAAATAATTATTTTTCTGTTTTTCTGAAAAAAAAAATCTGTTTTAAAGGGGTTTTCTCTCAGAGATTAGAGAACAAACCACAATACAGTATGCACATGTATTCCTTTATTAAGAGCCAGTAAGTAAACATGACCATCTTATTGCATATGGAGGTATGTGGGAAAGTGTCCGCTTCCGCTATTAGCGAGTCTGCAACAAGTCACTTGGAGTTCAGATGTAAAAAAATAAATAAATAATTACTCCGAAAAACAGAACACCAGCTGTTTTTCTGATTTTTTTTTGGGGGGGGGGGGGGGGGGGGTTCAAGTAATTTTTTTCAGGTTTTTTTTTTTTTTCCCTGTTTTTCCCCTCCCCCCTATTTTCCTAAGTAATTTGTCCTCCTGTTTCTCTGAATATTTTTTTTCAGCCTGTTTTTCAGAATATTTTTTGACAGAAAAAAAAATCTGTAAAACAGAAAAAAATATTCAGAAAAACTGAAAATTAAAAAAAAAACTTAAAAAAAAAAACAAACCTCCCCCCAAAATTGTGAATGCAATACGCTTCCGTACATGAACAATTTACTTTTTAGCATTTTTTTAATTGATATTATTTTTTAACTGAATTATTTATTTTACACATTCACATTTGTGTGGATGTTTAGGCAACTATTAATGACATCAACAGCTACGCAAACATCAGTAGATAAATATATTAGGAAACACTATTATTAATTTGCCAAAAGATGACCTCCAATTGATTTGCTTTTGTCTTGTTTGAGTCATTAAAATGTGATGTTCAGCACGATAGCACATGCAAGCTTTTGACTACATGAGTCAGCCATTTAGTCATCTTTTGTTTTCGCCAGGTTTATCCGTAAACAAGGCCTGGATCGTCTCTTCTACGAGTGTGACACCCACATGTGGAGGCTGGGAGACCGTAAAATCCCAGAGGGCATCTCTGTGGATGGAGGATCCGACTGGTTCCTTCTGAACCGCATGTTTGTGGAATATGTCATCAACTCCAAGGACGATCTGGTCACCAACATGAAGCGCTTCTACGCCTACACTCTGCTGCCTGCCGAGGTAACCTTCAGGCAACACATTTTCATTTTTCTTAACTGACTGACAGGTAAGCAAAACTTTGTACTCAAAAAGCATTGGTCTTAGACAAAAGCACTACAGGTTACTTGTCGTTGCAGTTGGCAGCCAAAAATAACTTGAAATCGCTTTGTGACTATATTCAACTCAAATTGCATTTTAGTCATTTCTGTGATTGTACACGTTCTGCTGCTACTCTTTTGCCAGTGAGAATTGAAAGGCATGACAAATAAAATGTTAATTTGTTCTCACTGTCTGCTGTCTCCCTTTCTCCTTCTGTCACATGTCTATGTGTTTGTTTTCCAGTCATTCTTCCACACTGTGCTGGAGAACAGTGCCTACTGTGAGAGCATGGTGGATAACAACCTGCGCATCACCAACTGGAATCGTAAATTAGGCTGTAAATGCCAGTACAAGCACATCGTTGACTGGTGCGGATGTTCGCCTAATGACTTCAAGCCTGTAGACTTCCACCGCTTCCAGGTAATAGTAACACCCTCCATTAATTTCTCTTTTTGCGTTGCAATGATTGATGAACTTGCCTGAGAAACGGCCAGTCGCACTAGACAGATTGAACCCGTTTCTTGTATCGTGATGTTGAGACTGTAACTTTTGACGAATTATGTAAATACAGTAGTCACCACTCTGACCGGCCTTCACAGTGCATATGATGTCAAAATTAAATGTAAATTATTTGCGTTTAAATAATTGGGGGATATATTTTATATTTAAAATGTTGTTTGTTTGTTTTCTGAAAAAGAAGGCAACTTTAAACTGCAGAGAGGCTAAAACAGTAAAAAAAAAAAAAAGCATTAAAAACATGCACTTGCACAGATCCGACCAGATGATAATAAGGGATACCATCAAATGGGGATACTGTAAGATGATGTAATGTTAATAAGTGTATACAGTGTATGAAATTTTAATGACTGTGTATATTTTTCATTAGATACTTTATTTACACAAGTACTACTTTATGAAATAAAACAACACATTAATCCTTTATATAAATACATTGCATAAATATGGAACACAGTTGTGGTTGGCATGTTGTGCGACCCTCTACAACCCTTTAATTTTGACCCCTGAGATAAAATAAAAAAAAGTCACAGGTCAAAGAGCTGTAGTCAAAAAAAATTGTTTGTTTTTTATGATACTACTTATTGCTTTTAATTGATACTGTGGCAGTTATTAATTTAATATGTTTAAAATTGTAATTGTAGGTTGCAGTGGTGTAGAACTGCACTGCATTATACTAAAAGCTGTTGTTCAATAGCCTCTTAGCTCATGCAGCATGCATTATTAGCATTGATTGTATTAAAAACGACTCAAGTGCCGTTCTAACTACAAAAACAATAATAAATGTATCTCATTTATTATTTGGACTAATAACACCAAAAGCACTCAATATTAGGTTTAAATTTTCTGTTTCAGCGTGTTTGGACTGTGATGTAATTTTCAGTTGACAGCAATTGGCAAAATGGCCGCCCCCTGAGATGGATAAAAACAGGTGGATTTTGCTGCTCAACTCATATTCCACAAATGTAATATTTATCAAAATACAGCGTGTAGACTAGCAGGTGTGTATATAACATATTATTGTAAAGATAAGTTTTGACTTGACTTCCCTTATAAAGATTTGCTATTGTGCATTCTGACTACTTTCGAGGTGCCCTCGAGCAAGGCACAGAAAACCTACGAAAATCACCTTGGGTCTGCAGACACCCACAGTGCGCTCCGTTATTATGACTACATAATAATTTTGCATGGTGATCGACAAAAATATATAAAGTAAATAATACATTTTATTTCTCCTCGAGAGATCATATTCATCATATTTTAGTGTTTTAAAAAATGAAGTTTTCTTCCAATTAGCTACATTTAAGTGTAATATTGGCGACAGTTCATTGATTTTCCCCTCTAGCAGTTTGATGAAAAGATCTTACCAATAACATTACCCACAAGTGACAAGCGCACACCTTATTAGTTGATTTTCTGCCTCCAGGCCGTGTCCTCTACATCAGAATGTTCCCGTAGCTCTCATAATCAATAAGTAGAAAATGATATCTTAGTTTCGATGACCCCGAAAGTGAACATTTGAAAAGTAATTCGACCCTCCTTGCCTTGGGTATTAACAGGAGGAATAGGATAGTTAGCTTTTTAAAATGGAAGTAAGTGATTGGCAGTGACCCCAGGAGCCTGTCAAAGAATCCGACTCCCAGTTGGACTTTTAATAAGCTCCTAAAAAGTAACATCTGTGGCACAAAATGAAAATGTTCCGCCACAGTTAAATACTTCTTGAAGTCGTATACTTCTTCGACCGTGACTCCTGTCCTTCACGTAGCCGTCAAAGCCGCAGCACTTGAGTCCTTTGCCAGATTGGTCTGCCGCCTGTCTCGCCCCAGCTCACTGGCGCTCACTGGCGCTGGAGTGCCAGCACATTACCACAGCTCCCTGGCAGTGCTGCTGGCTTGGATTGGCACCGTGGTATCAGTGAAGGCCATCCCCTGGCATAAAGTAGGGAACAAAAGCAGGCTTTGCAGGAGCGTGCCAGGCCCCACTATAAATAGGACTTGATATCCCACGGAGCACGAAATCCGAATTTCCCTTTGAATCTTAACGTTACGGTAGATAGAGACCAGAACATTACCATGGACTGTATAAAAGATGGGAATTTGGCCTTTGGCTTTAAAAAGTCATGCAACGATAGAGAAGACACTTGATGAAGAAGTCTTGACTGGAATTTAACGAGTCGGGTTTTTAAAAAGCAATTCTCATCAACATAGATGTCACATAATAGTAAGGAGTGGCTGTTTTGCAGTTGACTATTTGCTGTGACAGTCTAAAAAAAAAAATAATGACGTTCATGTTGTTGTCTTGGAATGTTTAAATGTATTTTTTGCCCAAATCATATTCACCATGTTAATTCTAAATACAAATGCAACTAGAGCTGTGCAGCCTGGGCCACTTTGTGGTACTGGCACATTGGAATTTGATTTATTTATTTTTATATAAATGGCACAAACCTTTAACATATGTATTTTCTGTTTTTTGTTTTATTACCAGGCCTTAAAGCAGCACTAAGGAACTTTCAGTTTATGTTGATTATGGCGGCGCCATATGGACAAAAGCGGTATTGTTGTGTCTGAAGGAAGACCACATTTCCTATGAGGACAAGCGCATTGCGCCAATTTTTTATTTATTTATTTAAAAATAATTTGTTACATTTTTTTTTTTAGCTCAAGACAGCGCGTTAATTCCGTGCCAATGTTGATCCCTTTTCTCTTTTTTGTCTCATCAGACAAAAGCTTCTGCCAGGAAAAGCCAAAAAAGTAATTGTGCGTCGTCTTTCAAATTGACTTCCGTCTTTGTAACGAATGGGTAAAGGGGGAAGTGACGAATGTCATAAAGCAGTCAGCACATTTGTAGTTTTTTGTGTGGTAGTTTTCCTACCATGCTCCTCAAAGTTGCTTAGTGCCAGTAAAAATGATACAGTCCCCCTCAGGCCATGAGCAAACGTACCATTCAATTAGTTTCATCACAAGAGTTATGAAAATATTTTATTAAGGTTGAAAAGTTCCTTAGTTTTACTTTAAGTGTGTGCAAAATTTCACGTGTTCTCACTTGTTTTGAACATGAAAATTAGTGTTGTTCCGATTCCGATACTGGTATCGTCAGGGGCCCCGATACTGCATTAAAACAGTGGTATCGGTATCGGTAAGCATTAACAAGTAACATGCCGATACCATTAATTCTGACACTAATATAGGACTTTGGATGCAGCATCTTGTGTCTTGCTCATGCACGACATTCACTGATGTGTGACATGCTCAATGCATGCCGAGCTAAGATATCCTATTTGCCCTTGAATGCTCTGAACCAATGGCAGGACAGCTTTTTCATGTTGAGAAAAAAAAAAGTATCGGTATGGTATCAGCATCGGCTAATACTGCAAAGCTGGGTATCCGAATCGGTATTGGAGGTTAAAAAACGGTATCGGAACAACACTAATGAAAATCGCATAATTTTTCATGGCAAACAGTGTGTCGCACAGTGTTTAAAGCTATAAACAGCTTTGCTTTTACTTTTCATCTTGAACATCTTTAGATGAAACACCCTCAGTTTCAGGACAAAAATTGAAAAGAAAATACAAAATAGTGGACTTACTGTTAGATTTAGCAGATGTCTCGAAGAGACATTTCTTTTACATATGCCTTAAAACTTCTCGTAGATCTTGATGAAATATGCAACTGCGGTGGCTTTGTTAAAATTTTCTTGAGGGTGCTACTGTGCCATTCTTTTTTAAACCACAAAATAAACTCATGAAATATTATTTTGCCAAATGTGATGAGCATGCAGAGTTTCATATGTTTCACTAATGTGAAGACTATAAAAATCAGCTTAATTGACAAGCAGTGCGTCGCCACGGCAACAATTTGGATAATTAACTCGTTCACTCCCATACCATTTTCACTAAAGCAATCCCCTTCACTCCCGGCTGTTTTACTGGATTTTGACTGATTTTGTAAGGCCCACAGAATATTGTGTTCTATTGGTACAAACACATGGAACCTACCAAAAGAAAGATTAGAGTCTCTTCTTTCATCAGGAAAAAAGTATATTTCTATCTGTTTCTGTTTTTTGCAATTAGCATTAGAATATAGTTACGTTTCATCATTATTCACAAATCTATTTAGAATTGTGTGTAAAGGATCTTTTTTTTCAACATGGCCCTGGTTGATCTCTTTTGCTCTGCTACCACCTGCTGGCCGTTTGTGTAATAACTACCATTTCTTCAACCGTTCTTTGCAGTTGAGATCCCGCATTAAAAAAAACCACACAAAAACATATAAATACGCCTTTGGGTCACTTAAAACATTTAAAATATATTCATACGTTTTTGTGATGTATGAGTTAAAGACATATACAGCTTTGCTTCTACTTTTCATCTTGAACATCTTTAGATAAAACACCCACAGTTTCAGGACAATCAGATAAAATCTCTGTGGGCCAAATTGGAAAGAGAATTCAAAATAGTGGACTTAGTGTTAGATTTAGCAGATGTCTCGCAGAGACATTTGTGTTACATATGCCTCAAAACGTCTCGTAGATCTTGATGAAATATGCAACTGCGGCTGCTTCGTTCAAATTTTCTTGAGGGTGCTACTGTGCCATTTTTGAAACCGCACAATAAACGTATAAAATATTGTTTTGCTAGGTGTGATGAGCGTGCAAAATGTCACAATTTTTCACTAATGTGACGACTATCAAAATCAGCTTCATTTTTCTCGCCACAGCAACAGCATTCGGATAAATGATAAGCTTGCTTTACTTTTCATCGATGAAACACCCGCAGATTCAAATCAATCAAATAAAATCTGTGTGAGCGGACGCTAATAATAACGGTTTCCATTATTATCACCACCAAAAGAAGGTGCCACTATTAAAACTTTAAAGGAGCACATTTATGTCACATCCACTTATTTTGTACCAACACTGGAAATCGTCTAACATTAAGATGATCGTTCATGTTACATCTGTCCATTTTGCTGCATAATTATTTTCAATTGCCATCGCCCTTGGAGAAAGCGGTGGTGTGCCTTTTTAAATGGGTCATCATTGTGTAGTAATGTTTTGGGAAGCAAGTGGAAAAGACTAGCTATGACAGCACCGAAGGGCATGTCAAAACCCACTAGTTCTGGAAACATTCAAGCACCAAAATTTCCCACCTACACGTTCCATTTAATTGCTGGAACCACGCACAATCATCTGGTGCCATGTAACATCAAGCCGGCAGCCCGGAATGACAGTTGCAATATGAGAAAGCGCTGAGATCCGCAAAATGTGCCAAAAGTTCATTTGATCTTCTTTTTTCGTAGGTTGCACCGAGGTGCTTGGTGCTAGCTAACTATTGGTTAATAGTTTTGTGTCTGTGGCTGACAGGAAAAGTCTTTGTGTAAACGCCAAGCTGCGGAGGCGGCAGATTTCATGATACACCTCCAGCCAGACAAGCAACAGTAGCAAGGACAGATTGGCATGGGTGGAAAGAGCAAACAAGGCAAAGCAAAAAATAAAATCTGTGTGAGAACAGTTGAACAGAAGAATATTACGCTACTGACTGCATAGACTGCTTTTAATGGGAATTAACAGAAGTATGTGGAAATATAAATGTTGTCTGTCTCTGAATAATTCCGAAGTTTCTCAGCAACCCACCATGGAAAGTTACCAGAAATGTTCAACCCTAAGTACTTTTGAGGACAATTCATATGAAATAGTTTCCTCACTTTAAAGTAAATGTCACATTACAGCAAAGACTGAACATCAAAAGTTGCATATAAACGTTTTGTTTTCTTCCCTCCTTGTCAAATCCTCTATACGCTATTACCCACTTGGCATTACATCTGTGATTAGAATCGCTAAATCTGACTAAGCCCCCAGTATGCACGAAGGCGTAAGACAAGATATAGCATGGCTCAAGTTAATCACCAAATTGGAATTGGATCCCTGTGTGGTTTTTGGCTCGACTTCTACTCTCATATTCCAGAAATATTTTAGTCATAGTCCTTCTTTTACATACTTTTATTTCAAACTGCGAAAAAAAACATTTTGGGATTTGCAATAGCCAAACATCACTCATCTGCGCAAAAAAAAAAAAGGCTGCTTTTAAGGAAGGGAAGGTGATTTTTTTTGTCACATTTATTATCGACCAATAAAATCATCTGATCAGGTCTGTCGTGTCTCAACCAGCATGATCGGGACTGTTCTAATTTATTCTTCAAATAAAAGCTTATAAATATATTTACCGGTATTACAAATAAAAATTGTCTCTTTCATTGCCTTAATAAATATACCACTTAATGTTTATTCAGACTGAACTAATAAATAGTTTTAATAAAATTAACATTTCGTCACCCCCTTAAAAAAAATTGCCTATGTCATTTTTTTGGCCCAAACATTATTTTTTTCCCCAAATTATTCTCCTCATTATCCAAATGGTTAGATTTTTTGTGTTTCCTGGAAAATTTGGAAAACAATGACAAGGCCATTATTTTTAAGAAAGTGTCGATTTGTGAGTAGTGGTAATCTAAATATTTGTCAACTCTTCTGATCATGTATCTTTTTTTAACAAATGCAGTACAATGTTTTGTTGTCAGTTTATGATTATTGCAATTTGGCATCCATTTTCAGGACTTTATGTAGCTCAGGAAATCATTTCTCAAATTCCTCCTTTTTTAGTTGATGATAAACATTAATATTGAATATATTTGATTATAAATATTCACTATACAGGGGAACATATAAAAACAGTTACGTAGCCGGTAACCTCTCAGATAATCAATTTGTTCATTTTCATTCATTGTTCATTTATTTCAGGCAGCAATCAAAAATAAACAATTTATCAATTTCTTCAGACAATTGTAACAGATTTCAAATGCAGGACAAACTGGCCTAAATTATAGGTCACTTTGTCTTGCAAAGGCAAAATAGACCAGGTGCACAGTTCATGAGGAAATGCATTTCGTTACTATAGATATGGGATGCCCCATAACTGGGTTTATCTAACTAGCGACGCTCTAGCATCATCCACAATAATCTTATTGAGGGCTGCCACTGTTTACAAGCTTGCAATTTCAATTTTATGACATCATAACAGTGTCCACAGCTGCCACCTCTATCTCATCATCGGACACTAATCAGTGCTTTCTTTCTTTTTTCCCCAGGAGCCACTATTGTATTAGTGTGATGTTTTCATACCGCATCACAATCGTCTAACTGCGACCCCTGTGTGTACAACTAAAAGCAGTCATATGAACAAACATACATTCAAATTGATCAAAAGTCACAAAATGTATGAATCCTGAAAGAATGATGATCTCATCTCAGTTTACTTACAAATTGACATACTCCGGGTTATTGTACTTGTATCTTCTGCCATCTAATGGAAGAATGTTTGATTGTTCTGCCTCTCATTATATGTTGCTGGCATACATGGATGAACGGCAGATACATTGTTAATTCACCCGCGGCACCCCCGATGATCTGTCATGGCACACCAGTATGAAGCACTGTACACATTGCAAACGTTTAGCTAACACTTTAAATAATGTACCTTGCACATACAATCCATTATGACTTGTGAATGGACAGATATGAACCATTGTATAGAATAAAGTGATAAGTTCACAATGAAGTGAGACTAAAAGGTTTCCCGTCCTTGTGTGTTGAAGACTCTTTTTTTCCCCTCTGCATTATGTTTTCCGTCTATGCTCTGCCGATACATTACCTCCATACACATCACATCTGTTCTATTGTCATCCTGGCACAAAACCATTTCTTAATCTCTGTCTTTTTTTGCTCTCTTTATCTCATCTCTCGCACTGTCTCTCTGCAGCAAACGGTGCGTCCCACCTTCTTTGCCAGGAAGTTTGAAGCCAGCGTGAACCAGGAGATAGTGAACCATCTGGATGCCTACCTGTTTGGACCGTTTCCACCGGGGATGCCGGGCCTCAACTCGTACTGGGAAAATGTGTATGACGAGCCAGATGGTGTGGCCAGTCTGTCGGACACGCAGCTCACCTACTACCATTCCTTCTCAAGATTGGGCTTGGCCCGCGCTGCCGCATCGCTGCAAGGAAACCCGAGGGATCACAGCTGCAGGTTAGATTTTTCTGAACGCATGCACATGATTAAACATAGAAGTTTCCATTCATTTTAATCAGTTTCGATCATTAAATCAGTTGAGCATTTTGGTTGCTGCTATTATTATTATTATTATTATTATTATTATTATTATTATTATTATTATTATTATTATTATTATTGTGTTTGCCGCTTTTTGTTTCTTGGACTATACAAATCAGTTTTTATATGAGAGAGCAGATATACAAAACCAAGTAAAATAAATCTAACCCTAAAATGAAGTACAAAACAAAACCGGTATCTACTCTACTCTACTCTACTCCTCAAAAGCCCCGACTCCACCAACAAATCTACCCGGCTCTACTCTACTCACTCTTTCTGGTACCTGCTCCTTTGCGGTTCTAAAAAAAAAAAAAAGTAGCCTAGTTCCAAAACATGACGTAATTATTTTGGAGGCCAATGATTGATATGAGACATGTCGTCATCAACGTGCAGCTGCGCAAACCACCACCCCGGGAAAACAGCTGCCATTAACGATGAAGAGAGGACAACAATGGCTTCCAAACAGATTAATGATAGGACTTTTATGGAGGTGCAAACCTTTTTAACATTATTGAATGCAGTCTTCTGGTTGCTGCAATATTCAGCAGCTAGCTGCTAGCATGACATCACTGGCGAGGTGAAGAGGGGTTCCCGGGTGGTGGCCGTGGCAGTGGAGATGCTTGTTTTTTGGTGTAGAGCCAAGTAGAGCAAAGCAGAGTAGAGTAGATACCGTCGTTGGAAACGAGGCTTAAATGTTTGGCTTGTATTTATTTTGTATATATGAAATTTCCTTGAAGGAGCATAATCAGTATTACTGGGAAATGAATAATAAATCAATCAAATAAAGATACATTCAGTTTTGTAATCTAAGTCAGCATGTTGGAACCGTCCACCCCAGCCTTATGTGTCCATCTGTAGCGTCTTACAGTGACGTAATGAATGAATGAACCACAAAGTAGCCTGCAAGGACAGCCGATTATCTTTGAAGAAGCTAAATTATGGATCTACCTCTTCTACTCGAATTAGCATATTGCAGGTGTACATTTAAACTCTCAAACAATGTCAACTTAAAGACCATGCTGACCTGATGTGACCTGTTTCCTAAACATTCAGTATGGTGATAGGGGGAAATGTGTGACAAAGAGAGACCATATATTTGTATTGTTTTTTGTTTTACCCCTCCCACACACTCTTAAACTTATAACTTCACCTACACACATGTGAACTTACAGTTTTAAAACACATTTTACAATATACTTTTCATCCTCTCTTTTGTGCACACAGTTTTCCAAATAAGAGGAAAAGTGTTTTTTACCAGTTAAAGTTCATTGTAAAACGGACACAAACGACGCAATTTTGTACTATCTTACCCCACTAAGGCCTGAAGCGCCTGACAAAACATGTCTCTAAAACCTACAAAGCTGTTGAAAATGTCAACATCCTCATTGTCTACAAACATATTTCTTAACAGTATGTCACTGTAACTCGTTGCACTGATTCTAAATCCTCCCACGCCGTCGTCAATGGCGTCATTTATTTTATAACTCACGCAAATCTGCGTTAGCCATAAACGCTCGAATAAATTTCCAGGACATGCTACGAGGCCAGCGTCACGCTCTGGGGTATATTCTGATCCATTTCATCGGCTAAGAGATCAAGAATTGGTCAAAACAAAACAAAATGATGTATCCGCTCTCCCGGCTTTTAAGGGAGAATCGCGCTCCTGGCCTTAATGGGTTAAAGCTGACACCAGCAAATCACCATAGACAGACTCACAGAAATCTGCCTTAATGGCTACTTTAACATACACGGGGCAGCAACACATGCAAACAGGGCATTCAACATTACACACATTCATATATTCTCTGCGTGCCAGTCCAATTATTACAATACGATTTAAATTGATAATTTCTTTCTTTCTTTTTTATTTTCTTGAATGTTATTAAGGTTATATTGTTATGCAGGTGTGTACTTCTAAAAAATGTATAGCCAAATGATAGTCACGGCAGAGAGTTGGGTGGTGCGAAATGTTTTATTCTTCCTGGGGTGGGGGCGTAACAGAAAATAATTGCTTAACTCATTTGCTCCCAAGCACGTATAAATACGTTCTATTTTAAATGTTTTAAGTATCACAAATACATATTTATAAATGTTTAATGTTTTTTTAATGCTCTGCCTCTCAACTGCAAAGAACGGTTGAATAAATGGTAGTTATTACACAAACGGCCAGCAGGTGGCAGCAGAGCAAAAGAGATCAACCAGGGCCATGTTGAGAAAAAGCTCTTTTACTCACATTTCTAAATAGATTTGTGAATATTGATGAAGCTCAGATTCTAATGATAATTGTTGCACAACGGAAACAAATGTACTTTTTTGTCCTGATGAAAGAAAATACTCTAATCTTTCTTTTGGTAGGTTCTATGTTTTTATAGCAATAGAACACAATATTCTGTGGGCAAAATCCAGTAAAACAGGGATTGCTTCAGTGAAAATGGCTGGGAGTGAATGAGTTAAAAATTAAAGGTTAAAAGCCAAAAATAAATAAATAAATACAAAATTGCAATTTGATTGGGGAAGGAGGGGCAACGATGACCCACGTTGTAGCAGGGCTTCAATTGTGTCCGAGCCATGAAAGCTCCCTGAATCAGCCCAAAAAATGTTGGTGGAAATGTTGTATTCCCAAAAATCTGGTCCATATGTTCTGTTCAAAAGGGAAATTATAATTGGACCATTTTGAATCCATGTACTTTGTATTGCGCTCACTAACATCTGCTGTAAGAGAATTTTCAGATTAACTTTCCTTTAGTTTGTTTATGCTGAGGTGATGAAACCCACATGCAGTGATTAAACGGTAACAAATTAAAAACAGAAGGCGGAGGTGTGAAATGGCGATTTGTATGTGCGTGACAGAGAAAAGCGCCTTGTCAAAACAACGGAGAAGAGAAAGCAACACCTGCGTAGCATCGCAACAACAACATGACATCTTATATGCAAATGGTAATGACTTCTTGCCTCACTGTGGTACACTCAAAGAAACTTAATTGGGACAGAGCATTTGTTTGAAAAATACAAACAGGCAATGCTATCTGATCTGCAGTTGAGAGTTATTTAAACTGTCAGTACACATTTGACTCAGCAACATTTACTCTTTTTTTTTTCTCTTTTACTTTCTTTGAGTGCCGCATCACTTTCTGTTGTAAAGTCAAAAGTCTGTCAACTGCAATGGTTTGCTCCCAGAGGGCGAGACTCAGAATGACAGCACGTCCAGTGTCATTGCCCGCTTGCTCTCTCTCTCCCCGCTGTTGCATTGTGGGCATTTTGTAAGGTCCTGTGGGTGAAGCCCACGACAGACAGGAAACATCTCTGCAGATGTCAAACGTGTATAATGTCCACGTTGTGCCTGTGGTCATGTGCCGCCTCAGGTAAAATGGTTGTCGAGATTACATCAGGGTGATCAGTTTGATGCGGTTCAGTTTTTCTTTGCTCTCTGTGCCTGTGACGTACAGTGGACAGATCAATTAAATATCCTTCCACAAGATGGCCGGAGGTACAATTATTCGTGCAATAGGATAAGGCATTGCTTTCGGCAAGTATAACAAGCGACCCAAATTTCAAACAAACAACAAATATTTCTCTGAAAACTACATTATACTAGTAAAAGGTGTAAACAATTTCAAAACCATTGAGTTCTCTACGTGGGAAAATACAAGCAATTTGAAGATGGAAAATCATTCACACAAACTTTGGCCATAGCTAATGTAACCATTCGTAATACAAGGTTAAGAAATAAACTTAATAGCCATTTGCAAAAACAAAACAAAAAAGCATGAAATATGATTGAATGCTTATATAAAGACATAAATAAACCACCAGAAACTCAAAAACATCCCTTCGAGTTTTTTTTTCTCCGAGGGATCCTGAAAATGCATTTCTTAAAGAACTGTGACTAAGATATGACGGAAACAGTAAAAACATTTGCATATTATCTCTGTGCCTGTGTGGGTTTCTTCAAATGCTTTAGTTTTTTTCCAGCTGAAATGAAACATAAAGTTGATGTTACATAGCCAATAAGTATTAGTGTGGGTGTTGATGCTGGTTCATGTTTTAGTGTGTCAGGACTGTTTACCACACTTCGTATCTCATGTCAGCTATTTTTGCTCTGGCTTCCTACAACCTTGCGTGGGGAGAAGATTTAAAGCTAAGAATTGATACAAATTTGTCTGATTTGAAAATAATGAATGATAAACATGCCCAGAAAAAAAAAAGTATGTTACTTTTAATGTATTGGGACGTGTCACTACTCACTAGTGGTAACACTTGACCTTTTATCCAATAATTAGCCATGAGATGCACATCTGTGTACAAGTAGACAGTGAAGTAAAGAAATTGACTACTATTCCGCTTTTACCGACAAAGTATGACATTGTTCTTATGCAGTTTGGCTTTTCTTTTGAATTGACTCAGTTACACAGTGGAACCTGGATTTAACAGACCGGAGCCAAGGGACTACGGTTTTAATGAACAGGGAAAAAAGTGCAGTCCACTCAAAATTCCCATTTGTTCAGAAGTTGCCAAAGTCTTTTACTCTGTGCCTATGTGGTGGACATGTTGGCAGGAGCAACTTTCCCATCAAAGACAATGCATGGACATACAGTGTGTGGCGGCCATTTTGTAAAGTGCAACACTACCAGAAAAGGCTATAGCTTAGCATTGCCATTTGCACGCAGCTTAAAAAGACTGTCATATCTGCCTTTTCATATCTAGGGTTGCTGCTTTTTTTTTTATTACAATTTACAGATATTTCTCAAACACTTATCCATAGCATAATATCGTAACGGAGATGAAAAAAGGAAGCATGCATGCTAACATTGTGTCTTATAAATTAGCTATTCTATATTTATTAACAATAATTTTATACTGTACTGGGCATTTTTAGGCCATGAAAAAAAGTACTACAATTTACTGGACAATCGGCTATACTGTAATGGATGACTCCTTAACCTTAGTCTGTTAAATCGAGGTTCCACTCTATCTCAGTTTTATCACACCAGGTGTCATGTTCATGTAGCAATGTATTGTAAATGTCCCAAACCCAATGCTAAACACATGCTTAAGCAACAGGTGGCTCTAACCACAAGGGCATTTAATCTAATCAGAAGCCCGAAGAAAGTGACTTAAGCAGTCAGTATCACCATAAGATGCTGATGAGACTTCCCCAACACCAAATAAAATCTGGGATTTTCCATTGATCTTCAAATTTGTTTGTATTTAGTAAAATAAAAGACAAGAGAAATGATACATGTAAACTAATGAGTGAAATGGCGTAATGCCAGAATATCACATCTGACTCTGAGCGCACTTGTTGAATCGAGACATGCAACCAGCAGATGCGTCAGTGTAAAAGTAGGCGCATGTCAAGGGGAGGGATTTGGCTCTTTTAGCAGCCCACTGTGACTGTGAGGGGTTTAAAGGCCTGAATGGAGCTTCTGTGCCGACTACACTCTGGCCAGTTCCCCCTTTCTTCTGGGAAGGACTGGGCAGGAGGGGAAATGAAAGCTGAAGGATGAGACGAAGAAAAGGACGATGGCGGGAAAACAGAGAGCGGCAAGAATGAAAAGCAGACGTACAAATAGAGTACAGCAGCGGGGAGGACAGTCGAAAAAAGAATGCACTCTGTTGTACTTGTGGGTGCAAATATTTGCTGTTCTGCTTGTCAGCGTAGCATTTACCGCGATGGGTTGACTCCTGCTCCTTCTGCAGAATACTGATGAGGCCTCAGGCACAGAGGAGCAGCGGTGGCCAATGCGAGTCTTACTGTGGGCCTCCACACTCGCTCATGGAAAAGTCTGCAAATAAAGATGAAAAGATGAGGGATGAGAACTCGGAGTCAGGACATGTGTTGAGAGCAGCTGTAGATTGTTGCGCAGCAGTGGCCATCGTGGCTCTTTTTTTGTTTTTACAGAAGTCACTCGCACCGCCCTGAGGGCTGGCCACGTATACGACGAGGCACACTAACAAAGAGACTAATCAGGAGGGCAAGGCCTCCTTTTAGCTTCAGCTGACTGAATGACCCAGTTCAAATGTGTGTGTGTGTGTGTGTGTGTGTGTGCCCTCTTCAATGACTAATGTGAATGACTATTCTGTAATGCTCTGTATCTCTGTGGTCTCAGCTGTCACATATTTTCCGAGCCAAGTCACAAGCGTAGAATAATGATTCAAATAAAAGTTTATTTATTACTTAGAAGATCACAGAAGTGCTTCTCCTCTATTATTTCACTTATATGGTGGAGCCTTCTGAAATTTAAAACACTGGTCATCCTCCATTTAAATCACATCCCAAACAATTTCTCCCAGGGTCAAGGGGTCAAGCTGTTGCCATTATAAATGCCATGTAACATATACCGGCAAAGTTTTTTGTATAACATTCTTAAAGGGATACTTGACTCATTGAGTCATTTTAAACAGTAAGAAGATAATATTTTGTCTATAATTAAATGTGATAACTTCATTATTTTTCATGAACAATTAATATCTTTAACAATTTAATTTGCCACTTGCTGTCAACTGAATATGACATCACCTGTGCTAAGAAAACAGGTAACGCCCAATCATGGCTCAGTTTGCTGACCAAACCCAGAAAACAGGTGAGCCGTGATTGGTCGTTACTTATTTCCTTAGCACAGGTGATGTGATCTTGAGTTGACAGCAAGTGGAAAAATGTGTTTTTAAAGGTATTTAATTGTACATGAAAAATAATGACGTTTTCAAGTTAATTCAGGACAAAATATTAACGTTTTACTGATGAAAATGGCTCAATGAGTCAAGGATCCCTTTAACACTCATACAAAAAAAAAGTCAAAAGATGTTTCCCGCTGTTAATATGAAGGTGTTAAAACTGCAAAATAGTCTCAACTCTTTCAATGTCAGCCACAGCACTTAAAAAAAACTCATACATCCAAATAAGATGCTGAGCTGAATTCCGCTGGTACGCGGAACCCAAGGCTCAAAATGGGACTGTCCAGTCAAACGGCTGTCTGGTCACCCAAACTAAGACTGTATCGGCTGACACATTAACGCCCCCACGTCCACCATTGGAAAGGTATTTTCTTTAAAATAAAAATAACCTCCAGGATTCCTCACCGTACACTGGTAAACAGCAGAACCTATGGTGTTTTTCCACTTTTAATAATGTTTTAAATCCACCTGTGTCATGTCTGTCACACTAGTAGCTAGCTAGCGGCAAGCTAACCTAGAACCGGTCATCTCTGCGGTCCAGCATCCACGTTTGCAAAGTCCTTTGAGCTCAGACGCCATCAGAGGCTAACAGCAAAGTAACCACGAAGGCATTGATTTAGTGCCTTGGATGGGCTTTATTGACTCACTGCCTAACAGTCAATGTTCATTAGTCGGCTAAACATTCCCCATACATGGGCAAACACTTTCGGATGTCGACCCTCAAAGAGTGCGCATCGCACGATGCGGTGCACTCCGCACATACGTATTACGTCACATGCGTTGCCACTCAAACAATCGAGTTATAATGTTCTTGGCAGAAATTTAAAATTATGAAAATGAAAATAACTTGTTCAGGAAGTGAATTTCTATGAGCTGTCAGCTACCAAGTTTAGAGGGTTGCTATGGATTAAGTTGTGCAAATACAGTAATAAAAAAGGAGTACACTTTTAATACAGTATTATTGTAACTATCACACGGCTACTCTACTAATACTATTACTACTATTACTATTATTACTACTAGGGATGTAACGATATCCAAACATCACCATACGATATTATCACGATATTGTGGGGAGGTTGGCGATACAAAAAAAGGTCACAATATTAGAAAGAAAAAAAACTCATACTAAAAAAAACACACACACACAGTATTGTATCTATAAATATAATATATATATTGAGGCACTAATGCAAGCACACATTGAGTTCCTCCACATATTGACTCGCTTCACAAGCATATTACATTCCCCTTCATCTTAGCGTAGATTTTAAACATAAAGGGTCAAAACATGCCTTGTGAAAATTAAACTGCACTCAAAAAAACTAGCCACTAGAAGGTGCCAGAACTGCACAAATGGAAATCAACCCAACTCTTTTAACAGATGTACGGCTTTTAAAATCGTGACATGACAACAAGGATATATTGTGGCATTTGTTACATCTCTAATTACTACTAATATATATATTTTTAAATACACGCATTAGTATTGTTGAATGCAGCTCTCGTAGATACACCTTGTCAGACTCCTGTAATCCATCACATATCTTTATATCTCATACATATGCAGAATAATAGGGTGACTATTATCATGGGAGACAAATGTTTGATCAGTAGCTCTTCATTAAAGGTCACAGCATTAATGTGAGCCATGTCAAACAGTCAGAGAGCTCATTGACTGTCCATACACGTACACCCACATTTTTTAAAGTTTTTTTTTTTTTGCTTGCTTACCAGATGAAAACAGCATTTTGCTAAGAACTTCTCTAAATTCTCTTCCAGGTATTTCCCAATGGGCCACCCAGTGTCCGTGCATTTCTACTTCCGGTCTGACCAGTTCCAGGGCTACCTTATCAGGCACCACGCCACCAATCTAGCAACAAGCAAGCTGGAGACAATGGAGACCTGGGTAGCACCGAAGAAGATCTTCAAGTCAACCACTCCTGCGAAAAGCACATTCAGCAGGTTGCAGTTCGCAGAGGTGAGTCTGCAAATTGTCTCGTGTGTCTTACATCAAATCTTTTCTGTGTCATTTGCTGGAGTGGATTTGAGTCACAAAATCAATCAGGAAAAAGGTTGCAGTAAAACGCCAAGCACGACACAGGACTACACACTTTGTGAAGTGTAATGTTGACCTTACACAGTTATGACCTTGCAAAGAAAATCCTTAAAGTTGATTACCATGCCATTAAAGGGACGCATGTAATGGCCTTGTAAAATGTACATTTATTGAATCCATTCACACTAGTATCACATAGTGTTTATTTGTTGATCCTGAATGTCCTCTCACCTTCACAGTGGAATGCTGGCCTTGATTTTCTTTTTCAGTGACGGACCCAGCAGCTAGGGCTGATGTGACAGCCACACAGTGTATTTGCAGCATACACAAAATTAGCTGAGTGAATGTAAAGTGACATTTTGTCCGGGTTTGTCACTTAGCTTGCAGCAGGGGTCGCATTCGAAATGTCATCAAATGTATGAATGGATTGGTTTGGTCTGTTGCTGCCTGCAGGCCTCGCTTGTGTCTACCTGGACACTCCCAGACTCTGTTTGACCTTTTATGCAAACATCTCAAAGGGAGCAAAAAAGAAGTTCAGACACCCGGTCGCCATGCAGCTCCCGCTCTCTTAAGCCCCCGCTTGTGTGTTGAGCGTATGAAACCGTGAGTGACAGCCAAGTGATGTGAGCAGTGGCTTTTATCTGGATGCTCAGCCTCACAGAGCGTTCAGTGTCTAGCAGTGTGCAGTGGCTGTCAGTCAGTCTGCTTGTCAGTCTGTCGTACAAAACGAGAACTGAAAGACCTTAAATAAGGCAGCGTGGCATTGTGGTACTAGGGAGATATGACCCCTAATACAAAAGCTATATGCTAGATAAACTATGCGCTTGGCTTAACGTGTTCTCTGATTCCATTCACTTTACAGTAAAGCAAGACAGATAAGTCTTGTCTTTTAACTCTGTATAACTTTTATATTCCATTTTACAGCATGATGGAGTGCAGCAGTCCTAAGTCTGCGCACTTGAAATGAGTGTACCGACTAAAGTTTTACATGACTTGACATTTATATGACATTCAGAATTATTACCTTGCGCTGGATAAATCAGGCCAATTATTGGACTAATGAAGACGTCCATGAAGGAAGGTAACATTCACCAACAGTTTAAATTTATTTAATTTTTTTGGGTGGAAGGAAATTTTGAAGATGTTCAAAATGTTTAGCAAACGTGACCTTGAACAAACCTTGGCAAGCAATCAACATTCGCTACCTTTGCAAAGACTCGCAAAAGACACAATACAAGAGCTACACCAAAGTCTACGCTTTTATGAAGATAATTTACACTGCCAAACAGATATTGATTTAATGTTTGTTGCGCCATGTTGGGATATTTCTAGTCTTTTGGCTTCTTCATTGCGCTACATAAGAAGAGCAAAATATTAGACACCAGAAAATCTAAATAAGGTGTTCAAAGTAGCTCACTGTATCATACGATGCACTACAGACCATGACCATGATAATAAATGAATACCCTAGCATTTATTACTTTTAGAAAGGCAGATTTTTGTTGGTTAAGAAGTGTCTGGTTAGTGTGCATTGTATTGTACGCTTGCTTCCTTTCATACCCAAAATCGACGACTTCCAAAAAATAAGCCTAAATTGTCCATTGATGTTAATGGTTGGTTGTCGCATAAATGCCCTGCAATTGGTCGGCGGTCAGTTAAGGTGTACCCCACCTCATACCAAAAATCAATTGAGATAGACTTCATCTCACCTGCAAACCTAATGAGGACAAGCAGTACACAAAGTCTTTGGATAAATGTCATACCAAGCAGTGAGTTTTCGCATCAATGCACTGTGCAACCCTGAGGAATGATCAATGCATTTGACCTTATTTAGTTGTAACCTTCGGGTCGATTTGTCAACAATGTTCCTCCTGCTGCCACGTCCGTCCAGGGAGGTTGGCTACAATTCTGTGGATCTTACATTTCTGAAAAGGTGGCCACAGGATCATCAAGCAGAATTGAACTGTTCACACTGACATGGGGGGGAAAAATGCTGTTTCATTGGGGGGTTGATCTGACCTGCAGTATATATAAACATAGCCTTAGTTTATAGTATCTTTCAACTCTAATTGTCGACTGTGAAAGCAAAATATGATTTTCTTAATGAGCTGCAGACGAGCACAATAGCTTGTGGCCATTTGTTTGTCACACCAAATTCCAAACACACGCTGTAAGAAGTGACACTTTTTGGGATGCGCTGGCCGGTACAGAGAGTACTCTGGCTGACTTTGTTATATACTGGAAAACTACTTAGTTTGTTGTTTTGTGAGCTTGATTTCCAAATTACATGATCAAATCAGCACAACTCTAATATTTTCCCTCTATCAATTTATTCTCGTCTCCGCTCTTCAGCATGTCTTCCTCATCTATTACTCCACATTGAAACATTGGTAGCCAGCATCCATCCATACCAGCATTCATATGCTTCAGTAGTGTAACCTGCACCTCAGGGGAATCCATCTGACGCCACGGAGAACACCTGTGTTTGATTACATCCACAAAGCAGGGCCACTAATAAGGGTCCAAATGAGGCCCTGGGGGAATGCGTGCCCTGAGGTTTTAAACAGTGCCAGATGCCGACTGTGGCTGTCCAAGATGCTGCCTGATCAAATTGACCTAGCTTAATTAATGGAGGTGTCATACTGTGGGCGCCAGCAAGCCAATGACAAAGAGGAATGGTTTGCAGGGTCATGGAGGGAAAAAAAACTGAGAACAGAAAAACATTTTTTTTCATAGTCTTATGGATTTCAATGAGTTCATGGATTGAGTGTCAAGGTTGTGATTTCTAGATATGAATGATGCAAGACTGTCCCGTTGAATAGAATCTCCTGTACTCACGCCACAGCAGTCTAGAGTTATGCTGATGTTAGTGGAAGGGTGGAAAATAAAAAAAATGGACCACAGTTTAAGATAAGGTTACTGGATCAGAATTAGTGGAGCAGAGGCATCTTCTTCTAAGTATAGCTATAAGTGCAACAAGGTCGTAAGCTTCTGACTTGGTGAGCAAATGAGTGTTGGTTCTAAGCCCAAGCTTATTGGGTTATTGGCACCCAGGGACAGGTTGTATGTGGAGGTCAATGTAAGCTGAAATGGGCCAGAAGTTAATCTGCGTTTGACCCATTTTTTGTCTGAAGAAAAAATGTCTTGGTTGTCGTGGATTCCTGTACTGCTTGTACCTCCATGAGTGTGAAAGAAAAAGGAAGGAGAGACAAACTAACAAACTAAGGTGGAACTGTTCTAAGGGAAAGTTCATAAACATGTTCAAGTGTGTCCCAAAATTAACTTGAAATTAAACGAACCTCAACAGAAAACAGTTTCCCTCATATACAGTAACTGTAATAATGTTTCCGCCAAACCTTCAGTGGTGTCCAACCCCCGGTCTGTGGACCGCGTACCGGTCCGTCAACCAATTTGGACTGAGCCGCACGATTAAAAGAATAAAAACTTACTTTACTTCCGGTTAATTGTTTATTCAAGGCTTAAAAATATTTTATTTTGAGAGGTGACCAGATTCTCTCTGTTGCGACTTAGTGAATGTCAAGATGCTAATTATCTCGGTCATGTAGCATTGATGCTAAATTGAAAAATTAGCAAAATGAGTATCAAAGAGACGTATTTGGAAAGTTCCTTTGTAACGGGGAAAAGGCACCATGATGAGACAACACGAGCCTGTAACCAAGAAGAAAAAGAAAGGTGCATTGATTTACGGCGACAGATGATTCCCACGCATGAGGCCGCTGTACGGCGAGCGGCTCTTGATTTAGCATTATGGTGAGTGAGTTATTCATAGACTTTATATTTGCTCTATGGTGCCCTGCTATGAGAAGGAGAATGCTGCTAATATAGTTACATAAAAATGTGGCTTCATGTTTATTGTTATATCTACAAAGTTGATAAGTGTTACCATAGTGACCATATTAAAGCATTGTAGTTACCCTTTTTGTGGTGTTTTTGCTGCTAGTACAGGTACTTAAAAATCCGCAGTGGATTTGCATTTGTTGTTGTAGCATTTTACTTTATCAATAAGCAAAACTCCAGGGTTGCCGGTCCGCAAAAATTGTGGACTTGTATGAACCGGTCCGTGGCGGAAAAAAGGTTGGGGGACCACTGTTCTATTTAACTCATTCACTGCCATTGACAGCTATAGACATTAAAAATTCACTTTTAACTATTTCTTATTAGTTTAACATATTTTTCCATTTTTGTTAACAAGAGTATGAAAAGCTAGATTTTTTTTTGTACATTTAGAACAGATATAAAAATTGTGATTAATCGTGAGTTAACTAGTAAAGTCCTGTGATTAATTACGATTACAAATTTGTATTGCCTGATGCCCCTAATTTTTAATTATCTTTTCTTTTTCTTTTTTAATATTTTTAAAAAAATTTAATAATCTTTTTTTATATATATATATATATATATATATATATATAAGGAAAAGATTATTAAAAATTAAGGGCATCAGGCAATAATTTTTTTTTTAGCATAATTAATTGCATGACTTTACTAGTTAACTCACAATTAATCCCAGATTTTATATCTGTTCTAATACAATAAATAAATAATAAGATAGGTTTTCATACTCTTGTTAATAAAAGTTGGAAAAAATGTTAAACTAATAGAAATAGTTCAAATAAATTGTTGACGTCTATAGCCGTCAATGGCAGTGAATGCCCCTAATTTTTAATTATCTTTTCTTTTTCTTTTTTAATATATTTTTTTAATTTTTAATAATATTTATATATATATATATATATATATATATATATAAGGAAAAGATTATTAAAAAATTGAGGGCATCAGGCAATATATATTTCTTTGCATAATTAATTGCATGACTTTACTAGTTAACTCACAATTAATCCCAGATTTTATATCTGTTCTAATACAATAAATAAATAATAAGATAGGTTTTCATACTCTTGTTAATAAAAGTTGGAAAAAATGTTCAACTAATAGAAATAGTTCAAATAAATTGTTGACGTCTATAGCCGTCAATGGCAGTGAATGCCCCTAATTTTTAATTATCTTTTCTTTTTCTTTTTTAATATATTTTTTTAATTTTTAATAATATTTATATATATATATATATATAAGGAAAAGATTATTAAAAAATTGAGGGCATCAGGCAATATATATTTCTTTGCATAATTAATTGCATGACTTTACTAGTTAACTCACAATTAATCCCAGATTTTATATCTGTTCTAATACAATAAATAAATAATAAGATAGGTTTTCATACTCTTGTTAATAAAAGTTGGAAAAAATGTTAAACTAATAGAAATAGTTCAAATAAATTGTTGACGTCTATAGCCGTCAATGGCAGTGAATGAGTTAATTTGTATTTGCCATGATACTGTTGGAATCTGTAAACAAATCAGTACAGTTAAGGTTGTTCTGTATTACCAGCGTGGGGTATGCAGGCAGAATGGCAATAGCTGTGTCATCAATATAGTGTGACTCATAGCTGTGAAACAGTGTGTACTTGCCAATGAATTAAACAAAGAATAAAAAACACCATACAGAGCACTGCTGCATGCTGACATTATCTCCAAACAAGCGACACAGTATGTAAATGTATTTGTCCATGGTGCCTCCCATTATCTTGCCATTTTATTCATATATTCAATTGAAACACAAATGTGACAATTGTCTGCAGTTCCACCAACGTGCAGAGGTATGCCAAAGTGTGTTAAAGAGTTACATAGCATAGGTCAAATATGTTATTACTTTTTGTGGAAATTGCATAAAAAGTGTACTTCACCTAAAAAGCTCCCAATTTCGTAGTAGATTGCCGTGATTATCTTCTGGCAATGTTGCCTTCTCTTCTCCCACGTTCTTTCTGCCAATCAATTGAGGATGTAGAGTGCCAAGGAGTCAGCCTTGGATAAACTAATGAGCTACAGAGGTGCCAGACATGGGTTGATTAGCTATTTAAAGAGCACAGAACCAAGGTCCAAGGGGCAGGAATGGCAAAGGTCAGTCGAATAATTGAGATGAAAGTGAGCTGTCTTGCGCACAACACACATGATTCACTCTCATTCATTTTAGCGATCTATATTTATCATCTGCATCCTATTCTTAACTCTCAAAGGATGTAATACAGAGTCCATTCCAGTCAGACATTGATCGTCCAGCAGGGTGAGGCTGTGCTAATCAGTTGCTATTGTAAGGATGTGCACTCCTTAAATGTGTCATCCTTCTCACATTTCTGCCAGCACCTCTCAGTGTGTGCGCATATTTGTGGGTGCTACCGCCATCTTTTTAACGCCCCGCTATCAATATTGATTTTCCGAATCTCATTTTGCGTACAGAAAGGTGTTGCAATCCAGCGCACGTTCCAGTGTGATAAATGCAACCAGCTATCTCCGAACAGAGGATCTGTATTTTCCTCACTCATCAATTACTGCTGCATTTATTAAACCCAGAGAATCCCAGGCGGTGCAAAAGACAACCTGTCATCACTGTGTCAATATATATAAAATTGACGCATCCCATATTTTCTTCTTTTTTTTTCCTGTGATGTTATGTGGTGATCTTGCTTATTGTTATCACTGCTTGCCTTCGATGCAGGTTGGCGTGGGTTCGCTTCCCCACCTGGGAGTCCATGTTTGTCTGTTTGCATGTTTGTGTGAGAAAAATAAATTAAAATAAAATAAAATAATTTAAAAAAAACTCACTGCTTTCCATCCTGTCACACCATATGCAGTCAAAGGCATGGTGTGGATCTCTGGTAAATTTATATGCATTCCTCCCAGCAACTGTGGACAAACAGACTCCAGTATAAGTATAAAAAAAAAATCATAAAAAATAAAAATCGACTTGTCAGCGTCTGTATACTACAGTCTGTATAATTTGCTGTGTGCAGGCTTGGGCTGTTTGATGAAAAATGCATGCTGAAGATTATTTCCCGTGATAATTCAGCCCGGGTGTTGCTTATCTTAATAGTATGGTGAAATGGTGATGCAGTCTGTTGCTGCCTTCTGTTCACTTGAGGGAATTCATACATCCCCATCTCTTACAGTTGTCTGTCCTCTTTCCTCTTTCCATTTTTTTTTTGTCAGATCGGGACAGAGTGGGACGCCAAAGAACGAATTTTCCGAAATTTTGGCGGCCTGATGGGCCCCATGGATGAGACGGTGGGAATGCAGAAGTGGGCAAAAGGACCTAACGTTACAGTAACGGTCGTGTGGATTGACCCAACCAACGTCATCGCGGCCACCTACGACATTCTTATCGATTCGACCGCTGAATTCACCCACTACCGACCGCCGCTCAACCAGCCTTTGCGTCCTGGTGTTTGGAGTGTCCGCATCCTGCACCACTGGAGCCCTGTGGCGGAGATGCGCTTCCTTATCGCCCCTTTGGCCTATAACAAGCACCTGCCTATACGACAAGGTGAGAGAGCCTTTTAAAACATTTACTACTATCAGTCCTGTGATCTTTTTAAAAAGGCCGATGCCAGTGCTGATAATCTGTCCAGCCAATAATCGGTCTGTCCTTACAAAATTTATTTGTTTTGCAATGAAGAGGCCACTTCACTTTTTAAGTGTTCCAAAATACTTAGCAATTCATAAACAGTTTTGGAACGTTACTTTATAAAATTAATGAGTTATAGTTACTTATTACTTGCTCAAAAATTTAACTGAATTAGTAATTGAATTACTTCATAATAAAAGTAAAATCTTAAAATCTCTCTCGCTCGCTCTCTCTCTCTCTCTCTCTCTCTCTCTCTCTCTCTCTCTCTCTCTCTCTCTCTCTCTATTTAATTTGTATATTATTACATTATATTATATTTATATTATTTTTATTATATTATTGTATTTTTATTTTTTATACAAAGATTTCAAATTATGTCTAGGCTTGGTTTACATTGATTTTTGTGAATATTTATGTGAATAGTATGTCTCAGCAAATGTGTTGGAACGTTACTTTATAAAAGTAATTAGTTATAGTTACTCATTACTTGCTCAAAAATGTAATTGAATTAGAGTTACTTTGTAATAAAAGTAACATGTTACCAGGCATAGTAACTATTTTCACTACTTAATATAGATAGATAGATAGATAGATAGATAGATAGATAGATAGATAGATAGATAGATAGATAGATAGATAGATAGATAGATAGATAGATAGATAGATAGATAATTTAATTTGTATATTATTACATTATATTATATTTATATTAGTTTTATTATATTATATTTATTTTTATTTTTTATACAAAGATTTAAAATTATGTCAAGGCTAGGTTTACATAGATTTTTGTGAATATTCATGTGAATATTAGGTCTCACTCCAAAACGACAGATATCATATATGTTCTACCACTGCCAATTACTACAACAATCAGAATAATAATAAAAAATGAAAGATACTGGCTGTAGGCCTATGGTGATTTGTGGCATATATGTCACCTATAGCCTACATAATTTGTGGACAGTTCTAGTACAGACCGTTACGAGAAATACAATTGTTGGCACTATTAATGATGACTGCACAACCTAATGCAAGCTTTTTTTGAGCCTCGAAACTAATAAATTAATTGTAACACAACGCATTTAACGTACAATAATAATAACGGCGTTTCAAATATGGGGAAAATAAATGGTTAATTACTCCATTTGTGAAAAAAGAACGGAGTAATTATTATTCCCAACACTGTTCATCAACACAAGTGAGCCTTGAGTTACTTTTTTACACAATGAAGCTCTTGCAGACTGCAGTTGTTTGTCCTGAATTAACTCTTGATAACCCAAACGAGACACTCATATATAATAAACACCAGTGTTGAACAACAGCACATTTAAGCCTTCGAAACCCATGACACGCTTAAGTCAATCAGCAAACATGGATGAAAGAAAGAGCATCACTGTTGGGCTCGTTTAACGACCAGTGTTCTTGAAGTCGCGAGAGTTCTGAAATATGCTTTATGTTGTTCTGTTTTAAATAATCACACACACACTAAGGATAGACAACAATAACAAATAGAGCTTCTGTTCATGTCTCAGCAAAGCCATCAATTGATTGTTAATTTCTTTTTAATTAAAAATGTTTATATGAAGACGTGAGGTTAAAACGCTAATTTGTTTTGGTAGTTTTTGTCTTTTTTACTTAACCGTATATGACTTAACCGATGAGCACTGTTGATTTGCATTTGAGGTGGCTTAAAAGCAAATTATAAAGAGCAAAAATAGGGGAGCCCAAAAATCACAAAATAAGCATTCCTATTGCTATTCTTAAAAGTAATTCAATGTTCATTGAATATTTTTTTTAAGACAGACACGCATCTCATCAAAAATGACTTAAATATGAATTTCATGATATTTACATGCACTTTACTTGTAGAGACTGCAAATATGTCTCTGCATTTGCATATGCTTCCTTTGAAAAATAGCAGGTTGTAACGTTGCAGACATGTTTTTTGATTTTGTAGTTTGGAGCGCTGTGTGTTTTGAAGAAGCTTTACTGTTTGTGCATCTAAGCGCCTCCTTCCGCACGCTGGTTATTTACTGCCATGTCTGGCAACCTCTTACATGCTGTGCCAGTAAAAGTTAACAACGTGACCCTCTACCTGCTAGCTTAGTGATTTAGGCACCTGTGGAAAAAAAAATAAATACTTTGGGCCCTGCCACGTCAATGCTTGAGTACACACACAACTACATGAAGTCACTAGTGCACAAACTCTGCTCCTGTCATGGCGTTGGGCATCTCATCAGATGGAGCACCTCCATGTCTGACTTTTTTTTTGGGTGTCACCAACTCATGAAAAGCGCTGATGTCTGCTCACATGCGGGTGTTAGAGAGTTTGTGTTCCACAAGCAAGCTTGAAAGGGATGGCTTGCACCCCAGTTAGAGAACCAGTGAGGAATTTACAGCTTGACTTGGAGCTCAGGGTGGAGAAGGTGATTTAAGGAGCAATTGTGTTTTTGACATTTGAAGGACTCGACTGTCATGAAAACAATGACTAACGAGCCACCTTGTCTGTCTTAAATAAGACAACACAGTGTTGATTTGATGTAACAAATAGGGATGTTTGATACCTTTTTTTTTCACCAGTATGAGACGTAGGGATGTAACAATCGCGATATTAAAATTGCCACAATATTGACGTCATCATGCTACGATATTTAAAGCTCATCTCCATCAAAAAAAAAACGTTACTTTTCACCTGCTTCAGCTAAGCACAGCATTATGAACTGCATAGACTATGATACTTTATGCTGCTGGGCCAATTGTAACATAATGCTGTGCATTGTTTACAAAGTAATTCAAGATGGCGGAGGGCGGCGACTATACTCGCATAGTGGCATGGATATAGCAGAAAACTCAAAGGTTGATATATATATCGTCACCCTCTTAAAATAATTGCCTTAGTCATATTTCTTTTTTGTGCAAAATTTATTTTTGGGCCTAAATCATCTCCTCATGATGCAAATGGTAAAAAAAAAATGTGTTTCCTGAAAAATCAGAAAAAAATGACTTGGACAATTATTTTAAGAAGGCGTCAATATAAAATATTATGAGCTTTTTTAATATTGCCAACACCAGCGCAATATTGTGATCATTATCGTAACGTGAGGTTCTTATCGGTATAATATCTCATTGTGACATTTGGATATTAGTACATCCCTAGTGTGAGTACTCACGTACTGATGCTACTTTTGACTATGACTTTTGATGTATAAAATTTCCACACAAAAAAAAAAAGGACGACAGATAATCTTAAAATAAGGCCTATTTATCACAATTCAGTGTTCCCTTGCTATAATGTGGTTCATATTTTGTGCGATTGTGCTTCTTTCTTTCTTTTACAATAGTGTACCTATTTTTAAAACCTAAGAAGGTTTGCTAATTGTGTTTAAACAAGAGAGAAATGTGACAAACTGTTAATGCCTGTCTAAGAAAAGTGTATTAAGTGTGTGGTTAGGGGCTTTGCAGCCTTAAAACATATTTAATAGATGTAAAAAAAAAATGCTAATTAATACTTGGCGTAATTCACCTATTCAGTATTTTTTGGAACGTAACCTCAGAAACTATCGTAGTAACCAACATTTAAAACGAAGATTTAGAGCCAGGGCAACAAAATGTATTCATATTTATTTTATTATTGCAACATTTTCTTTTTGAGGGAGGCAAAGATTGGGGGTTAAGTGCGGCTCCAGGGAAGGTTTTTATGTATTTATTTTTTTTTGCTGTACTAGAATAAAATGTTAATTGCACATCCACTGCAGTAGCTGGCTGTGGCACTTTCATTGTCACAGAGTACACTACAAGGAGTATTAGTTGAGTTTGAACATTTGAACATTGTGCTGAACAAAACTAAGCTAAGCTAAGCTGTACAAGAGCTAGCATAACTGAAAATATGCGGCATCCAATACTTTGAGATTCATTTTTCTTCTACCTTTAGTCTTCTATTTTTGGCTTTTTTTCTGCCTTTTTTGGTATACATTTTCTGACATTTTTTGTACATTTCGTGTACATAATTTTTGGGGGGATTTCTTTGTTATTAGACAATTTTCTTTTCTGCCTCTTTTTTTAATGAATGTTCTGACCTTTTTGACAATTCCAAAGATATTTTATGGTAAACTTCTGCCTTTCTTCTTTTGTTTTTGGACATTTTATGGTGAATTTTTAAACATTTTCTTTCATTTGTGTATATTATATGGCAATTTTCTGATCTCATCTTCCTTCTAGGACATTTTTCGGTATTTTTAAAACCTTTTTCTTCTACCTTTTGTCTCTCTTTTTTTGCTAACTTACAAATTTGGACTTTTACTTTTTTTTTCATCTAAATCATTAATTCATTTAAAAAATATTTTATCTAAAAATTTAAAGTAGCACTTAGGAACTTGTCCTCATGGCAAATGAGGTCTTCCTTCAGGCATAACATTACAGCTTTTGTCCAAATGGCGCCGCCATAATCAACGTAAACTGAAAGTTCCTTAGTGTTGCTTTAAATAGATATGTACAAAAAATGATTTCTACTAATTTTTTAGAGACCCACAGGGAGTCACAGGAGAGGAACTAAAGAGCCACGTGTGGCTCCAGAGCCGCAGGTTGCAGACCCCTGAATTATACTACGGTCACAATAGAGAGTTGGGGGGGAGAATAATGCCTTCTTCCTGTTGGGGCGGATTGCAACTAAAAATATTTAAGCACTGCTTCAAAGATAAAAGACTGATCACACTTCCCTTTGTTCTCTGCTGTGTTTTTCCAGAGGACACTCTGAAGCTGCACAACGGGCCACCCAAGAACAGCTACATGGAGCAGAGCTTCCACGGCCTCAACCCGGTGCTCAACATCCCCGTCAGCCTGGGCTACGTGGAACAGGCCAAGAGTAACGCCGCCCTGACCGGCCCGGAGCTGGAGCACTGGGTCGACAGCCTTGTGGGCGAGCTGTGGGAGGCGGCGGACATCTGCGCCGTGGGCCCGACCGCCTGCCCCGTCATGCAGGCCTGCCCCAAGAACGCTTGGAGCTCCCTCAGCCCCGACCCCAAATCCCAAATGAGATCGCCGCATGCTGATGGCCGCATCAGGTAGCAGCGAGGCCTCCAGCTGGACAGGAGGCCGCAAGATTCACTGTTGATTTTTTTTTAAAATTTATTTATGGGCTTGGTTGCAGTTGCTGGAGGGAGGGGGGAAATGCTCTCCTTCTGTCTCGGGAGACGAAGGGAGCATACACAGGTGATCAATGTTAGCGACGTCCACCCTGCTTTTATGGGACTATGCCGTCTTTGCTGTTTCACTTTCACAATGTATTTATTTGTCTTCTCATGTGAGTTTTACTGTGATCAAATTCAAGCATTTATTTTGCTGCTCAATGAATTCTGAGACTGGTGAGCTACCAGATGAACTTATGTGCCTCCCAAGGTTTATGTCAGCATAAATATCCGAGGTAGCGAATGGTTTATTTTGATAGGACTCCAAGAAGAACCAATATTCACTGCCTTTGAGAGAGTTAGGAACACGTTATCTCCTGAAGAAGTCAATTACTGTCAAATGTAATCAGTAGAGTCAAGTAGTGATTTCGACTTGTTTGAGTTGAGTGCCTGATCAGGGACTGTGGCCAGCCAAAGTTTGCGCCGCAGTCACAAATATGTAGAGAAATGCAAAACAAAAGCGTTCTCAGCTCAATTTAAACTGTGAGAACAAAATTTAACTCAGACAGTTTTGGGTTTAGCGTTTGTTAAATATGTGGTAGCATTTTAGGATTTTTCTTTAACAAAAGGCAGATGTTTTTGCTAATAGGACAAATAATTTGCTGTTATGTCCAATTCGCTTTTCTTACCAGCCTGCCTCAAACTTGAAACACAATAATTCCAAGATGACCTTAAATGTTGCCAACTTTTTTTTTTCCAGATCATTCCCGTGACACTTTATGTTGTACAGAATTTTACAAAAGTCTCAAAATTGTGTGAATGAGGGTCCATGAGTCGCTATTTATTTTAAGTTTATATTAATACTGATATTTTTAGTCAATGACTAAATAATCGCGACGCTGCCTTGGCAGCATGATAAATTGTTTGTTTGTTTTTTCTTTTGTTTGTTTTTTTGTAAATGCTGCCTTTATATACAAAGGCCAACAACCCAAACATATACTGTACCTTTTTACGGCCCACACGTGTCAGTAAGTGTTGTCGTGTCAGAATAGATCTTCTTGTCTTGGTTTGCCAAGAGAAAGCAACTCTTAACCTGAGGGGTTAAAGGTCAGCTTCCTAGTGACCTCAAACATTTGGATGAGGAGAAGCTCTTCAGTGTCTACTGCTTCCCGTGAGTGGTTGTGCTCTTCATGCTGTGACAATTATCGTGATCATATTGTGTCCTCATTGCAAAAATGCTCATTTACAAACTATCTACATTAAAACTATTTTAGCTGTCATCAAGACAATCCCTGATAAGGTCATGACCTCAACACACTGAGCAACTGGAGCCAATTTGGTTTCAATCTGTCTGTCAACAATGTTTAGTTACTAACGGGCAAGTGTGGGTCCCCCCAAATCACCTCCCCTCCCCCCCAAAAAGGTTGATTTAGAGATATTACTGTTCATTAATGTCAAGTTCACCTTCCCCTTACCATAAAGCACACATTGCGCCTCCCTCGCACGGCAACACTGGAGGGGTTGACTTATAAAGTACAATTTGTTGCTGTCCATTGGTTGGCTCCTATTCCTATTAACAGCCAATCCTCTTTGCATTGCCCACGCTTACGTATGTAAATTTAATGGCAGTTTTGGTGAAAGGATCATTACAGTATTATAGGTGTAACTCACTGTAAGAGTCCTATTTTGTAACACAAATGATCAACAATGAAGCAAATGTATATAAGTATTTTGTACTGAAGTATTGTGTAAAAGACGCTGTATGTGTAAATACATTTATGGTGAAATGACTTTGATCAATAAGGAGTTTTTGATGTGGGCGAAGAGAGTGGTTTGTTGGTGTTTGTTGATCAAAGTACATAACCTGCTCCAACGTTGGGGCCTGTTTGCCTCTCAGAGAAAATCTAATGGCGGATTGTTGTTGTTCTTGCTTGAATGTATTGTCGAGCAACTGTTGCACAAATTTCTCTGAACTCCCCGCCCATCATATTTGTGTTCTTTTTTCTGGGGAGGCTCTGTGTGCCTTAGCTGACTTTTAGAACCTTCTCTGTCCCATTCAAAATTATTTTTTACCTGATGTGATGGTGAATATCAAGACTGGTACTGCAACGCCAAAATAAAAAAATAAAAAGATGTCTGCTGTTGTTGTATATATCATCAGGCCTTCTGTCTTTATCTGCTTTTATTTGTCTTCCTGCGGGCAGATTTGTTTTGTTGACCGTGACTGGCTTGTCTTACTTTCTCTTGATGCTTTTTTTTTTTAAATAAAATTCAATGGACAAACTGCTTACTCTTTGTGGCAAATATGATAGAAGTGTGTGTTATTGAAAGGAAATTTGATGTGGAGAACATATCCTGTCAAAACTTTTTTGCAACGTCAGGCATGAAATTCAAATAAAGTGAAAATCTGAGGAAAAGGAAACAATAATTTACCTCTTTGGACTTTAAATATATTTTCTTTGTAGTGTATTAAATTGAATATACGTTTAAAATGATTTGCAAATCTTTTTTTTCTTTTTTTTACAATGTTCTAACTTCATTGGAATTTTGGTTTGTCAATGCACATCTATGTATGATTTACAAGATAAAAAGTTGAGCGAATAAATGTATTTTAAATGGTCATTTTGGGCTTTCTTTATTCAAGACTTAAATGTTAACTTTAAGTACATCATAAGATGAGTTTTCACCAAAAGCAGCATATCCACCCTTCCATTTTCTATATACTGCTTGTCCTCATCAGGTTTGCAGTTCAGCTAGACAAGCAGACACTGGATGAGAGGACAATTGCAGTGCACTGTGATAAGAAGGTTTGCTCATTCCGATTCTGATCAAAACTAAAGACAGGTGGGACGTATTGATTTTAATTTTAATGACGGGAAAAAAATCATCGGCCTGTTTTTCAGCGGCCCATGGCATATATATTATAATTATATATATATATATATATATATACATATACAGTATATACACACATTTGATGGAGAAGGTACTAGTATTTAATTAATGTTATATTCTGTAGAGCTTTTCTCAATGTGAAAAGGTACCATTATATTATATTAGTATTATAGTATTTACGATTAAAATAGGAACATTTGTCTTCCTAACACTGTGGTGTATAATTGGTAATTAATTTTTAGAAGCAAAATTAGTTTCTCCCAATTGTGAACCTATTACATTAAAATTAATTAATTAATTACCTGCTTTAAAAATTGTCATATTACTACAGATTGCTCTTGTTTTGGTTCTGAATATAAAGATGGCATTCAGCTGCTGTTTAGTACAAGGGTGACTAATCTAATGGGAAGGGCAAAGGCCGGGCAATCCTAATATTTTGAGGGTTGGGAATCCTAAACTATTTGCCTCATATCATTTTACAATACAATATTTTTTCAAACTAACTGTAATATATAAAAACATATAAACAATTGCTTGATTGACTGATTTTGGCGCATTCATTAAATTAAAGTTGAAAAATTGTGAGAGAAAAAAGAAAACGTCCTTGCATCCTTTGATTTTTCTGGACGTGGCTAGCAGAGGAAAAAGTTTGGACAACCCTGCCCTAGGGTATGTCAATTTACTGTATATGCAAACCTATGCATTTACAAAAGCTAAATGTTGCTTAATGACACAAAAATGCTATGAATTGGCACAAAAAGGAGCATGCACATCTCTACTGTGTTCATCAAATACAGGTCAATGTCAAAAGCAATTTGTACAAACATATTCCATCCATTCATCCACTTTTTATGCTGTTCCTCCTCATTAATAAGAAATAGAGAAAAGTCTGAACAAGCAAGGGGAGAACATGCAAACTCCAGATGGCCTGAAGTGAGATTGGAAAAACAAACCTCAGAAGTCTCCAGTAGGCTACTGCTCAAAAGCTGAACTACGCTGTATGTGTATGGTATAAAAAAAAAAAATCTTGTGAATTGTACAACAATTTTATGTGTTTATATGCAGGCATTGATTGAGAATCTTGTCACAACTCAACCCAAAATTTAAGTTGGCAACATTATTGCACTACTGTACTTATATCATCGATGAGGTAAATTGGTGAACCGCAAGACAAAGCTGAGGTTTACTGTTCCATGAACTGTACCACATTACTTGCCCACCCCCCCCCCATCAAATCATCGCCCACAAATGTCCTCCCACTGAGCTTCTCACCACAACACCCACACACTGTAACAGCTCAGTTGTGCCACCACAATGAACACTTCAAAGAAAAGAAAACTTCCAACAAACAGAAGATAAAAAATTACTCACATTTGATTGTGGTTTGCACTGAAAGTGAAAACAAAACTGAGACCTAGATAGAGCACTTTACTCTCACTAGTGTGTGTTCCCCAGAGGGTCCCTCACACTTGCGAGTGTTTGACGCATCTTGATCAAAGCGCCGGTACAGTGTCAACACATCTCATCGTTTGTCCCAAAAGGCACGAGGTAATTAGACCTGTGGGTTGCGTGCGTGTCTCCCGAGTAGGCAAGGTAGTGAGTCAAAACATAGCGTGCAGGTTGACATGCATGTGAGCCAATGAAGGCTCATTTTAAAGACCTCGCTGCCGCCCAATTCGGTGTTTGTTTGCTGGACTGTGATGTGAGCCACTAAAAGCTGTCCTGCTGACGCCGGGAGCAAGTGACTCGGATTAATGACAGACAAACACACTGATGATCATTTTCAGCACTCACGCATTCTGAAAGTGAAGAAGCGGATCTTGTGAGTCTGTTACGTAGCAATCAATGTAGAAGAATTTGTCATTATATGACGTAATTATTCATTACAAACGACAATAATTTGGTGCCCTAGCTTAAAGCAAAGATAATATTGAATAAGAGGAATTTCGTTTTAAAATCAAGCATTGTTTTTTTAGTTTTTTTATGTAGGTCTAGAATGACTCTGGCCAAAGACTAACTCTGTATCTCTTTTTTAATTGAATGAGAATTGTTGACAGAAAACCGCTCCAGCTATCTCAGGCTTGAAGTGTGCCGTCTCCTGACTGCGTGTTTCAGATCCTTCCACAGATGTTTAATCAGATTTAGATCAGGGCGCATTGAATGCCACTTCACAATCTTCTGCTAGTCATTGTTGGGTATTTTTAGCTGCATGTTCTAGGGCGGTTTGAAACCTGCGGCTCCACAGCTGCATGGGGCTCCTTCATCCTTCTGTTGTGGCTCTTTGTGTCTTTGGAAAATGAATGAGTGTTTCATTTCCTTTTAAATTTGTCAGTTTGTCATTCATATGTAACTCTAAATGTGATGGTTATGGTGCTCTTGAAAAAATGATGGTAATGACAATGAAATGGTTTTTAGTTTGTTTTTGTCACTCATAAAAGGATGACAGGATTTATTTAGCTATTCGATCCCACTAACCAAACAATGGATAAAGCCAAGAGAAGATGAGTTTCAGAAGAAAACAGAATGTTTAATGTTGCTGTTTATTCTTATCCATCCATCCATTTTTTTAAATGTATTTTTTTTTTAAATTTTTACTGTTTGTCCATTTAGTGTCAGAGCTTAGCTCGAGCTGAAAGTGCAAAGGTTTTTTTTTTTTTCAATTTTATTTTTGGCAATTGTCAATCAAACAGCATTTTTTTCTGTTTATTCTCATCCATCCATCCATCTTTTTAATTAATCTTTTTTTTTGTGAGTTTTTTTATTACTGTTTGTCCAATTAGTGTCACGGATGAGCTGGAGCTTATCCTAGCTGGCTTTAGGTGTGAGGCTGTGTACACCCTGTACTGGTTACCAGTCAATCGCAGGTCACATTCATTCACGCAATAGACCATTCACACTCACATTCACCCCTTTAGAGTCTTCACTGTACTAACACGCATGTTTTTGGAGTGTGAGAGGAACCCTAAACTTGAAAATGGAAAGATTTTGTATTGCTCCTTTATTGATGATAAGCAATGTAGATGTCACACTCTGCAGAACATCCAATCGTGACATTATCAGTTAAGTTTGCCACCATGTTTCTGTAAAGCTTTCTACTAAATCTAGTTTTAGATGATTTAAAAAATAAAAAAAAATAAAAAAAAGTGTCCATCTGGCCACTAGCAGCAGTTGTCATGCCAATACAGTACACAGATGGACACTTTGTCCTTGTTTGAAAAGTAATTTATCACGGAGACAACTTCTCTAATATTATCAAGATGACAGATACTCTCCATCAGAAGTTGCATAATAATGTTATCTCTATAAAGATAAAACACAAGGTTGGATTGACTGACAGCAGATGAAAGTGGACAACATCTTGCTTTGTGTTTTACTCTATACGGACTGTGCGGATATCTTTTTAACTCTTGGACTCAACAGAAACCGGAGTGCTTCTAGATTATTTTCGGCTGTGATGAACCACACTGGTCTGGACCGGACTGCTTTTCCATAGAACATTATTCACAATTGATTGCCACTGTTAGAGGGTTAATAATCTTTCCATGTTTATTACTGTGGTTGTTTGTAGTTTGCAGACAACTGTTTCTAATATTTTGTCTACCTTAATTAGCTATGTTGAAAATGCAAAATATTCAAAACTCCTCTCTGCGGATGCAGGTCAAGTGTACCTAATGAAGTAAAGGCAGGGCGCTCTTGTGAGCCTGAGTAGTTGCTAAATATTTCAATAACAGCTGACAGAGAGTGGGGAAAGAGCAATGGCGAGAAGGAAGTGGGCTCAGTGCAATACACTGTGGGAGCTGCAATGAGAGGTGACAGGTTGGTGTGGGTGTTTGACCAGGAAACATCCAAAAACATCAGCAGTTGGACAGATAACAGCAGCTGAACGTTAAGAGCTAGAAGTGAGCCATCGACCAGAGAAGCTGCTGAATGCCCATTTCGATATATCATGTCTTCTTTCGCCATCTTTTTTTTAATGATTTTTTTTAAGCTTTTGGACTCATAAATATTATATATACGCATTTTGACTGTATTAAGAACTTCCATCCTTATTTTTTTTTTTTTCGCACACAATTAAAACAAGCTATGAAAAAAACAAACTTTGGTTTATGTACTTTTGAGAGCCGTGTTGTGGCAGCCATGATACATTATTCTTCTCTGATGCATTACAACAATTGGGTGATCGATCAATCAATATTGATTAATAGATTGATTGATTGATTGATTGATTGATTGATTGATTGATTGATTGATTGATTGATTGATTGATTGATTGATTGATTGATTGATTGATTGATTGATTGATTGATTGATGTTTCCCTGTGTGCAGCTGCTGCTGCAAGTGAGGTCCAGGATTATTGGCCACCCAAATATCCTGAAAAATTCAAGTAAACACCTTGTCACCTATACACCTGCTGAAAGAGCAACTGGTTAGGTAGGTCAACAAAAATAAAATAAAATAAAGCACTTGAATTTGTAATAAGTTATACAGTATATTACTTTATAATGTAACAACAGCTTTTACAGTGTATCTGAAGACAAAGCAGATATGTCAAGACCTTTGTGCTACATTAACATATTAGCATTGTTCAATATAAGATGAAGTGGCTGAAGTAAAGTGTACGATGGAAATAAGTGAACAGAAGGATATTCCGTATGTGCGCTTGCGTGCGTGCGTGTGCACAAGGCACTGAGAAAGAGACAGAGACAAGGAGACAGCTCCCAGCAGAAGTCCAACACAACTACACGTCTTGTTGACGGATGATACGCTCAAGCCGGCTGGTCAGTCAAGCGAGCAGTCCATTCTCTCCTGAACAAGCGTGGAAAAGGAATGGAAAGAAAAAGGAAGGTAAAGAAAGTAACAGATCCACAGTCGAACAATAAAACAAATGCAACATGTTACACATGCCGGTTTTGCCTACTTCTTTCTTGCCAAACATGAGCATAAACTACAACAGACTATGAAGCAACATAAAGCATCCATGTTGGAATAATGAGCCAAGAAAGTGTTGACATACTGAAACGCACGCTACATATTGTAAATAGTTGTGGGGGGGTTTTCAGAAAAAAAAGTAAAAATAAAATAAAATAAAAAGACAGCAGGAAAGGAAGGGAAATGATAGAGAACGAGCAGACAGGAGTTGATCTAAGAAGTGGCTGGGGAGATGCATAAAAAGCAGTTAACTAGACCTTGCCAATGATTCATTTAGAAATCAATTCACTGCCTGTGCAAAAGAGAGAAGTGAAAGAAATGAGGATGAAAGAATTGAAGGCTCTTTACGTTTTAATTTGTGATTAAGAATGTCGCTTTTGAATCACCCCTGTGCTTTATCACCTTCGTTTCATGAAACTTGGGGAGATTGTGGAGGTCACCGCTGCTCAGTAGTGGTCGACAAAGTGTCCAAAACTTTCATTTACTTCTGAGGAAACCTCCACATTATTGGTGTTGATTTTTTTTTATTAAATGAAATGACTGAAATTCCCTGAGTCAGTAGGTCTTGTGTGCCTCATCTGCTGCGTCCAGATGGATGGCGCGATAGATGACATGAAAAGTAATGCTGGCTGCATTTAAGTGTGGTGGCATTACTGCCTCCATAATCCCTCTTTTCCCATCAACAACTTTTGCCTTTCTTGCTGACATTTCGCCGTGTGCAGTCAAAATGTCATTCTTGAGTCTTGAACACTGACTGCTGCTGTGTCGAGATGGCGGCACATACATCCAGGTAGGAGCAGTGCATGGGCATTTGGTACTTCTCCATCTTTATGCTTGCATTTAATTTCAATAATACTTGCATTCAGCACGACTTTTTTCCTATTCATCTCTTTGACTGTCTTGCGTTCATTCAAATTTCAAATTCAAATTTATAAATAAATAAATACAAATTATACAGCCTTACATTGCTCAGTTTTAATATACTATTACAGGTAATTAGAGCTAGTTTCACAACTTTTGTTTCTGTTTTCAAATGGGACGGGAATCACAGAATAACTCATTTTAATATATGGTCAGAATATTTTCAATGTGATTTTTTCTAATCAATACCAAACCAACTACAATGGGTTAGTGATTCTTAGCTGGTGGGTCAGGTAAAAAAAAGTAAGTTGCAAAAAAAAATATGTATATATATATATATGCATACATAGGTGGTTTTACAGGGTGGCAAGCGGTGGCAGCTGTCAAATGAATCTATCAATACATAATTAAAAATTAAAATACAAATGTTCCTGATTTTGTGTTTAATGAGGCGCCGTGGAAGGGGTCATTTTATCTGGCTTACATAAAGGCTTGCTGCCAGGCTATACTTAATTAATATACAATACAATACTATACAATACTACTGCAGAAAACAAGTACTGTACATCATGTCTCTCTCTCTCTTTCTCTCTCTCTGTCTCTCTCTCTTTCTCTCTCAATCTCCAAGGTTATATGATTAAGAAAATATTTTTTATTACAAAAACAAAGTTAGCATGTCTGGACAAAATAACATGAAGCTACAAACGAATTACCCCCTGTGGGATAAACAAAGTTTGCTGAATCTGAATCTCTCTCTCAACTCAAGTTTAACACTGCGGTGGTGATGTCGTTGAATTTAATATAGCAAAAATGGCGGTTTTGTCTGCTTAACATTGGTTATTGTAATGATTAAAAATTATTATTATACACAGGGATGCACCAAAATTTTGATTTTAGACCAAACATTTTGTATCACCTAAACACCACAGCCGAAACAAAACACAAGCAAAAATTCTACCAAAAGGTATTTCAGTATTTCAGGTTGTGACTCTGAATTCCTCATTTTCAGTTTTCAGTGGCAAAAAATGGCGCAGAGGAATGAAGTGGGTCTATGAGACAAGTTTTCAAAAGATTTGATATGGAACAAAAATATGGTGAAAATCCCCTGATGACTGTTATCTGACACGGAAAGTCATAACTCTTATAATGCAATTCATATTCCATCAAAGGAGGGTAAATTACAATTCCACGGCAAACATCTTGGATTCCCCCTCCATCACGAGTTCACCATGTGGTTCACAGCCAATGGATGAGAATGTTTTTCTTCATCCCCACCTGTCAACATGTGTTTTTCTTCTTTGCTCCAGGTGGTTATTTGAGTGTTGAATTAGTGCAGTTTGACACCAGCTGTCCATTTTCACAATCACGATGCAAGTGTAAATTCCCCTATGCACAGTTAAAAACATGTTTTCAGAGAGGACATGCTACCCCACAAATAGTTTGAAACAGATAAACAACCTAGAAGCCTTTTGGGCACAAACTGAGTAACAAGATAGCTTTGTGTCCAGCAATGAAACTAGTGGAATGACAAACGCATTCGTATTCATAAGCTAATATATTTTCCAAGTGAAGGGGGATTTTTAAAGCTGCTCTTTACAATAGCCTTTTTGTTTGACCATTTATGACTGAAACGTCTTCTAATTTGTACGTTTACAGCTTAGCTGTTCAGATTGGGAACTCCTTCAAGCCTCTGGCTAATAGTTCTCAGTTTGGATTCGGGTTTGAATTTCCCACCCTCTGTCTGTGGATGTGACGATGCGAGCATTAAGTATGTGAAGAACGGTGTATGCATTTTTTTAAAGTGTATACAGTGTAATTTTTCGTCAACAGGTGGCAGTCGCAATTCGAAATTGAATTGTCTACGTCTAGTAGCAAAAAAAGAAAGAAAAGAAAGAAAGAAAGATGTAAAGAAAGAAAGACAGAAAGATAGAAAGAAGAATAAAGTACTTTATCATATAACTCGAAAATAATCATGTTAAATCCATTACATGGCTGTCGCTTCCGCAATTTGGATTAGGGGTAAAAATACACAGACAGGTTGCAGCACAGATGGAAGGACGGACGGACGGACGGACGGACGGATGGATGGATGGTTGGATGGATGGATGGTTGGATGGATGGATGGTTGGATGGATGAATGGACAGCGGGACGGATGGATCGACAGACGGATGGATAAATGAATGGATGAAGGATGGACGGATGGATGGGACGGATGGACGGACGGACGGGACGGATGGACAGACAGACAGATGGATGGATGGATGGATGGATAGATCAATGGATGGCAGGGACGGACAGATGGACGGATGGACAGATAGATGGATAAATGAATGGATGATGGACAGACGGACAGCCGCGACGGCTGGGGCGGACGGATGGATGGACATATGGACAGCGGGAACGGATGGATGGATAGATGGATGATGGATGGATGGATTGATGGATTGATGGATGGATGGATGGACAAATGGATAAATGAATGGATGATGGACAGACAGACAGTCGGGAAGGAAGGACGGACGGACGGCAGGACGGACGGACGGCAGGACGGACGGGCGGAAGGACGGACGGACGGACGGATGGATGGATGGTTGGATGGATGGATGGTTGGATGGATGGATGGTTGGATGGATGAATGGACAGCGGGACGGATGGATCGACAGACGGATGGATAAATGAATGGATGAAGGATGGACGGACGGACGGGACGGACGGACGGACGGACGGGACGGATGGACAGACAGACAGATGGATGGATGGATGGATAGATCAATGGATGGCAGGGACGGACAGATGGACGGATGGACAGATGGATGGATAAATGAATGGATGATGGACAGACGGACAGCCGCGACGGCTGGGGCGGACGGATGGATGGACATATGGACAGCGGGAACGGATGGATGGATAGATGGATGATGGATGGATGGATTGATGGATGGATGGATGGACAAATGGATAAATGAATGGATGATGGACAGACAGACAGTCGGGAAGGAAGGACGGACGGACGGCAGGACGGACGGGCGGAAGGACGGACGGACGGACGGACGGATGGATGGATGGTTGGATGGATGAATGGACAGCGGGACGGATGGATCGACAGACGGATGGATAAATGAATGGATGAAGGATGGACGGACGGACGGGACGGATGGACGGACGGACGGGACGGATGGACAGACAGACAGATGGATGGATGACGGATGGACAAACGGACAGACGGATGGATGGACAGACGAACGGCTGGGACGGATGGACGGACAGACGGATAGATGGATGAATGGATGGATGGATGGATGGATGGATGGATGCTCCTCCGCATCCAACGGCTCCCAAATATTCCTGGTTCGCTAAATGAGTTTTAAGGAGAAGTTCACCATCCCTGATAGGTCAACGTCGTGGGAACTTAGCGTACCCCATAACTCTGTGCAGTGATTTTCTGTGTGACAAGAACTGATAACTCAAGGGTGCACTTTTCCCTTCCTCTATGGCTTGCATGAAGAATGTCCTTTCTCCTGCAGCACGCCATGCTATACCCTGCCCGTGACCCGCACCAGACAGTCAAAAGGAACAACAACCATCTCCTATGTGCTTACCGTTTGTACACTTATCGTATGTCACGTCGCACTGCGAGCCATCATTGCATTGAGGCAACGTCAACTTTCTCGCTTGGGACAGCACTGCTGTTTAATGGCCGGGATGCATCATTCCTCAGCCACTGCACCGCCTTCCAACATGCACAATCTCTCAGTGTGAGGAAGCGAGCTGTCACACAGGCGAGGCGGCACCTTGAGCCGCACTGAACATGCACAGTAAATTGTTTTCTTTATGTGGTGAACTGTATCTCACAGCCACATTTATCACGCATCACTCTTTGCATATTTGTGAAGCCGCTATATTAATATTAGTGAGGAGTGAACACAATCACATTTGCAGCCAATCAAAGCAGCAACTCTCATTCGCTTTAAAATTGACGCACGGAAGTCACACAGTCCTTGACATGGTTAAAGAAGACACAATATTTTTTTTGTTAACAAGAGTATAAATTGCCTGACGGCCTTAATAATCTTTTCTTTGTTTAATCTTTATATAAAGAATAAAAGATTATTTTAAAAAAATAGGGGCGACAGGTGATTAAAATTTTTAATTGTAATTAATCACATGACTTCACTAGTTAACTCACGATTAATCACAATTTTTATATCTTTTCTAAATTTACAATGTAAACCTAACCATAACCTTGCCACATAACGATTACAGTATGTTTTAAACACGAAAATTATACTAACTAATACTAACCTCAACTGTCCAGGGATGCGCTATCTGCTGGGAACATGTAGTACTGCACTTCCGCCTCTTCCTCAAACCGTTTAGTTAGCTCCGCCCTGGCTGACTGAGGCATGAGTGTAATTTTTGATGTTCCATAATGTGTTTTAAAAATAATAATAATAATTTTACTTCATAAGACGGTGTATCATAAAATCTGCAAATTTTGTTTGGAAAAAAAATGTTTAAACAATTTTGAAAACTCCATGTGGGCGGAGTCAAATGTTTAAGTCCACTCGACGTGGAGGCACGCCTGAAACTGCACTCTACATCCAGAGCTACAAGGAGTGGTACGGGCCAATGGATTAGAGGTACTGGACTCAATATGTGGAATTCTTTCATTTCTTAAAAAACAAAGGCAAAAATGCCTGATCATGTCCCTGTCTCTTTTCTCACATTTTCCCCACCCTCCCGCCAGGCTCTCCTCGCCTTTCAGACCTGGCTGCTCTCTGCCTCATTGGCGTCGCCAGTCATGATGAATGTGGAACAGGGCCCAGTCCAGGCTCCTGCCATTACCCCGTGACAATTTATTACCCTTTATCTGTAGGCGTAATTAACCCAAGCCCAGGAAATAAGGACTTATCAGTCCTTCATTACCAGGACCTGCCCATGTCCCCATTCTTCTTTGTCACTTGATGTTCACACACATACACAGGCGCACATTTAAACACACACGTCCTTCACATCACAGCCTGCGTGGGTTCTCTGATTCCCCAACACTGCTTAAAATCCTCACATAGTTGATTGACCTTTTTTGGAATTTACTTGATGGCTGTATTTAACATGCACACACACGACATTCCCTGTTTTAATGATGACTTTTAAAATGGAAGAAGACAGCAAGAGGTGCAAGAAACTAAATTTACCCACCCTATGCTGTAAGGGAAGAAAGGCAGAAAATGGTAAGCACATGCAGGAATTAATTGGGAATCTTATCAGAATTTAGTCTGCACTCCATATGAAATCATTTTACAGTAGTGGCATTTGTCCTACACTACTGTTTAAGAGTGATTCCTAACCACTCTATGCATGTTCATCCATCTATGTCAGCAATAAATGGCAACAGAAAGAACAATTAAAAGCTATTCCACTAGGTGGCAGAAGGTACACTTTAACCGGTGTGTATCCATCTTTTGCCACTTATACAAGAGAATACAGTAACATTTTTGTGTTCAACTAAACAGGCCTAGATTTCAAACTGAATAAGTACATGTGTGAGTAAACACATTTACAGAGTACTGGTATCGATTCCCAGGTACAGAGAATATAAACTTAACCAGTTCAAATGTGAAAAGAGCCTCCCCTCTCCCTTTGTCAACCTTTTAAAAGTTGCCGTGTAACAGTCGTCTGATATATTTGGACATCGTCCGGTAGAATCTGCCCACAACATCACCCCAAAACCGCCACTAGAATAATTGAAAATTCTTTCTGTATGAATGATAGGATACATCTGTAAACGTTATCCCTAGAAAGTCTTTCTAGTGTACACACAACGGGCGACTATTTGCACCAGAGACAGGTTGTTTTCTAGGCTTATTTAAAGGAAATTGCCTCAGGACCTTTCAGGCAACTTCCACTGGCACCAACAGCTGGCAGGTTGCTGACATTTTCGACTAGCTGCTCTACGACAAAATGGACTGCGTGAAAGCTACGGTCAATCAGGTTTGAGCTTTGGAAGCTCCCCCACTGCCAGGACCCGGTCCAATCTTCAGCATCTGCAGTCCCATTAACTACTACGTGTAAATATTATATAAGAGTGTGAAGTTAACTAATGAATGCAGGGCCTGTGTGGTTTAGCAGAAGCAGAAGGTTACCGGGGTTGTGAAAGCCAGTCTTGACTCTGAAGACGTTTCTAGAGCTGTTATATATTTTTGTAAATGTAGGCGTAAGTGTTCATTGGCAGTATAACAAAATTCTTCCTATATCCACTATATAGTGGACTCTGAATTCTATCAATCTGTAAAGTCTTCTTATAAAAGACAAGGTTTCGCCCTAAGTGTTTGTGCATGTCAACATTGATTATAGTCACATACAGTTGCTGATCTGTTTTGACAATGACTTCCCTGTTTAGATGGTGGTGAGCTGATTGGACAGATGGGGTTCATTTGTGAACCAACAGTGCAATACTGGAAGAAAAAAAAAAAAAAGATACAACATTCTGTGATTGGCTGGCAAGCAGTTCAGGGTTCAGGCCCACCGCCCGAAGCCAGCTGTGTGCGGCTCCAGCAGCCCCGTGAGGAAAAAGCGGGTCGGAAAATGGATGGATGATACAATTAACTCTTTCACTGCCATGGACGTTAAAAGACGTCAAGTAAAAACCTACAGAGGGCCGCCAATGACGTTAAAAGACGTCATCCATTTTTTATTTTTATTTTTTTGGAAACGGGTGGAGGAAAGCCTTGGCCAGCTGTGGTGAAAGTTTCAAGCAGATCTAGTTAGCCTAATGACTATTTTTGGCCCCTAGATGGCAGCAATGACTCTCTTTTGACAAGATTGGGTAGGCGTCAGTAGAAGACGTGAGGCGGAGCTAGAGGGGACAATGGCTGAGGAAGGGAAGAGAACATGGCGACCGGTTGCAAGCAGCTCACGGTCGAGCAGTTTTTTTCAAAGACGAAAAGCATCGACCAACGCTAAAGAGCACATTGATGACGACGATGATCATCATCGATGATGATGATGGTGACTCCGAGGTTGGAAGCATTGACGCGGCAGTAGAAGACGTGAGGCGGAGCTAGATGGCTGAAGAAGCGAACAATGGCGACCGGTTGCAAGCAGCTCACACTTGGGAATTTTTTTCAAAGACGAAAGGCATCGGCCAACGCTAAAGAGCACATTGATGACGACGATGATCATCATCGATGATGATGATGGTGACTCCGAGGTTGACGCTGAAGTTGGAAGCGTAGACGCGGCGGCTATGACGACGTCATAAAGGTTCACCGGCTAGCGATGCTAACACCGGAAAACGCGGAGCACAACAGAGCACGCTCAGGCGGACGTTCAATCGGACGACGAAGAGTGCCCCGAGTCCAATGCATATTCATCGGAGGAGTGGGTACAGTCTGCTACTTGCTATTCCCCGGAAAAAAAGGCCGTCAAGAAAGTGTAACGTCTGCACGCGAAAGGAGCCATCGCAAGTGAAACTAATCTGTTGTGCAAATCCTGCTGCGTCTCCTTGCACGCATGGGAGCGTTACAAAAAGAAAAACTGTATTTGAAACAGCCACATAATTGTAAATATTACCACAGTTGCACACATTTGTAAATAGTTTGCGAAATTGTTTTGTCAAATTGTTACGCTGTTGAATGGAAATAAACGTATTTTGCAACCAAATAACACTTTTTCATTGTTGGTGATAGCGTTTTACAGAAGTAAAGCACTATTTAGGTGTTTGTGGCTTCATTCATGGACAAAAAGAAGTGTACAATTCACTAGAGTGCATGAAATAACATCGTTTCACAAAAAGCTCTTTTTCTCCACTTTTTGTTTCAAAACAGAGCATTTCGGTGAAACTAACCATTATCTATTGTTGATTACTGAAGAACGGAATAAGGTAGAAACAAACTTTTGAAAGATGAGAGTTCAATCTTTCATTTGGTAGTATGTATGTTTCCATAGTCCAAACACAACATTTTCTGTGGACCTTGAAAGATCAGTTAAAATGCTTAAATCGGCTGGCACTGGCGACATCCCGTTTCTGAAAACGTCTGGCAGTGAAAGAGTTAAGGAGGGGAAAAAAGAAAACAGAAGTGAAACTTCCTGCCGCTAAGTCACAATTGCAAGGTCTATAGTTTAAAATGGTGCCGTTTTTTTTTTGTAAATAACAAACCAATTTTGAAGCTCCTATTACAGTATTCTCTCTTACTGCCCAATATGTTACTTTATACTCCAATTCTGTTGTTGTCTATATTAAAACTTGACAATTAAAATATATGTTGTAGCTGTCTAGCAGATGCCGGAACATACTTAAATCAACAATATTTTCCTGGTCATAGCACACATTTGCTAAGCCACTAAGCAGAATAAAAAACAAGGGAATTACTGAGAATAAATACAAGAGGGAGTGTGAAACTGCGTAAATGAAATACACAGGAACGTAATTAGTCATTTTAAAGCACTGCTCTGTCATACAAGGACACTGACAGAGCAAGCCTTTATATAAATGTGTTACTTGTGTGAGGACTATGATCTTCACACATATGTTATTTCATAATAAAGTACTGTTGTGGAGGAGAACTTTTCCTCCGCGTGTTTGTTTTCCTTCGGGTAGTGAGAATGTTGATTATCTGGATACAGGCTGGAGATTGATGAACAGTTCCTTCGAAGCTTTTATTTCTCCAGAATATTCCGGGCACAAGTGAGTTACAGACAATGGCTGCAGCTTCTCACAAGTGCGAAGATTACAGGGGACTTACAATATTCTTATACTATCTTGAAGGGCGATACCACACAGTTTCCAGTAAACAGTTCAACCGGAGTTGACCGGACATGAGATAACATGATAAAACAAAAGCTCATTTGAGGAATAGAGGAGGTTTTTCAGTCATGACTGCACCTGGCAGAAATTACGATAACACTCACAAAGATACATCCGCAGAACAAAGCTCTACTGAGGAAATAAGGAAATGAAAACAGTTATGACTAAATCTGTGCAGAAGACCCTCTTCAGTACTCACAGTTATTTTAGAACTTCTAAATGCTGAAGGGAAAATATAGCGCATACAATGAGCGGGATCAATACTGTAACGACAACAGATGTTGACTCTAAATAGTCACCTTGTGTTCTATTATAACTAGTAGTGTTGTCAGTATCCCTATTATGATATGGGAACAGTTGAGGACGTCCGTTATATCAACATACAGTATATAATATGTTGTATGTTCTTGGCTATCCATGCCTCATCCATGTTTTATTATATGTTATTTTTTTAGAAAAAGATAGGTCAGCTTTTTACGTACCTCACTTCACTAAGTGTTCAAACAAGGTCCTGAGCTGTGTTGGCGGCCCAGAATTGTAGCTTACTGGTAACGCTCTGCGCTCCCAAACAGCAGAAGTACAAGTGTAAAAGTGTAAGTTTGAGCCCCCACCCCCAAATTATAAAATCAAAAAAGGTCAATTGCAGAAGCAAAGAAGGTTGGGTTTAGAACACTACGTCATTATGACATTTGATCATTTGTCAAGTAAGACTTGAAAGAGAGTTACGTATTTTGTTTTATTTTCTACCTATACAGAGGAAGCATACGCTAAAATAGTTATATGTATTTCATCTTTGAATTAAGTATTTTGAGGCCAGGGGCCCAGTGTCCTCTTGTTTTAGAAATCAAAATATGATCACTAGTTTTCTGCGTTTAAAATAGTGTGTCACTCCATCTTGGGTCATATGGTTTTGGTGGTACAGTGTTCTATCGCTATAACGCGGTTCACTTTTTGCTGCCTCGCTGAAACTTGGATTTTTCTTTGGTGCAATTTTGCTTTTTTTTTTTTTTTTACAGTAATGTACCTTATGAAGGTTTGAACATTGAGAATGTTTAAACAAGATAGAAATGTGAGAAAATGTAAATGCCTCGAAGTGTATCAACTGTGTAGTGAGTGGTTTTAGAGCCTTCAAACATTTAGAATAAATGTAAAACATAAAGTATCTTTTGTAACCTAACCCCAAGACAAGGGAACACTGTATGTGAAATTCATTTCAAACAGCATTTAAAGATATAATAGCCTACCATGTCTTTTCAGAGGCTATTTTAAAACAAAAAAAATTCTTGTTCTGAACTGACTTTGCAAAAGTGGGGGGAAAAATGGGTTTTAGGGTAGCAACAGTTGAGAAGCATTGCTCTACATAACCTTTGGTAATAGCAACACAAATTATGAAAATGAAATCTACTCTGCTGGCCTTCTCAGTGGAAACGGGACAAAATTGTCTTCATAAGAAACTACGGTTCCCCTCTAGTTAGAAAAGAATACAACAATAAAAGCGATTTCTTGACAGAGACAAAGCGAGGATGTTAAAGCTCATAACTCCGGTTGCCAGAGGCACACCTCTAAAGCTGCAACAGCCCGTGTGTTAGTCAGTTGTTCTGCCAGAAGAGGAGAATGGTGCAAGCATCAAGGCGCGCTGGAGGCAATGTGCCCAAACAAACGTCCACTGGAAGCCGGCGTTTTTCTTTACAGCGCACAAACCACATCTTTAAGCAAAGATTAGTTTAAGGATTACAGGGCTGGATGCTTTTAGCTCCTGGAGAATGTGCTATGTCTTTGCGCAGAGTTAGCACCCCCTCCCTCTTCTTTCATCTTTTATACTCATTAAACAGCGTGGAGATGTGTGATAGAGCAGGAAGGCAAAGAGAAGGGGGGGGGGGAGACGGGGGAGATTAGATTCTCTGACACCCTGCTAATTGAGCGATCTCCTTTTCACCCAACCTAGCCTGCCAAGTTCTAATTAGCAACTAATCAAATCAATATGGAGCCTGCCAAGTGAAGAGGGAGGCACCTACATCATGGGATAGCTGTCTGTATCACAGCTCCTTTGACCTTTGCACCTGCAAGCTATAAAGGATGAGGCAGAGTGATGCTGATGGTGGTTAGAGCACCCAATGGAGCGATGTCATTATTGCCTCTCAAACCTGGGAGGTGAGAGTTTGATTTAAATGTCTTTTATGATGGGACGTGTACACTTAAAAGAATCATAACTCTCAATGCTGTTTGAGATTTTCTTTCGACAATAATACTTTCTATGCAGTCCCAGTAGTCTAAATATGGTATTCTGGTTAATATTGTGTTAGTGGAATATGAGTTAAGTGGCAAAATCCATCTGTTTTTATCCATCTCAGGAGGCGGCCATTTTGCCACTTGCTGTCTACTGAAGATGACATCACAGTTACGCAGGTCTGAGGTAACAACCAATCACATCGCAGCTTCAGATAACAGGTGAGCTGTGATTGGTCGTTGCCTCTGCCCTGAGCAACATTGATGTCATCTTCAATTGACAGCAAGTGACAAAATGGCCGCCCCCTAAGATGGATAAAAACGGCTGGATTTTGCTTCATAACTCATATTCCACAAATTTAATATTAATCAGAATGTCATGTTTAAACAAAGGAGGTCACATATAACATATTATTATCAATAAATGTTTAAGGTTGTCTTCCACTTTAACTCATTCACTGCCATAGACGTCCAAAAATCATTTGAACTATTTCTATTAGTTGAACATTTTTTTCCCACATTTGTTAACAAGAGTATAAAAACCTAGAAAAAATTATTGTACATTTAGAACAGATATAAAATTTGTGATTAATCGTGAGTTAACTATTGAAGTCATGCGATTAATTACAATTTTTAAAAAATGAATCGCCTGATGCCTCTAATTTTTGATAATCCTTTCTTTCAAAAAAAAAAGATTATTTAAACAAGTGTCTAGGTTTTCATATCTTGTTAACAAAAGTGGAAAAACTAATAGAAATAGTTCAAATGAATTTTTGACGTTTATAGGCGTCAATGGCAGTGAATGAGTTAAGATACGGCCTGCTGTGTTTGCATATATTTGCAAATGTAATTATTTTTCAATACAGATGGGTGCCACATGAACACACATTCGCTATCGTCCATCCAACACCTCTTTCCTGCAACAAACCCTTGGAAAGTGTTATTTATAGACAAATACAATGTTGTGAGGCATAGCATCTTTTGCGCTCCCATCTGCCTCAGGAAGCTGTCAACACATTCTGACCTCAGACATCTCCAAGAACCTGCACCACCCCTACATCCCCTCAACGCCGCTAGCCACATTCCTACAGCTGTGATCTCTTTCTACAAATACAATGACACGCTTGAATGAAACCTAAAAGCATTAACATAAGCCCCAGAACACTTTGATTTATATTGTATCTGACCACACAGCCCCTCTGAAACGTAAAAGTTGAAATGTAGTTGAACTGTCAACTATGTTTCAACTTTTACTAGGCGGTGGTGGCATGATGATGTCGTTGGAAAATTCATGTGTATCCGAGAAGTGACTCTAAAAGTAATTAATACACTAAAGCTTGAGACAACATCATCTCCTCTGTTGAAATTGTTGAAATATAGCGTTAGCCCGAATACTTGCAGATTCACCCTGTATGTAGACTTTTTTCAGGGAGCCTACAATGAACAAAAATATTGACGAAACACTCTATGCAAATGAGATGTGTTGCACGTTGTTTATACTGACTGATTTTCTGACCCCACCAATTAACCAAACTGCACATTTCAGAGTATCCTTTTATTATGGCCAGCCCAAGGCACACCTGTACAATAATCATGATGTCTAATCAGCATCTTGATATGCCACAAATGTGAGGTGGGATGGATTATCTCAACAAAAGAGAAATGCTCACACAGATTCACACAGATTTCTGAACAATAATTGAGGAAAATGGCTTTTAAAAACATTTTCGATACTTGAGTCCAGTTCACAAAAAAATGGGAGCAAAAACAATATTGTTGAGTTTATCATTTTTTTCAGTGTATGTCACGTGAGATGTGGAATTAGGATTGAAATGCAGACAAGACTTGGAAGTTGAGAAACGGGGTCTTTATATCCAAAAATACAAAGTCACAACAGCAAGCAGGCCTGGATGCACAACAAACAGAAGAAAGCTTGCATCAAAGAAACTTTAACGTGCTGAGAGGAACCCCAGCTAAGAAACTTCGACGTACTGTACTGGCTAAAACGTCATTCAGTAAAACTTGCTAGGACAATATACAATTCTGTATCAAATCAAATAGAACTTTATTTATATAGCACTTTTCATACATTAAAATGCAACGCAAGGTGCTGCACAATTAAAACATCCATAGTCAGGGCTGGACTGGCCATCTGGCATTCAGGGCAGATGCCCGGTGGGCTGGTGTCTTTTGGGGCTGATGTGGTGTTACTCAATAAAATCAAGAGGCCAGCGCACACTTTAGAGGGAGCAGCAATTAATCCATTTACAATATAGAGAGCAAATTGAACCAATAAAAATCAGTGGTAGAGCTACGTGTTAGCCAAGGATGGTCAGGAATCGGGCTGGGCCGATGGGCCTAAATCAAAATGCCAGGGCCGATTATTTGTGCCAGCCCAGACCTGTCCATAGTACAATAAAAAGAAAAGCCCCTGCCCCCAACATCTCCATGATCATACCCACAAACACACACACACACACACACACACCACAACATGGTGGGGCACAGAAAAACCCTGTGAGGAAAGGCACCCATAGGAGGAGCTCATCCACACTGAGAACGATGTCATCCCAGAAACCCCTGGCCCAGATTGACCGCGGCGCACCCCACACAGAGTGAATCGCGCCACAGTCCCCCAGGCCCAAGGGGCCCCAATGTCTACCGCCCACCCGCAGGAGAAGACCAGCCATCCCTCCGAGTGCGGAGGCTCCCCCTGGAGGAAAACACTAGAGCTAAAAACTTAACCAAATAAAAACTGTTAGACGCTAAAAGAAAACAGAATAAAAGGCAAAAACAAAGCTAAAAGACAATATGATTATAAATATAAAAAAATAATAAATTAATTTTTAAAAAATCACAAAAAATTAAATTTTTATACAAATAAAATAAAAAGGGGTCAAAATATCATATAAATGCCAAACTAAAAAGGTGTCTTGAACCTCCTCTTAAAAACATCAATAGTCTCTGCAGACCTGACACAATGACCACCTGACCTGCATAAGCATAATTATTCATCATAAAGGACATAATAACTGCATAAGCATCATACATCCGTATCACATTGACCCCATGAACCAACCCAAAACAGTCATAACAACCTATCCTCTTTATTTGCTGACAAACTCAACTAGTCAATGTTTTTGTTTTCAGGCCAAAGCCATGTCTAATATGCTTTGACGTTGTCTTAAGAAACTATGTTAAAGCAATGATAGGACCTTCATGTAGTGCTTTCCAGTTATCTTTTGCCAACCTTGTGGCAGGAAACTTTGTTGAAGTGAGTTGAGGAGCTGCACGTAGACACGCAACCCTGGTAAATAACAGTATAACAATGAAGATTGCAGACAACAACAAAAAATGCCAACTATTGCTACAAGTGTAACAAAATAGCCAGGGACATAAATAAATAAATAAATACTGAGCAATAATCAAAGGAATACTATAAAGATTATTGCTTAAATTGAAAAGTATTTTTGCAGTCTTTGTAGTGTATAATGCTCATGTTTACACGGCATAATGATTTATTTGACTTACAAAGTGAATGCACATGGACAAGCAAGGCGATTGGCCGCCTGTCAAGAATAAGCAGACCCAGAAATTAGCAGATGGTATCCATCAAACATTAAATAGGACTCTGAACGTTCCTGAAATAACATGACAATCTTTAACGTGAACTCTAGCTACTGTATTTGCATCAGGGCTTGGTGCCTAATCCCAGCGAATATTTGTGAGCGAAGAATACTACCCTTAAAAATGTGTTTATAAATACCAATATTAATAGTTTACACACTAAATATACCAAAAGCTGTAATTCGAAAACACTTTAATATCATTTCAAACTTGTTTTACGTTACCCTTAAAAACAAACGGCTTTCAGATGATTTTTATGAGCTTTAAAAAAATATTTTAAAAATTATTACTTTCTGGTGAGCCACTTTATTATGTTTTTAACTCAGTGATACACGGAGACTCATATTTTAAAATAATAAGAATATTACTATTTTTAAACTGTATATCGCCTGTTATCCGTAAGCTGAGCATTTTACTTTATGAGCAGTGAAGGTATTAGTTGATTACTATATTAAGTGTAATCTTTGCATGTTCAAAATAATTGCATATGAGATCTTATGAAGAAGCTTTCTTTGCAAAGAATTTATTTTAAGAGCTCTTAAAGACACATCAGAAATTGCTTACATTCAAAGGTAATGTTAAGCCTCGAGTGTGTCTGACTGACAGCACACAACCTTTTTTATACATAAAAAACTTACTCCCCACCTCTCAGACACACAATGGGTTAGTGATTATAATGGGCAGACACATGTGATATACCGACATGTTTACTACAACTCCCCGGGAGTCCAGCCCGGAAATATATGATTAGACAGGTAATGCCATGAGACCTTGACTCCCTTTTAAGACATACATTCTTATCTCCATGAGAACTTGACTCCCATGTACATTCCTATCTCACCAGCTGGAAGGGAGTGAAAAGTTCCAATATACTTCACAACACATTATCACAGTTATATTCATTACAATACACAGTTATATGTCCAATATATACTTATAAGTAAATTCATAAACAGTAAAAATATAAATTGAAAATGTTAAATGTCTTCAGCAGCTAGCTATTAGCAGCTCATAAGCTGCTAACTTCCACCACTGCCAATGGTGATTTGGAACTTTCTCTGCATCATCTTGAGAAGGATACCACCTTGCTCTCTTCAGCCTCGCCTGCCTGTCAAACCTCTACTGGAATCTTCCATCGCGCTGCAGTTTGCTGTTTGCTGTCAAGCCGGCTAGCTACTAACGTTAGCTAACATGGCGTTTTAGAAGCAGCAGGATGTTTGGGTTTGGCTAGCTTTTTTTGATGTGATGTTACAGAAAGCAGCAATAGTCAAGACACCTAGCAGACACTTTAATTAAAGGTTCATCATCAATTGAGATCTAATACATGAGCTTCATTCTACTTTGTGATTGTTACTTATCAGTAAAAATAGCTATCAGTATAATGCAAGGCAATTCTACATCAATGTAAGGTTAACTCCAACAACATATACAAGATATTCTTCATATAATTATGACATCATTGCCAGCACAAATCCAATCGAAGCATTATCTTTATAAAAGAGTTTTGATAGCTTCCTTAGCTTGTAGATGTGTAAATGTTTTTTTTATGGACAATACTGTGCTAACCCATGTAGGAATGACTTCCTGTGATGCAGCCACCATGTTAAGCTGAGCATGCAGTAAACAGCATTCCTCCGAGTTGGCAGAAATGTCTGAAGAATGTGCAAACAAGTTATGATGAGAGCGGTTTGTCTGCTCTGTTTTATATTACATTAATATAACTGCACTCTTCACCTTTTCCATGCAGTCGTTCACAATTCCCATCTATGGCTCAACTTAATTATTGCTTGGTGTTGTATTTAAACATTGGAAGCCAGCTTTAACCCACACCAGCCTCATTTGGTCTAGCGAGGCTCACCTCACCAGAGCTTGGCTGAGAATAAAGTCACATCAGTTTTTATTAGGGATGGGAATCTTTTAATGTCTCACGTTTTGATTCGATTCCTATTTTGGGCTCTGTGATTCGATTCAGATTCGATTTTCAATTAAGTACGATTTTTGATTCACAATTATTTGATTGACAATGATTTTTGCTTCAATCTATACATGAGCACGGAATTGTAATGATCTACTCCAGTCTGACTCGCTAGCACTAATTAGCGCGCTACTCGCTGCACTTTTAGCACTCAAAAGAACAGCTCCACGCTGAATTTTTTTTTTTTATTGGAATAACTTGATCGTGACATTTTCCTTCTACTCTCTAATGTGGCTACAACTCAACAGTGTATTAGACCGCGTGGAACCACACTGCCCCTCAGTGGCCAAACCGGGTACAACATGAACAGCGCTCCTAATAAAGGCACACACAGACAAAGGCAAGACAGTATAAAACAATATAAATAAAATCAATTTTGGGACATTTAAAATCGAGTCTGAATCGTACTAAATAAGAATCATGATTCTTATGAGAATAGATTTTTTTGGCACACCCCTAGTTTTTAACAGGCTGTTTATTCATTTAAAGTTAAACCTCTACATTTTACATTTATAATTGCAAAATTCAGAATTTTGGAGAAGAAAGAGTAAATATATTTTTGGGGTCATACAAAGGTTTGATGTTCTAATATTACATTCATATTTTGCTAGTCAAAACAGACCATTACAAGTTTTGCTCTGACCAACCAATCAGAGCACAGAAATGATGTCATGTGAGGACCGATTTGAAACGTAATTCACATGGCAGGACAGAGGCTGAAATCTAATTGGACAAAATATTTAACATTCTTAACAGCGCAGCCAAATTCAGGCCAGCAGAGAAAGCCTTACATTTCCTGCTCAATGTCAATGAACACTCATCATTTAGCACCTCTTATCATGTGATCGACACTTCAACAGCCTACGTCGTCCACAGAGATATCCAGACTGCAGCGTATGCTCAAGGTGATCGATGGCGAACAATTGAGAAGCCTGATTAATAAACTCAGCCTCTCACTAGCACCCATTGGCCTCTCTCTATTATGTGTACATTAACTGCCTTGTGCTCAATGCCTGCTAATTAACCATTGGTTAACATACAATGAGGACAGCTGCAGCGTCTCATTGCTTCCACAGCAGCAGCGTCTCATTGCTTCGACAGCGGCAGCAGAGGGATCCCCAGGTTAGTCACCTAAGTTGGGACTCTGGGGGAGCGCGACGCCCTTGAGGACAGCTACGAGGTGCGCGCCACGATGGATGGCTGCATTCACAGCTATAAATTCACTGCCTGCTAACCGCCCCATTCATCATATTTCACCCCACGTGCACTACAGCCAAACCTCCCACCAACCTGGATCAACCTGTTAAATAAGGCAGACAGACAGAGGGAGCATGTGAAAAAGGAAAGCAAGTGAGAAGCACCATAGTAACCGTATGCGTGACCCGTAATTCACCTCGAAACAACAGTGTTTACGGATAAATGGAAAGGCGAGAGCAAAAAAATGACTTTGATGTAAAAGAACATTGACAAATGTTATTCTGGATAATTGGACAAACGACAAGATCCAAAGTCAAAAGCTCTCGTAACAATCAACAAAAAGATGATGATAAGCATTAACATTCAAATTTAATGGAGTAGGCCACTAATTTCCCAGTTACTAACCTGAAAAACAGTTTTGGTGCTTCCCCCCCAGAATAACAAATTTAGCTTACATTTACCGCTATTCCAATTTTAATTGAGTTATCTCTCTGAATTCATCATCATTGGTACTACTGCTTGCCGAACATGCTGATGCGGCATTAGTTGTACTGGTGTTCAAACCAGAGGTCGCTACTGCCATCGTGTGGCCACTTTGAGAAAAAACACACTAAGTCTTTCACTTAAGTACCTGAAGGGAAAGGAAAATGTCGGGCGTTTAACGGACTTGGTTAATTGTTCACTCATTAGATTTAACAATATAGTTGCCTCTACCTTACTATCATAGCAGGCCAAACATTTATTCATTTTTTTATGTATTTAACTTGGTGGGTTATTCAACTATGCCTGCATTTTGCACGTGACCCATCGTCGATTATGTGGCCGTGAAAAATCACGGTGAGACGCTGACTGGTTGTGCACCTTTATCCGCAGATGAGAGACAAGGCAGTCTTCTGAAGGGGCTGTTTTCAGTTTCTGATCCATGTTACAAGGCCTAAGTGTTAAAAGTTTTTTTTTTTTTAAAGATAGTAATAAACAGTGAACATTTAAGAGACTTTGGGGTGTCCTGCTACAACGATAAACAGGTCAGTCAAATCTAGATGTCATCTGCCAATGGAGCAGAAAAGCAACCATCTAAACAGCCGCAGCATTATTAGTGTAGTGATGTGAAGTCATGAGGGACGCAGTATGTGTGCTTCGAGTCCACAAGGAGCATTTTGGACAGCGATATTCCATTAGCTCACCTATATTGTGCGGTCAATGTCTCCAACCGCCTTGCAGTTGTCAAGACAAAATACACATAGGACTGTAAATGGTCATGGGCAGACATTTGTGGCTTTACACAAGATGCACAACATATGGCAAGAATTCACACTTAACAGCAACTGGAGTGCTAGCAAGGTCGCTATGTACACATTCATATAGTGAGTGTTTCAGAAAAACAGCTCCCTTTTACTGTATTTTAACAGACAATGTCAAGCTAGAATAGATGACGTGAGCAGCTCAAAAGTATTTTCATTCAACAGCGTCACACGGTCACCTTTCGCGGCCAACATTAGAAAAAACAATTACCGTAATTTCTCAATTATTAACACTATCACTTGAGTATATTTGCCCAGTGCTCCCAATGGAACAAAGGGCCGGTAAATGCATTTCATGCATGTTTCTGGCATCCAGGATTGGAAATCCAAATCTATCAAATACTATGCAGCTAGCTAATAATTTTATTTGTTTATTTTTAGCATGGCTACCAGTAAATCAAAGGGTTGTAAAATACATAAGTACAAACAAAAAACAGCTTGCGAAGGTCAATTTCCGAGATGCATGTAAACAATTTTTGCATATTTGAGAAATTACAGTAGATCAGCGAGCAGTTAAATTCTTCAATTAAATATCGAATCTAAAGAAATCCACCTCAATTCTTATATTGAAATTAGAAATCTTTTATAAATTAAATGAAATAAGTCAAGAGAATGAAGAACTTTTCACTGGTTGACTTTATTTCCAGTTTACATTTTAGAAAAAGAATCCAAGGATTTTGCCTCCTGTATGTTTCCGTCTGGCCTCTTCATGGTCCATGATGCCAGCTGAGGTGGTCAGTACAATGTATCTGGAGAAAATGAGAAAAGGCGGCCAAAATTCACCATTTGTCAGATTAAACCACATAGCAAATACAAATGCATTCTGTAAAGCAGTGTGAAAATAATTTGTAAAGCCTCATTAACACTGCTTTCCAGGACTATTGGCATCCCGGATTAGGAGGTGTTCTTTGACACCCTAAATAATTTAGGACCATAAATACATAAAATAAAATGTCCTTGCGACACACACACACACACGAGCAGGACTCTTTCCTCATCAGTTACGTGAGACCCCCGCTCGCACAACTTGAGCAGAGAAAACTAAAGCCCCTTGAGAGCAGCAGCCACTGTGGTCATTCTTATTTTAATATTAAGCTCAATCATGACGTGTTAGCGTTAGTGACTTCTGTAATATTTGGCAGCTCTGCGTTTTGCCACAAATGCCCATTCGCAGTTTCGCATTTACAAAAGATGAACAACAGCCACTCGGTACATTCCACAAACTGTTATGTTAGCCTACAGTACTTTGCAACATGCACACACATGAATGACATTTTATGCAAAACTTGACATTCTCCATAACAAACAAGGTCAAAAGTGCAGCACATCTCAACTACAGTAGCCGACAAAATGTCAGTACACTGAAAAAAATGGGGAGTAATATTGATTTGAAAAAGTTCAGTAAAGGTTGATGCATTCAGAAATTCTAAGTACATTTTACAAGGAGCTTAACTAGAATTTCTGATGTAAACAAACTTTATTGATTAATATCAATCCCTATTTTCAGTGAATTGATCCGATTCACAGCACTTGAAGCAAATAAGAGCGGGTCCTCATTTTATGTACTGTTTGACCTGCGGCGCCAACACTCATATTAATGTTTCAACTCGTGACATTTGCATCAGGAATATGAATGGCATGCAATTAGTTTGCACACTAAGGAACACGTCACAAGGCACTTGAGCCAGGTGCAGACAACTATAGGAATCAAAGCATTGAATTGATTTTTGTCTACATTTTTAAAAATTATTATTCATTGACCAGAAGCTTTACATATTTACTGTAATGATAACTTTTTACTATTGGGTTGCTTAAGTCTAGGGCAGTCTTTCCCAGCCTTTGAGCCAAGGAAAAGAAAAAAACAGGTAAAATGTCTCACAATGTATCAATAATGAATTGATTTACCCAACCAAAGTTGATATACTTCCAGGAAGCCATGACTTATGCTGTTGTATGACGGCCATATGTAAAAAGAGGTGTTGTAATTAAAGAACCATTTTCAGACTAATTAACAAAATTTTAATTATTTAGAAAACTAGCGTGTTCCAACTGGGTACGAGATCTGATTACTAAATATCAAAGGAATGAATCCTCATTATTGTATAGGGTAGCTTAGATGCTAAAAAGAGCATTACTCTGTAATGCCTTGCCAACAGCCACATTGAACTTTAAAATTTAGATTTACATTACCACTGTACTCATATAAATAAGATTGCTTGTTCATTACATTGATTGTACATACATAGATTGTATGTAATCACACAAGCAGAGTTTGTAAGCAGAATTATACACACGTTGCACTAATGAGGGGGGAAAATAGAGAACCGCTTTCTGAGATCAAACGCGCATTAAGACCTAAATCACGTCAAGCTTGTTCAAAAGTTAATAGAACCTCAGCCAGATAATGCGCTCAATCCAATGCATAAGTGCAAGAAAAATGTCACCAGTACAACTGTCACAAATACTTTAACGGCACACTTAAGAAGGTATGTATCAGTTTGAGGGCAGATGCAGCCCGAGGCGCATCAGATTGTCGCACCCCTACAAAGGTGTGATGCCACAAGAACAGATGAAAAGGCGGTGGGCACTAAATAGTGCTGCAGTCAAACATGCCTTGACTGGAAGGGAACTTTCAGAGCTTTGTGCTGTCAAATACTAAAATGTCAGCCTAAGTACTAGCTAGGGATGTGTGCCGAGCCCCAGTACTAAACTTCAAAATCCCTACCCCCTGCATTTCAATACAGTTGGATAAATCCTGCGTCGATCGCTCGTGCTAGAGTGGGGTGAAAGATTGACCAAATGCAACATAAGACGTATTTTTGTATGGTTGAGTTTGATGTACATAATTTATACCACATCCATCAATCACGCAAAATGTGTAAGGTATATGAGGCAGTTCACTATTCAAGAGTTGCATTAACACTAAGGGTGGCACAATTCTACAAATCCTTGATTCGATTTGACTTTCCATTTTAGGGTCATTTCAAAAGATGGGCTGCATACAAGAGAAACAATTTCTATTATTCTTTTGTAATGTATCACATTAGGCACTGATGGTCAAATTTAAATCTAACAATCCAGCTGCATTTAATGCATTGACAATGTTTTTGGCATTATTTGTGGTTACAGGTATGGTTGTATTTTGTCTGTCCAGTTTCCATCACTTGTGTATGATTCATAGACATGTTTCCATCCCAGCCCCCCACCCAGTTAGGTGGTGTAACGATCATCTAACTGAGTTGCTCTTGATGTCAGACCACCCCACAAACTTTTTGACGCGTTCTTAGAGAGCAACACTGTTATAAGATGCGACATGCTAGGCATTGTGCAGCATGACTAAGTACACTCAGTTAAATATTTTAATCCAGTGTTTTTCACCACCTAATAAGGCTGCAGGTCTGCTGCTATAAATAGCCCTATAGCGTTAGCTTTTGCGCGAGCTGAGTTTTGTGGAAGTTTTATTGCAATTGAGGATAGATAGCGATGGTGATTTCCTACGCGCATGTCGAAGCATAGCTTCCGCACTGTTGTCTTTTTGTTGACAATATAAAAGGCAAAATTTTTCCACAGTGGTGATTTAAAAGAATCAGGAGTGGCTTCTAACTCGTGTGCCGCGTCTGTCTTTTTCATCTTCTTCGCTTATTTCTATTCGCAATGAATCTTGGGTCTTCGCATCACAGGAACTATTTGTACGCGTGCAGTGCCGTCCCACACGTTACGAGCCTCACTTGAATACACTGATTTATCTGCGGCATTTTCACGTTATTTTCTGTCTCTACGGCAACAATGCCACAATGCTAATGTGTATATTTGTGTATACATAGAAATAAGGCGTGCAACCCACCAGAAATACTCTAGCAGATGTAAACAAACATGACAACTCAGCCAAGAACCACACTTTTGGAGCGCGATGGAAACCAATTACATTACTTCGCGCAGTGAGTCACATAAATATAATGTATTTTATTAAACGTAGACATTTAAAAGCTGAAATGTCTATTTACGTAATTACGTTGTCCATGTGTCACACTTGCAAACGGGGCATTCCGATACAGCACAATTACCATGTATACGGGTAACTGTCTGCCATTCATGTAAACAGATAATCTTGGATGTTTCAGAAACCGGAATTCCGAGCTTAACCCGAATACTGACTGCATGCAAACGTGGTCAATATGCTGCGCGATCGGAGTCCTCATTTGCTCTTTTTTTGCACCTGGGAGGAGGGTGAGAGCGGGGGAAGGAGGATCGTCCATACTCTTTGATTTCGAGGCAAGTTGTGATGTAATTTCGATCGATTTTGCCACTCCACTAGTTAACTTGAAATATACAACAAAAAAAGGCATTTTTGGCTGACAAGCAAAATTAAGAGTTTTGAGGTAGGGCTGTGCAATTAATCGAATTTCAATTACAATTATTACACTCAACAATTGCAAAATCAGCATAATCGTAATTAATATATATATATATATATATATATATATATATATATATATATATATATATATATATATATATATATAAACTAATCTTTTGAGTTGTTTAAATGTATTCATTTGCACCTTTTTTAAAATTTTAAACAAAAACAATTTAATATTTTTTTCGAACTTGCATAATTATAGTGTTTCAAAGAATTTTATTTGTTGTAATATTTTTTATTATTTTTTTTTTATGATTAAACATTTTCTTATTTTGTACCAAAAAATAAATGATCGTCCTATTGCGCAGTGCCCAAGCTGCACTCCAACTCCTAGTTTTTGCCAACAAAAATAAAATAAATAAACAAACAAATTTTATAATATATATTATTTTAAATTATGTTTGGTCCAAAAGGAACTTACATGATTATAGTGTTTGTTTCGCCCCATTTTGAGGTAAAGAAAAGTTCTTTTTACGCCCCAAAACGCATCTAACCATGGCCCAAAAACTGACATCCGGACCATACAGTCTGTTAAAAAAAAAACTATACCATATCACACCCAAAAAGTGGTACAATGTATTGCCAACTATGTGATTCTCACCCAAACTGTCTTGAGGGCAGAAGGTTGTTCTGCCACTTCTCCAATTCTTTGAGCTGGAGATCAAAACGTGGACTGATCACGCCACACTACAGGCAACAAAAGCACAAATATTCCATTGGCATTAGAATTGGACCATAAATTGGCATCAAGCAAGTAAGTGTGAAAGCAACAGTCATTAAGCTAGTAACTTCAGAGTGAGAAGTTAGGAAGCTGGTCAGTGAAGTGGGTCAATACCTTGTTCAACCTTCCTGTGAGATTGACGACTATTTTTCCGGCTCTATGGTCATCAATGATCTCAAACTCACCAATGTAACCTGGAAAAATGTTACAACAAAAATACCAGTTAAAGGAATTTTGGCCAATGTGTGAACTCCTGTATTGCAAACCACACAGGTAACCAACACCTACCGTGCTTCATCATGACAGTTAGGAAACGTACAATGACCTTGGAACATGGCCTGATGAGGACCTGTCGCTTCCCACGCTTCTCAGCATTGTTGATGCACTTCAAAGCATCTGCGAGAACGTTCATGCGCACCATGATGCCTGCAGCAAACAAAATGTTTAATTAAGATACCAATTTTACATTTACTTCCAAAAATCGAAAGGAAGAGCATAGCTTCACTCATTTGTCTTAATTTCTCAATCACTCACAGCCTCTCAGATTTACCAAACTGAACTTTTCCAACACTCAATAGGCCAACTGAGTTTATTTTATTCATCTTTTCTATTACAAGGTTGTTTAGATGTTAGTTGTTGTTACAGCCACTGGATGTATAACTGTTTATAGACAAAACGGTACTAGAAAATTCACTCGCAACAATTCTGGGCATTTAGCAGTAAAGACCAACAGCGACCCACTGAAATAGCAAACAGCAGTTTCGTTGCAATTTAATTGAACGATAAACGCACCATGGTACAAACGCAAGCTTATCTATACATTTTAGCACGGTCCATCACAGACCCTGTTGTCTTGCGGGGGTTTCTAAGCTAGCAGTGGTTCGCTATGATGTAGTCAGAGACGCCGTCCAAATGTCGAGGCTTTAATGAGTACAATATTTTTTAAGTACTCGCAGCAGAGACGCACACTGTGCTCAGTTAAAAAAGGATTTGCAAACAGTTAGCCATTTCCAAAACGCCTTTAAGGCAAGCACTGGTCGGCCTGAGGAGAACGGATGGCAAAGAGAAAAAGCCGCTCAAATGACGCCGTGAAGTGCTAGAAATGGACAATAGCCACTTTAAAGCGCTACCACATAAATACACTTGACGGTTATTATAACCACACGAGTATTAACAATAAGATGAAGTAGATATAGAATGGATTGTACATGACAAAATGAAAAGACATCTCACCGGTTTTGCAATATGGCGGAAAGAGGAAGTAGAAAGTGGTCGCAATGCATTGTGGGGAATATGTAACCATCCTTTAAGAATCATAAAATCAAATCCCGGTTCTAATATTTTCGATAACTACTCTGTTTTCTTGTAATTAATTACGCTTACAATTTTGTTTATTTTCAAGTATTTATTCTAATTTTAAAATAGTGATTTAAATCTCGATTTCCTAAGAATACAAACATCAAATTTAAATGAGCGCCTTCGCGTGGTGTGGATGAATAACTACACAGTTTAGATTTTGTTTGTAATGTTTGTTTGTAATTTTCGAACAATTTTCGCTTCCTCTTAATAAGATTAAGAACATGATTAATCGAATGATTACCCTTTTCATTGCATCTTTTCTTATTTTCTTATTGTTTTAGTTGGCCGGGTGGCCAGTGAATAGGACACTCGCCTGACAGTTCTGAGGTTGGTTTTGGGGGTTCGAATCTGAACTCTGGTCTTCCTGTGAGTAGTTCACATGTTCTCTCAGTTCTTGCGTGGATTTTTTGTGGGTAACTCCCACATAATAAAAACATGCACAATGCATATTAGGTTTATTGATGGTGTGATGTAAATGTGAGTGTGTTGTGTAAGTGTGTGCTGTCTGTACGTGCACTGCAATTTGCTGGGAACCAATCCAGGATGTACCTCAGCTTTCACCAGCAACCTTAATGATGGACCCCCCCCCCCCCATTTTAATGATGATAAGTGGTACAGAAAAGGATGGAAGAAGAATGTAAGTACAATATGAAAGACAGAATGCAGTGTTTAAAGTAGCATCCATCCATCCATTTACTTGACCGCTGATTCCTCACAATGGTTGCGGGGCGCTGGGCCTAGCCCAGCTGACTTTGGGCAGTAGGCGGGGTACACCCTGAACCGGTTGCCAGCCAATCCAGGGGTCAAAGTAGCACTGTTAGCATAACTTAATCATGTTTATTTTTAATCATGCCCTCTTAAAAAAACAACAACACAGAGACTATTTTTTCAAACTGAGTCTTGGGAATACATTTGACTGAATCATATTACTACCCTTGTTATATTGACCATTTGCACCGACGGCACGTGATCACGTGACTGCCCTATGACAAATGGCGGAAGGAAATGATTGTTGAATGGAAGTGCACGTGACCCAGAGCGACTTAGTGATTTAGCGACTGCTATTTTACAAATTAAAAGTTTGTATTGCCCATAGAGCCATGGAATCTACTACTTCAACCGAAGGTCGCCTGTCAGTCGCACATTTAGTCGGGACGCAATATTTACTTAAGTTGGAGATCGCTAGTTTGAAAGCAGCCCCTTACCTTCTGTTGCCTGCTGTTTTTACCAAGTTAATCAAATTGCCGACTTTGCCGGAAGTCACAGCGCACGACCTTTATCATTATGTAGTAAATGCCGTCTCTTCTCCTTACACCGGGGCTGATTCAAAAGCTTGTCGCTGGCTGAGTCTCTGGGACGAGATGCTACGCTCACACCGGGGAACAATATACCTCGTAATGCAAAGGTAAAACTTGTTTATCATGCTAGCTGACTTATTTTTAAATTGTCCATTCTATATTGGAATGCTGTGAATCCGTGAATACTTTGTGGCCTGCCAGTCCTTTCTGTTGCTTGCTGCTATCAATCTACGTCTTTTGTCTTCATTAGTAGGTATGCTATAAAAAGCAACATTTGGTTTACTCCTCTGTCTGTCTGTATAACCGACCGCACAGCAAAATATGACCATTTTATAATATAATTGATTAGATAAAGGACTTTACGCTGTACGAGATTCAATGATTACAATACAGGCAAGTGGCTCTTTTGCCGTCCAGCGTCCAGTAGGGGGCGTTCCCATGAGGACTGTGACGTCACGTGCAAAAGGTCAATACATCAAAGCCAACAAATGTAAGAAAGCGATTAATTTAACATGCAGTAAACTATGTGTATAAATGTGTTGGCGTAGCCTTGTGGGCTATAGATAAGCAAGAAAGAAAAAAATCAGTCAATGTGTTGGGGATGCATGTTTACAGTTTTGAGTTAGTTGAATAGATAGCAATTCTATGTCTGTACATTAAATGTTACAAATATTCAACATAAAAAAAAATAATAATGGTAGATTGGTGAAAAAAATCCATGACTAAACTGACAAATGCCTGGGTAGAACTTTATAAATAAATATACATGCCAAGCTAGTTTTAAAAAAAAAAAGTTGCTAAACATGGTGGGAAAAAAACGATTGTTCAAGTGATGCTTAATGCTGACATTTTGCAGGATCATCATGTCTCCTATAAAAGTGACACTCCTTTCTACCATGCTCAGTTCAAGATTTAAAGTGTGTTGTTTTGCATACCCATTGCCAGAACTTGAAAGACATACCATGTTCAAGTTTAAAGGAAAATATATAGAGAAAAAAGCTTGACCACTTGGAGCATACCTTGTGACCGTTGTTTCTTTATTATTTTGCTGGTTGCATAAAAAGTGATCACCTGACTCGGCCTCTCTTCTAACTTATGTTAGTCACCATTGCTATCCATGCTTACAAGGAAATCTGTGTCTCTTTTAGGATTCAAGCCCAGCTTCCGAAGGTCAAGACCCATGGCTACCAGCGTCTGGAGAAAGGTGAGCTCTTGTTGGGTTGCCTGGTCCACCAGCGTGGGGCAGGTGGGGTTACACTGAGGCCAATGGCAACCGTCCACTAGGTGGAATGGACAGCCTTTGGCTGGAGTTCTGTTGTTACGTGTGGCTTCCAAGCTCCTGTCCCAGCAGTGCAGGGCCCGGGGCAGAGATGTGCCTCGAACTTGGAAAGTCATCCAGTTGCTGAGAGAACAACAAGTGGTAGAGTAAATAAGTGGATGCAATTAACTCATTCACTGCCATTGCCGCCTAATTTTTAATAATCTCTTGTTTTGTTTTTTTTAATCATGAGTTAACGAGTGAAGTCACGCGATTAATTACAATTAATTTTAATCACCTGACGCCCCAAATTTTTTAATAATCTTTTCTTCTTTTTTTTTTTTTTTAAGAAAATATTTTTTAAAAAGATAATTAAAAATTAGGGGCGTCAGCTGATTAGAATTTGCGATCGTAATTAATTGCATGGTTTCACTAGTTAACTCACAATTAATCACACATTTTATATCTGTTCTAAATGTACAATAAAACAATTCATGAGTTTTCATACTCTTGTTAACAAAAGTGGGAAAAAATGTTAAACTAATAGAAATAGTTCAAATAAATTTTGGACGTTTATAGCCGTCAATGGGAGTGAATGAATTAAAAAGAAAAGATAAAAAATTTGGAGCATCAGGCCATTAAAATTTTAATTGTAATTAATCGCATGACTTTAATAGTTAACTCTTGATTAATCAAAAATGTTATATCTGTTCTAAATGTACAATAAAAAATTCTAGGTTTTCATACTCTTGTTAACAAAAGTGGATTTTTTTTTTAAATTAATAGAAATAGTTAAAATAATTTTTTTACTTCTATAGCTGTCAATGGCAGTGAATGAGTTAAAAACAAAAGTGAGCCGTGACAACTTGTAAGGTATCAACAACCATCTCTGGTGTTTAGGAATAAATATTTTATGGGTACAAAAGTTCATAAAAAATTATACTCTAGTGTGTAATGAATACATCATACCTTTTGGTGATTACCATATGGGAGAGGCAGGAAGGCGCAAATACTGCTCTAAAGGATCACACAAACAAAAAAGGGCAAGTCATTTGTAGGGTCGTTACTAAATTATAATATGCTCCACCAAATTATTCTTTTGGAACATACGTGACATCTCTCAAGGAGTTCTTCAACTCCCTGCCTAGGTTCTGTATGTATTGCCACTGTTTATTGCTCATGTGCTGGCCTCCAATGTAGATGTTCTCCACCCTCAGCTGTTCCTCATCAAACAGCCACTGCACAACAAATAGAGGGGCTGCAGACAAAACAAGGGGTGCTGTAACTGCAGCATTTAACTGAGAGAAGTAATGCTGAGAAATTCTATCGCTGAGTTGAAATGAATTAAGGACTCTCGAGCAATCTGGAGGCATGGATATGGACATTCAGCAAATTCTTTCTTTCTCTTATGTCCCTTAGTTATGTTATGTTAAGAGATATAAGGGACTAAAAAAATGGAATCCCTAAAAGCACTGTTTTTGTTAATGCAATAGTTGATGTAAGAACTAAAGTAGTTTTGGTTATCAAGAAAATCATGAAAATGGGTAGATATCAGTTCTTAACTTAAACTTTTATGAGCTATTTTTGTCAAGGATCAAATAATTAACAGGGCATTTCTGCTCTTGACACTGAGCTATTGAATACGTTTAATCTATTTTTGAAGGCCACTTACAAGTCAAGGTAGAATACAGCTTGTAGCCAAAGAAGCACTGCCACTCCTCCCCTTTCTTATATAGCCGACGACACCTATCAGGCACCACACCGTTCCACAACCTGACAAAATTATTGGTGTTATAAACGTCAACAGATCTTACCATTTTGCAGAGAAATATAAAGCCAGGCTTTGTTTGGCAATTTGTACCTTAGGCCGGCCTTGATAGCATCTTCAGGTGAACAGGTGACTGTTTCAGGGCAGTTTGGTGATCTCTGGTGTTTACTTTCGAGAAACCAACCAGAGTCCACCAGACCGCGGACCTGCGCCTCTGCACCAAGCTGCGCCAGATAATTGGCCACTCTCTCGATATTCAGCAAGACTCCTGTGCCCCCAGCACTGCAGGGAAGATTAGAATTATTGTTAAGTGGCTTTTGCAAAGAAACTCTAGTCCGCAGTATTTGTGCGGTATCAAAGCTAATGGGTGGACAGACCAGCTCCGTCCTTTTTTGTACCACTTGTCTGATTGGGGTTAGTGTACTGATCAAATGTCAATCACAGGGTGCTTGGGAATGGTGTTAATGGGCAGCTGGTCCAACATGCCAACTCACAAAAGTTATTTCAAACTAATATAGGATTCTATTTTAGGCAGCAGAGACCGTGATGATCATCAGATATTGATTTATTTACAAAAGGCAGTCAGCATCACAGCTTGAGCAGTGAAATTAGTTTACCTAGTGCCAGACAACAAAACCACCTTGGCCTGCTTGATCCCTTTAGGAATAAGGTCTTTGATGACCTCTCGGATGATGAGCGATCCCATGAAAGCATACTCAGCTAGTAAGAAATACAGACATTAAATGCAGGCGCGCTATTGTTATTAGCTGACAAAATACATCTAGCTTTCTTTCTGCGGAGACGCACTTGCATTTGTACTTCTATTCCGTTCTTTCTCTTTTCCTTGTCGTTGATTTGGAGGAGCGGTCGGGGCAGGCCCAGTGCCGCTCCAGACATCACTGGAGCAATATGGGATGACTCTACAGAAAAGGACACATTCACTCTAGTGATGAACCCATGAGCTGTAAACCATCCCGCAATTATCCAAAAATGCGATTACAGAGGTTCTTACACAAGGTTTGTGTTGTGCCAATAAGGATTCTCTGCTACTTGCGATGACAGTATGCCACGTCCTGTAAATCAAGCAATCAGTAATCAATCACAGCTTCTTCTCTAGTGCTTAACATGCAAATACGAAGATTGATTATGGGCGTGTGTATGACAATAAGTTGACTTGCCAGTTTTTGTCTGGGGCCAACCCGTTGAGCTCATTAGTCGAGGGATATTTTGGTACCTGGAATCACAGGTCTCTTTGCTGTAGCAGCACCAACCACCTAAAAAATAGGGAAGACTAATATTAAACATCCGGGCACAGAATGAGAAGCTAGTCAATCACAGAGTGTGTGATGAATGTGAGTCGGAGGGCAATGCACCTGCAGTCTTGACTCAAGCATGTATCCTTTAATTTGATACTGCTAACGAATGCTGTTTTCACATTTGATCTTTGTCATAATGAAGTAGCAGATTCTACTACCACTAACTTACAAAATACAAAAAAGGTACACAGTAAATCTTGCAGAGTAGATTTTACTCGAGACAGAGTCTATTTGGTCCCACTCTAAACAGAGTAAAATTTACACGTGGAAGAGAGTAAAATATTGAGAATAAATTTTACACAAAATATTTTTACTGTATACAATAAAATTGGTCTATCCAATGACAAAAACCTAGTAATTTTTTCACTCAGAAATTATAAGTAAATTTTAGAAGAACATTTCTTGAGTACATTTTATTAGTTTATTTAAATAAAAAAAAGTTACACAAGGGTTGAGGAACGAATTCACGACCTTTAGCTTGGGATACTGCCACTCTACCACCTGAGCTACGCCACTCATACTGTTTGCGAATATCCAAAAGGAGAATGATTTTGGTCTTGGAGGTACAAAGATTCCAGCTGACGAGCAATTTCCTAACACACAGTAGGAGTAGCATGGCTCAGGGCGTAGATTAGCTGTCTCCCCATCTGAAGTTGTGGGTTTGTTCCTCAACCCTTGAGTGCCTTTATGATTATTTGTATGATTATTTTTTAGATAAACTAGTAAAATGTTGTCAAAATCCTCTCCTTGCAAAATTTACTTTGAATTTCTGAGTAGTTTTTCATGGGATAGGCAAACTCTCTTGTACACAGTAAAAATACTCACTAATATTTTACTCTCATCCAATTGTAAATTTGACTCTGTTTAGAGTGGGTCAAAATAGACTCTGATTAGAGTCAAATTCACCATGTAGACTATATGAGCGAGAAAGAGATCTAGTTGAAGCATCAGCTATGCGTATTTCTAATCCGAAACACACAGATGGCTGACTGCAACCAAAAAAGGAGAAAAACAGAAGATGACATCCCCATTTGAATTCCAAAGGGGGCGTCAACGCCAAACAAGCTGACATCTTGGGGACCAAATTAACCAGAGTGTTTTTGAAATACTCACCTTCCAGAAATAACAGCCATCTGCGGCTTCCTCTGATCTCTTTTAGGTAAAACCTGAAGTCAAAAATCACAAGTTGATGTTGCGCTTCAGCTTGCATCTCAAAATTATGCTCTTATTATAGTTTTAATAATCATTCAAGGAGAATTGAATTGACACTAAAAGATGAAATATGAAATAAAGGCGAATTTCCATTTCGTCTCACCCAGCTGGTGTCCCATCGTTACACGTAACATGCGGATTCTTGAGAAAGTGCAACCTCATTTCATCTGTCTGCTGTTTAGCGACCCGAGCTCCTGCAGCATCATCCCTTGTAGAGTTACCACCACTGGTACCTCCAGTAGCTCTGTTGTTCAAACTGCTCCCAGCAGAGATTACAACCTCGGGTAAAGGCTGGACGCCGTTGCCTGCTTGGGTCCCATGTGGAGATTTCTTGCTGGACTGAACTTTTGTATTCTTACTCCAACTCTCCCCCAGCAAAAGCAAGAAAGCAATCTGGCCAAGTATCTTCATGTCTGCTGATAATATTGTGCAATAAAAACTTAATTTATTATAATTCATCAATTAAGAGATATAATCTGCTGGATAATGTTAAAATAAGAAGTGGACATACCTATTTTAAAAAATAATGCAGGCCTGATGACGAAATCAGCAGTAGCAGGTGTAAAAAGATGATGCCAGTCTTGAGTGGCAAAAGCGATTTGACGATGTTTCGATGAAGCCCGCAAATCATCACTGAGCTTTATAGTGCCACCATATGGATCCGAGTTCCTCCCATTTTTTTCCTGAAGCTCCAACTGACGACTCACATCAAGGGGAGGTACTGGATGACCAGTGTTGAGGAGAAAAGATCTCCTTAACATATTTCTTTGCACACATTCAGCAGCAAAGCACTTTGCCATCTGACCGCAGCCCAGGAACATGCTTCCCCGCCTGCCCCCCACGTCCTTTTCTTTCTATTCCCTCTCCCCTCATAATCCTCTGATTGCTCGACTCTCCAAACGCGGTCCATGCTGGACATAGTTTCTCCCTTTTAAAAGGTTACAACACATTGAAGCAAACCATAAAAATACAGCAACATATACAAAAACAAGAAATTGAGATGTTTTTTTCATAATTAAAAATTCATTTGCAGGTGTACAGGTATCATAACATTAAGGCTAGTCAGTACTCACTGCTCAGCATTTGACTGTTTTATTTCCATTTGAAATAGAAACTCAGATTTTATCTTAGACTTGTGTACTGTAAAGTTAGAGTAAAGCATTTCTTTCCTCGCTTTTGATTGAGACATTTTAAGCATAGTGTCATAACGCTTTTACCCGTGGCTGCGTTTTGATCCAAGTCAGTCTGGAGCTTGCAGACTCTTGGAGAGTGCGTTTGATGAAGACAGACAGACCGTTTGAAACTGATCCTCTGCTGTACCCATGGGATAACTCAGTGGTGACATAGCGCCGATCACGAGCCTTGGGGCTCTGAAATTCTCATCAATGAAATGCACACCATCCTAACATGCCAATCACAGCAAATGATGGATGCTTGAAAGGCCAAGTATACAAAGGCAATGTGGGTCTATGGGGCTGAAGGGAATGCTGGATGTTTGGAGAGTAAAGAGTAAGGCGCAAACCCTAAGAATAAATGTATTACATTAATAAACACTCACAACTACTCCCCCCTTTAAAAGGTCTAGATATCCTCTCACATTCAAAATGTAAGACATTTTAATATGATTCTACCCAACATCAGTAAAAATGATTGGTAATTATTATTATTGTATTCAGTCAAACAGCGGACAGTCTTTTGCGATTATCAAGAGCATTATAATGACCAAGAAATACAGCACAAACAAAACAGAATCATTGACCAAGTATTTTGCTATGGCCAGGGAAAAAGAGGAATTGTTGACTTATGTTCAAGCATTCGTGCTATTTTAAACTACAGCCAGAAAGAAAACAGAGCTAGTAAAATGTGTGTTTGAGATCATATCACCTAAATGCAGTAAAAATGGACCCCAAAGACATCACTATACTGAATTTGATATCCTAAGCTGAACAATTCTTCATTCCTTCACTTGTCTAGACAAACTTCTCATAAATCAGTGCAAAAGTCTGTTTAACAGATTACCTGAAATAGCTAAAAAAATAAAATAAAAGAGGCTACTGAAGATCTATCAGCAGAACAACAGCATATCACTAACTAAGAGATGGTAGCCTATTGCTGCTATTTAGTTTTTCTTACTGGATTGGATATATTTTTCTTTCCAACCAGAGCAGCAATTTCCCTACGGGTAAACAGTGAACAGCCTATCACATCCACCGTATGTATGCAAGCATAAAAAAACCCGTAAAAAAATAAAAATAATTATATATGTATATATATATATATATATATATATTTAACCACTACTGAAGATCTTGTATTTATGTAATAATGTGTAGAAATCATGAGTTCCCTTCTTAAAGGTGCAGTACCTCTCCTCTTTTGTGTTTAATTTGACAATACGCCCCAAATTTACATAAACTTTGTGCTGTCATCTGCAGTGAAAGCTTATTCATATACAGTAGTTCACATGAGAAACATGGTTCATAATTTGAACTGCAGCAGTGAAGCGATGTGAATAATACTACCAGGCTGATTCGTTTCATTAAAGGGGAAGTCAACCTTAAACATTTCTTGACAATAATATGTTATATGTGACCTCATTAGTCTAAACAGGACATTAGGATTAATATTACATTTGTGGAGTAATGAGGCAAAATCCAGCCGTTTTTTTTTATCCTTCTTAGGCTAATCACAGCTCACCGGTTGTAATTAATTATGTGAGAACATAATTAATTGCAGCGTCCATTCGTCTTTGTTTGTCTCCCCGACCCTCCTTGGCGCTTCCTGGTTTCGTTCTGCCCTAAACAACGCCTGATTGGTCAGGTCGGTTGCAAACGTATCAGCGGGAGTGGTACAAGATGTATTTCTCGTAGTATTTGCGAACAAATACTGCGAGAATTCAGCTTGCTGGCAAGGTTAACAATCAAAAGTCAAAAGACTTATCATAACTTATCATAACACATAAACCACATAAACCACACATGGTGACATCAGGAAGGCACATTTCTAATTATCACAGAAATAAAGAAGGAGATGGACTAAGACAACCTTCTGATTTATTTTTGCTATGTCCTGACATTTTGTGGAGTTTTGTAAATGATAATGGCACATTAGCCAGTCCTATGTCAGAAAAATGCTGAAAAATGGCATGTTGTTCAACCCATTCCTTAAATTCCGCAATTGACATGGTGTCTGGAGGGCTATAATCCTAGCCTGCACTCTCATGTGACTGGAGCAAGCCACTACTCTGGCAGAGGGACGCAATGTGCTCCAGTGAACAGTTTGAAGTGTGTTAGCCCCAAAGTGGCCTTGGGGGCAGATGACCACTAGCCCCGTATGTATACATAAATTTATAACCAGCATGACGCCACACCATGCTGAACATACAAACACGCTCATCAACGGGTCTTTCTTTAAATACTGTATAATATCCGTTTAATGCTGCTAAAAGCTATTATTAAATATGCATTGTTCAAAAATGTAATATTAATCGTGTTCAACATTGGTCTCAAACTATGGTCATATGTATTTCAGGCTACACACACACACACACAAAACATTTTAACAATTAGGGGGAAACCAATTACTTTCCTAAATGTAGTTTATAGCTGCATGTACAATGGGTTACATCACCTTTCGGATCCCTCAACTAAAGCATCCAATGACATGATTCACTAGGTATGTATGCGCCAGGCATGCCAAATTGGACAGTAGAATGTGTACTGTTTACTATTTATGAAGTTGCCTCACTGTGTGTGGGTGTTCTTTAAGCCCGCGCTGCGGCGTAATGTGAATAGTTGACCTCGATAAGCGAATGTTTGAGAAGCTTGAATGAGTCTGCTCAAGATGCTTCTGGGGAAACTCGATATGTGCATATGAAATTTGAGCTTTGTATCATTATGCACCACTATGTTCAATGAAAATTGAGTTGCAACTAATGAATAATTTACATTTTGAAAAACCTCCTGAGATCATTTTGTGTTACTCAGCAGTACTGAATAAAGTATTGTATCTGTCTTTCTATCTATCTATCTAGTTTGATTAATAGTCAAACTGTAATTGAATGAGATTTTTTATTTATTTATTGTATTGTATATGCTTGTATAGAAAATACACAAAGATTACTTTAAGCCTTTAATGTGCGCCTCTCACTGGCCACAAAATTAGGTACAACTGGAGAATCTAATGAGATCTAATACATCTTCACAAAGATACTATTTCTCAGTTTCGATTGACATAATTAGATAAGTAGGCCTATTAATTTTACAATATGTTTATTAGTTATTTGCAGTACATCATACTTTAGGGTTTAGGTTTATACTGGCACAATTTTTAAGACAGCTCCAATTGTGTGAAATGTGTACTGGTGTTGATATTTTAGCTTTAAAAAAAGTCTGCTTTTACTTAGTGAGGAATTTATCCTGGTGCTCAATGCACATGAAACCAAGATCATACTGTACAATAAAGTGATACAGTACAATAATCCATCATTTTTCAAGGGCCAGTATGAGATGAAGCCCGTTAAAAAAAAAAAGTCAATTCACAAAGAATGAAAGCTGTCAGACATGTAAAAAAACGTATAACATATAAATCAGTGCTTCAGACAAAACCAATGTGGAGTATTGGTTACCATAAACCGCAGACAAGCCACTGAAGAGTCTGGAGAGGCTGAAGCCAAAGGGCATTACTACCTGTATCCGAAAATTTTTATGACTCTTGCGACACAAGATTTACAATGACAATTATTTATGGCTGTCTCAGACTGTCCCAGTTTAGTTCAGTTTTATTGCACTTTTTTATTCTCTGTTGCCAAAATCCGAAAATTCCTTTAAATGCAACGTAAGAAAGGAATGTTGATAATTCTCTCTATCGCTATCTCGTGCTCTCTCTCTCGTACGCACACACATGCGCACGCGCGCACATACACACGTACACACTGAAGACAGAATAATGTTGATCTGGGTAATATTGTACAGTATTTACAGTTCTTTCACAATTTAGTTATAAGTCATTTAATTTGGAGCCACTGTACCTTTACTGCCAGTTGTTTGGCCATTTGCATGCCAGAGAGGACATGAAACTACACTGGTTAGTTTAGCGCTAGCTAGCAGCTTCTATGGCCACCATCGGATGGATTAAAATCAGTCAAAAATGATAAGCGCGTTAGTAAACAGATGGATGGTATGAAGATTACCTTGTGCTCTGCCGTTTGACAGTTTATGGTGGGGACACTAGTGGTTTAAGTACGTAAACATCTTTAACTAAAGATTGATGCTTCATTGCCGTTAGCTCATTTGTATGTAGGACATGCTTTCAAAAAAGCGATTGTGGATTTGAGGTACGAGTCCATCCCCGAAGCAGTATATATGACAAAATATGACAACAAATGACAATATGTATGAAAACAACAACGATCTGGGCCCGGTTGTTCAAAACTCGGTTATGTCTTTAACCACTGGTTAAGTAGATTTAACTGACCGTTAACGGCACTGTTATCTTGTTATTCAAAACTCTGTTAACTTTAACCAGCTGTTAACTTGCCGTTAACTTTTTAACAGTGTGGTTAACTCTGTGTTCGTGGCTAATGCTGCCTTCATGATGCCCGTTGTGTATCGAGGGCTTGGCTTTGACATTGCTGATTATTCTGATGAAGAGTTATACGCACGCTACCGCTTAACAGGAATACAATGCCAAGTCTCATGAGTCAAAAGAGAAAGAATAAAAATGTGTTTTTTTAAGATGAGTTCTAAAAATGGACAGTGAGGGAGCTTGCCCAACATTTAGTGGAAGGTGATTCCAAAGAGAGGTTACTTGTAATGTTTCTTGTTTGCTTTCACGTCAATAATCAAACAGACCACAACACTGTGAATAGCGGCTAATTATTAACGTTTTTAAAATTAGATATTATAATAATATTTTTTTAATTAATTTTAATGAAAAACAGTAATTACAAATATTAGTAATCATTACAAGTGTTAGATAAAAAAATACACACATATTAGAAGTATGTAAATACAAAAACAACACAAATAAAAGCAATTCTATCAAAAAATATTACACAAAAAAATACAAATCAGTCAAAAATACAATTACGTTAGACCAAAAAAAACTGACAAAAATATGAGAAACAAAATTAAACAAAAACATGCAATATTCTATGCTACAAAAATATTACACAAAATAGTCACTGAAAATAAACACAGAAGAAACATTTAATTATAATGAATTAAAAAATTATAATAAATAAATAAATAAACTTGCTTCAATCATTGATTGAATAACGTTTGGTTGGTTAGTCGTTTGGATAGTGTCCATTCCTTTTGCCGACCCGGAAGTAAACAAAAAGAGGAATTGTGGGATATATCTGTGCTAACCAATGCCATAAACGGCACGGTTAATTTTAACGGTGCCGTTAACTAATAGCGTGACTAACCATGTTTTGAACAACGCCTATTTAACGGTCGGTTAGTTAATGGTGGGTTTAGAATTTAACCGGCGGTAAGGGGTTAAACAGTGGTTAAAATAACAGAGAATTGAACAACCGGGCCCAGATATTTATGAAACTACACAATATTGCTCCGTTATCCCCATCAATACCTCGAAATTTGACGCCAGAGGTGCACTTTAAACAGGTGCACCTTGCATAAAACAGAGCACTACGAATAAGGGACTGAAATAATACCACATCTTGTTAACAATTTTACAAGGCCATATTGACAAGAAAACAAATCATAGCTTTCTGAATATAGAAAAAATATATTATTATTATGATGATGATTATAGCTGCTACATCTCTCTGTATGTAAATATTCTAAATAGTATTTAGCATTATATTTATTAAATACAATTCAGTTCATCTCTTGTAGGAAGATGTAGTGATCAAATGCCTTAAGATAACAGCTGCCATTCCATTTAAACCATATGCAAAATACTATTCTGTTGCAGATTTCAATCATTCACCCCGTGCCCATACATTGTCTCCCAATGTCATTGGAACAAGCATACCATTTTTTGCGTTAGTTGAAAGGATGGACAGTAGAGAAGAAGATTATTTATAGGAAATGGCGGCCATGTGACCCGTTGAACCTTAAGGTCAGATCTGATGTGCAATGCACCTCAGCTAAAATAACTGCTCTGACCTCATGCAAAAGAAAATAGATCAAAGGCTGCAACTCTGCTCTGACCTTTGACCCTTCTGCTGAGATGAAGACTGTTGAGAATAAACACGTGCTGCAAACACGCCAAAGACATACAGTATGAGAGGTATCGATCCTAGTAGTGCTTACCATTTCACATATTAACAGTCATAAATAAAATCTTGCAGCAAATTATATCATGGCATGAAACCAAGAAAAGTAATGTAGATTGAATGTATGGTTTTGTGGGTAAAAATGTTGATGTTTGATTGATCATCAAAATAAACTAAAAGTGGACTTGGGTGTATTGATAGGGAATTGCTTGATCGTCAAAATGAACTTAATTGGCCAATTGTACACTCAAATAGAAGTACAACTTCCAGTTCAAGAAAAACTATGACACTATTGGAATGTCCTTCATTTGTACTTGGTACTACTACTTTGTCATAAAATGTGTGATGATCTTCATCTAAGTCACAACAAACAAAGTATGCAAAAATAATAACAATACAAACAACTATATGATTTAAGGATTTTATTCAACACCCTGTCTATCAATGTCAGAAGATTGGAGCTTCCGTGACCCCCACAAAAAAAAAAAAAGTTTAGAGTTTGCATTCCCCGATGTGAACCATGCCTCACACACACAAAAACAACCTTCCAGCAGACCTACAATTAATAATTGTTAACTTGGATAAAGCTGGAAAGGGTCACAAAAGTATCTATAAAAACTTTAATGTTCAAGAGTCCATATAGTAAGACAGATTGTTTTTAAAGGAAGAAAGTTTCACGCTTTTTCTACTCTCCCTAGGCATGGCCGTCACATGCAGGTACAGAAAGAGCACAGCGTAAAATACCAAATGAGGTGAAGAAAAATACTCAGATGCTGGCTAACTCTCTGGAACATGCGAAAATCTCTGTTCAAAAGTAAAATACTAAAAATGAATTGATGTTGTTGGAAGGTCCTACAGAGGAAGTCACTGCTGTCCAAAACACATTTGCTACAGGGTTTGAAGTTTGCAAAAGAGCACATGGATACTCCACAGCACTACTGGTAAAGTCAGCAGTGCAGAATCCAGGTCTGGAAAATAAACCCCCTGCCACAGGTGCTTCTACTCAACTGGCAAGTAAACAAGTGGAAGCACCTGTGGCATGTTTTTTACTTTCTGGACCTGGATTCTGCGCTGTGGACTTTACCAGTATAGTGCTGTGGAGCATCCATGTGCTCCTTGGCAAACTAGCAGGTAAACAAGTAGAAGCACCTGTGGCCAGTGGCGTAGGAAGGGTGCCCAGGGGCCCCAAGCAAGAAGGGATTGAGGGCCCTGGCAGATGGGGTATGGGTGGGGGGTTGGCACGGGGCACGACAGACAACCATTTGTCAGAGGCATGTTGTTAAATTTTTAAATTGCACATCTGCATCTTAAAGAATCAACATGAATTGTGCTTTATTCAAATAACTTGTTGAAACAAAATAAAAACAGTGATACTATAGTAAAGTGCACATTGGGGCCTACATTTATTCAAACAAACAACATTTGGAACCAAAAATAGAATAAAGCACAGGACACACCTTGTCATTCAATACTATGCTTTATTTTCATGACTATGTACATTGTAGATTCTCACTGAAGGCATCAAAACTATGACGACAACTATCGGACACATGTGGAGTTATGTACTTAAGAAAAAAAGGTGAAAATAATACAATAAATATATACATAAATAGCCACCCTTTTCTCTGATGACTTTTTTTGCACATTCAATGTGGTGGTGGTGGGGGCGGGGGCGGGGGGGGGGGGGGGTCGATCAAAAGCACATACTAACTGAGAAGCATGATGGAGGGCACATCATGGTTTGGGATTGTTTTGCTGGGACTGGATGGATTACTATTTTCAATGGAAAAACAAATTCCCAAAGCAAGACATTGTGCGGGAGAACTCAAGACATCTGTCTGCCAATTGAAGCGTAACAGAAGATGGGTGATGCAACAGCACAACAACACAAAGGACCCAAGTAACAGAGCAAAACAAGAAAATACACCTTCCGGAGTGGTCCAGTTGGAGTCTTGACCTTAACTCGATTGGGCTGCTTGGGATTGATTTTGAGAGTAATTCACATCAGTTATCCCGAGAATATTGCTAAACTGAAATGGTCTGAAATTCCCCCTGAACATTCTGCAGTGACATCCATGTGTTGTGTTTAGTAAAAACAAGGAAATTGTTTGTGTAGTATTAGGTTAAGAAAAACGTGTTTATTTTGGTGAATTATGTGAAGATCTGATCGCATTTTATGACCAATTCAGTAATCAGGAATTGCCGAAAGCCAGAAATCCCAAGAGTTCACTTAATTTGTCTTGCAACTGTGTATAATAACCACAAAAAATCAGCCAAAGTATTAAAACAAGCACTTTATTATTATTATTTTATACAAAATCACACACGTTCAGAAGCACAAATTGCAGCTTTGCACCCCAGCTGGATGACATTTTTAAGTAGCCAGTATCCAGGTACCTAAATCAAAATGACAAAATCAGCACCAAATTCAGAAAGCCCCAAAAAAATACAGTTAGATCCCACTGTTAGACACACAAGTTTCCACCTTTTCGCAGACCCTCCTCCCCCTATAAATAACAATAAATAAATAAAGTAAGGGGGTATTTATAAATAAATTTTATAATTTTAATAAATTTACATTGATTTTCTCTATTCGCGGGCCGTCCCAGGGGTTCATTGCACTGTATTCACTGCATCAAATAAAGGATATAAAAAGTTACACAGCCCTGTTGAAATTAAATTATTTCAAAACTTTTTTTGAACTTTAAATGTGACCTACAGTACCATAGCCTATACAACTCATGTGAAAACAAACAGCCAATACTTTCCAGAAAGTACGGCAGCTCCTTCAATGTTGCCTTCAGCCTCTTGGAAGCCGCCCTGAAATGCAGGTCTTAAAAATGTCCCTGTTGTGCCATATTAACTTCCATTGAAAATAAACGGGTTCACTGTGTTCTATTATTATATGTCTTGAAAATAATTTTGTACCGTTCCCCTCACCAATACCTTTAAAGAATAAGATCCCTCTGATGATGTGGAAGCTCTCTGTGGCTCATGTGCTACAAGATGTGACTACAAAAATGCCAGGAAAAGCCTACTATGAATTATGAATGGGATTAATCATAAGTATGTTTAATTGTGGCATGTGTGTGCTTACTCCTATTTAACATGAGTTTGAATGTGATTGGTTAATTGGGTTCAACCTGTACATATATAGGTCCACATTAATGATAGGAAAAATTAGGACACGCGGTCTCTTTTCTTTATATCACAAAAACTTGGACTTTGAACAGGGCTGTGTAGATTTGTTATATCCACTCTAGATATTGAGCGACATATTGTTCCAACAGAACCCCATACTTACTGATTCAGCATCATGTTCCAATCCTAAATCGTGATGCTCCATCTCATCATCTCGGAACTCTTTTATAACCTAAATAGACACAACACGCACACAGAACCAAAGCCAAATTAGTCTTCTTTTTTTTTTTTTTTTATGTATGCAAGACCGCTGTATAAACCCCATTAAGCTTAATGAATTTCATAAAAATTTCCAGAGTGGATTCATTTCAGTTTCACCGCGAATACAATGCCAAGAGAGTGAAAACTGCTGTGAGGCTTTTTACCATTTGCAACAATAGCTTGAAACATGTCCCATACTTTTTAAGGAAACACAAGCAATATGACCAAATTCCGCCCGTGTTTATATCCTGATATAATGCAGGCTGGACGGTGACACACAAACAGTCGAGCTGCAAATATGGTTTTAAATGAATTAATTATAGTTTTGAGACCTTTTTGTGGTCAAATTAACTCACTTTTTTCCCCATAGCCCTATAAATGAGTTAAGACATAATTTCAGTTATTCTTTGAAGACTGGCTGTTGTCACTAAAAATGTCTTTAAAATGCTGTAACATGTTTTGTATCCGTTATTTATCTGTTTGTCTACCACAATCTCTCAATCCACAAACTTGCTTGGCTGGCTAAGTAGTAGATAGTACTGCCACCTGCTGTTCAATTGGGCTAAAAATGAAATGTGTGTCTACAGTAGAATGATAAAAATAAAAAAAAAGGTTCCAATAAAATGAAAATAAATCTAAACACCAGAGAAAAGAGTGTTGTTAACAACACTAGCAAGTTTAAACGAGTACATAAAAATAGGCTTCAGAATTGTGAAATATCCTTCTCAAAGCCGTACTTAGCTGTCAACAAAATAGCACTAACTATAACCTGGAAAACTGGATGCTACTTTGCATAACATATTTCTTATGCCTACACATAAATACAAATTGGGGAAAAAATATTGGATGAACTTAAAAATATTTTGAAGTAATGCGGAAATACGACTCCCTTTGTTGTTGATTTTGTTTGTTTGTTTTCATATACTGGTACACAGTTTGCGACAATATTTATGAGTGTTAAAGAAAAATAAAAAATTGAAGTGGGATTTTTTTTTTTTTTCACATGTAGGATTTGAGCTTTGTCCCATGTAAAATAATACATTTAGTGTTACCTGAAATGTTTTAAATTGTGTGAATGCATATATTTTTTTAAATTTCTCAATTATTTCCGAAAATAAAAAGAATTAAGTTGTTTTTAGTACTTAATGCAAGCAAGCAGTCATTTCAGTTTTAACCAGAAAGTTATTAGCAAGCACATGCAAACTCCACACACTGATTTAAAACCACAACCTCTGAACTGTGAGGGAGATGCGTTAAGCAGTCATCCACATCCATACATGCAGTATATAAAATTGAATTAAATACAAATACTTTAAATACATTTTGACACCAAACACATTCTAATTTATTGTTTAATGAATTTGTGTTCTTGGTTGTCTTTTTTATTTCTTACTTTCAAATACAAAAAGGCAGTGTTATGGTTGATTGTACAATGGACTGTCAGTCTTAATTTTTTCAAGTACAATGTTAGCCATTTGGCCCAAAATTATAATTGAGCCAACAATTGAAACAACAATGTGTTTATGAATGAATGTGTTTGTGAATTTTAATTTAAATTACATTTTATACGTGTTAAATTGGTGGCACGGTGACTGGCCGTATAGTATATACTTTAAATTAATTAAAAACATTCAGGTTAAAATAAAAGAATGATTTATTTTAAGTAATAAAGCCAACTTAAATTTTGGACCACTTGAAGTAATCGGTTTGTGTCACCTTAAGAAATGAGTTTACATAAAGTTAAAAAATTTCAAGTTGCACTAAATGAATTATTTGTGTGGGTCAAAGTTCAAATATTAGTTCAAATATTAAGTGTGACAAAACAAAAACAAAAATCAATAAAACTAAAATGGTGACAAAGAGTTTACCACGACAGCATATTGTGTACTACATAGTTCCTTCCTACTCTTTGCACGTGTTTTCAGCAATTATCTTCAAACATGTCAAATGTATTTCGAAGCAAATGTAAACCGGTGGAATGTGTTCTATGCACAAATGAATATCTGTGGCAGAGAGCGGCATATAATAATCTATTGTTTTTTTTGTTTGTTTGCGTGTTTGTTTTCTTTAATATTCAAGCATAACAAAAGAGAGCCCTCACTTGTAATAGTTCAGTATATCTGTCAGGATCCTTCTCCATCAGAGTTCTTATCTGGCTGTTATAGTGCTCAGAGATGCTCTCTTCCACCGCCACAGTACAGGCCATGGCCACCTCCTTGCCCAACATTGCAGTAGATGCCCCTTTAAAACAGAGACTACAACTTTACTAAAAGCATAATCACATAAACAATATATAAAAAATGTTTTTTGAGATGCGTATAATCGGACACCTTTAATATATCAAGATTCATGTGATGAAGCACATGAAGATGTTACCTACGACTTGTACAACTTCACATACATTCAATTAGAAATGAAATACAGGTACAATGCAGAAGACTTCAATTTACAAACGTCACACTTTAGTTCAATGTTCTGATGGTGTGGTGTGGTACCAACCTAAGAAATAGCCAGCGACGTTCCAAAGTGGTAGCAGTGCTGTAGGCCGGACTCTGTTCTCAGCAAGTATTTCATTAAATTTCTCAAGATGTTTTTTTTCTTGATCCCACATTTCCTGTAATAGAAGAAACAACATCTCACAAAAATCGAAGTAACGACAGAATGAACAACTTAAAGTCTAGGAACATTATTATTTTATTTACTGATGAAGTGCTGTCCATAAGTGTAGGTGTGTCTGATTTAATGAACCCTGGAGTTTGAGTGGCAGACAAAGCGCAGTCTTGGGGCCTCAAATACAAACATCAGTCCTTCAGTTGAAAGTCCTTTAAAAGCTTCCTCTGAATATTGCCAGGTTAAAATTAATTTTGAAATCCATCCATTACCTGAACCACTTATCTCACAAGGTCATTCAATCTCTTTTCACAAGTCTGAATTATGACTGCATCGTGAGGCGAAGAACATATTCTTCTCTTACCTGGATGAGAGTTCCAGTACTAGACCTGCCCAACACTGCCATCTGGCCGGCGTAGATACGATTGGCACCATATTCACCTGCATGGTCCACACGGAGGATGCGGTCAAGCATCTGCTTCTCTGTCCTGTCACGCGGGGGCGGGACCACACTGTAATTACGTGAACTCCACAGGGACGCTGCAATCAGATTTATGAAGAGTTGAAGACAGATAGTTTCACATTAAGCATCTGTCTTCGGAGCTCAAGGTACATAACCCCACCCATGAATGTTTATTCTCTCCGTTTTACGAGACACACTTTAATAACGTTGAAAACTTAAGAAACAACCGTAAAAATAGATAGCCACGCTACAATACAAGACGTTTGTTTTTAGCATGCTTAGCATTTTAGCTGTTCGCTCTGAGCGTGCACTTACCTCTGCTTTTTGAGCTCCGCCGTGCAATCAGTGGGACTACCCTGTTTCTCCAGTCATTTAACACAGTGTATGCGGTTCTTTGCATGACCCCGTTTTATGGTCCTACCATCTAAGTTATCAAACAAAGCAAAGAAAAAAGAAGCAAACTGTCATTGAAATGTCCGCTCCTCGACCCGTCGCTAACTGATGACGTAACCATAATTGCGCAATACTTCTTTGCCACCTCAAACAGTGCTTTACTGCCACCCAATGATCTGCCAAGATTACTGCATTGGTTTCCAGGCTACATCAACCAATGCGGTGTTAAAAAGTTGTGGGAAATAAAACTGAATAAACTACCATTTGTACCAGTGGCTGTACGTAAGGCGATAAAAAAAAAGTAGCATTCAGGAGGGAAAAAAAGGAATAAAAGTACTTGATCACAACAGTTGTCTTCCTGCCTCCAAGAATTACAAAGATCCTAATTGAAGCAGAATCCCAAGCGTCTCACTAAAATGTCTTACTAAATTCAAAAACGCTCAGTTTAGTTGATGACAGTTGGTAATATTGTCATTTCAGCTTAGTCCCCGTCAGCAACTCTTGTCTGCAGGTAAACGTGTCAAACAAATACGAATTACTTAATGAAAAATTACAACATGAATAAATAATCAAGTACAAACAAAAAAATAAAAGAGGTGGACAGAGTAAAGTCACAGTGGAAGGAAAACAACAACCAAAACACGGAATCTGACCGGCTCCCAGTAGAATTCATATTTGATTTGGAGGCACAGCCTGGAGGTAGACATTACCCGGGAATCACTGAGAATTTTGATCATGGACTTTAAATTGTATGTTTACAAGATTCAGATTAAAGAAAAACTCACCCAGGGAAATTGGGAAAAATCCAGGATTATCTCCAGAGCCAAAGTGCACATTTGGAGCACATTTTAGAAAGGCGATAAAATCTAGACCACATGGACTGAAGACCTAATTTTTTGGGGACTGAATTGTTATCAAATCAATCAATCATTTGTGTATAATAAAGCAAAGCCATCATCAGTTGTAGAAAGATCAAGCACTCATATGGGTTGCAGTCATTTTGCATCACCACCACAAGGATTTAAAAACAAAGGGTAAAAGTATTGATACAAGATAAAATATAGATGAAGAACAAGTGTAGAAGCGGTGAAAAGTACAGAAGCATGGAATTGCCAATGTGGTGTAAACAGCTGTAGGCTCATTCCAACGTACTACTATAAAGTTGTTCCAATGTATTGGTAAAGCCGTTTGAACGTATTGATGGAGTCGTTTGAACGTATTTGTAAAATGTAGGCAAAATGCTAAAAACATTTTAGTCATCACCTTTTTTCCCATAATGCTACTGGGTAATGCCAAAATTGAAAGTTAATACACTTTATACATTAAAAAAAAAAAGAAAAAAAGAAAACTTAATTGATACAAGATATATTGGTGAAGTTGTTCAAACGTATTGGTAAAATGTAGGCCAAAATCAAATGCTACAAACATAGCATTTTTCCCATCATGCCAAGGGGTATTTTCCCCTAATGCCACTGGGAAATGCCGCAATTGAAAGTTAATACATGTTACACATTTAAAAAAAAAAAAAAAAAAGTTAATAGGCCTACATGTTATACTTTTTGGGAAATGCAATAATTGAAAGTTAATAAAAGTTATACATAAGAAATAATACAAATTATACATAAAAAAAGTTAATACCCAGTGGCATTATGGGGGAATAAAAAAAAAGTTTTTAGCATTTAGTCTACGTTTTACCCATATGTTCGAAAAATACCAATACGTTGAAACAACTTTATCAACACGTTGGAACAACATAGCCCAGTCAAAGCTGTTTACGCCACATTGGCAGTTCCACGCGGTCGCTTCCATAGAAAAGCAATATAATGATATGGCAACTTACTTTCTTAAGATGCTGCTGCACCTAAATACCCAGCTGATAATCATTGGAATCAGGTGTGATGCTGGAGGCTCCGCCCACCACCATTCACCAAAGAACTGTGGCAACAAAACCAAAATGGCAGAACAGGCAGGCAGAAAAATAGGAACAGAGTTCACATTGTTGGCCTAGTTTATTCATCGGTCTGTGGGAGGAAACCACACATTTAGCTAAATACAGTAAATACTGTGATTACGTCTTGGCAGGGCACTGTCTTCTCTCCTAGGTCAAACAAATGCAGAGTGAATCCTTTGTTAACGATTGTTATGTAAGATAAAACTTGACAATATGGCATTGGAATTGAAGTTGACTTGCAGAGCTTTGTGGGGCAAACCGAGTAACTGCCAGTGGTCTGCAGATGGCGCTGTTGCACAAATAAGATTGAAGTTGATTGAGTCTTTGTAGTGAGCAGTTTTCACATAAAAACAATGCTTCTTTATATTTTAATGTAGAAGTAGCAAATATGCTTTAAATTCCGGCAGTACATTTAATGTAGCCATCATTCACTGATCCTTATTGTTGAGTATTTTTGGTGGCGCAATACTTGGTTGAGTGCTACCTAAAGAGCAGAAATGGCTTTTAACAAAGCCTATAAAATAGTGAGTGTTATTACATAGGAATCTATGGAATGATGGCTCGACTGCTGCAGAGCGGTGATGGTCACGAGTAAACAGGATCGTTGAATGGCTTGGTATGCTGTGTTTGTATTTGTGTGTTTGTGGTGAGACACCGGTTATGTGTTTCCCAAACTGTCTGTCTGACTGCGGGTGGCTACACATTTGTGGTTCTGCATAGGTAATCTGTGTGGCCTGACGTATCCTCTATGCAGGAGTGTGTGTGTTTGCACATATGCAACAGGCATTAATCCTGCTAGACTAACAGATAACCACAGAACACCAGTATACCAAAAATGAATTTAAACATATCCCTTGGTTTGGGGTAGTTAACGTAACTGTTGCTGTTCCCAGAGGGACATGGGCCTTCAGTGGGGACTTACAGCAATTTATGTAATCCACCTCATAATACCACGTACTATTGCATCGCAACTACACAAAATAAAACACAATAGAACTATGTGGCAATTATAGAGAGAAAGAGAGAGAGAGAGACATTTTGTGTACTTTATGTGAATACCATTAAAGCAATAAACATATTCAACCTTTTTCTTCCATAACATCATCTCCAAATCTCTACACTATATATACACCAGTTCACAATCAATAGTTACTGCAACTTGAAATAAAGTAAATTGTACTGACCAGCGACACTTACTGTATTATTTAAAGACAAAATCCATCCTCTTTTGCTTTTCAGAACTAACTAGTTGTTGCTGCTCTGGAAGTACAAAACACTGTAAATCCTTTTCCAGATTGAAATAAGACAGGTAGAGAGCCACGGTGTCAGCTGACCTATCCTACAACATACAGTTATTTTTTTTCCTTTTTTGGGGGGGAAAGTGTGCCTTGAAAACGATTTTTTAATCATATATGACATTGTCATCCATTGTAAATCAATCTTTGGTGAACATACTTCTTTCAACCAATCAGAGGTCTAAACATAACTAGGGGATTTTAGCTCAACCAATCAGAGGATGGAATAATACTGTACTGCCAACTTCACTGTGAAAATTCGATCGTGAAGACACCGAGTGGTGATTATGAAATCGGAAGACGAAAAGAAACAGCTATTTCTATGGCGTGTGTTTCTGACGCAAGCAGTTGGGATTGTGAATATCCTGCTCAGATTACATTTACATGGCAACATACAGAAGCCAAAATCTGATTGGACAAAAAAAAAATCTAAAATTATAGACTGTTGGAAAGGAATTATTACAATTCATGTAAGTTGTAAACCGACATGATGTCAATGAGCACTACGTAGCCCACAAGGACCGCTGAAAACTCACCATTGATGGGACATTGGGATTTTCTAGGAATGTTTTAGAAGCCATTGTTTGAAAATGTAAACACTGGAAGAGTGCTATAGAAATCAAGTGTTGCAGTGTACATTTGCTTACTAGTTATTGTGAGGAATCATTTACCTGGTGCCTGGTACCTTTTTGCCCCTGCTTGTCACGGTTTCAATACCTCGCTCAATAGCACAGTGAAAGTGATCTCCAAGTGAAGAGACATATCATCCAAAACCATTCCCAATTTTCACATTATTCTTGAACTTGCGACCCCGCGACCCCTAAACCGCCATATGCACATTCCCTCAAATTGGGGCCTAAAAATGGAGGATTTTTGGTTTTTGGAGGATTTGTGGAGAGAGGCCGAAAGTCTCAACACTTTCCAAATACAATGAAAAAAAGCAGATTAGAAATGTATGCATGCAACAAAAGCCTCAAAGTACATGTTTTCCTGCTCTTTTAGATTGTTTTGACTGACGTGTGAATAAAAGAGCAGCCTAGAGACCTGGAGAAAGGCTGTCTACGCTTCAACACGTGCCTCTTTGTGTAATGCTTGCATGCTTCTGTGGACAAATGTAAGTCTGCACAGCCTTGCTCCGAGGTTCTGGTCAGACAAGTGCATAGCTGTGGTGGGACGCAGGCAAAGAGCCCCTAGACTACAGTGAGTCAACAACGTCTGCTTTCACTGCGAGGAGACGTGACAGGTCTTGTCTCATTTGGTCTCTGACTAGGACACCTAAGTGTGTGTTCCGCGTCTGTGTCTGTTCTCTTGTATGTAATATTGTTTATAACTGCTAATTTACCAAATTATGAGCAGGGCTGGTCTCTCTTTTGGGACTTAATATGATATTTTATTTCAAGGAACTTGGTAACCTATATCGTTGTTGGTAGAGTCGGCCGTGTGTGTTCAGGAGGGCATCTAACACGTTGCTGAAATTTCTACAAAGAATGTTTTCAAGAAGCTTCTCTGCATGGGTAACTATCCTGTCTCGTAGCAGCTTTAATCGTAAAACGGAAATGCTTCAGATTAGATGTACAGTCAAGTCCCTGATTTGGTGGAATTTAGATGTTTCTGGGGTTGGTGAAGGACTCTGGTTGGTGGCCCAGTGGGTGGTGGGTGGTGTCTGGTCGGTGCTGGATTTCACGTTCCTTTCTTTGATCCTTCCTCGGGTCTCCTGACAGCCTCACGACTCTGGCTGGAAGTGTTCGGTTTAGGTGAACGGTATGGGATTTTTTAATAGGTTTTAGGTGAACTAATGAATACACACTCACACGCACGCACACACGGACATACACAAGCTCACCCACATACAAAAGAAAAAAAGAGAGCAATGATGATGACATGTCAAATCGGTAAAATTACCGAATGAACACTGAGCTCTCCAGAAAAATAAGAAAGAAAGATGTACAGTCAAGTGTATCTTATCACAATCATTAGAAATCATAAGTCAGGTCGGACGTTCGGAAGTGTTCATGACATCATTGCACTCCCCATATAGAGAACACGGCACAGAAAAGTGCTGTACAGTGAGACCTATCTTCTTGGTGATCATGTCAACTATCAAAGGTTGAACTATGTCACCATCAAAATAAATATCATTGTGCAGTCAAAACTTGTAACATTCCTAACAGCCATAAAAGTGTCAACGAAGTTAACCACTGAATAATGCAACTGAAAATAAAGCTACTCTCCCATAACTTTGATGATCTGATCTGCAGAGGGAGATTACTGCTTGTGCTTGTCAGGTGAGAGTTTTCACATAAAATAAGACTACAGTTAACTTTCCTGTACAGTATATGTAATCCGGTTTTGGTTTATGATTGGTGATGGTTTATTTAGCTGTTTTTAGCGGGCATTTGTTCCATTAAATCGTATTAATTTAGCACTAAAAGTCTATTCCCTTCATTTATTATACTCGTATGTGGATGTTATTTTTTGTCCAAAGCAAATAATTCCACGTCTATCTAATCTACTAAGGGCCTTCAGAATCCATAATGTTGGTTGATGTTAAATCAGCAATAGGACTGTTTCTTTAAAGCCACTGAACGCAGAAAATTGAATTTCAAATTGCTACAGTGGCCGGAAAATGAAACTGCATTTTCCCTTCTTCACCTAAACAACGCGCACATGACGTCACATCTGCAGACAGAGAGCGGGAAATCGGAACCCAAATCCAGTCTGAAAACTATTGCCCTTTTGTAGTGGGAGCATCACAAAAAAGGCCCTCAAGGACCTTTTAACACTTTTTTATTTCATTTTGTTATTTTAGTATAAAATTACGGCCTGTAATGGCTCATTTAAAAAAAAGAAAAGATTCTTGATTTTTGCGATCTGATGCTACAAGAATAATCCAATAGATCAAAACAAAGGATCGGCTGAAATCTTCAATGCTCCCTAGCTTTTCAGTAACTTTCTCTGAGAAACAGAACTAAACAGAGCCCTACTGCAATCAACAATCCAAAATTGTGACAAAACTGGGTTAGGAAAGTTATTGCTTAACTTTGTTTTAAAAAGCCTAACAGCATGAGATCTCATGAAAGGTATCCAAAAAGATTTCATTTTCAGATTTGTATTGAGTGAATAGCCGTCCAATATTTTTCACCCAGTGTACTCAAATAAAACCAGAGGGAAGTGATTTTTCTGGCGTTATTGGATTGTTTACACTTCACAATTTTGTGTGCTGGAGAGAATGCCACACAGTCAAAACCACTGCTTTCATGGACACTGGGGAGTGTATATAGCGACGTCTGGTCAAAGTTAAATGGCCCATGTCTGTCTGGCATATGGCCTCAGTTTTGTTTTGTTTTTTTTCCACCAAAGATGCACATTTTAGTTGTCTTTATTGAGAAAACTGTAATGATTTGGGGATGAAACAAAAAAGTGTCTCATAAAAAATCAGTAGTTCAGTAGGGTTCATTAAAAAAATAATCATATCTTAATCATCCAGACGGGGAAGTTGGTGTTAAACTTCCTGTGTGTTATTACAGCCAAGCATCGCCAATTATTACTTAAAATACTGATTCCAGTCTGAGGATCCTTTTCAAGTCATTGTCATTGACTGTACAAATCGGTGGATAATTCAAAGTATTAAATATAAGTGACAGGTATGGTTTATTTTTTTTATCAAGATTTTAATCACTTTATAGCTGTTTGTCAGGCAGAAAATCTGTTTTCAAATACTTTAATTCAAACGTTACTAACTTACTACAAGAGAACATTTCACCCAGAAAGCCCAGAAATGCTCATATTGCTTCGTAAAGCTCAGTTTAAACATGATATACTGTAAATTATTGTGTTCATTTATTCAAAGTCCTTGAAATTATGCTGCACTTATGTCAACAAGCTTGACTAAATGAACCTATCGAAAAGGCAATTCAGACCGTTTATATTAAAATATGCTGAATTGAAGGATGAGATGCATTTAGAAAATGTCAAGGCTACAACTATAGAAATTTGAGGGAGGGAGAAACATTTAGGGAAACAAATATATTTAATGTGTGATGGCACGCTCATTTTTGCAGCATGTCATTTAAACATAATTTCCTGTTAGCCCAAGGATGTGGCATGCATTTTTTTGATTTACTGAGTGCAAACTGTGAGTTAACTGCATACCAGTGCATACTGTACTCTAGTACAAATGGCCTTGCAGTGAGGTGTTACATGGTGTGTGCTACTGTTTGAATACAGTATGCCATGTGGGAAGATATATACATTTAGTGTATAATGATATTTATTCTTTTAAATTTAGATGAAGGAAAGTGGACATGCTAATACAGTTTTTATAGCAGTATTTGGGAATGTATTTAATTTTGTTGGAAAATATGACTGATGACTCAACTGGGACTACAGTATCTCATTTTTGATGGTATATTCATTTACTCACATTCACAGTTAGTCATTGGGCTTGAAAGGATCCCAAATATTTAAAAGAAAAACCCTCAGTGAACTGTGGCTTGCTCATGTGGCATCTTGAACATTAACATCTGCAGTTTGTCACTTTAGCATTTTACCACATCGGTCTTCAGCTATTTGTACCCCACCCTGAAGACGTTTTATAGCTCCGTGGGAGAGGATAATTTCTTTATAAATGCCATAACCGCAATCCTGGCCTCCTCAGTTTTTCTTGCTGATATTTTTAGAAGTGCTCAGTCAGCGATCATTAACAAGGCAAGGACCTTTTTTTTTTTAATGCCGCACTCCAGTGTGGTTATGATTCTAATGTCATTGTGCGTCAATGGAAGCTAGATTGAGTGGGAGTCTGGCTCCAAGTTCTATTAGGGAGAGAGTAATCCACATTATGGGGAAACTAGTGACAGAGCACTGTTCCATGGATTTCCACTCGCTTTTATTTTCATGTAGGAGCACTTATGTTTTGAGTTAAGACAGCAGAAGCCACAGTATCCTGTTGAGCATTGTTAAAATAATGTTGCTGTGTTTACTCTGAAGATTTGCGTTTTTAGGCTGAAGCTTTCAAGTGACTACAGATGCTCTACAAAATTAGTGAGGGATATGCAAACAACCGTTATTACTATGTTAGATTCTTACACAAGTTGTCTTCCTCTAATATATATTCTATAAAATGTATTCAACAGTCCCAGTTCTGCATTCTTCAACAAGAGGCACGTTCAGGTCAGTCTCACTCACTCACTCACTGACATAAAAAAAACACTAGCCGGTTTAGGCCTTGTCCATACAGCAGCCGGGTATTTCACAAAACAAAATATTTTATTTTACATGAATTTGACCTGTCATCCACATGAAAGCGCAGTTTCCGTCATTAAACACGATTCTTTTACAAACCTCCACGTCACTGCCTGTAACAAAATGTGTTCTCAGGTGACATATGCGATCTAAAAAAGTATGGATCGGTCATGGGAAGTAACGGAAGTAGAAATACTTCAAAGTATAAATACTTTGCTACTGTACTTGAGTAAAACATGTTCAGTACTTTCCCGAGTATTTATTTTTTAGACTACTTTTTACTTTTATCCGTTACATTTTAACATGAGTATCACTTTTTACTTGATACATTTTCAAAACAAGGTCGCTAATTTTGTTTTTAAATGCATGAAAATAAAATACTTGCCCTGGAAGAAAAAGAAGCCATCAATGTCTCCTGGCTCCATCAATCATTTGAAGCCCTACATCCCAGTTTGTGATTGGCTCTACTTTTTACTTCTACTCGTCAAGTACATTTCAGAGCCTGTGAGTGAGTATTTTTACTTTTACCAAAGTTGTTTTTTACACAAGTAATTGTAGTGTAGTAGAGAATGTCAGTACTTTTCCAATTTCTGGTATGGATGCCCTCTGAATGTGCTTAAAAACACACTTAAGTGTTAGGTGTGGATGCTTTTTTTGTGTGTGTCTTTAAAACTATGTGGTGTGTATGTAAGTTGTTGTTGTTGTACTTTGACCAAAATCGGATGTTGCATTTTAAAATAAAACTCCTTTGAAAATTGAAATTTTGACCATTATTGCTGATTTGAAAAAATCATAAAAAATTCAAAGTTTGTTATCCCAGGACCAGACCAGTTAGTTCTAAGAGACACTACATCGACCCATGTGTCCAACCAAAGTACTTTGACCAAAATCTGATGTTGCATTTTAAAATAAAACTCCTTTGAAAATTGAAATTTTGACCATTATTGCTGATTTGAAAAAATCATAAAAAATTCAAAGTTTGTTATCCCAGGACCAGACCAGTTAGTTCTAAGAGACACTACATCGACCCATGTGTCCAACCAAAGTACTTTGACCCCTTTGGGTCTCCTGGCGGCCCCACGACTCTGGCTGGATTTTGAAGTGTTCGGTTTAGGTGAACGGTATGGGAATTCTTATTTCTTTATTTATTTTTTCGCACGCACGCACGCACGCACGCACGCATGCACGCACGCACGCACACACACACGCACGCACACACACACACGCACGCACACACGCACACACGCACAAACACACATACAAAAAAAAAAAAAAAAAAGGGAGAACAATGATGATGACATTTCAAATGATCAATACTGAGATCTCCCACAAAAGAAAAAAAAAAAAAAAAAAAAAAAAAAAGTACTTTGACCAAAATCTGATGTTGCATTTCAAAATAAAACCCCTTTGAAAATGGAAATTTCGACCGTTATTGCTGATTTTTAAAAAAAAATCGTAAAAAATTTTAAATGTATAGTTTGTTATCCCAGGACCAGACCAGCGCTACAGAACACTAAACCACCCCAGGTATGCAGCCAAAGGCCGGTGTAGTGTCTCTTAGAAGTGGTCCGGTCCTGGCATAACAAACTTTGAATTTTTTATGATTTTTTAAAATCAGCAATAATGGTTGAAATTTCAATTATCAAAGAAGTTTTATTTTGATATAAATGATTTTTTTTCCAACCCTAAACCAGGTGTTATTTGCAGCTTTTACTTTGAAGGTGGCCAACGCAGCGGCATGTCGGCATGCTACTGTAATAAACAGTATAAACAATCGTTGGGGCGGCTGGCTTGACTTCGTCTTTTCGAGTGGAAGCTGGCCTGACTGCAGTGATGGAGGCGGCGGGATATTCGGTTTTACAAAAAGTGTGCTACGTTTGAACAAGGCCTTTAAAGTAATTGAAAAAAAAAAACTTTGCCTCTTCCACCAGAATTTGGTCTATTTAACTTTTTCCCCATCCATTTGATGAGAACATTTGTTTTTTTCTTCCATAGAATATCTCCATGAATAACATTGCATTTGATTGAATTGGAGCAGGTGGCAGTGGAATTTAATAATTAGATTACATTACATCATGACATTAAAAAAAAAACAAGTTATTGAAATAATTACTGCACAGGAGGAAAAACAAGGAAACATTTTGAAATGGTAAAAACACAGTGGACAAATGTGTCCATGACGCAAAGTCAAAACATGGACAAAATAAGACTGAGTCCAAAAAAAAAAGTGATGCTATTTTGAGGAACCACCCACAGGTCTAGAAACATTGTTGCATTCTGTCTCATTACTCTTACCTAACATAAGACTTCAGTAAGAAAAAGTTGTTTTAAAGATTATGTAACCCAAATTCATCACAGAATATATTTTTAGACGCTGTCTCACAAAGTGTAAACCATAAATGGCACTGAATTTCTAGTTGGTTAGTTAGTTAGTTAGTTAGTTAGTTAGTTAGTTAGTTAGTTAGTTAGTTAGTTAGTTAGTTAGTTAGTTAGTTAGTTAGTTAGTTTTCTCTCTCTAATCACTGCCACGTTTCATTCAGGCCATAAACAGTGGAGAAAAAGAAACGTCAAAACAGTGTGTGAGATGTTCAGGAGATGTTCTACTCAAATTAGAGACTTTGAGAAAAGCTAATGAAATGTGTTATCCAACAGATTCTTCACAGCAAACATTTGTTAAAATGAAGCAAAAGCAGGAGACAGATGAAGACAGGAGGCGCTTCACACAAGTTGCGTGGGATTCTGCTAAATTATCCCTCTTGTCTAAGCAGATGTTGCTCATTTATTCCTCTCTTGACATCTTCTACCCACACGCATCCATGCCAACACAATCCAATAACTGTGTCAAGATTTGCTGACTTCAGGTTAAGGGGAGAAAAGAAGAAAAGTGCTTCTTCGATTGTCTGTGTAAATTCTTAGTCTTCCAGGTTTTGGTACTTCACAAAGGTTGAATCAGGGTAACTGGACTCCATTCCAGTTAGTAAGTAGTTACAGTCTTTAAAATATGAAATTAAATTAATAATGCAAATGAATAATTGCGTGAAATGAACTTAACTAGTTATCTGATTTGACATACAAGAAGCACATCTGGGTCTTTTTGAGGATGGAGTTGGCGTTGGCCTTCCACTTGAAGTCCTGTGAGACGGTCACGGAAATGAGACGGAACTCAAAAGTGTCAACGGTTGACCCAGGGCAGCTGGACAGCGTGGGAGGCGGCTGTGACGGTAAGTATTCAAGAAAAATCTAAGATCATATCTATGGTCTTGAGCGTGTTGAGCTTGAGGTTGTGTCAACTGCACCAGAGTACCAGCCGCTCCACTTCCTGTCGTTATGCAGATTTGTCACTGTCATTGATAAGGCCAATTGACTGAAGTCTCATCAGCAAACTTTTTGACAGGTGCGTAGAGGTGCAGTGACCTTGAAACATTATACGGTACTTAAAACTATACTGCCATGTTTGTAATGTTGTGCTATGTTGGGGCCTCTTTTACCAGTTGTTGTTTTTATTAAGCTAGCCACCACAACGTCATCCATATTAGCTCAGAGTAAAAATGAGCATGTATGTTTTTTTTTTCAAATCTATTCTTGACACAATTACCCGCAAATGTCTTCTACTTGTGTAGCGAGTGAGCATCTTAACAAGTACCAAGCCAGGAAAGGTGGTAAATACCTTTGGACTCATATCACTGACAGAGTAATGTGAGGCTAGTCTGGAGTACAGATACAGGAATTAAACAGGTCTGGTACACAAATAATATATGATGTGCCCGGCACAACACAGCTCCTGTGTCAAAATTCAGGCTCAGCTGAAAAATTTATGAGGCTTTAAATTAAGATGGCACCACGAGTAAAACAACACAAAGACAAGCGGAAGACAAACCCTGTTTATAATAGCTTGGGTAGGCTGATCTGAATTTACAGGCGGCAGTGAAGATGAGTTCCTAATTTAAGACCTTTTATTTAACAGTTGAGAGCAAAAACAGAACAAATATTTTGCTCACTTTCTTCCTAACTTTTTGGCGCCTCCCTTTGCTTTGCTGTTGCTAAATTTGTCTCCCCATGCTAGAATGTATACGAAGCCAAAATGACACCATTATTTTGACTAGACTGTTTTTCCTCCCAGGAACAGAGGCCAAAGGAAGTGTAGATGACCTAGACTGGTTAACCACACCACACCACCACAGGCTGGCTGAGGCACTGCCACCCCCGCAGCCAACCCCATGTTACTACTACTACATGCCATGACCACAAAAAGCCCAGCTTTTACCAGTCTCCCACTAGCTCAACGCTGGGCCGTCTTCCACTGCCAACTGCTGTAAACAGTCTGTCGCTGGGCCATCCGCCGACACCAACCTTATTTTGGTCCTATTTACAGACCAGACGTGCACTGGCTTGTTTACATTGTCCCCTCTTTGGCCTGTAACAGTAGTTTGCATGCTTCTTGGCCTTAACTGGGCACGACTCTATACCGATTTATTATTATTGCTCTAGATGCAGCAATAGTGATGAAGTATTCTTCTTTTTCTTTCGGCTTTTCCCTTCAGGGGTCGCCACAGCGAATCAGTTGCCTCCATCTAACCCTGTCCTCTGCATCCTCTGCTCGCACACCAATTACCTTCATGTCCTCTTTAACTACATCCATAAACCTCCTCTTTGGTCTTCCTCTAGACCTCCTGCCTGGCATTTGGAACCTCTGCATCCTTCTGCCAATATACTCACTATCTCTCCTCTGGACATGTCCAAACCATCTCAGTGTGGCCTCTCTGACTTTATCTTCAAAGACTCTAACATGTGCTGTCCCTCTGATGTACTCATTCCTGATTCTATCCATTCTGGTTACTCCCAAAGAGAACCTCAGCATCTTCATCTCTGCCACCTCCAGCTCTGCCTCCTGTCTTTTCCTCAGTGGCACTGTCTCCAGACCAAACAACATCGCTGGTCTCACCACAGTTTTATACTATCACACCTGACACTTTTCTCCACCCGTTCCGGCATGCCTGCACACACTTCTTCACTTCTTTTCCACACTCTCCATTGCTCTGGACTGTTGACCCTAAATACTTGAACTCCTCCACCTTCTTGGTCTCTTCTCCCTGTAACCTCACGCTTCCACTTGGGTCCCTCCCATTCACACACAGATACTCCGTCTTGCTAAGGCTTACCTTCATTCCCCTCTTTTCCAGCGCAAACCTCCACGCCTCTCGCTTCTCCTCCACGCTTTCACTACAGATCACAATGTCATCTGCAAACATCATAGTCCATGGAGATTCCTGTCTAACCTCATCTGTCATCCTGTCCATTACCATTGCGAACAAAAAGGGGCTCAGAGTTGATCCCTGATGTAGTCCCACCTCCACTTTGAACTCCTCCGTCACACCTACAGCACACCTCACCACTGTCTTACAGTCCTCATACATGTCCTGCACCACTTGAACACATTTCTCTGACTTCCTCATACGAAACCACAGTTCCTCTCTGGGCACCCTGTCATAAGCTTTCTCCAGATATAGCTTCACCACCAGAGTCATCATACACACATCCTATGCTGTCTGGCTACATTCTCACCTACCACTACTGTACTTTGCAGTCACTAATCTTCAGATTACACCGTCTACACAAGATGTAGTCTACCTGTGCCCCTCCTACCTCCACTCTTCTAGGTCACTCTACATGTTCCTGCCTCTTCTGGAAGAAAGTGTTCAGGACAGCCATTTCCATCCTTTTTGCAAAGTGATGAAATACTGTATTGCTCCCCTTAAATAGAAAAGTCTATATTATTCGCTCAGGACATTTACATAATTTGCAGAGGTTTTTTTTTTTTAAATATGAAACCACTACGGTAACTACTTTGGTAAGTTACAGGAAAGCAACAGTACTTTCTCCTCCTGATTTTAAAGTCCAATTTGTCTTCCAATGACAGTGCTACACATACCATTTTGTAACTGATTATAAAACATCACGGCTCAAGTGAAATATGAGTTTTTACCCAGCTAGGGCATTTAGATCAGCAGATTTGCTAATTGCTCATTAATAGTTGTCTCTGAGGGCAACACTTATTAGCCCAGTTTTCAAACGCATGCATTTTAGATTAATCAAAGGCATTAAATTGCACATTGTTGTGAATGTGTTTTTGTTGATATCTCCCCTCCAAATGGGTACCCTGCCTCTATGGCCTCTCACCCAAAAATCAGCTGGGATAGGCTCCAGCTAACCTACAACCCTTATGAGTATAATTGGTATAGAAATGGATACATTTATTTTTTACCTAGCCACATCAAACATTCCACTTGCTGCTCGACAGGATGCATGGAGCACAATCATGAGTGGCCCAAAAGTCCAGAGAAGTTATTCCCATGAGGCTTTATGAGAGAGGGCCATCAAGAACAGGAACTCAGACATAAATTACTCAATATAGCACCTTGCACTTTTTATATTTGACCAATAAAATATATATTGGGAAAATATTAGAAAGAAAGAAAGAAAGGGAAGCTATGCCAAATCACAATCAGTGCCCCTTGTGTCATTTTACGAATGTACTGTAAACACTGCAGCATGTTTTGCAGGCACACATATGCACGCCTGAGGCATTTCGGACCATTTCCTGCCACGGCTGACCTGCGGAAGTGAGACATAACAACATTCGTATGGCGCATGGACACTATTTTTGTTTTGGTCCTTCTGACAGCTACATGAACATTGAAGACAGCAGCATAAACTTGGGGACATCTTAACTGTCAAAATATCTGATGACCTTTTGATTTTCAATCATTAACGACATACAGTCAAACATACCATTGAGGGTTTCCGTTTAGCATCAGGGCCTAATGAGTAAAAACTCCCTCCACAGAAAATCTTAAATTTTCAGTGTTCGATCAAATATGCAGTAAGCAGTGTTATTGTAATACTGTTAAGATAAAAAGTTAGACTCAGAGTAAATTTCCGTGAGTGTTGGTGTGGATGTTGGGTGTAACCTGAATAGCACTACCTTGAGTGTTAAATAGACCACGCCCTCATTTCCGCTGAAGGAGAACCTTTCCAATTTTGCTGTCGAGATTTCAATAGCGATACATCCAGTTGTTGTTGGTAGAGTGGTCGTCTCGCAACCATGAGAGTGTGGGTTTGTTCCCAGGCCAGTGTGACTACTGTATGTCAAAGTGTCCTTGAGCAAGATACTGAACCCCCATTTGCTCGTGATGCTATGTCATCAATAGTTAAAGTGTTAAATGCTTTTGAGGGCCTTGTAAGGAGAAAAAACGCTATATAAATGAAATACCATTTAAGTTAAATGTTTAACACTTACTCTAGTGTAGAGTACTTTCAACACTCAGTGTTTACCGGTGTCGAATTTTATCACAATACAGTGTTGCAGTAACACTGGTTAAGTGTCAAAAAATAACACTTTGAAAAGTGTAAGACTTGCACTCATTGGTGAGGACACATAAACACTTTTCTAGTGTTAGATTTAACACTCTTAGTGTTAATCTAACACTGGCAATGTTGCTGTGTAGTCTGGTTGAGAACATAACGTGATGACTCATTTTAAGAATAATAATCTCATATTTGCAAGTCCAGACGTAGGATCAGGTAGTGGTCGTCCCTCTTGCCAAACGTTCCATGTTTCTCTCTGCGGCTATGATGCTGCTTGTTTTAGTCCCAGCTAAGACTGTCAGACTGTCATACTTTCCTGCACAGCTGTTGTGCTGTACTTTTCCCTTGTGTCTTGACCAGGGTGACCAAAATCGCGCAATTGGATGACGCTTTTCAGTAGACCATGAAGAGCACTAAAGATATTTGCCCTTTTTTCAACATACGTGGGGTTGAATAATATGTTTTGAGACTATTTCGTTTTCACGACCCGCACAGGGGAAATGACGCATATTTATTTATATGTTGGCACTTTATGAGCAGGCAAAACTGGATATTGTTGTTGTTTGCCCTTTTGATCTGCACATTACATGTAATTCAGGCAATCACTAACAACTACAATGTATTAAAACCAACTGGCTTACATTGTTGCCTTTTTAGTTACAAAAACACTTTCTTTGTCTCTCTCTAGTCCATATGGCCTTGCAGCCTTTGGCCACAGTGGGAGAGTGAAGAACAAATGTCCTTCAGTGACCTTGCCGTCCACTGAGGATGACATACAATTCCGATGAAGCTTGGTACTCTCAAACAGCTGGACTACAAAAGAGGACTGAAAGCGGACATTCTTAAAGGAATAATTCCTTCATTAGCTGTGTTTGAAATGTTTCAAGTCGTATTTGTCATTTTTAGCCTTCGTGACAGCAGACCATGATTATTTTAGGGTTTCTACTTCAATTTCCAAAACTGGCGTAGATAACTTATTAATGAACTTTGTCCTCTATTTGCCTTATATCAGCAGTTTTTTACTAATACTTGGAAATTCATGTGACACTACAAGCCCCACAAAAAAAGCACGTACTCGTAATTCTGTTTAAACTGAAAAAAAAATCAATACCAGTATGCTACAACTGCGCACTCACAAAGTGGTTTCTGCACAAATGTGCAAGTTTGTTCACCCAACAGCGACTGAGTTGGTCATATCTGACTTGGACAGTTTCTGAATGATGCTTTAAATTGTATAAGTTGCACAAACTGCGTGGTCAGATGAGGTGATGTGTAAGATGTGGGCAAAAAAAAGCTAGGAGAAGAACTTGGAGAGGAGGCAGTGAGGGGAAAGTAGGAGGAGTTTTTCGGGGTAGGGGACCGTCATCCCATTGAGGGGAGTAGCTTTGGTGTTTTGATTGAAATCCAGCAGATGTGGGACAGAGGAGAGGGTGTGCGAGCGAGAGAAAGAGAAATATTTCCACCCACCTAACAAGGAGACACACTCATAAACCGGCAGGCAGGCAGGGTGAGAGTCAGAACTACACAAGCTCTCAGGGCAGCAGCAGTTCAAATCTATGCAAACCTTCATTGAGAGCTGATGTTCTTTTAAAAGGGAGGACAAGTCGCACACTCCAACACGCACTCGCTAATAAACACTGAGCCATTCAGACACTTTAGCAAGGACAGGCTTAACTAGAAATATTGGCATTCAAAAGAGAGGAGAGATCCATCAAGGACGCACAGTGAATTCTTTATCCTGACTGGGACACACACGGGTGCTGAAGGTGTGTGAAGAGCAGGACGGTTCCACCCCAACAAGTGGAGGATCAGAGGGGAAGCAGCAAGCGAGTGGATGGATGCCTTCTGCCGACTCAGTGGCCTGGACCCTCTGTGGGTGAGTCTCAGCAATCCTTTTGTCCTTTCCTCCCCTCTCCCTCTGCTATTTGTCATGTCAGGGGAAAAAAACAACACTAGCCATGTGAGGCTGATACTTTCTGCCCTCAAATATGTTGTCAATTAGTCTCGCTTCTTGTAGTCCACGTGGGAATTTAACAGGCTGTTTTCCACATTAAGTGTGGCAGGAGAGTAGCCCAGCATGTTGCAGCTTGCTGGACTGTAAAGTTCAAAGTTGGAGATGTCGCTTCTATGCATTAGGAGATTTCCATCTTCCATATCTCAGCTAAAAACAATGTTTGTACTTCAGTTGGAATGTTCACGGTCAGAACTTGCCTCTTTTCACTCTGCTTTCATCACGCCCCCTTTCTATGTTTCTGGTTCTCATTACAGCACTTTCTGTTTTTCGACCCTGCAAGCATTTCAACGACCATCACATGATGTTAGGAAAATGAAAGTAAAATATGACAGGTATCACATTAAAGTGAAGATGTCAAGTGTTTAGCTCTGTAAGAGTGAAGACTATGTTTTGTATTGTTCTTGTGTTTGCATTTCTCCGTCGTTTGCTACAAAGTACCTTCACTTTTTAACTGTAGTAGTAATGAACCTTACACATACCTATGAAACAACGTCATTGCTGGCGTTTTGGTCACAGCCTTGCGGTAGTGATGGGAATTTCTCTGAAGCATACAAAGCCCAGCTGTGTAGAAGCTGGAAACTTACAGTAGAAATGTACTTATACAATATTCACATGCAATAGGTTCAATTCCACTTTTTAATTACTTGCTACAGCTTTAAATCCATATGGTGCAAGGAGGGTTTAGCAGTTTCGTCTTCACATCAGTGTGTTTGTCATATGAAGCAGACGCCTTGTGGCATCCAAGCTGATGGTTTGCTGAAACCATTTCAGTCAAGTGTGAGAAAGTGGATAAGACGTGAAATGTACAAGAAAATGTTTGGTGTGCGTCCTCATGAAAGCGTTCTGTTCATCCCTTTGCCATTGACCACAGGAGTCAGAAGAGTCTGTGAAAGTTGCCGCCCACTCACTCGCTCTCAAGAGTAATACTGTTTAAATGAACCTAAATGCACTTACAGAGTCCACAGATGCACAGTGAGTGCAAATCCTTTCATTACATAACACTGACCTTTGATATTTTTTTGAGGTTGTTTTTTTTTTTGGAAAAATTTTGCTGGGAAACTTATATGACTCTGTGGTAAGACAGACAAACATACAGCTGTAATTCAAAGTAAAACAGGTAGCTGCTAGTCAGACCATGATTCACACCCTTTTGGCTCCAGAGGCTATGAGCAGTGGCAACTTATGGTAAACAGAGACTAATCGCTATTCATGCTGGAACATTCACTCCTTTGATGTTTTTACGCACGCTTTGTACAACAAAAATGTAAGCACGCCTTCTCATCAATTAAGTCATTAGGAGTTAAGCTCTTTGTTCTCCTAGAATTTTAATTCTAAAAGAACCTCTGTCCCATTAAACACCTTTGGGATGAAATAGAAGGGAGATTGTGAGCCAGGCCAACATCAGTGACCTTTGACCTCATAAATGTTTGTTTTATGACTTCAACATCTTCCACAAGTCTTACCAATGGAGTGTGAGTTGTTGAAGGTGCAAAGGGGCACATGTGCTCAGCGTAAAAATTGCCGCATCTTCAATTTCGTGCTGGGGCAAGTCTAGTTTATCATGTCTAGTTTTATTAATTTGTAGGGCGTTCCGGCAGACCGATGGTGTTTTTTTTATTACACATTACACATCGGCACACACACCTGACAATTTGGTGGCAATGGGTAGAATAGATGTTAGACCAGCTAAAAGTTAGCATGAAGTGACTAGCTAAAAGTTAGCATTAAGTGACCAGCTAAAAGCTAGCAATAAGTGGTGGCGCAGGTGGTCTAACAGAATTTTGGTGGATTTGATCAAAGTACAGGCAAATTTTGCGCGCCACTAATTGTGTGGTGGATGTCATCCTAGCTCATTCACAAATGTGACAACAGCATCCAGCGAGTCCTTACAAACAAACATAGCGTGCGCGTCCGTCATGATACCGCCATGTAGACCAAAGTCTTTCTTGTACTGAATTTAAATAACCTCGCCAGCTGGATTGATAATTGTGATTCACTGGAGTTCTTCACATTATCAATCTGGTACTTCAAAGCGGGACTTGCTGTAGAATACTTTAAGCTGATTGGACGATGCGGCATCTTTGCGCATTTGTTTTGACCAATCAAGGCAACGGATGAAAATCTCACCTTCCATCTCGTTTTTCGGGGTAGGGGGGGAGCACAAACATCTTTACCAGATAAAAAATGCACGAAACGCCTCTCGCTGTTCAAATTCAACAAGGAAACGGTGAGTAATTTGGCGAGAAAATAATTAATTGCAGCATCCATTCGTCTGTTAGGTTTGTTTGTTTCCCACCGCCATCAGCGTTTATTGGTTTTCAATGCCTGATTGGTCCGACCTAAGAAAGGTCGGCTGCAAATGTATCAGCGGGAGCGGTACAAGATGTATTCTCTGGAGTTTGTGATCTCACAAATACCGCGAGAATTCATCTTGCTGGCAAGGTTAGAATTGAAAGGGAATGAGAAGAGCTGCTTCCAATAGCCAGGAATCAAATTAGCTGTGTTCACCCACACAATGGTGCAAAAGCAAATTTCTATCTTTGAGCATCTTCAAAAATACCAGAAGAAAGAAAACTCCACCCATGCAGATAGTTAGCTTTGCGCTAGAATTTCGCTGTGTAAGAAAATAGAGCCACATATGTTCTTTCATTTTCACTTCCTTTGGAATGACTAAGTGTCTCAATCCACATTTGTTGAACTAGTGCACCTTCAAGGGTTTAATGACAGAGCTGTGCATGGGTGGTTGTTATATAATGACATTGTGGCTTTGAGCCGCTCTCCCAAATTTAGCATTGCCAATCTGTGCTTCCATACGAGGAACTTTTAAACCACTTCCTTTGGCATCTTGTTAGCAGAGCCAGACACCCTGCAGGCCATTGAGGTGATGAACAATAAAACGCAAGACGACAACAACAAGCCACTTAGTATGTTATTTTGTTGCGAAAGTCTTTGATTCTGCCAAATGTGCCAATGTTATGTAATCTATAAATAAACAGGCCAATAAATGCTTTCCTGTGTTTTTGTGAGCAAACTTGGTTTCTGGTATAATCTTTGATCTCTTTGTCTCGCTTTGTCCTACTTTAAAATGATGGTGACAAGGTCAAACACATTTGAAGGCTGACTCAGCTTTTCAGAGAAAGAAAAACCTCCTCACACACAATCCAGCCTGGACTCACTCACAATTTTGTTGATTGTTTGTGGTTTCACTCTGGCCCGCTAGGAATGCTAAAACATAGTCTGCATTCTCTGGATTTAAGACCTATTCTTCTCACTTTCTAAGATGATTGTTATCTTGCAGTGCATTATTTGTGCTTCATTGATCATTTTCAAACATAATATGCTTGGGGGGAAAAAGTCAATGTTTGTTATCTGTCTTGCAGGACTGGAACCGCACATGGTACACAGCCAATCCAGACTTGACCCAGTGTTTTCAGAACACAGTTCTAGTGTGGGTCCCCTGTGTCTATCTGTGGTTCCTGACCCCCCTCTACTGCCTTCATCTTTACTGCCATGACCATGGACGCATTCAGGTGTCCTCCCTTTGTATCGCTAAGATGGTGAGTCTTGCATTGTGGAAAGAATATACTTGACAATTTAGTTCAATAAAACCTGAACCTGATCTCACTGTCCCATTTAGGTGCTCGGATTTCTATTGGCCTCCTTTGGCTTTGTGGAGTTTTTCTACATCTTACTGGAGAGGAGTGAGGAGATCGAGCAGCACATGATCTTCCTTCTTAGCCCCATCATACGCAGCATGACTGTGGTAAAAAAAAAGAAGGCTTTCCTTGAATTCTTTTGTTCCCTTCCTTTTTTTTTGTTAGTGAGGGAAAATGTACATTAGCGAACATTTTGACAATCAAATCTAAATGCAATTATAGCTAAATGGTTGATTTCCATTAGCATGTGAGAATGATTTTTACTCATATTCAAAGTATGGTTTTATCCAGTTTTAGTGTCAATTTACAGGCTGAAACACAAACATTTGAAAACAGGTTTAATTAATTGCTTCAAGTATTAATTTATTTTAACAGCACCAATATTGCTTCTGTCTAAAGTGGTCATATGTGAAAAAGGCGGACATGTTAAGTGCAAGGATGGGATGCAATACAACCTAAATAACTATGGCAGGTCACAGCGCGGTCATTAATGTTCATAACCATCTTCTAACAAAATGTCCGGCACTTCTACTGTGACCAGGGGAGTTTTATTACCTACATACGTGAAAGGCCTCCGGAGGTAATACAAAAGACAGTTTCAAAAATGGCCACTTTGGTGCACGGGTGTTCAAACATTTTCTTCTGAGGGCCACATACAGAAAAATAGAAAGATGCAAGGGCCACTTTTAATTTTAATTTTATTTTTTTATTGTATTACTTCAACTTATTTATTAAATACGGAAGAGGATTTGGACCAGTGAAGAGAGAAAAAAAAGTTTGGAAGGATTCTCACTTCATTCTCAGAATTCTCACGTTAAAGTCAAAATTCTGACTTTAATCTCAGAATTCTGACTTTAAAGTGAGAATTCTGAAAATAAAGTGATACTTCTAACTTTAATCTCAGAATCTCACTTTTAAGTGAGAATTGTGAGAATTCTGACTTTATTCTCAGAATTTTGACTTTAAAGTGAGAATAATAGTAACACTAATAAGGTCAGAATTCTGACTTTCTCACATTAAAGTCAGAATTCTCAGAATAAAGTCAGAATTACTTACAAAGATCCCACTCTGTGCAGGCCTTTTTTGGTTTCTCGCTCCCCAACCCAGACAGCCTTGCCCACCTGTGGTCTTTGCAGACTCCCGAATAAACACAAGCATGTTTTGGATGCACTAAGACGTCTCTTGTGTTGAGGGTTAATTTCAGAGATTTTGAGACATTTATTTTGGGGTGGGGGGCCGGGGGTTATCATATATCACAATTCTGACTTTATTCTCAGAATTCTGACTTTAAATTGAGAATAATAGTAACACTAATAACGTCAGAATTCTGACTTTCTCACATTAAAGTCAGAATTCTGACTTTAAATTGAGAATAATAGTAACACTAATAGCGTCAGAATTCTGACTTTCTCACATTAAAGTCAGAATTCTGACTTTCTCACATTAAAGTCAGAATTCTGACTTTAAATTGAGAATAATAGTAATACTAATAACGTCAGAATTCTGACTTTCTCACAATAAAGCCAGAATTCTGAGAATAAAGTCAGAATTCTCACAACTTGTGGGCGGTATTTTATTTTGAAATGGATTGGTCAGAACTATTTAAAAAAAAAAAATCACAATACTGCTTAAGGGTTAGAATTCTGAGAATAAAGTGAGAATCCTGTCCAATTTTTTTTTCTCTCTTCAGTGGCCCTTATCATCTTCCGTAATTAATCACGGTAAAAAAAAAAAGAAAAAAAAAAAAGCAATTACACATTGTTGATATAATGTAGTGCTACTGCTAAAGGTCATAAGGCAAATAGTTCAGGATTTATTTTTTAGGTTTTGGGGTGATACCAGTCTGTCACTATAATAGAGCTGCCTCTCCATTGAGCAGCAGCTGAATCCCAACTCGATATTCTGAACCACAACAAGATTAATCTGTAGTAAACTGATCACACTTTATTAATGTGATGTTTTCACAAAACGGACCTTGACACTAAGCAGCAAGTGGATGAAACCACATTTGTTTCTGAAACGATCTCCACAGTGTCACAAACAGAAATTCAGTTACTATTTTAGCTCTAAATCTATGTGTGTCTATGCATAGCTCGAATTTTTGAATCCACCCTCTTTTTATTAAAATAGCATTGTGGCCATGTCAAAAATAGCTGCCGTGGGCTACCAAAAAAATGTATGGTGGGCCGCAAGTGGCCCCTGGGCCGTAGGTTGGACACCTCTGATTTACTGTGGAGGCCCTACGTGTCTAATATTTTTTTCCCCAAAGTGACATTGCCAAATTCTGACCTGGCACGCATATTACAGTATTTTGTCGAGTCCATGTGAACGTGAATTGTTGGACAGTCTTATCAGCTTGATGTGAAACTTTTTTTCTCTTTAAGTTGCTTTTTTTTTATAGATAATTTTACCATACCATGAAGGCATTTGCATCAATGCATTCCCAACCATCAGCAGTCCTACAGTATGATGATTCCTTAAATCTCTCTGTTTAGCGTAAGTGAGTAAACACTATTGATTCTACCTCAAACCACCCGTCAGACATTCCTCTGGTGTTGCCGAGGGCAACGAGAAATTTCTGGGAATATGGCTCACACGTTAATGTGCAAACACATGAAAGAATATAGAGTGTATCATTCACTGACAAGACACTGAGGTGAAAAGCAAAATAACTAAGGATAGATTTATAGTGTCGCAGTCAATGTAAATATTGCATTACCCTGCAAACATGTTTATATTTGACCATCAATCATCTTGGTGCAGAGTATTTCTTGCATCATTTACAGTTTCATGTGGGAATAGTGCACGTAAAGGCATAGTTCACTGTGTGTGTGGTAGTTGGGTGTGAAATTTTCATATACGTGGACGTTGCATTCATTCATGACCATGGTCTCGTTTGTGTGTGTGGGGGGGGGGGGGGGCACAAAGCTTTAAAGCTGCACAGTCACAGTATGACAGTTGTGTACCTTGACAAAACTTGGGCTGATGGATGCATCACAATGCAGTCAGATGCACATCCAGGCAGGCACTGCTGCTTTACTTACAAAGCTCCCACTCTGTGCAGGCCTTTTTTGGTTTCTCGCTCCCCAACCCAGACAGCCTTGCCCACCTGTGGTCTTTGCAGACTCCCGAATAAACACAAGCATGCTTTGGGATAAAGATGCACTAAGACATCTCTTGTGTTGAGGGTTGATTTCAGAGATGTTCATTTATTTTGGGGTGGGGGGGTTATCATACATCACATCAGTAGAGCCAGCAAACATGATAATGTGAGATATACTCAGGATGGTGATTGTTATAGGGGTGTGTGATGTCACACATTTTGGATTTGATATGATATTGATACTCAGGGATGGAGTGGGATGTAGAGCTGTCAAAATTAATTGATGAATTGACAAGTAATCGATTATCAAATTAATTAACAACTATTTTAATATTTCAGTAATCATCATGTCCAAGTCCTCTGATTTCAGCATATCAACAGTTATTGTTCATTGATTTCTGTAGGCCTTTAGAAAACTGATTATCTTCTGTGTTTAATCAAAATAAGACATTTGCAAACATCTATTTTCACTTTGGAAAACAATGACCGAACTGGTAGCATAGTGCTACATCAATCACCCCCCCCCCCATTCCCCCCTTTATAATCTCTATATTCAAATACAAAGTATGAAATAACCACCAATGACTGGTTAAATAAGGGGATTTTTTTTTAACACGCTTTAGTGCAAAATTAAAAATATTCCGATTAGTCGATTAAGCAATTGAATTCTAAAAAATATTCAGTAGTGACAGCATCCTAGATTTTTCGCTCAGGCCAACCCATTTTATTTTACAGCATTTTAATGAACATATTAAATTTGACCTTTATTGGTCTTCAGGTGTTTGAACAACTCGCTGCTCGCACAGTTTCTGCCTTAAACTGTTTTGTCATCCACTTGGCACTTTGGCATAACTTTATCGAGTGGTGTAGAAAAACACGACACCAAGCTACACTTTCTTCACATTGGTGCTTGGTGTGTCAACGATGAGTCGTACGTTTGATGCTATGGCTCACGTTTCCTTGTCACGTGGCACAAACCAGAGCAATACACTGCCATATATGGGGTACATCAACATACAGGATAGTAGTTGAAGTAATATATCTAAGAACAGTTAAAAGTGATCTATACGCCCACAATTCTTATTTGTTAGTTAACATCAATATTTTTTGGGGGAAATTGATCCCAAATGAGTAGTACAGTATGTGGGATTGGGTATATGGATTCGATACAACAATATCAATACGCCCATCCCATGACATACTGTAAAAGTTGAGCCTTCATCATTCCTGTAAACCTCCAGCGTAATTATAAGGTAGGGAATTTACTCTGGGCTCAGTGACGGATTTAGTTCCACCCACTTACTCATACAGTAGATGCAAACAGGCTTGATGGCTTACAGTAATATGGCAAGTCATAAAAGGGACTTTCAATTGCACAGCGCAATTTTATAAATTAAATATTTAATTCAGTATTTGTCCAAAGTCGAGACACTGACAATCCTTGCAGCAACCCTATAAAGTGGCCTGCCATCTCAACCTCCACTATTCCAGCCCATAACAGCAGAGCAGTATTTTTATTATTTTTTTGAAAATGAGTCTAAACGTATTTCTGAGCGCAATGCAAATGTTTCTTTTGGTGGTTAGGGGTGGCTGAAATACAGCTTTCTGCATGGCTGCAAGCCTTTGGCAGAACCTGCATCAAGACAGATACATGTGGTCTGCTTTATGTGTAGTGTGAAATGAATGCACTGTATATTGCGCAATGTGAGAGGAATTTCACATTGTGAACCATAATCAGTATAATGATAATTTTTAAAAAGTAAAGTTTGTTGATATATCTCTTGTTTAGATGCATCCTTTTTTTCAAGAATATTAGACTTTACACTGATTTGATTAGCTCAATATTTTTGCGTTATATACAAAATCAGTGATTTTTTTTTTTTGGGGGGGGGGGGGGGGTCAAAATAAATTGCCGTCAATTACACACAGATTTTTGCTATTAATGGGCTGGGCCAGTCGACTGGAGAGTAAATCTAAAAGATGTTTAAATAGATATACTGTATGGCTCCATCTTCCGATTAAATCCTGATCAATTATCTTTTTTCTTCTTTTTTTTTTACTCACTGATTGGCCGAAAAATCCCTTATTGTTGTTGTATTTGGCAGTGGTATAGAACTGCCACCTACAATTGGCCTGCTGAGACATTCAGAATATTTTGTACCTTGACACACTATGATATCATGCACAATACAATGCATTTTTATACCACTGACTGCACACTAGTGCAAACAATGTAAATACCACTTTACCACTTATTAATTTAATGCTGAGTCTCACAAAATGAGTATTATTGTAAGCCCACACAATGTGAGCCTCTTTCAGTCAAATATTCTTGTGTTCAAGGCATGTTAAAACATTTGACTGAATCCCGTCTGGTAAGAGATATTAGTTGATGATGTCATTTGTCAGAGAAAGGCAAAACATGTTGTCCGCCCAGTGCCTGCTGAGATACATTCACAAACACATAAACAACAAGTTCAAATGGGAAGCCAGCGATGTTGTTTACATCAGTGAGGGCACACGGAAATCTCCCCATATCAAGTTGTTGATGGGAAAATCCTATTACCACTAGTCTTTAATAGGCAGTACTGTACTGTGGATTATCCCAGGTTAACCAATGTGGTGCTCTTTTGGAAACCTAAATTTACTTTTTCCCCACTTGGTGAGCTGGCCCAGTAGTGTGACGTCTCATTTGGCCAACCACTTGGATAGTGGCTAAACACCCAACGCATGACTCCACTGAGGACAACTGCGTCCCAAACACTGACACTTATTTTGTAGAAAACAACATGAGAGGTTTTATCTATGCCTAAAGTTTTTAAAAAAAAAATTTTTAGGCTAAGCCAGGCGAGCGAAAATCCTGCCAACTAAATTGCCAGAACCAGTACTGATCAAACCAAGCTGAACTTTTCAGCTCTCTTTGTAGTAAAATTGGCGATAAAAATGTTTAAAAGAGCGCTTTGTTTTCTTCCACCGAATCAGTGAAGCGTGCTGCCTTACTCTCTGGCCTCATGAAAGCAAGTCACATTATAAAATACTCCAGCATAGTAAAATGAAATGTGTGTTAATGTTTGCTTTAACTGGTAGAAATCATATCAGAATTCCAAGCCTCAGTATGAGTTTGGCACTATTTTTGCGAGCTTTGGCAAGAAGTTTCCCCTATAAATGTATAAATCATTTCCCTCTCTCTGTTTCTGTTCAGATTCTGGCTCTATGTATCATCCAGTTGGAAAGAATACGAGGTTGTCGCTCTTCTGTATTCCTCTTCCTCTTCTGGGTCTTGGCTGTTGTTTGCTCCCTGGTGCCTCTCAGAGCAAAAATCCAGCTGGCCATAGATGAGGTATGTTGTTATTGTTATGTATTGATTGCAATACTCCATTATTATGATTGTTTTATATATCAGGTTTGTCCCCATTGAACCTGTAGGTTCAAATAGCATGCAGTCATATCTAATCAAATGTGCTGCTGCCCATAGTCTAGACACACATTTCCAAGAGCGCAGCTTGAGCTATATGCTATGTCAGCAAAGTGTTATTTCATCCTCCATTTTAAACCAAAGAAACTGAACATTAACCATGTGTTGGGGGATGACACTGCCAATTCTGGTCAAGCCTGCATGCGTTTAAATTTTTCTTTTCTTCCTGTGCCTGCTGTGAAACACTGCAATCATTGTTGAATGGGGCTAAGTTTATATTTGGGTGTGCGAAGCCATGGGGCCGTTTCGTTTGCATTTCTAAAAAGAAAGAAAAAAGAAAAAACAAACAAACACGCATCCATATTTTTTGTTTTATCGCCCTGAGTGTGACGTTCCCACACTGCTTGGGGGTTGTAATAATGGGTCTGGGATAAATGCTGGTGAGCCATGGCAGTGCAGGGTCAGACCAGAAGAACGTCAGCGCTGGCGCTATTGGCTCATTCACTGTAAATGCACTGCCAGATGTTAATCTATAATACACACTTCAAGCTTTCACACTTTGGGCAGACATTTGGATTTCAATGTTATAAAACACACACGGACACCATTTTTCTCTTTTGTGTCATTTATCTACAGCATAATATTCAATTCTTTCTCAATTCCAGCCCGTCTTATTTTCATCTGAAAGACGCAGTAACACATGAATGAGATTTTAATAGCTTTTTATTAGATTTATTTTCTCCATTTATTGTTTATACTTATTAAACGTTTATCCATCTCATTTCCAATGGCGTCCTTATAACTGCCAATGACAATTATAAATAACATGATTCATTATAATTTGCAGCACATTGGCCTAGTGGTTAGCAGGTCTGCCAGGCCTTCCTGCGAGAAGTCTGGTTTTCTCATTTCAAAAACATGCATCTTAGTTTAATAGAGGACTCTATGTTGTTCACAGGTTTTAATATGGGTTTGCCTATATGTGCCCTGTACCCTGCCAATTTTTGTAAACTTTGGGTATAGGTGAGGTACAGCCCGGCCATGTAAGGAAAACAATTCACACTCACATTTACACCAATGGTGTACCAGAAGAAAACCTTGGGGAAATCACGATGATGTAACATGTAACAAATCTACAGTATACTGTAAAATGTACTTATTGCCACAGACACTTTGCTGTCACATATTTTCCTGACACATTTAAAACATATGTGAAGAAAGTGACATTGGTGAAGGCTTAAGACAGGGTTCATGTTTGTGGACCCTTGGCCATTCTTACTTGACCTACATTTTTTCTCACCCACACTTCCGACCAGCTTGACCTTGTTTTTCTATATGACAAAAAATCCATTTGGTGACATTGTAACCCCTTTCTGGGCACGGCTCCATAGCGTTCAGAGAAAATTGTTTATGTTTACCATAGTTCTGAATTGCATACATACCCATACTGTTGCACAACAAACTAGCTGTGGCTGTGGCGCTGACCCAAGAGAGAAAACGTGCCAAACTAAACAGCTTGTGTATATCTGTATGACAAGAATAACATTTACAAAAGGTTCTGCATACAGAAACATATAAGTAGTTTATATCACAGCTGATCCTTTAATTGAAAGTCACACGGCGGTTACTAAAACCACAATTTCCCGATTTACATATTTAAATGTTACAACATTTATATGACAATATTTTGTGTATATTTAGCGCAACCATGCTCTAAAACTTGACTATTGCATCTGTGTTGTGGGTGTACAGTCTAAACCTTATCATGTGCTATAATGTGTGCACGTATGGGGGAAAAGGAAATAAATGGGAAAGTCCATTGAGTGCTGTGACTCTGGTGAAAGTGCACTCAAAACCATAATGAAGATAGATGAAGTCAATGGAATTTTGTGTGATTTGTTGAGGAAATTTGGTGGAGATTAAGCCATCAAAACAACATGTTGATGCTACTGAAAACTGCTGGTTATATAATGTTAGTTTTGCTTTGACATTTCCATCCACAAAACCATTAATTGCCTTTGCGGTTTTAAAGAAAATAAGTCAGACTTACAAAACGTGCCTGTAATAGATTACACCAAATCAACTCACTGACTCATGTGTTGCCATCGTGGTCTCTAAAGGTTGCTGTTTACTTACTCCACAGGGCATTGACTCAGATATTGTGAGATACTTGGCTTTTTTCTCCTACTTCACCATTCAACTGGTCCAGCTCTTCTTGTGCTGCTTTGCCGACCTGCCTCCAGAGGGGAAAAAAGTCTTTGAGAAGGTAGGGAGAGGAAAATGTATCCCACTTTTGTTAAAACGCTCCAGTGTTATCCTACCTGAGCATCTTGTGGTTCAAAAATTTTTTTTGCAGGACACTGTGCCTTTTGGAGGCAATGATGTGATTCACCTCCTCACCTTCTCACCTCACTGCTTTAGCTTCCTGTGAGGAGAGTGTGAACAAGCATGTGTGGTTTTTACTTGTCCTCCTGCATACCGTTAACATGACACACGTATTTCAATGTCCAGTGGAACCTGAAACAACAATTCCTAACATCGGGCATTTTTTACATTTCAATGCAATGCCCCTTACACTATAAAAAACAACGGCATATTGTATTGAGTTTACCTGTGACTGGCATATAAAGCTCTCAGAAAATCATGCCTTAAAGTTAGTTGTATGATTGGATGTTCCAACCACAATATGGTGGAAAACACCATTCCATGTTTTTCCCATAGACCCTGAACGTGTAAAAGCTGTGAAATAGTGGAGGCTAATAACACCACGGTGCTTTGTAGTGAGCACTTCCTAAGTGGTAAGAATTTTTGAGTGTGATAAAATGTATTATTTTGTTTTCTACATATTTTAGGCATTAACCAGCTTGCATCATTAGCTATATAAAGGGAGTAAAGCCCCCTCCTCTCTTGTCGGCCGCACGTTTTCTTAGCAACACGAGGGCAAACATATATCCTAAATAAAAATAGGCAAAACATCACTCCAATCATCCATCGCTAACATTTTTGACACAAATGTATAGGATATTCAAAGTGTGTTGACTGGCTGGCCAGGCTAACTCAATCCAAGATCAAACCAACACCGCAGCTCCATGCTAGCTAACGTGCCATATGCTAGTCTTTTCACACGTTTTAGCTAGCACGTCGCACGCTTTAATTTTCTTTGGAACAGTTTCTACATTACTATTATAATGTACAATATTCAGATGACCTATTAACTAAATTGTATACCTACTCAGTTTTGATTCTTTCATAATAATGTATAAATCTAGATGTGCCTCTTGGCCGCATGTAAGGATATTCATCTAACATTCGACCAACTACGTCCAATTTCTGTTCTTATCACACTTTTGCCATTGCAAGCAGATTGTTTTAGTAGTCAAACGGTATCACATCACATTTTGAAATTTAAATAATCCTCACAAATCAAATTAGAACGATCCAAAGTCCAATGCTTTTCAATAAGTGGATAGCTTTTTTTCACAGTGTGACGTAATTGTGACGTAAGCTCGGAATTGTTCATTAGCAATCACTGAACACGGCTCTACGACGGCGTACTATCACCCAACGAGAAAAAAAAATATGACAACACGAGATTTAAAGTCATCATGACAAGATTGAAATTCGTCATGACGAAATTATAAGTCGTCGTCACGATGACAATCGACAAGAGAATCCTAAAATAGGACATTCATGGCAGCTTTAAAGTCAATTTACCGTTTACCGAAACAAGTGTGCACTTTATATGTGTACCCTGGCGTCACAACGGAACTCAACGTGACTGGTTGACGAATTACGTAAATGCTGCCACAGACGTCATGCTTCAGGATTCTCTTGTCAACTGTCTTTTCTCATTTCATTCTCGCTAATTGACCGTAATACGTCGTCATACAGCTCCTTTTTTTCACAAGCTAATTATTTGTATTTGTTACAATATAAACTACATCTTTTTTATGGTAGTTTCCAGTAGTGTAGAACTGCACAATGTCATATTGAGAGCTGTTCCTGATATTTTGCCTACCAAACCACCTCCTTCAGGTCACTGAAAGTGAGACTCTCATCAATCAAACAGTGTTGTGATGTAATATTTCCCTGGTGATAAACCATAAAAACAGCTGGAAAAGTCCCTAGCAGATTTCTGGCCGCTGGTGCGGTGTAGAAGCCACAGACTGGCGTCGTGGACACACCCATTGGTTGTTCCTTGGTGTGTCCTCCTCTTCTTCCTCCACTTCCTTCTCCTCCTCTGGTTAGACTTACTCACAGTGAGAGAGGAAGTGAAGGATGAAATGTTGGAGTGTTGGTATAAAGAGAGCAAATAGCCTGGTGAGGGGGTGGCAGGATGCAGAGAAACATATGGTTGAGCAGGCAAACTTTTTGTGTGTGCGTGTGTGTCTGTGTGCGTATGTATAGGACAGTTTGCGATGACACATTTCCTCTCCGTCTGCTGCTTTTGACCTCAAACGTCATTTATACCTTGTGCTAACACTGGGCTCTATTTACAGGATGCTGACTCGTGGGAGCTCATAGCCTCTACTCTGAAACACCTTTTATTTGCATTTCATAAATACACTCTTTGCTATTATACTCGGTAAAAGCGCAGAGGCTTAGCATTTAAGGTTAAAAAAAGAATCACTCTGTTTTCTTATTTCTGTTGCAGAATCCTTGCCCTGTGAAAGACGCCTCTTTTTTGTCCAAGATTCTCTTCTGGTGGTTTACTGGGTAAGGTCCTCAAAACCGCCCTTTTTGAGCCCACAAATGACTCAGCCCAGCAACATTTGTACTTGTTTACAAGTGTGTGTGTGTGTGTGTGTTCTGTTGATAATTATGTGTGAATCATCACCACGCTTACTCCTCAGACTTGTTGTGAAGGGATATCGCACTCCTCTGGAAGCAGAAGATCTATGGACGCTGAGAGAGGAAGACACGTCACATAAGATTATTTCTGTGCTGCAAGAGGATTGGACAGTGGAATGTGCCAAAATTCAAAAGTGAGATAAACTTATGCAATTAAGATATATAAAAATACAAAAACATTCAGATTAAACTCACATGTACAAACATTTCTCTGGTTTGTAATACTTTTTATTCAAGTTGTATCATGCCAGTGATTAGATCATTATTTCATAATATCCCTGATGACATAACCTGATTTTGCTGACATCAAAAGGTAGAGCAAACACCACAGATTACATTAGTAAAATGTTAGCAGTGCACAAGTGCACATGCTGTGCTCATTAATAATCTCTTCTGATTGTGTATGCACCTATTGAGTTAGGCCAGGGGTCTGCAACCTGCGGCTCTGGAGCCACATGTGGCTCTTTAGTTCCTCTTTTGTGGCTCCCTGTGGATGTTGTAGAAAATATTATTTGTTTTTATATATTTGGTTTTTAAATTAAATATTTTTTAATTGAATTAATAATTTAGATTAAAAATGAATAATTAAAAATTCAAAAAATGTCAGCGTCCAAATTTAAAAATGGCCAGAAAAAGAGAGATGAAAGATTTGATGAAAAACTTTAAAACATTACCTAAAAATGTCCAAAAAGTAACCATAAATTGTCCCAAAACACAAAAGAAATCCCCCGAATTACCATAAAATGTCTTTAGAATTGCCAAGAGTCAGAATGTTTATTTTTTTTAAAGGCAGAAAATAAAAGATTTCCCGAAAATTACCATAAAATGTCCACAAAATTGCCCCCGAAAAAGGCAGAAAGAAATGTTCAAAAAGCAACCATAAAATATCCCAAAACAAAAGAAGAAATCCCGGAAATTACCATAAAATGTCCACAAAATTGCCCAAAATGTCAGAAAACTGATAGCAAAAAAAGGCAGAACAAAATCGTAAAAAAAATAGCCATAAATGTCTAAAAAGGGAAGAAGAGATGCAGAAAATGACCATAAGATGTCCATAAAATTGCCAAAAATGTCTAAAATTTGACAGAAGTCAAAAAATGTATGAAAAATGAACTCCAAGAAATATCAAAAAATGGAAGACGAAAGGTAGAAGAAAATGAATCTCTACGCATTGGATGCTGCATATTTTTGTGTTATTGTACAGCTCTATTTACCTCTTACGACCTCAGTACATTAGTTTAACCCTAACACACTGTTTCCTTCATCACAATAATTTAATATTTTGCGACTCCAGACACATTTTTGCTTATTTATTTGGCCTAAAATGGCTCTTTTGACAGGAAAGGTTGCTGACCCCTGAGTTAGACAGTACTCACCAACCTGCTCATGTGGCCTGTAATATCATCCGTTCCACTGCTCTCAAAATGTCACCATAAAGAACATTTCTCCAATAAATTCAATCAATTCATATTTTTCACTATAGCCAGCTCTCATCTTGACCCAACTTGATTTAATGGTCCAGACAAAGTGTGACTGTGCTAAGATTACAAATGCATTCCTACTCTACAATGCATAAAGATGGAGCCAATGTGTTGCATAGTAAATAATAATAATGGGCCCCAGCATGTGTGTGACTATGTTTCTTACCCCCATGTCAGGCAGGAAAAGGCCTTGACATCAGGTGTGGCATTGGGGAGCAGGTTGCCCGACCAAGCTCAGCTCCTCAGGAAGCTTCACAAAGAGCAGAGCTCTGGCTTCTTTCTGTTCAGAACTCTGGCACGCAAGTTTGGTCCATACTTCCTTACTGGTACCATGTGTATCATATTCCATGATGCCTTCATGTTCGCCATTCCTCAGGTGTTGAGGTAAGACGAAGCACAGCAATTTGTCTTATATGAGAATTTTGGGTTACACTATATGGACCAAAGTACAATATTGGGACACCTCACATTACACATACAGTGTCCAAATACTTGTGTCCATTCTCTAAGTGTAAGGTTAATGCTGTTTGATATTGGGGGGCTCCAAGATCACAAAGAGCTGTTTTGAAGATTTTGTGAACACACGTCTGACACAAATTGAGCAGTTTTGGTTTAAAAAAATAAAATAAAAATGAAAAATGAGGTTTGAGGTATATTGCAGTTATATAAGTCATTATATTTAGAAATAGAAACTGTTGAGTTTGTGTTGTTCCTGCGCCCCACAAACCAAATGACACTGAGTTCAATGTACTGCGTAAAGCAGCTGCCAAAAGCTCCAAACCTCAACTTGGACTCAACCTACCTGGATGGAATTCAGTTGAAAACAAAAATGTTATGATGATTTAAAAAATACGCCCAACAAAAACATCGCATTCAAATTTAAATTCGGATATAAATACATGAGACATATTTATCCCAGATACTAATGTCATTGTCGTTTTGTAGGCAGTTGTGTCAAAGACAACCAAACAAAACTCTGTAATCTAGCAACAATGACAGCAAGTCAAGGCCTCCTCTCACTGTACTGCTCCAGTGGTGAGACTTGGAATGTTGTTTTTCAGGCACAAACACTGATTTATTTGAAGTGTTAATTAGAGTCATGGATTTGTAAGCAAGAAGTAGACGACACCGCAGCCCTTTGCCTCAGTATGGCACACAGCGTAGGTCTGTGAATGGCACAAACACAGACAGACCACAATAAGACACTTGCTGGCATGGTGTGAGTGCAGGCTGAGCAATGTTGCGCAAACAAAGCCGCTTTGTTTTAATTGAAGTGAATTTGTGTCGCAATCACTAGACACACGAAAGTCTGAATTTGAATGCTGTTGACAGGGAAATTGTATCTGATTCTTTTTGATTTGTGTAAGTGGTGCATGCAAATGTGCAAACTCTGCCCTCCGCTCTGTCTTCAGCCTTCTCCTGGGCTTCATGAGAGATGAAGATGCGCCATTGTGGAAGGGTTACTTCTACGCCACTCTCATGTTCCTGCTCTCTTGCCTCCAGTCCCTCTTCAACCATCAGTACATGTACACTTGCTTCACAGTGGGAATGAGGGTTAAGACTGCTGTTATGGGCCTTGTTTACAGGAAGGTGAGCATTGTGTATTCTGACCCAAAAGCTCATTATTCCACCATATTCTGACAGACGTCAAAAAATAAAATGTCATGTTAAGATGAAGACTTGGTTAAGACGTCTAGCCCAACCCTCATTGATTCATTCATTTTTCCAAGACACTTCTCCATATAGTGTAGGATTCACATCTTTAGATCAGCATATATCATTTCTTAAAAAAACAAAAAACAGAATGTCTCTTTTGTTGTCATTCCAGTCTTTGGTGATAAATAGCTCTGCCAGAAGAACCTGCACGGTTGGAGAGATTGTAAATCTGGTTTCAGCAGATACCCAGAAGCTGATGGACTTTGTGGTTTACTTCAACGCTGTCTGGCTGGCCCCTATAGAAATTGCCCTCTGTCTTTTCTTCCTGTGGCAAGTATGTGAATGTAGAATGTTCTCATTTGATTTGTCTGACTGAAACTTCTTGTACTACTACTACTACTATAACGATAGCTTGCCTTCCTTTTGGTAGCAACTTGGACCATCAGCTTTGGCAGGAATTGCCACAGTCATCCTTATTTTCCCACTGAATGGACTGATAGCAAAGAAGAGAAGCAAGCTGCAGGTAAAACAATAATAATATTATTAAATATAATAATAACACAGGAATCCTTACGATTTCTTTCAGCGCAGCTCTCGTGTTGCCTGTTTGGTCCAGATTGTCACATCTGGTTTAGATAGTAGCCGAGGAGCCATGTGGGTTTGGGGCTTGGATGGTACACTTTGTCTTGTCTTTTGGTCCACCCTTCATAGTGCGATACAACAATGACTGGATAGATCAGGTTTCGCAATTCTCGGAGACGTCATGTGTTTTTGTGAATTTGAAGTCTTAATTTAATCAAACCCAGTACTGCATTGTGACCGCATTTCTGGCCCTTAATTGCAAAACTGTCATGAATTGTTACTATATTCAAAAGTTCTATTATATTCAGAAGAAGAAGAAAAATGTTATGCTGTATTGAGAGAAGAGATCCATGCTCACACACATTTTTTGCTATTTGTTGTGCATAAATAAAAGTTAAGACACACGTTTTTCTGGTTAACAGGAGATTCAAATGAAGTTCATGGATGGCCGCATCAGACTCATGAATGAGATCTTGAATGGAATAAAGATTCTGAAGTTCTATGCCTGGGAGAAGGCCTTTCTGGAACAAGTGTTGGGCTATCGAGAAAAAGAGCTGAAGGCCCTGAAGAAATCCCAGATCCTTTATTCCATCTCGATTGCATCTTTTAATTCTTCTTCTTTCATGGTAAGATTTGAACACATTAACTCAAGAGACTTTACTTTTTATTAACAAAGCACCATAAAAGCACAAAACTAATATCAACGCTGCACCGTTGGTATGTGGATGAGGAGACAGTGTTGAAGCGCTTTGAATACCGTGAAGGGGGAAAAGCACCGAATAAGTGAAAGCTATTTATATTTAGAAATACCGCTAAGTATGATGCAATGCAGAGCTACAGGTGCAATCTATAACTACAATAAATTAATACAGTATATATTTATTTGAGGTTAGTCCATCTGCCTCGCAGTTCTGATGTTGGGGGTTTGAATCTGGACTCCAGCCTTGCTGAATGGTACTTCCATATTTTCCGGGTGCTTGCATGGGTTATCGTCAACTTCCTCTTACATTCCGAAAATATGTATTTTATGTTCATTGAAGGCTTTAATTGTGTGAATGTGAGTGTGGGCGCATTTCTGCATTTCTATAATCGTATGTGTTGCCATCCTCCAGATTGCTTTCGCGATGTTTGGAGTCTACATAATGCTTGATGACAAAAACATCCTGGATGCGCAGAAGGTTTTTGTTTCAATGGCGCTTATCAACATTCTGAAGACCCCACTTAGCCAGCTTCCATTTGCAATAAGCACAACCATGCAGGTAAGCATACACTCAAAATTGCCATCGTATTGTTTGTTCTTACGCTCCAAAATAATGCATAAGCCTTCATAAATAAATAAATATAATGGCCAGTGAGCTATTAATTTATCACTATGCTTTTGATCATCAGATACGCTGCTAAACATCAGTCTAATTGCAATCCTAAAATCTCTTGTCTACGTGTGACGACTTGCTCCCACTTGGTTCCATAATACAACAACATAACTTATCATATAAATCTTTTGCTGATGAGACACAATTATTTTTAAATTATACGAATTCTCTCAGGCGTCTCTGTACAACCCAGCGAGCACATCAGAAACCTATGGCGTGATTTTTGATGACTCAACCTTGAAAATAATTTTTTCCGATTTTTCTATTTTATCATTTAAAGAACATTTCAAAAGTTAAATCATTTTTATCTGTATCAGACTCTGTAAAATGTATTCATTCTGAAATCTTTAGTCATTCAGATTACTGTAATGCTCTTTTTTTCTCCCAAAATTAACAAATCAAACATTTGACAAACTTAGATTTATTAAAAATGCTGCAACTAGACTTCTAACAAAAACAAACATGTACCAGCACATCACTCCAGTTTACAAGTCTCTCCATTGGCTTGTACAAGTATCGGCAAGTACAGTATCGATTTTAATATATTACTTGTTGTTGTTTTTTAACTCTCATAATGGTGCTGCATTGCCTTATGTTTCGTACATGCCAACTAACTATACACCAGACAGACATCTTAAATCCACATGTCAATCTCTCCTTAGTATACCACGTAAACATTCAGAGATGCTTTTAGTTATTATGGTCCAATACTTTGGAAGACGGCCATGGCTCAGGGTGAAGAGACGGTCGTTCAGTAGCTTACTGCCACCACAGTGTGAATGAGTGAGTGCATGAATAATGTAAAATCTATTCCTCATTAAAGCGTGTTTAAGTGTCTAAAAAAGCGCTATAAAAATATAATGCATTACTTTTCTTTTGGAGCTCCGCTCATCTCCAACAATGTCTTCCTTTAAATGTAATCTTAAAACAGCACACCCACATACTGGAGGCCATGTGTAATATTTTGACTCGCATGTAGCTAAATGAGGTAACCAAAATATTTCAAGAGCTCTAAGTACGATATGGCGCAAAAACACTCTGGCAGACTACTTGAATGAAATCGTTACTGACAGCGCCATTCAAAACCTTGCTACAGCTCTATTAGATCACACTGGATTTCGCAAGAGATCATAATGCTGTGGCCGGCCGGTGTATAGTCAGAGGATGAACTACTTTCTCTGTTCCAGGCTGTGGTTTCACTAAAACGTCTGGGAAAATATCTGTCCTCAGAGGAGCTCAAAGAGGACAATGTCTTGAAGGCTCCATTGAGTTCTGGTAAGAACCCCACCTATGTTTAAATGATTACACTAGAGGAAGAAGCTGCTATTTCCCCTATAAAGACTGTCATAATAAATGTAGGCATACCGCAAGATTTAGTTGTTTGTGTTTGTGGAGCACAATATTTTGACATAAATGATGTGCACTGTCACTTCCTGGGCCTCCAGGATGACAGACAGACAAAGTAATGACAGGATGCTCCCATTTAGCGGTTGAACATAAATCAGCGCAAGAATTCAAATGTTAGATTTATGGGGAGAGAAATTAGGCAAACATGCTCTACTTTTCTGTCTCACATCTGTCAACACTTGCTCAGACAGACTGTAATTCGTACGATGAAGTAAATCTACTTGTAATTGCAGCCTGACAGCCCTCTGATGAATCTCTTGAAGGGGCATTTCTTTTAAAGTGTTATCTCTATATGCATCATTTTATGGCTCATTTTCTTTTCTCCTGCTTAGATGGCGAGGATGTGCTGATTGAAAATGGAACTTTTAGCTGGGCTGCGGAGGGCCCTCCATGTCTTAAAAAGTAAGACCTATCAAGAGTACCGGTAGTTAAAGGGGAAGTCAACACTACACATTTCTTGACAATAAATATGCTATATGTGACCTCACTCGTCACATTTGTGGAATATGAGTTATGCAGCAAAATCCAGCCGTTTTGCCACTTGCTGTCGACTTAAGATGACATCAAAGTTGCTCAGGTCTCAGGTAACAACCAAACACAGCTCAGCTTCAGAGAACAGGTGAGCTGTGATTGGTCGTTGCCTGAGCAACTGTGATGCCATCTTAGGTCGACAGCAAGTGGCAAAATGGCCGCCCCCTTTGAGATGGATAAAAACGGCTGGATTTTGCTGCTTAACTCATATTCCACTAATACAATATTAACCAAAATACTGTATTTAGACTAGTTGGACTGCATAGAACATATTGTCAAGAATTTTGGGTGGGGTTGACTTACCCTTTAAAAAGACTGACTTTATAAGTGACTCAGGAGTGACAAACAGAACTTTTCTCTTTTCTGTTCACAGACTCTCCATCCGTGTGCCGCGGGGTTCCCTTGTGGCTGTGGTCGGACATGTGGGCAGTGGAAAGTCGTCGCTACTGTCTGCCATGCTTGGCGAAACGGAGAAGAGAAGCGGCCGCGTCACTGTGAAGGTACGACAGAGTATTCTCCACATTTAAGCCCTCGTTATGTTTGCATCTGTAAATACATTCACACATTGAGCCTTCTCTTTAATATGCCTATTTGCAGGGTTCTACAGCTTATGTGCCTCAGCAGGCCTGGATACAAAACGCCACAGTGCAAGACAATATCATTTTCGGCCGTGAAAAGCTGAAGACGTGGTACCACCGTGTGTTGGAGGCCTGCGCCCTGCTGCCTGACCTGAACATCCTACCTGCTGGCGATGCAACAGAAATCGGAGAGAAGGTAAAGATGTTTTATTATACGGTCTTCAATTCTATGAACTTTGTCTCACAGTCTTCCCTTACAGGGCCTAAACCTCTCCGGTGGGCAGAAGCAGAGAGTGAGTTTGGCCAGAGCTGTCTATCGGAAGGCAGATGTGTACCTGCTGGATGACCCACTGTCTGCTGTTGACGCACACGTTGGTCAGCACATCTTCGACAAAGTCATCGGACCCAAAGGAGTGCTTAGAGACAAGGTAGAATGCAGCCGATTTCTCACAGAGAAATTGCGTTTTCACAACACCTCAACCACTAACAAGATTGCTGCCTGCATTGTTGTTGTAACAAAACAAAAACCGCCACTTTGGCAGACTTTCTTGTCTTCAGACAGCCACAATGTAGTGTTGGATTGTGCATTCATCCAATTTCTCTCATTTGTGCGGCCCTGCAGACCCGTATCCTGGTGACCCATGGGATGAGCTTCCTGCCGCAAGCTGACCTCATCCTTGTCCTTGTAAACGGAGAAATCACAGAGAGCGGCTCTTACCAGGAACTCCTCAGCCGCCGTGGCGCCTTTGCGGATTTCATACATACCTTTGCCAGCACCGACCGGAAGGAAAGCGCCATACAAAGAGGTGAGTGAGGAGGAGTCTATCCATGTCCTGACATTTTAAATGTTTTTTTGCTATATTAGGGTGACCAAATGTCCACTTTTCAATCCTGTTTGGGCGTCGTATAAATTTTATGAAAATGTCTGATTTTTATTGGGAAATGGGAGGCGGAGTGCACCGTCTGGCTGGTAAACCATGGCCTGCTCGATTGAGAGAAAAGTATGCAGATTTTATGTTGCGGGGATGTCTGTTTGTTATTTTTGTTGTATTTTAAAAAGTTTTGTTTATTTGAGAAAAAAAGAGGTCAGCTTTTTACATACCTCACTTCCTGAGCGTTCAGATAAGGTCCAAAGCTGTGTGGGCAGCCCCCCACATTAAAAAAAAAATTGGGATCACGGGAGCAAAAAGGGTTGCGCATAGAACATTATGCCATTATCCTTTGTTCAAGAAGGACTTTATTTTTTGGGTGTTTAATTTTTAATTTGAGTAAAGTTTGAGTATCATTTATATATCTCGAGACCGGGCCGAGTGTCCTCTTTTTTTGGTAAGTCAAATACGGTCACCCTTTGGCTATGCGATACATCTGTAAAGCCTAAAATAACCCAACTCTGTACACCTTAAAATCGGATCAGATTGTTTCCGTACCTGTTTCTAATATTTTGTTTACCTTATTTCGGTACATCAGGGAGTTAAGATATTAGCTCTCAGTATAATGAAGTGCAGTTCAACACCACTGTAAACTACACATACAACAATGACAATTTTTTATATGAATACTAGTGTTGTCAAATGATTAAAAAAAATGTAACTGATTAATTTCACAATACTACGTAATTAATCACAATTTAATCACATTTTGTTCTACAAAGCTTGTAACAGATATTAACTTGAGTAACAGATTGGAATTGATGTAAAATCATCATATAGAAAGTATATTTATATTCAAAGACTGTTCTGTTAGAGTTTTTAAATCATTGAATACACTACTTTTCACTTTAAATTAAACTGTTGATAAAAAAAATTGTCAAAACGGACTCGGCTTTACCTGCATTTTATAATCTTCTCAAAACTTCTCCAGCCGCAATTGTTTGCGAGGCCGTGTGAGATGATTTTATTTTATTTGAGATTATTTTGCTCTTAGATGATCCGCAAAAGACATACAACTAATCTGCTATTTGAATGCAGCGTTGCAAAGTGCTCACATTCTTTTAGAATTCTCCAGCAAGTGTCAAGCAAGTAAAACAGGAAGTAAAACTAACTTTATTCCGCGTTTATCCATCTTCCTGCCAGTGACCCCTTTTAAGTCTGGCCGCAAACATGAGCAGAGGCTAAGGCCACCACAGGAAGTAAATAAAACTGAGTTAATTTTTTGAACGCTTTAATCTCTAGAGTTAATAGCTTTAATTTTGACTGCCCTAATTAATACCTCAATGACAGTTTCTATCAAAACTCCGCATTTTAATCTTTGTAAAGGCATTTTTATACAGTGTTTAAATCCCATTATATTGTGTAAGTAGTTTTCATATTGTGGCTTGTCAGTGTATAAGAGACAAATACAGTAACATTCAATAATACAAAACATGACTTTCTCGTAGCTGGCTCAAGGAGGTCTAATGCTCGTCTCAGCATGGTTGATTTCATGCCATTCTCCAGAGATTTGTCTCAGGAGCAGCTTATTGGGTAGGTCAAACTGAGCCCCACAAAACAGGCCAAAGCAAGCTTCTTACTGAATTTGATGAAACTGATGACTTCTCTCCGTTTTCGTCCCAGGGGTGACACAACAAATACAAACTTGCAGAATATGGAGCCTGTGTCTGAAACAGAGCAGGAACAGGTCCCTGAGGAGCTTGGCAAGCTCACAGAGGTTGACAAGGCCCACACCGGACGAGTAAGACTAGTTTATAATTCAAGGATTTCTTTAAAAAAATAAAGAGCCTATCAATTGGCTGATGACTATTTTATTCCCCCCCCCCCCCCACTACAGGTGAGACTGGAGATGTACCAAAAGTACTTTAAGACCATAGGCCTGGCCATCATCATTCCCATTGTCTTCCTGTACGCCTTTCAGCAAGGAGCCTCGCTGGCTTACAATTACTGGCTGAGCATGTGGGCCGATGACCCAATTGTTAACGGTACCCAGATTGATGCCGACCTGAAACTGTCTGTCTTTGGAGCACTGGGTTTTGTTCAAGGTTAGGATCCATGTTTGCCTTTTATTTCCATTTTTTCCCAAGTTTGTTCTGCAATAAACATAACCAAGCATCTTTTTTGTCTCCTCAGGCGTCGCAATCTTTGGTACAACCGTAGCGATTTCCATCTGCGGCATCATTGCCTCCCGCCACTTGCACATGGACCTGCTGGTCAATGTTTTGCATTCGCCCATGTCTTTCTTTGAGTGCACGCCCAGCGGCAACTTGCTCAACCGCTTTGCCAAAGAGATTGACGCCATTGACTGCATGGTGCCCGAGGGCCTGAAGATGATGCTGAGCTACGTCTTTAAACTCATGGAAGTGTGCATCATTGTGCTCATGGCAACACCCTTTGCCGCTGTGATCATCTTGCCACTTGCATTCCTCTACGCCTTTGTCCAGGTAACCTTCCATCTCAAGAATTTCAACTCGCAACCAACGAATAGACTCAAACTAAAATATAAAAAAAACATTTTTTCGTTAATAAAATAAAATAAAAACAAACAAGCTTTTTAAAAAACAAAAACTAACTCAAACTACATTTTATGTTTACAAAACTTAAGCTAACTATAATTGTAGTGAAAATGTCCTTAGTTTTTGTCTTTGGTAATTAATTTGGGGTTGATTTTAAATATGATTTAAGTATATTTATTTTGATATTAACCGGAATAAGGACATTTGAAAGTGTGTCGCACAGAAGTGACGTCATTTAACTTATTCACTGCCATTGACGGCTATAGATGTCAAAATTTCATTTAAACTATTTCTATTATTTTAACATTTTTTCCACTTTTGCTAACAAGAGTATGAAAACCTAGGGAAAAAAATGTATTGTTAATTTAGAACAGATATAAAATTTGTGATTAATCGTTAGTTAACTAGTAAAGTCATGTGATTAATTACAATTAAAAAATGTAATCGCCTGTCGGGCCTAATTAAAAAATAAAAATAAGGGGCGTTTAATCGTAATTAATCGCATGATAATTTTATATTTGTTATAAATGTACAGTAAAAAAAATTCTAGGTTTTCATAAAAAATTAAATGAAATCAAAAAATGTTAAACTAATAGAAATAGTTTACATGAATTTTTTTACGGGTATAGTCGTCAATGGCAGTGAATGAGCTAGCAGCAACCAATAGAAAAACACCTTCAGATGACTTCGCTCTAGGTGACAATTTTGCGTGTTTGACTTTTGGCTCCAATGGCTCACCTTGCAACACGAGGTGAGAAGTGTGTTGCTTTTTTTTTATTTGACCATGGTATTTATTAAATCTTGCACACAAGTAAGACGCAACATTTTTTTTTAAATGAAAACATTTTTTAAATAACTACAACTAATTTTTTAAAACTGACAAAGCTGCCCTGACAAATAATTTGAACTAACTTAATTTAAAAAGTAAAACTCAAAACAAAATAACTAACCATAATGAATTCCAAAACTACAATAACTCTGCTCACAACTCATGATTTTGAATTTTCATATGACTTGGCAGTTTATAGGAATGTCAATTCTTGGTAACCCCCAAGCGCTTTTTCTTGTTTTCTTTTATTAATTTATTAATTGTTTCCATTGTGGGCGACAGGGCTTCTACGTTGCTACTTCCTGTCAGCTTCGGAGGCTAGAAGCTGTGAGCCGCTCCCCCATCTACACACACTTCAATGAGACGGTGCAGGGCGCCAGTGTCATCCGGGCCTTTGGGGATCAGTCTAGGTTTATTGTGCAGGCCAATGACAGGGTAGATTTCAACCAGACCTCCTACTTCCCCCGATTTGTCGCCACCCGGTCAGTATTAGTGTCTTAAAAAAAATAATAATGTTTTACTAAGTAGAATGAGTATTACCTTTGTCAATAAAGGACTATTAAATTAGTGATTCATCCACAGATGGCTGGCAGTCAATCTAGAGTTTGTTGGTAATGGAGTGGTGTTAGCAGCTGCCATTCTGTCCGTAATGGGAAGAGACACCCTCAGTCCAGGCATCGTGGGTTTGGCTGTGTCACATTCCCTCCAGGTGAGATATCAGTGCCCGACTATTTACTCTTTAAAACTACATCATTAAAGCAACATATCTGGTGCATGGTGGTATGTATGAATATGTTTCAGTTCAGAATCTGTGAATTCTTGTTGTTCGTAATGAAAATAAACTCATTTTTGTAGGTGACTGGAATCCTGAGTTGGATTGTAAGATCATGGACTGATGTGGAAAATAACATTGTTTCTGTGGAAAGAGTAAATGAGTATGCTGACACTGTGAAAGAGGTCAGCGTTTTCCACCACACGCACTCTCTACTAAATGGGTTTTGTTAATAATATTTTTGCTAATATACAATTCTGCACCGTACACAGTGACTTATTTCATTCTCTTTGCGTCATACAGGCCAGCTGGAGTATAGAAGGCAGTTCTTTGCCTCAGGCTTGGCCCCAGACAGGCACTATAGAGTTCCAGGACTATGGGTTGCAGTACCGCAAAGGCCTGGAGTTGGCTTTGAAAGGCATTACCTTGCAGATTCATGAAAGAGAGAAGGTGAGTGATTTAAAAATAATAGGAATTTTACCTAATGAGGCTTGCATGGGACTTCTTTGATTCATCAAACATCTCTAACGTGTTCCAGGTGGGCATTGTGGGAAGGACGGGAGCCGGGAAGTCCTCGCTTGCTCTGGGAATATTTAGAATCTTAGAAGCAGCAAAGGGAAAGATCTTTATTGATGGAGTCAACATCGCCAACATTGGACTCCATGATCTTCGATCACGCATTACTATCATTCCCCAGGTAAGTTATTAACAACAGAAACCGAGCTCTGGCTTTCCTCACATAAACTGTTTTGATTACTAGCAAAGGAATAATAACAACTTGATTCGATCTGTAACCAAATTATCCTTGGGTCTTTTTCGCAGGACCCTGTGCTGTTTTCGGGCTCCCTACGGATGAACCTTGATCCGTTTGACATTTACACCGATGAAGAAGTTTGGAGTTCATTGGAGCTTGCTCACCTTAAGAATTTTGTGTGCAGCCTGCCTGACAAACTCAACCATGAATGCTCAGAAGGAGGAGAAAATCTCAGGTACACACATGAATTGTACATTTTACACAATCCATCTAATTTAGGTTCTTACCATCTACAAATCGTTATCATCCATATAGCTTGGGTCAGCGTCAACTGGTGTGCCTTGCGAGAGCCTTGCTGAGGAAAACCAAAATCTTGGTTTTGGATGAGGCAACAGCTGCTGTGGACCTGGAGACGGACACACTGATCCAGTCCACAATCCGCACCCAGTTTGAAGACTGCACTGTCCTTACCATCGCTCATCGTCTTAACACCATCATGGATTACACAAGGTATGCCATCAATTTCATGGAAAATATAGAATAGAATTGAATAGAATAGAATAGACATTTTGACGCCACCTTTGAGATCAGGGTTGACCAAACTGCCACAAAACATCCAATTTTTTAGAGACATTTACTAAAACTCACAATTGACACGACACGTCTTTCCTGCATTACTTCTTTCTACATTGTATGGAAAGGCAGGAGAAGAAGAAATTAGGTCATCTTTCTCATTTTCTCCACCACCACTAAGGTTCTAATTATTATACCCCGGTGACTGAAGATAATTCAGTTATGGCAGCTAATGGCATACATTGGCCTTGTTTGTTCCACTTTGTGCACTGTAACAAAGTAATCTTAATATAAGTTCCTTTAACGCCACTAATTTTTGTAACGCGCGATTAATGACTGCCCCTAACTTGGAAAGCCTGTACTGGGAGAATTCCAGTCACAACAGACAAAATTTAGCAGTATTATTTAGTAACAATACATATTTTTGTGGACACTGTGGTCAAGTTGTGTTTTACAATTTTAAAAATGTGCAAATTTTTACAAGTTACTTCATGTTAAAGATTAGATAGCTCTTAATATGAAAAGAAAAATACACTGAGCTGTCACCAATGTCTTACAAATGCAATTATGCCATCTAGTGGCAGAAAAATGACTTCAACACAAATAATATCACACTCGTTTTTACAGTACAGTACATCTCCTTAATTTTAACTAAATGTTATGAATTATTATGACAATACTGTATCAATGATTAAAAGATGCAGCCATATTCCTATTAATTTAAAAAAAATCTACTTTTATGTTACCAAGAGTATAAAAAATATATATATAATAATTATTGTACATTTAGAACAGATATCAAATTTGCCATGAATTGTCAGTTAACTGTTGAGATCACGCGATTAATTACAATTAAAAATTTATATATGCAGTATTTCTTATGGCAATGTTATGGAAAATTGGCAGTAAATGTAAATATTGGTAACTCTTAAACCTTTTCCCTTCTTTCTGTTCTACAGAGTGATTGTTATGGACCGAGGCCACATCACTGAGATGGATTCTCCAAATAACCTCATCGCACAGCAGGGACAGTTCTTCCGAATGTGCCGGGAAGCTGGGCTGGTCTAGGACCTTGGTGCAAATTTGGCACCATTTTTTCCCACGGCTTTTCAACAAAAGTTGAATTGTCCCTTCCAAGCTTTGTGGCAGCTCAACTGAGGGCATTGTCATTAAGGGTCCAGAGATGCTACCAATACAGCCCATAGTCCTTACACATATGGGCATACTGTCCGGAGTCAGGAAAAGAACCTCAGAATATCAACACGTAAATGACGCTACAGTGGAATCCTGGGAGTGTGCAAGCTGTTCATAATGTATACATAAAGTTGTGGAATCGTTCATTCTTTTTAAGAATTAAGGCAAAGCCTGGAATGAACGTGACCACAAATTATATGGATTGTTATTCCTGTTTTGAATGGGAGCAGTATTATATAGGTGTCATTAAGCACATGACATATACTTAATGTTTTCTCAGGCTTTGATGTTGATGTGTTTACTTACACAATTTTTAAGCCTTGAATGCCAAAAAGAGGTCATCTACATTTCTATATTGCTTTGTTTTCGAGGACCAAAATTACTCTGACATACTGACCAACTAGAGGGTTCAACCTGCTGAATGTGAGGGATTTGAGGTTTTCAGTGTCTTCAGAAATGAGATTGAAGCAGCCAATTTGATTATTTATGTCAGAGAATAGGAGGAAAACAATTGTGTGAGCCAAAACATTGGCAGGCAGTTGGTTATTTCTGTCAAAGTAAACACATAAAGTCCAAAGAAATCTTGTTGGTCAGATTTAACCTGATGCCTATATGTGAAAACCCACATTGAATGAAGAGAATGCCGCTCCTCAACAATGGTAGTAAATCTTGGTGAGTGTATTTCTCTCCACCACCGCACAACTCAGGCCATACATATATATACTGTATATGTGTAGAGAGATCTCACTATTGTTCTATTTTTTTGCTGATGTTACAAAGTGTAGATAGTCCTCAACGACCTTGATCCTTGATTCAAAGAATTGTGAGCTTTTCGTGGAGAAAAGTCAGTATGCTGTTTTTGTCTTACTGGTTTAGACAATTTTTTCAAAGAGAAACCATATAGTTTATTTATGTGGTATTTCAAAACATGTCTTTACAATATTGAGGATTGTATTATATTTATACTTTTTATAACAAGCTATTTTCCTTTTTCACTGACTAATTACTATTATTGTATTGTTGTATGCATTGTGCTGAAAAATAAACATGTATGTGATTCAACAGTATAGTAGTGTTACACTTAATATCTGTTAAAGACTGTCAATAACTTTAAAAAACAGCAAAGGATAAAAAAGGAAAGGAAATATATAAATGTAAAATAATAAATGAATGTCCAAGGTTTTTAAGCATTACTGTAGAAGTCCGTATTAATAATTTAGTACTTATTAATTGTAACAAATATATATATATATATATATATATATATATATATATATATATATATATATATATATAATTTAGTATATGCATGAGCAATAGTGGGAAGTCTGTTCTTAAATAGTTTTTTGTTTTTTCAGGTACTGTACTTGAGTATTTATTTATTCTTCTGACAGCTTTTTTTAATATTACTTCAGGCATTTGAAAACAAATACTGTATCTGTACTTTCTACTAATTTCTTTGTCAAAATAGGCTTGTTATTTTTAGCGTTACATTTAATATCTGTTAAAGACTGTCAATAACTTAAAAAAACAGCAAAGGATAAAAAAGGAAAGGAAATATATAAATGTAAAATAATAAATGAATGTCCAAGGTTTTTAAGCATTACTGTAGAAGTCCGTATTAATAATTTAGTACTTTTTTTAAATTAACTGTAACAAATATATATATATATAAAATATTATTTACTATATGCATGAGCAATGGTGGGAAGTCTGTTCTTAAATTGTTTTGTTTTTTTCAGGTACTGTACTTGAGTATTTATTCTTCTGACAGCTTTTTTAATATTACTTCAGGCATTTGAAAACAAATACTGTATCTGTACTTTCTACTAATTTCTTTGTCAAAATAGGCTTGTTATTTTTTTCATTCTTCACGGATGATGACACAACGTAAATAAAGAGAACCACTTTTTGACATTTTCATTGATTGACACATTGGAGACGCACTAGACTATAGTAGAATAATCGCTAGATGGCAGAAGACGCCGAGTCAATTCCGTTTAGACTCACGAAGAAGAGTTGCTGTTTTGTTTACTCCTGTTGCAATGGCGACCATCACTGAACTGAAATGTGGTATGTGCTCGTTGTTGTTATTTGTTTGCTTTTTAGTCTCGCAAATAAAGCTATTCGTCGGTGCCCTTTATGTGGAGCAACTGCTAACAACGCAGCTTACTGTACTTCAATATTTACGCGACGTTAATAAATTACTACCAGTATGCTAACATGCTAGCTATGGTGCATTTGGGTTCAGACATTTCGAAGCATTTAAACACACACGTGCCTCTGTTACTGAAACGTGTTTCAAGGCGACATAGTTATTGTAACTGGGATAATACAAAATAAATACATAAATGTTTTATGTTATGTTTTGGGGACATTTAGTATGACAATGTTTGTCAAACTTCTCGTTGACTACAGTTTGTTTATCCACTATCTCAATTAAAATTCCAGGGACCCCTGTACAAGATTATGTTGACATTGCGTTAAATTACACACATTTTAGCCGTGAGAGAAACGTTGGAGCGCCGCGGCGTGCTGGGCCAACTGAAGGCTCGCATCCGGGCGGAAGTGTTCGGTGCCCTCGAAGACCAACGCGAACAGCGTCCGCCGTTGTCCCACGAAAACCTCCTGATCAATGAGCTCATCCGGGAGTACTTGGAGTTCAACAAGTACCGACACACGGCGTCGGTTCTGACAGCAGGTGAGCCTCAGACCTTTTACACTGAATACTGTATATACTCACATTCTGTTCTAACTACAGATACTCTGGTAAAAGTAGACGTACTGTACTGTTTCAACTCCTGTTCTGAGAAAATTAAACATCACACAAAATATTTTCTGTCTTTTACTATTTAGCTTTACTGGTGCTTGTACTGAGAAGGGAGACACAAAAACATGCGTCCCTTAGCTTTGTTAGCTGAAGAACTGACAAACAAACAAATAATTTAGCAAATGAGTTTAAAAATACACCTTACCTGCATGTATTGACAATTTTTATTGCACGCTGGTGGTTAGGTTGGCACAAGACATGCCTGCTTCAAATCATTCTTGAAGTCAACAGCATCAAACAATACTGAGTTTAAGGCCGTGGATGGGCAATATCTTCCTGAATCTGTAGTGATATCATCTTTAATGCATGTTGGTTCACGTTCCTCCATGTTGCTGCTGTACCTGTCTCAATGAATCAGTCAATCAGGATCACATTTGCTGAGGACTTAAAATATTTATATTATGACTTTAAAAAAATAATTTATCCGTTATCAAATGTACAGTGCAAAAGTAAGAATTCATAAAATAAGATGATACTTAAGTACAGATTCCTTAAGCACAGTAACAAAATATTTGTACTGTTGACTTCCTATCACTGATTGTAGTGGCTCAAATCATGAGTACATTGCAACTGGTCTGCCCTACATCTACTCATGAGGTACTGTTCATTAATATTCACATGTAATACTGTCAATATCTTTAGTAAAATGAAATACAGCGCTTAATTTTAAAATACTGCAACATTTGAATGTTGTTTTGATCATTAGTTTTCTATTCATTACTACTACAAAGTCACTAAATCAACATTACATAATAATCGTAGTGCACACTGAGATTGCCAGATCGTCAGTGAGATAAGATCACACCCTGTTCCAGGAACACAAACCTGGCAACCCTGTCTCAACCTGACTGATCTTACGTGTCACAATTGACTTGTTTTGCTCAAGAAGATTGTTATGAAACCCACTGGATTCATTGCAGTGTGGTCAACATGCTAAGCCAAATAGGAAACTGAGTGGAACAAAACTTGACAGGGATTTTACTTCAGATTACAGCTGCGCATTTTTGAAACATGACCAATCTCCATTGCTGAGAAGAGAGAGTATTTCTAAACTGTGCTCTGTTTGTTATCCCAGAGTCAGGCCAACCCCAAGTTCCCCTGGACAGGCAGTTTCTGGCGAGCGAGCTGAGAGTTGCTGAGGATATGAGCTCCAAGTCGGTGTAAGTGAATTTGCCAGGACACACAAACTTCCAGCACGCATCTTTTGGACCTTTGGTCATTTGTTGGAGAGATCTATGAATCTTCACCATCATTATATTTCACACACGCAACTTACATAACCACATTTTTGTTTTAGCTTCCAGGCTTAGCAAAGGGATTGTGTCATTCATTGCCCTATTAGATTTTTTCTTCGACAATTACATTTTATACTTAACTGATCATTTGCTTTGTCACCAATCTTCAGCCATTTATTTTCCTTAAAATTAACAATACAATACAGTACAGTCCCTGACAAAAGTCTTGTCGCTTATCCATTTTGTAGAAACACCAGCTTATAACCTGACTTTTAATTAACCCATTGGTTTTGGAAATATATATACCATGATTTTTCCGCCACTAAACTTAACTGTTTTCTGGGCAGAAGGTGGATTTCTCTGATGAATTTTCGGTTGAATTACATCACAGCCACCGCAAATATTGCAGAAGACCTACTGGAGCCCGCATGGATCCGATATACACCCAGAAAACAGTTAAGTTTGGTGGCGGAAAAATCATGGTCTGGGGTTACATCCAGTATGGGGCCTTCAAGAGATTTGCAGGGTGGAAGGCAATATCAATAGCCTAAAATATCAAGACGTATTGGCTACCTCTTATTATCCCAACCATAAAAGGGGTCAAATTTCGCAGCAGGATGGCGCTCCATCGCATACTTCCATCTCTACATCAAAGTTCCTCAAGGCCAAGAAGATCAAGGTGCTCCAAGACTGGCCAGACATGAACACCATTGAGCATGTCTGGGGTAGAATGAAAGAGGAAGCATGGAAGACCAAACCAAAGAATCTTGATGAACTCTGGGAGGCATGTAAGACTGCTTTCTTTGCTATTCCTCATTACTTGTATGAATCATTGCCGAACCGCATGGATGCAGTCCTTCAAGCTCATGGAAGTCATACAAGATATTAGATATGGATCTCACAGCACCACTACTTCATTCTCTGATGTTATGTAACTTTTTTTTGTATTTGAAGTCAATTATTTGTTTCATTTTCACATGACTTTTTGTAGGCGACAAAACTTTTGTCTTGCAAAATCTGACCTTTCTGTGTTCATTAAATGATCAAAATTTCTTCAGTGAAGCAAATTTATTTTTGGATATTAAACATCATTTGGGAGGGTTTTAGCTTTTATATGAGCCATTTCCAAAACCAATGGGTTAATTAAAAGTCACGTTATAAGCTGGTGTTCCTACAAAATGGATAAGCGACAAGACTTTTGTCAGGGACTGTATTATTCAGCGTTGATATATTTGTTTTTCTTGGACTTTCCAGGCCTCTTCTGTATGGTTTGGTGTCACACTTCCTGAACAGCGGTGATGATGGAAGAAAGGTATTTCTTAGGGGCACCTCTGCTAGCAACACAGGACACAGTTGACAGCTGACACACAAAGCGACACACAGTGGACCAAAAAAGACTCACTCACCCCATTCAATCTCCATTATGTTTTTTTCTTATACATCTTATCATGCTGATTTGTTTGAACTTGCAAATTCACACATTATCTGTTTATATTATTTTGTGTGTTTGCATTTGCTCGGCTCCTCACTTCCCGTTTCCCCCTTGTATTCATTAATGTATTTAAAATAAAATGTTTTTAAAGCCATTCAGAGCTGTGCTGTTTTTATTGAGTGCAACCACACGATGGCACTATTGCCCAAAATAAGACTAAAGCAGGGTTTCCAAAACTTTCAAACATAACATTGATGTACGGAATGCCCAGCAATTCCAATCCATCCATTAGACTTCCATTCCATCCATACTCTGTATCGCTTATTCTAACTAGGGTTGCATGATCATGCTTATCCTTTTCATGATTGTGGGGAGCTGAAGTATATCCCAGCTCACATCGGGCAAAAGGCAGACTGCACTCTAAAAAGAGATTGCTGAACCAATTTAAGTTTACAAATTGAATTGTTGACCAACTTGTTTCAAGTGGTAACACGCGATTGAATTAAATTAATCCAAAGTGAATACAATAAATTTAATATATTCACTTTGGATTACCTTGATTCAATCGTGTGTTACCACTTGAAGTAATTTTGTATTAAGTTGGTCAACAATTCCCTTTCCAAACTTAAATTGGTTTAAAAATTCTCTTTTTAGAGTTTACATCCTGGACTGGTCTCAAGTCAATCACAGGGCATGTATGCAGACAGCCAAGCATTCACACATTTATGTATTTATATACGAGTGGGAACTGAAGCCACTTACCTCGAGCTAAATGGGCTGAATGGGGCATTATACCAGTTGTGACTCCCTCTCAAAATCCCATTTGAAAATTGTCTCATATGATTGACCTTGTGATAGATCATTCAATCCAAAATAGGTTTGCAATAAGTTAATTTTACAAAAAACAATCACTCATGTGAATTGCAAAGAGACGTTGCACATTACAAACACCCAAAACAACAAGCCCGCAGTTTTTGCATTTCCTCCTCCTCGCCATTTAAGGGAACCTTACATTCTTATCGCACACAACTTGTGGAACTGATTATTTACAGAGCGGACCATTTATTTCATGTCCTGATCATCGACTGTAAACATAGACATCCTACTTGTGTCCTCAGTAACATTCTTCAACTACGAACGGTTTTGAAACGATTATTTAACCATGTCTTTGCTGCATTTTCCTGATTAATTATGTGTGTGACTTATGGAAATCACGGCGCTTGGTGTGAAAGAAATTGATAGTTCTGACCTCAAAACTATCATACACTTCTGGGATGAACTGGATTGTGGGCCTCCTCATCTCCAAATCTATTTTCTCCTCTCAATGTTGAGGTGTTGGACTCAAGCTGCTTTGGAGCAAACCTTATTTGAAGTGGCAGAGTCACCTAATTTATTGGCAGTTGATATGAGTGCTCTCTTGTAAATGGCTATATATGTGGAAGAAGATGAACAGTGGTTGGTCAGTTGGCAGTTAGCCGTATGATTGATGGTACTGCTCCTCCGCACTATAAAACTGTTGTATGTAAGAGACACTTGAATAAATATTAAATGTAGTGTTCTTTGACTATAAAACGGTGTGTTCATGTTTGCCCTTGGGCTTGAATGAATTCCATTGGGGTCAGACATATTCACAAATATATTTAGTTGATGGCCATTTATGGTTGTGATAGTGGGGAAAAAAAGAAATGACAGATGTGTTTATCACCTTTTTTCCATTTTCTATACAGTTTTGTCCAAGAAATTACATCCAGCCTTAGCATGTTCAAGCTAGAGTGCCTGGAGAAACCCTACACAAGCAGGGAAAGAAAATCCACGTTCCACTCTGAAGGGCCTTAGAGACTATCAGGCAGGCATGTCCGCTAATCCACCATGCTGCCATTTATTTATCAAAAATGCTTGGCTTAATGTCGTCAGATGTGATACTATATATACTAGGCATCAATGTCCAATTGGTGGGTAGTGGAAGTCAAACTTGAATTGGAACTGGAGGTCAAAATCGACTTTGCTCCTTGCACCTTGATGCTCTTCTTTGGACGAGCTGTCTGCCACGCCAAATTGAATATGTTCAGAGAACTTGGTAGTGTCGCGGGTCACAGCTAACTTTGATTCAGCTGTCGGATCAATTTCCATTCATTGTGTTTTTCACAATTTCCCTCTAATTGACTGTCAACCAGTCTCAAAGTTAGCTGTGTTGGACTTCTACACCTGTTATCATCCTGAACAGGGTATTGTATAGAATAGGATGGATGTGGATGGATCGAGGGAACTGCGACATTAACTTTACAAAGAAAAAGTTACTCTTAGACCTAAAAACAACAAATACCTAAACTAAGCTGTTTCCATGCAACTACGTAACTATCTAGCCGTCCATTTTTGATACCGCTTGTCCTCATTAGGGTCACGGGTGAGCTAGCTGTAGCCTATCCCAGCTGACTTTGGGCGAGAGGGAGGGACGGTAAACCCTAAAACTGGTTGCCAGCCATTTGCAAGTAACTGAAATGCTTCCCACCTTAAAGTTTTTCACCACACTGTCCAAATGTCCACTGAATGTCAGAATTGTAGGTGTCTTTTCTTTTAGCTACATGTGATGGATAACTTGAATTAAAAAATTTCAAGAACTACCCCGACCCGACTAAGCAATTTTATTTGCACTGGAACTGGTATCTGAATTGCATGGACTGCATGGAGTTTGAAGCGTTATGTTTGCGCTTCTATTTAAAAAAAGAAGAAAAAAAAGACTAATATTTACTTGAAAAATGTTTTTTTTATTTATTTAAAAAAAGAAGTAAAAGTAGTAGTAGTAAAAGTAAAGTTTTTTCACTCAGAAATTCTAAGTACAGTTTTGAGTGCTTTTTACCAGTTTATTTATATATATATATATATATATATATATAAAACTACTCAAGGGTTGAGGAACAAACCCACAACATTCAGGTTGGGAGACAGCCACTCTACCACCTGAGCCATGCCGCTCCTTTTGGATGTTAGAATATTGATGGTGTCATGTGGAATCCTTGTACCAATGCAGTATAGTGGCAAACAGCAAGGGTGGCATGGCTCGGGTGGTAGAGTGGCTGTCTCCCAAGATGAAGTTCATTAATTCATTCCTCAATGCTTGAGTAGCTTTTTTTTAATCATTAAATAAACTGGTAAAATGTACTTAGAATTTTAGAGTGAAAAAAATGCTAAAAAAAAAAGTTTTTTCAAGTAAATATTAGTTACTCTTTTTTTGCAGTGTATAGTTGTGATGAGGAAGAGACCTTAATGTAGCAAGCAACATATTCATTGATGAAATTACTAGAAAGCTAAAACGAATAGTGATATCCTTGTGGTTGGAGGAAATGAGTCACTTAGAATTTCCCAACCTTTACCGAGCCAAGGCACATAAGTAAAAACCTCATGGCACTTGACCAAACAAAATTGTCACAAAAAGTGAAGACATGTTAAGTAATAAGCATTTTATTGTGGCATAGATAAAGATAAGATATAGATATAGACAAAGATAGCCTACATGACTTATAGCTACGATATCATTTTGGGACTAATTAAGGAGAATTGAATAATTTCCAGCAGCACACTTGATGATCTCTCACCGCACACTGGCTGCTGGGAATCACCACATTGGGAAGACACCCTTTATTATTAAGTGAATGCAAATCTGGAACTGGGAGAAAATCTCATCCTCTGGAAGAGAGAATACACCCTTTGTCTACAGTAACTCCAAGTAAAAACAATTATCCCTATTGATGTAAGATAATTCCCAGTGCTATTGCAACACAATTGCTACTGGACCATATTTAGTCACTCGGGATCTTAGAGTTTGTCTGTGCTACACTTTGAAAGTACCACAGAAAGCTGCCGAGATTCCAAACAGAACCTCTCTCCTTATATGGCACACACTGCAACTCCTGTTCAGTGTATCGCCTGCTTTATTTGCCTCCACCTCCGCCGCCCTGCCCCACCGTCTCGTTCGTCACCCCTCCCTATTCCTCGTAGCTCGACCCACCTTCCCAATTCGAGAGCATCGGTGCTGCCTCCTTGACGTTGGCCAGAGGGTGCGCCACAGTCTTCCATACTGGTCCACGCATGAATATAGACACACACACCAGCACTTCTACTCTCTGGGCCAGAACAGACTCTGGCTATCAACTCGCACCTTGATTTATTGGAGCAAACAGTACGGTGTCCTTATATAGAAAGTTCCACTGGAAAAGACGATGGAAAGAGGGCGGGGAGGCGATGTAGGAGGTGGGGTCCCGCTCTTTGTGGTGGTGGAATTCAAAAGATCTGTACACACACACACACGCACACACAGTGGGAGACACACTATTTAAATTATGAGTTTGTTTATTGAGGTCTTCCAGTCAAAGGGGGTTCCTGTGCAGGGGACAGCTGACTTGCCTTATGAGGAGTGGAGGTTGATTACATAATCTATAGAGTGTGTATGCATCCATTCAGCCTCTCAAATGAGAAATTCAATGTCATTCAAGCCACACTGCCATTAAAGATGAATAAAGCCGGGTACGTATTCCGTTCATGTCAACAAGTTCTCTGATGTTATATATCTACATATAAGGAAGGCTTTTTAATCTGATAGTGTAGTGGTTCCTTTTCCTGAGTTGTGTGCAGGCAGTGTAGGTTAAGATCCCAACTCAGTGACGTGTAATTTAGGCTCTGACTCCACTCAACCCTGACATGAATAAGTACTTGGACTGTACAAAATGAATGGATGGATAGACATTTTGACGTACAAGTGTAACTAATGTGACACATTTTCTATCTCCAACCACACAGCGCAAATAGGGAAACATTCACTGTAAGTAAAGGGGAAGCCAAGTCAAAACTTTTTTTCTTTTCTTTTTTTTTTTTACTATGTGTTCTATGCGGGCCCACTTGTTCAAACACGGTTTTCTGATAAATATTGCGTTTGTGGAATATGAATTAAGCATCAACATTTTTATCAATTTTAGAGGCAGCATTTTGTCACTTCCTGACAACACAGTTACTCAAATAACAACCAATCACGGCTCAGCTTCGTGACATGACCTAATTTAAAAAACAGGTATCTTGTGCCAGTCTGAAAACAACCTGGTGTTCAAATAATTGGTCTAATCCTTAAAAAAATAAAAATAATAAAACACAAGCAAGGTGTGTTTGGTAAGTTGTTTTCATTAGCTAATTTAGCATTGTTAGTCTGGCAGTTAACAACGTTAGCAAAGCTATGGGAACACATTTTGATAGCATAAAAGTTGAGCCAGCGCTAGCTAGCTCTTAATAACAGGCAATGTAAGATTACTTTCTTTATTATAAAACTATCAGTCAATAAATTAATAAATACATTTCATTGTGCTAAGTTATCACAATGGCTAATATCTAATTCAGTGTTTCTAAACTTTTATTGAGCCAAGGCATGTGTTTCAAATCAGAAAGCACACCATAAACAATTTACAAAAAAGTAGCTATATGGGTTAATTATGTACCTTCTGCATTGATTGAGCATTTGATTGTTTTGCCTGTTAGTATATGTGCCTGGCATAGATACATTAACAAAAATTGTTTTTATTATAAAATAATTATTTTGGATTCAAAATAACTGAGACAGAATAATATCCTGAATCATTTCCAGTGGCACACTTAATTATCTCTCATGGCATGCTAATGTAACACATTGTGTTTTTTCTTATCTACATCCAGTTCCTGGTTCACGCCATCACATTCTAACTTGCCTGAGTGAGCAATGCGCATGCCCAATGCCTCTTGGGGATGATACTTCCTGGAGGAGGAAAGCACAAGGAGGATGGCCAGTCCATGTGAGTCCGTGCAGCTCCGCCCATGCGTGCAGCTCACTTGTTAAAATGGTAAGACTCGCAATTTGACAGCGGTCTTTTGGACTGTTCGTGTGGGGAGTACCTTGTCAGTTTGACAGCTTTCTGCATCCAACGCTGCCCTCGGCACACCTTGTCTTCCTTTGAAGTGAGTATGCTGCATGTCTAGCTGCTGATGCTTTGTGCACTTGTCAAACGAGCTTATTGTGAGGCTTTTAAGGAACACCAAGTTTGTCGTAATGTTGATAATTAATTTGCTCTGGCTGACTAAATGAATAACCCTCAATATTGAAGAAGGAAGTTGAGACTGTTTTGGTCTCAGACGCGATACTTTTGGATGTATTCAATTAAAGAAAAACTGAAATAGTTCTACTAATTCTACTTTGACATAACTTTTAAGTGATGGAAGTCAGTGTATACAGAAATTGCTGTTCAAATGTGGTTGTATTTGTGATAATTGTTACTGCCCATATGCAGTGTGACCACATCAGTCGTAAGTGAAGTGTGATGACATTTCTTTTTAAACTTTTTACTGGAATGAAAGCTAAATGTTCATTAATTGCAGTGTTTCCTGCCTTTTTCAACAACTGTGTAAACTGGACAACAGCAATGTTGCAGTCATGGAACTCAGTCTCAGTCTCACAGCTTACATGACGCCCCAAGGATTAAAAAAAAATGCTTTTGCGCAAATATTCCATAACATTAACATCATTGTACCAAATTGCAGCCCTAAAGACATTTTAATAATCACAAATGAGTCAAGTTTCGTCAAGTTTCAGCCGCTTGTTAACTAATATTGTTTCCCATCCTGCAATTCCTAATCTAAGCACAGAGTGATTTAGATCGAGTTGATTTAAGGTTTATTAAAAAAGATGCAGGAAGAATGTTGCTCAGAAAAGAGAGGAAATTAGTGAAATCCTTCACAGGACCCGAAGGCCACACAAATACAAGGGTCACCTTATCTCATGGGTTGACATCCGTCTCTGTTTATTTTTGACGGAAATTAGGATTTTGGTCAACAATAATTTGCTGTTTTCTCATTTATGTTTGGCAACATTTTAATTGTGACCAATTAAATAAGGGAGCATATTTGTTACTTTTTTTCAGTGATGAATTCATAATCATTAGAAACACTAAAGCACCCAACCATCTATCCATTTTCTTAACCGCTTGTCCTCACAAGGGTCGCGGGGGTGCTGGAGCCTATCCCAGCTGGCTTCAGGTAGTAGGCGGGGTACACCTTGAACTGGTTGCCAGCCAATCGCAGGGCACACAAAGACAAACAACCATCCACACTCACAATCACACTTATGGACAATTTGGAGTGTTCAATTAACCTGCCATGCATGTCTTTGAAACGTGGGAGGAACCCAGAAACAACCCACGCACGCACGGGGAGAACATGCAAACTCCACCCAGGAAGGCCGAAGCCTGGACTCGATCCCACGTCCTCTGCACTGGGAGGCGTACGTGCTAACCAGTCATTCACCGTGCCACCCCAACACTAAAGCAATAAAACATTATTAAAATTGGGACCAGTACTAAATTTTAAACAAACATACTGTGTAGGTACCCATCTCCTGCATTTACTTGAATATTCTCATTAATTTACACATCCATGCTTAACTAATTTACTGGGCAAATCGTCATAAAAATGAGGGGAGAGCATCCTAACCACAAAAAGGTGCTTTAATGCAGAATCAATTGCAATGAGCTCTCAACATGTTGTCATTTTGAACAAGACTGGGGAATTTCAAAGGGAATACACAAAAACTGATTTCAGTTATTAATTACCAGTCCTGTTATTTTAGGGCAGCTGTCCCATATCGTTACATTGGTTTGTGGTCTAATTATAATATATAAAATAGTGGTATTTTGCTGTTGTTGTTTTTGTTTTGCACTACATGCATTATTTCTAGAGGAATTAAGGTAGAGTTGAAAATTGCAATGTTAAAGTCTGCCAGTCAGTCATATCAAAGTTATATTCCTGTCAACTCTATTTCAGGCGTCTGTCCTCAGCATGCACCGTTATGTTGACACAATAGAGCAAAAGGAGGCTTTATCGCAAGTCACAGCAGTGAGGACAGTTCAACAGTGTGAGGAGCAGGCTGCTCATACAGGAAAAGTCTGTTTGGTGTTATCAGCTCAAAGCATCATCATTACTTCCTGATGAGCATGTTCATTCATTGCTTGTCTCTTGTCTCCTGTTAATAGTGTTACATCATTTTTGGTTGGTTTGTTTTGCCATGTCCCTGAGGTCTAGTTGTGTTTTCTTAGAAGGCTTTAGGGGCTTTTTCTACATCGTTCCCACTCTATTAGAGAGTGCCAGTCTTGTGCAGGAAAATGGAGGAAAGGAGGTCAAAGCAGCAGCCCGTGGACAGCTGACTCTACAGTCATAATCCTAGAATCACTGAGTTGTCTTCAAGAGTTTAAAGGCCAATCTCATTTGACACATCAATAAAGCTAGCGCTTACATGCTCACTGAAGCAAGGCAGTTTGATAATAGAGGAGTGTTACATATGCATGTATCAAGCTTTTTACATTCTCACATAGTGCTTGCGTGCTCCCTACAATTTAATCAGCTGTTGCATATAAAAATGGGTTCCTCCAGGGGCTGTTATGAAGCATGATTGTTAAAGTCCCAGGCAACCCTCTAGCTCTCTGCCTTACTATCATTTTGGAGTAAACGACAAGGGCAGCTTGAGACATATTATTCCCTATATGGGCTTTGTTTGGAACTTCACTTGCCTTGCTGTTTAGGAAGAAGGCAGAAAAGAGCCTTGCTCCAGAGAAGGGGCCCTTATATGGTCATCACAACACGAGACTGAAGCCCCCTCCAAACAGACAGACAGACACAGAGGGGGGGAGCGTTAGCGGGTAAAAATGGATATTGTCAATTAAATGATGACTTAGAGTTAATAAATGTCATGGAGCTTGGCTGTTTTTAGAGTTTTCTCAGATACGTCAGTTAAAAAAAAAAAAAAAAGTCAATTCCATATCTGCAAAGTTTAGGGGAAACGACTGGGTTTGTGTGAATGGTATATGTTGACACACTGACAGGACAAAGATCAGAGAATACCATTACTCTTTTGCCCATATTATAGTGGGGCTAACTGTTATCATGTTAAATATTATTTCAACGTTGTGTCAAAATCTCTCTCACAACTAACTGTTTCCTCCGCAAGATCAGTTCCCATTTTCTGCCTCACTTCAGTTTTGTTTCTGTTTTAATGCCGTTATTTTCTTTGCTTCACCAGTTGGCGCCCCCCACCTGATCCAAAGATGTCCAAGAAGGGCCCAAACGAGGACGAGAAGTTCCTCTTTGTTGACAAGGACTTCCTGAACAGCCCCATGGCCCAGGCCGACTGGGCAGCCAAGAAACTGGTGTGGATCCCTTCGGAAAGACATGGCTTTGAGGCTGCCAGCATCAAGGAGGAGCACGGCGACGAGGCCTTGGTGGAGCTGGCGGACAATGGCAAGAAGGTGACAGTCAACAAGGACGACATCCAGAAGATGAACCCACCCAAGTTCAGCAAGGTGGAAGACATGGCCGAGCTCACCTGCCTCAATGAGGCCTCGGTGCTGCACAATATCCGGGAGAGGTACTTCTCAGGCCTTATTTATGTAAGTATGCACCGAAACACATTCAAAACAACTTCCTTGACCTTCTTATCCCCCTGGTTTGACAAACATCTCATTCTTCTCAGACATACTCGGGCCTGTTCTGCGTGGTGGTCAACCCTTACAAGATGTTGCCCATTTACTCCGAAAAGATCGTTGATATGTACAAAGGGAAGAAGCGGCATGAAGTCCCCCCACACATCTATTCCATCACAGACAACGCCTACAGAAACATGATGCAAGGTATGGTCTTTATTCCAGTGTCTCGAAGACAATTCCCACACAGAACTGGTGAGAATCTGACCCTAAAGTATCTCTGTCTGCAGTAGCTCTGTCAATATACTGGCCAGTTGGAGAGTCAGTGTTTCGTGGAGGTGCCAGTAGTGTTGGTGGCAGAATTGTGCTTACAGTAAATGAATCTATGCTAGCTCGGCCGTGGTACGACTTCAGATGGGCCGCTTTCCCATGGAATCCATTTCGTGTGCACTCGGGGAAGGGGGGGGGTCGTGCCCACTGGATCTCTTGCTGACGTGCAAACGTTCTCTCGGAGGAGTTGACATCTATGTTGAGAGATGGGTGGGGGTCTATAAAGTATTTCCTGTCCCATCAGCCTGTCCTTCTTTCATTCAATCCTAGTTGTTTGGCATTCAAAATTTAATAGTGTAAGAATGTGGAATTATTGTTTGCTGCTATGGTCAAATATGATGTTCTATATAGTTTATGACCAAAATATATAGGCCTACAGTATACTGTTTTGTTTTATTTTGTTTTAAATCAGCAAAACACCATCTGTTAGAAAGTAAAGTGCAAATGGGTTACATTTTCAGCCAAATGTATTAATTTGGAAGATAACAGCCGCATTTTTATATTTGCTGTTCGTTAAATTCTGTCTGTGTGCTTAACTCATTTGCTCCCAAAAACGTATAAATAAGTTATATTTTAAGTGTCCCAAAGACGAATTTATACGTTTTTAATGTTTTTTATGCAAGAGCATCCATAGGGCTTTAATGCAGCCTCTTAACTGCAAAGAACAATTGAAAAAAATGGTAGTCATTACACAAACGGCCAGCAGGTGGCAGCAGAGAAACAGCGATCAACTAGGGCCATGTTGAAAAAAAGCTTTTTTACTCACATTTCTAAATAGATTTGTGAATAATGATGAAACCTAGCTAGATTCTAAAACGGAAACAGATAGAAATATACTTTTTTTCCTAATTAAAGAAGAGACTCTAATCTTTCTTTCTTTTGTTTTTCTTTTTTTTGAGAGAGCTCAGTATTGTTCATTCGGTAATCTTACTGATTCAACATGTCCTCATCATTGTTCTCTGTATGTAAATGCATGCGTGCGTGCTTGCATGCGTGTGTGTGTGTGCATATGTGCGTGCGTGTGAGTTTGTGCTCATTAATTCACCTGAAACCTATTAAAAATCTCACACCCTTCACCTAAACCAAAGACTTCAGAATCCCGCTAGAGTCGTGAAGTTGTCAGGCGACCCGAGGAAGGATCAAAGAAAAGTGAAATCCAGCACCGACCAGACACCACCTTCTACCCACAGGGTTACAAACCAGAATCTTTCACCAACCCCAGAAACATCTCAATTCCAACAAATTAGGGAGACCTCAAGAGACCAAAGGAAAGACTAAAGAAAGGATAGATGAAGCAGAGTGAGATCCACAGCCATCAGCCTCCACCGATTCAACGACCAGAGGAAGAAGCAGATTGTGTTTGAATTTCGGTAGATGCTGGTGTGGTGGATCTGGCATGCATGAAAACCTCCCCCAGGCCGCGGCAGCACCAGGGCACAACCTCCGGGCCGGAGAGCAAAGCCTGGAGAATGGGGCACGGCAGGCCTACCAGGCACCCCACCGTCCCACAGCCGCCGCTCCCCCCTAAAAAAAGAACTACACTTCCTAATGTGTCCATATCATTTTTAGATTTGCACTCATTGGGATTTGCCAAGTCGTGTCTCTCGCAAAGTCACTTACTCTCATTCCAAAACTACTGCAGTCAATGAGCATTAGTAAAGTGTTTCTATTGGTGGGGATCTGCTTCTCATACCTCTTTGGCATGTGCAACCTAATGGAAGATCAAACAATGTAAACAAAAATTAAAAAAAATACAATTGCCATTAGGCAGCACGGTGGCTGACTGGTTAGCACGTCCGCCTCGCAGTGCAGAGGACGTGAGATCGAGTCCGGGCTTCGGCCTTCCTGGGTGGAGTTTGCATGTTCTCCCCGTGCTTGCGTGGGTTTTCTCCGGGTACTCCGGTTTCCTCCCACATTCCAAAAACATGCATGGCAGGTTAATTGAACACTCCAAATTGTCCCTAGGTGTGAATGTGAGTGTGGTTGTTCGTCTTTGTGTGCCCTGCGATTGGCTGGCAACCAGTTCAGGGTGTACCCCGCCTACTGCCCGAAGCCAGCTGGGATAGGCTCCAGCACCCCCGCGACCCTTGTGAGGAAAAAGCGGCCAAGAAAATGGATGCATGGATGGACAATTGCCATTAAGCATTAGCGCAATACTAGTGTAAAGTTTATTTTCATAACCATTACATGATCCCAAGTTTTTTTTTCCATATGCCTCATAACAAAATTCTATTAATTTAGTCTCGCAGCATTTTTTTTCTTTCCAGTTCTTGCGCGTACATTATCTTTTGGACTAAATCCAACTAATTTCCTTGAGAGAACAAACTCCTTTCTGTCACAAGTATAGTATGTGAACAATGAAAATTCATAGGTTTCGCTTTGTATAACATAAACACCACAATACTTAGATTTGTGTTTGCGTGGGTGGGTGTTTGGCTACTGCACAAAAAAAGACTCTGTGGCATTCTTTTTCTCCAGCACATCCCTTAAGTACACATCCAAGTCCTCAGATGTTACAGCCCATTAAACGTGTTCACGATAAAAAGGGTACCTGTCAGCAACATCAGACAAACTTTCTCTGTCTCTTGTTATATAAAACGTACACATGAAACATTCATGGTTTGGTCAGGGTAGTGTACTAGAAAGTCTTATTACAAATAAATTCTACTGTTTTGTTTCACCCTCTTAAACATGATTTTTTTCCCCCCTGGTTTTAGGATGGGGGTCTTCTCCTTTTTCTACTGCCTGTCCGCTTTCTGCTATCACTAATGAGTCAGCCATCTCTTTAAGCAGCTGTTCTTTTCAATGAACCAGTGGAATTTATCATGATGTGGTGACTAACAGTGCACATTATCTTACACCCAGTGCCAAACTATTCACAGTTTACATGGGGGAGTAGTAAAGTGGTGCAGAGCATAAACTAAGCTAAACAGTTCAGTCGTGACTAGGATCCCATTTGCTGCATTTTTGCATCAGCCTTTCATGTTCCGCAGATAAACATGTGAAATGGCTTCAAGACGTTGTCCCAAGAATTATATTATGTCTAGTTTTATGATATTAATTCTCATAAATGGATCATTGTCATTAAAGGGATACTTGACTCATTGAGCCATTTTCAGCAGTAAAAATGTTAATATTTTGTCCAGAATGAATTTGATAACGTCATTATTTTTCATGAACAATTAATACCTTTAAAAACTATTTTTCCACTTGCTGTTGACTGAAGATGACCTCACCTGTGCTGAGAAAGTAGGTAACGACCAATCATGGCTCGGTTTGCTAACCAAATGCAGAACAGGTGAGCCATGATTGGTTGTTACCTACTTCCTCAGCACAAGTGATGTCATCTTCAATTGACAGCAAGTGGAGAAATTTGTTTTTAAAGGTATTAATTGTACATGAAATTCATTTTGGACAAACTATTCACTTCTTACTGCTGAAAATGGCTAAATGACTCAAGTGTCCCTTTAAGACATACAGTATAGTAGCCGTGTTTAAAGAAAAAGGAACTCACTCAAACATAAGGGTCAGGAAAGAAACAGTTTTGTCTATGTGTAACACACGTTAACACTCATTACGTTTCTGTCTACAGATCGTGAGGACCAATCCATTCTATGCACGTAAGTGAAAATCTGGCACTTTTAATTAAAGTCACTACTGTCGTTTTTTGCCCTGAACCTTTTTCCATGATGTCACACACTGGCTATGTGCGTGCTTGTGTTTTGCACTGCCTTGTGCCATGGTCAAACTACAAGAAAATAGGCCGATTTTGGCCCGACCGACGTGTCACAACATCAATAGCGAGAGGGAGCGAAACTTCAGTCACACACTGACCAGCACGTTCTAGCTCCTTAATTAATTAATTAATTAATTAATTAATTAATTAATTAATTATTGAATTAATATATTTATTTCTCCTCTGGATATCTCATGGGACTTGGCCAGACAGGTGAACCCGGAAAAAAAAATATATATATATATTGAGCTCGCAGTGTGCACATTTGTTGCCATTTAATATGAGCAACACATACTCTACTAATAACAAAAGTCACATTATTTTTGATTTTATGGACGGAAGCCATGCACCTCCCAACATTGCCATCGTCAGACGAGAGAGAGGAGAAACGGTGGCGTGTAGGGTAGCCTTCAAAAAAATATTCTGACTGTCGTTCTAATATTTTTTTGAAGTATGATTTGGGCATAAGTAAGGATGGGAGCATCTTTGGGACAGACATATACAGTATATTTTTATAGAAGTCGGGCCGGGCTTTTCTCCCCCTCGAAAGGCGGTTTGGAGTGAATGCGCGTATCGAATGCACTGTACTAAAACAAGTCAAATACGAATAAATATTTAAGCAGTATAAATTACAAAAAATATACAAATACAATATAATATTTCACTGTTTGATAACTACCGGAGCAGGGAGCGAGAGCAATGCGCTCATGCTTATGCAGAATGGCACGGCCGCACTTGTCCCGCGTGCTCCATTCATACAAACGCAACTTTCCTGCTGCTTTTCTTGTTCCGCCTCCCCGACAATCAGTGCCGACGCGGTGCTCTTGGCATTACAGCACGCGATGATCGGGTTGTGTCTTGTCGGGTTCGGACTTGTAGTGTGACTGCACGTCCGGTCCACGACACAGAACGAATTAATCGGTTAATCTGACAGCGCGACTGTCGTGAAAGACAAAAAAAAGTCGCGTAGTTTGAGCTTGGCATAAGGATGCTTGCATAAATTCAAATTCAATCAAATGGAACTCCTCTATTTCTTTCAAGAGCCAACGGGAAAGAGGATGGAATTACAAATGTAACCTTAATATGTGAGCTTGAAATAGTAGAAGGGACACAAATGGTTTGATTTGTCAACAAACACTGCATCCTGCTATGATATTTGTATCCAGAGTCCCTTTGGAAATGCTTTAAAGTGTTTGTAGTGCTCCCCGATGACTGCGGCCTGGCTTTCCACTCAGACCCTTTGGTCCGGAAGTTTGGCCTTTACACTGATTGGAAAACACATTAGCCTCCCAAAAGTTTGGCCTCCATGTTGTTTGTTTATTTGTTTCAAGCTATTTGTTAGGAGCTGAATTGCTCATCTAGAGACAAGCTGTCTAGCAAACTTGGGATCACACGAGATGCATTTCATTTGGTATTTATTTTAGTTTTTTGTTTTTATTTTTGCTGCTTTTTGTTCTCAGTGAAACTTAAACAAATCACTTTTTGTATTTTGTATCATCAACGATGAACATCTTTTCGGGACTTGACTTATGTTTTGCTATCTAACGTTTGCTTTTATGATACGTACAGTTAGGTCAAAACTTATGGATGGATTGAGCATTGGCAGCATTTAATGATTTTTGCCTTTATGTACAATAATAAACAATGGCAAAGTAGGAACAATAGTTTTTCCAATTGCCATTTAGGAATTACAGATGTTATTTGCATCTCATTTTCAGGGGCTCCACTTTATTAGAACAAAATTGTAAATATATCTATAGTGTCGAATTCTAATATTCTTCAAAGGCCAAGTCAGTTGCCGGATCTCAGCCGACAAGAATGCATTTAACTTGCTAAAGACAAAGGATCACAAACAACTTGTAAAAAGTGAAGGTGGTCACAGTGAAGGTCTGGCAATGCAGCTCCATGTCCACCGACTGTCGACTTCATCTGATACGTGCACAATTATGGTTAACATTTATCAATTTTGCTTTGCTCAAATACTTTACGGGAAAATGTACTCCACAAAAAGTGTTCAATTCCAAAATGGTACATTCCATATTATCGTGAAGCCTGTCAAGTTAAAGCTAAAATGTGACACTTCTAACACATTCTTGATGGTTGTACAGTATTTCAATTCCATTGTGGTGGCATTCCACGACAAAATACCCCAAAACTCAAGTCATTATCCAAATACCAAACTGTACACAAGGAGCCAAAGCAAAAGCTTTTAATACTTAATAATTCCAATGAGAAGGGGAAGTGCTCTTCTCCCCATGCCGTGATGCCCTCTAGGCTTCGTCTACTCCAAAATTGCAGCACTGGATGCTGTAATACATTTTGATAAAAATCACACCACTTCCTCATCTCGCTCACCCGTTCCAGGATTTGTTGCAAGAATTTGGTTGTCTACATCTCATTAAGTGTGTGGGCCATTTTAGAAAACATTTTTTACACTCAGGGGAATCCGTGTAAACACTCTGGGATACACAAGGTTAAATTAATGTAAGAAAATCCAATCCATGTGACGTGTGATGTGAAATATTTTAAACTGATAACGTGGAATGACACACGAGAGCTGAACACGTGCCCAGTAATGTCCCAGCAGTCAACATTTCCATTTCAGTTAAAACTACAACTGCTCTGAGGGTAAGCAGGCAGTCGGGGCCATATATGGCAGAAATGTTCCTGGTGAAGTACATGGAATGTCATGTATGACGTGCGTGTTTTGTGTGTGTGTGTCTATTATGCACTGTATGTACACTGTCAGTGTTATTATTGCAGCAGCCATCACAGAACTGGCTTCATATGGTGTGTTTTATTTCCCATTGAAACAAAGCTTTGTGTGCACTAAATGTTTTTTATGAATCAGACTAAAGTAGATTTTGGAAGTAGACGTAAACGGACGTATGTGGGGATAAAGCCATGCAACCAAAAATGTAAAAAAAAAAAAATAACGGTCTGCTTTAGGTTTATTCCTATGAGGGGTCAAAGTTTAATCATTTTGAAAAGATTGCAAATTGAGCATTACTAAGTTATCAATGTACAATTCTTCATTCCAAACTTACCTTAATACTGTAAATATTAGACATGTCCCTAATAAATACTGAGCAGGACATGGATTCAATTTGATGAACCATGTGAAGGCCTATTAGAATCTATTCAGCACTTGCAAGTGATTGCAGTTGGTGTCTGGATGTTGTGGGTCTATGCCAGATGAGAACAGGAAAAAATAGATTGGATGCTCTCAGAGCGTCCAAGCCTTAGCACGCAGCCTCCCATGCCTTTTAAGGAGCCATGACTTAGATGGCTGATGGCCCTGGGATTGTTCAACTCTGTCTTTCTCTTAAGGATCTAAGATCACACGCCACATTTAATGTTGGAAAACGGATGGGCATGTGCTTGTGTTTAAAAGCATCACAATCATGCAATGAATTTCTTTAAAACTAAGATTTAACTGCTTGTCTGAGCCAGGATGATACTGTTCTTTCCGTGTGAGGTAGCTTTGTTCATCCTCTACGGTCTCACGTTGACATTTTTTCCCCTCTCCGCAGCGGGGAGTCTGGCGCTGGCAAGACAGAAAACACCAAGAAAGTCATCCAGTATTTGGCTGTAGTGGCGTCGTCACACAAAGGCAAGAAGGACAGCAGTGCTGTAAGTATGCATGCAAAGTCACCACGATGTAATGAAAAGTAAAGGGTCTGTCAGCCAGTTCCCTCACTCTTAATGTATTTAGGATGCTGCACAGTTTAATTCTGTATATCGCCATTTCCTCCAAATAGCAACAATCAGGATCACAGTTTGCCTACGTGAGTAAAGGGGAATGCCTGACGTGTGTTTTTGTGTGTGCTGTTTCTTCCTGAGATTTAAAAGTGCATGAAGAAAGTGTCACTCAGTTACCTAAGAGCCGTTTTTTGACATCTATTTTTCAACACCACAGTTCAAATCTTTACGGTAGAGAGTGCTTCCCCTAACATGAGATTTTCCTGTGTTACCCAGTGAGAGTGGATTTGCATGATCATAGTACTTCGTAGTCACATTTGAAACCTCCAGAATGGCCAAGTGAGGGCCAACTAGCGTTGCTGGTTTACTATGTTGAGTTTGGTGTCAAACCTTTTCAGTGAACACCCTTTCACTGCCGGTGGGGATGAGATTAAGCCCCACCAGCAATGAAAGGGTCTCTCACCAATCAATGTGCACAGTGTGAGCATGCCCAGTTACTCTTCTTGTGCCTTATACACGTCCTCTTCCTTGCCTCCTCCAGTTTTGTGGTTTTGGTTTGCAATTGTCACTCATTGTTGGTCAATAAAAAATAAAAATAAATTACAAAAAAAAAAAAACTCTGAACCATTAACAACATTTGATAGTTGATTTCACTGATACTCAAAAAGTGCACAATCTAAAGTGAATTCAGAGATTTGTTTTCGAAATACATTATGTGTTTGAAGATAATTGCTGAAAAGCATGTGAAAAGACTGACAATAATGTAGAATTGAATAGTTGAGGTACAGTATACTGTATGTAGCCTTATATTTTTTTTCCCCATTTCAGTTGTCCAGATTTTCTGAGCTTGGCTAAAAAGACATCATGCAGCTAGCTAGCAAAGCCATATACGACGTGAAATATTCATGTTCCCCGAAGTGTTAATTGTTTTGTGTTATTTGGGCTACAGTATTGCTGTTGTGGGAGACACTTCGGAGAAAGTTAGCTGTTTAATACGTTCGCCCAGCCCGCTAGCTCACACAGCCAGTTAGCTCGCTAACTAGTGTACATACTGTCAGAATGTATTTGAGTGATAGCTGAAGTTTAGTGGGGCAATTTTGGAGTCTTGTTTTATATCTGTGGCGATTGTTTTTGATTTATTCAAATTTTGTAGGCTTGTTAACAACACTCTTCTCTGTGGTGTGTCAATTTTACAAGACATCTTTATTCTCATTTACAGGGATTTTAACTAACAGTGCCTGAGCATTTCACACTTACTCAGTAACTGGAGTATAATTTAAATGCATCTCTGCTATATTCAGTATTAGATCCAGATATACTTTGACATTGTAGCTTCGGATTCATATACTGGTACATATAAAATGTTTTTTTTTTTTAATTATTATTATTATTCAAGCCCATCGTAAAAGACCCATTTGCTTTTATATGAATACTCGTCCAATGTTGTGACTGATTAGTGTATTACCTATATGGGCTTCTTTTTGGTTTATTGGTGTCAACTGTGGGCGTATGACCTCACCTTAACAAAACTATTGTTTCGGCTCTCTTCACTAGTGGACCGCCTAGATTTACTAATATGCAGTAAACTTTGATACAAAAAAAAAGCCTTGCTGTGAACTATCCCATTCTCTTTCTTGCTGCTCTGCTGTGCTCTATTTCTCGTTTTCATTTCTCTAGTGACCTATCCCAGGAGCTTAAATGAACAAGACAATCCTTTCTGCTTTGATAGCTCTGATCTTCAGTCCATCAGCTGGTCTGTATCTTGTCAATCTTTTCAGCTTTTACAGGCTCTACCATCATGTTGCACAACACATGTTCCATCATTATCACGTCACTATTTTCAATCAAGCTACAGTCGTTGCCACCTTTCTCCTCATCTGATAGTTTTATCCCTTTTAGGCAAATAGAAACAGAAGAGTCATTGAGGTGGAGGTTGACAGGGTCTGACCTGACCTCAAAGTTGACACAGAGCCCTTTGATCAGGTGGATTAGCTCAATGCACATTGGGGTGGAGTCTACCTAATTTTCCAATCGCCTGATTCCACCCACGAGCCTACAGACCAACAACATCGCGAAGGGGAAAAGGGAGATGATGATTCCAAGGCCCCATGACTAACACGGGCAGTTGGAAAAAAAATATTTTCAAATTGTGGCATCATGTTTTTAAAGCAGCAACAAATCCCGGATGACACCCATGCCACAAACGCTGAAAGATGCTTTACTGAGAGAAAACATTAATTTTGTAGGATCAACGTGATTGTAGTTTGCAAACACGTGCAACATGCACATACAATTGCATTCACTTGAAGGATTCCTCAGAAGCAATGTGCTGGTAATATTATTTTCAGCTGAACCAACCTGACCTCCTTATCTGTTTATATATCAGCTTCCCCTCATTTGCCTCTTAACCTCCGGTCAGATTTTGGTTACATAACTTTCTGGAATTCTAATATGTTGGCTTTCTGCAGGTAGTTTGAGATCTGAAGAATACTTTCTACATTTTTATTTATGATTTCTTAGAGTCTTTATTGTCTTTTTTTGTCAACACACATGAATCATATTCTGGGAAAGCCCCACATCAACCCAATCAGTATCCCCCATCAGTGGCCATTCATTGTGTAAACGTGTTGTTGTCACCAGGGAGAGTTAGAGAAGCAGCTCCTACAGGCCAATCCCATCCTGGAGGCTTTCGGGAATGCCAAGACCATCAAAAATGACAACTCCTCCCGATTTGTGAGTTTCTCCCCTAAAATTTAGTCTCACAATTAAAATAACTCTTAAAAATCATATCTACGATTACATGATTTTTTTTTGTACTTGCCTTTTCTGCAAGACCCATTATTTAATGTATTAACTCCTTTTATTGTTATTCACACAGGGTAAATTCATCCGAATCAACTTTGATGTGACAGGCTACATTGTTGGAGCCAATATTGAGACCTGTATCCTCCAATGTTTTATATCTGCAGAGCAAAAATGAAGTCATATCGACCAGTAGTTTAGGACTTGCTAATGTGACTATAGAGGTGCTCACTCCAGCTAACTAGCACTGTAAGATTCACAGGTTGGGCAATACAGTACATAATGGCTAATGGAGACATTCACAGTTAGACAAAGGATATACTTGACAATTTGTTTGTGGTCTTTAATCAATGAGTTCTCAGACCTCCTGGAGAAGTCTCGTTGTATCAGACAGGCAAAAATAGAAAGAGCCTTCCATATCTTCTACTATATGATTGCTGGTGCCAAGGACAACGTTCGAGGTAAATGTTTTGACAGAGACACTTCTGATTCAAAAACATGACTTGCGGTAATCAATACTTCTCTGTAATTCATTTGTCCATTTTAATCCTGCACATTTCTGAAGTCGTAACGTGAAGAAATGGTGATGAAAAGCTGAAAAATATCAATGTGATTTATTGTTATGATCTTTTCAGAGGAGCTCCTCCTGGAACCCTTCAGTAACTACCGCTTCCTAGTTGCGGGCCACGTCCAGATCCCAGGCCAGCAGGATGATGAATTGTACGAGGAGACGATGGAGGCCATGAACATCATGGGCTTTACGGACGAGGAGAGAATTGGTACCACAAATCTCAGTTTGCTCTGAAAAGGATGAGGATGGATGGATGGATGGATCCTACCAATACTGTTACTGTTTTACTGTAGATATGCTGAAGGTGTGTTCAACGGTCATGCAGCTGGGAAACATTGAGTTTAAGAAAGAAAGGAACCAAGAGCAGGCCACCATGCCTGACAACACAGGTTAGATACAGTTGGAAATCACATAACACTCTGCTACCACTTATTGTATAATACATATATTCCTCCTCCCTGTAGCGGCTCAGAAGGTGTGTCACCTGCAGGGCATCAACGTGACAGACTTCACTCGTGCCATCCTCACACCTCGAATCAAAGTTGGCAGAGAGGTGGTGCAAAAAGCCCAGACCAAAGAGCAGGTACTACAGAGCGTGTACTGCTATGAAAGAATGAATAAAAGAAATGACTTTATGCGTTTGATGTGCATAGGCTGACTTTGCTATTGAAGCCTTGGCGAAGGCTGTGTTTGAGCGCCTGTTCCGCTGGATCCTAGGCCGAGTCAACAAAGCCCTGGACAAGACCAAACGTCAAGGGGCCTCCTTCCTGGGTATCCTCGATATCGCTGGTTTTGAGATATTTGAGGTATGGACACGTCAACCTCCAATGTCACGAGGTTAACCCTTTTGTGGACAATTGGCATCCTCAGTTCTGTTTCATGGCTGTTGCAGGACAACTCCTTTGAGCAGCTGTGCATCAATTACACCAACGAGAAGCTCCAGCAGCTCTTCAACCACACCATGTTCATCTTGGAGCAGGAGGAGTACCAGAGAGAGGGCATTGAGTGGAACTTTATAGATTTTGGCTTGGATCTGCAGCCCTGCATAGAGCTTATTGAGAGGCCGGTGAGTTAGTTGCCTTGGGACATTGACAACTAGCTTTTCTTACTGTTATGTAAAATTCTTCATATTGCTTGCAGAACAACCCTCCAGGCATTCTGGCCTTGCTGGATGAAGAGTGCTGGTTCCCCAAAGCCACAGACGTCTCCTTTGTGGAAAAACTCATGAACACCCAAGGAAACCATGTTAAATTTGCAAAGCCAAAACAACTAAAAGACAAGACAGAGTTTTTTGTTCTTCACTATGCTGGAAAGGTGAGGATAAGAGGAAAAGGACACCTTTAACATAACGGTTACTTTTTGTTGTTGTTGCTGAAATACATGTTGCAGTACTGCTGAATCTTAATTAAAGCAATATTGTTTGCTTGTAGGTGGACTATAACGCCAGAGCCTGGCTGACAAAGAACATGGACCCACTGAATGACAATGTCACAGCACTGCTCAACAATTCATCCAGCTCATTTGTGCAAGACCTCTGGAAAGATTGTAAGATCACTGACATACCTGCTTTGGCCATATTCCTATCTCATTAAATGTCTATATAGTGCAGTTATGCAATATGACAAATTAAGATCTAATTATTGTGATGTTCAGTTTTAATTTGTGATCAAATGCACTGTTGTGTACGTTTCAATGACTGACGTGTTGTGTGCTTCAGCTGACAGAGTGGTGGGACTTGACACCATTGCCAAGATGTCAGACAGTTCGATGGGAGGTGGCTCAAAGACCAAAAAGGGAATGTTCCGCACGGTGGGACAGCTCTACAAGGAGTCCCTCGCCAAACTCATGACCACGCTGCACAACACCCAGCCCAACTTTGTCAGATGCATCATTCCGAACCATGAGAAAAGGGTAAAGAAAAATATTTACTGTACAAAAAATGTGCTATTGATAAAAAACATGATTTACTTCAGATTTTTGTTACCATGAATACATAGCCTAAGTAGTAAGTGCCCTTCCAAGTAAAGTTCTCCTCAGGCAGGGAAACTGGATGCCAACCTGGTTTTGGAGCAGCTCAGGTGTAACGGCGTGCTGGAGGGGATTCGAATCTGCCGACAAGGATTCCCTAATCGAATTGTCTTCCAAGAGTTTCGCCAGCGGTGAGTTAGCTCAGATACGACTATTGCTAACCACAATTGTGCTACTACATCCAAATATTGTTTCTGTAAACATTTCTCTTATAGCTATGAGGTTCTGGCAGCAAGTGCTATTCCCAAAGGTTTTATGGATGGAAAACAAGCTTGCTGCCTCATGGTAAACTAGTTTTATTGTGTCCAAAATTGCTGCTTTCAATTTAAGGTCACAATGACAGTTATGGATGTCTTTCAATAGATCAAACATCTGGACCTGGATCCAAATCTGTACAGAATCGGGCAGAGCAAGATATTTTTCCGCACAGGAGTTTTGGCACAGCTGGAGGAAGAGAGAGACCTGAAGATAACTGTGATCATCATCGCCTTCCAGGCCCAAACCCGAGGCTTCCTGGCCAGAAAGTACGTACATGCAAGCTCTCGCACATGATTCACACCTCATGATTTGGAGCATGACTCTGATGTGTAGGCAAGACGGCATACAGTTGTAATAAATGGAAAACAAATGTTACCTGCGCTAATTGCAGTCATGTTTTTGCATTTGTTTGTGTGAAAACTGTGCATAGTATGTCCCTATCTGCTTTGTATAAGCAACCTATAGAAAATAGTACTATTTTCCCATAACATGTCAAAATGTCAAACAAAATGCTTTTGATTATAATTGGCAAAATTGAGCTACAATATGTGTATGCGGAACAAAAGTTTCCTCTGAGGATACACTTGCCCCCTAGCATTGTACCCCCAAGGGCCCCCTCTATTTGAGAAGAGCTGGTCTAGGTCTATCTATAAGTGTTGGTTATGGGTGTGTGCACTTGTATAGCATGTATTGCATCATATGTGATGCATTTGTTTTATTGATCATTTAAAGGGCATTTGCTAAGAGGCAGCAACAACTCACAGCCATGAAAGTCATTCAGAGGAATTGTGCCGCCTACCTCAAACTTAGAAACTGGCAGTGGTGGAGGCTCTTCACAAAGGTCAGAATGTCCACAACATGTCCACGTAACTTAAAGGTCATAATATTTAATATTGACATCACTTTTCTTTTCTGCACTCCCAAAAAGGTTAAACCTCTTCTGCAAGTGACACGTCAGGAGGAGGAGATGAGCCTAAAGGATGAAGAGCTGCAAAAATCAAAAGAAAACGCAGCAAAGTATGAATCAGAGCTGAACGAGATCACCTTGAAGCACACATCGGTAAACTACAAATGACACAAATGTACCGCTTTGGGTTCCAATAAAGTTCGCTTCCCATTCTCCCGTGAGCTGCTCAACCTGACTCTGGCTTTGACTGACAATTTGCTTCAGATTTTGGAGGAGAGAAATGCACTCCAGGAGCAGCTTCAGGCTGAGACAGAGTTGTATGCGGAAGCTGAGGAGATGAGGGTGCGTTTGGCAGCTAAGAAGCAGGAATTGGAGGAAATCCTCCATGAGATGGAGGCAAGACTCGACGAAGAGGAAGAACGTTCTCAGACATTTCTGGTGGAAAAGAAGAAGATGCAACAGCAGATGCAGGTGATGAATGCCGTCTTCGTGGTTGCTGTCGGTTATCTCACGTCATTCTTTCCAAATACAAGTTAAAGCAAGCATGTTATCGCCTCATTGTTGTAGGAATTGGAAGAGCATTTAGAAGAGGAGGAGGATGCGCGCCAAAAGCTGCAGCTGGAGAAGGTCACCTGTGAAGGAAAAATCAAAAAACTTGAAGATGACATCCTGGTGATGGAAGATCATAACAACAAGCTGCTGAAGGTAAATGAGGAAAGAAAAACATAATGGCATTTAAGTGACATTGGCTCAGTACTTTTTATTTTTTAGGAGAGAAAGCTGATGGAGGAGAGGGTTGCAGACTACAGTACTAATCTGGCTGAAGAAGAGGAGAAGTCGAAGAACCTCACCAAACTGAAAAATAAACATGAGTCCATGATCTCAGAACTGGAGGGTAATCACTGTTTAGGAACCTCAATTTACAGACTTATTCCATAATCGATAGTTTGTTGGGTGGTTTACCTTCTGTTCTACTTCCAGTCCGACTGAAGAAGGAGGAAAAGACTCGGCAGGAGCTGGATAAGGTTAAGCGTAAGTTAGAGGCTGAATCAAACGATCTCCAGGAACAGCTGGCGGACCTGCAGGCCCAGATCGCGGAACTCAAAGCCCAGCTGGCAAAGAAAGAGGAGGAGCTACAAAATTCCTTGGCCAGGTAAAGTCTCGTGATGAGTTCTTTAGTCATCTGAAATTATCTGGGACAGTTCACAATTTACAGGGCAAAGAAAATGTGAATGGTTGAATTGAATAATGTTGCTTAACCTGACCTCTAATTAAGTTACCAGTGTAATAAACGAGTTTCCTCCTTTAATATAGATTAGAAGAAGAGACGGCTCAAAAGAACAACGCCCTAAAGAAAATCCGTGAGCTGGAGGGCCACATCTCTGACCTGCAGGAAGACCTTGACTCGGAGAGGGCAGCCAGGAACAAAGCAGAAAAGATCAAACGAGACTTGGGAGAAGAGTTGGAGGCTCTTAAATCGGAGCTAGAGGATACACTGGACAGCACCGCCACCCAGCAGGAACTCAGGTCACACATACTGTCACAAAATCAGATATGCTGTGGCAGCAAATCATTTAAAGGGGAAGTCAACCGTAAACATTTCTTGACAATAATGTGTTCTATGCAGCTCCACTAGTCTAAACATGACATTCTGATTAATAATGTATTACTTTTGTGAAATATGAATTATGCAGCAAAATCCAGCCGTTTTTATCCATCTCAGGGGGCGGCCATTTTGACACTTGCTGTCGACTGAAGATGACATCACAGTTGCTCAGGGCTTAGGCAACGACCAATCACAGCTTACCTGTATTCTAAAGCTGAGCTGTGATTGGTTGTTACCTGAGACCAGAGCAACCATGATGTCACTTTCACTCAACAGCATGTGGCAAAATTGCCGTCTTCTGTTATGGATAAAAACGGCTGGATTTTGCTGCTTAACTCATATTCCACTAACGCAATATTAACCAGAATACTGTATTTAGACTAAGTAGGGCTGCATAGAACATATTAATGTCACTAATTTTTTGGGAGGTTGACTTACCCTTTAAAAGCTTTTTTTTTAACTCATTCACTGCCATTGGCGGTTGTTGACGTCAAAAATTCATGTGAACTATATTTATTAGTTTTTTCCCACTTTTGTTAAGAGTATGAAAACTTGTACATTTAGAACAGATATAAAAAAATATATTAATTGTGAGTTAACTCATGAAGTCATGCAATTAATTGCGATTTAAAAAAATTATCGCCTGACGCTCCTAATTTCTAATAATCTTTTCTTTTCTTTTTTAAATCGCCTCAGGCGGTTACATTTTTTAATTGTAATTAATTGCATGACTTTAATAGTTAACTCACGATTAATCATAAATTTGTTCTAAATGTACAGTACAATAAAAAAATTCTAGGTTGTCATACTCTTGTTAACAAAAGTGGGAACAAAATTGAATCTAATAAAAATTGTTCAAATGAATTTTTGACATCAATAGCCGTCAATGGCAGTGAATGAGTTAAAGAGTTAACTTTTTTTTCTAGTAGATTCTACATCATCTATTCTTTCTGCTCTGCAGAGCCAAACGTGAGCAGGAGGTGACCTCACTGAAGAGAGCCATAGAGGACGAGAACCGAACCCACGAAGCCCAGATACATGAAATGAGACAGAAGCACACGCAGGCTGTGGAGGAGCTCACAGAGCAACTGGAACAGTCAAAACGAGTAATGACTCCATTATTTCACACATGAGCACTTGATAGATGTTCTTGATTTGTGTGATATAATACTTTTTTTTTCTCCACTTCCAGGTTAAGTCAACCTTAGAAAAGGCCAAACAAGCCCTGGAGAAGGAAACATCTGAATTAACCATGGAGGTGCGCTCGCTCGCGCAAGCCAAACAAGATGGGGAGCACAAGAGGAAGAAGTTGGAAGGTCAAGTGACAGATTTACAATCCCGCTTCAATGACAGTGAGAAGCAGAAGGCTGAACTGGGAGAACGCTGCTCTAAGATCACTGTAATTGGCTCTCTGAAGTAAACACAAAAAATGTCAAACTGCTAAAAACCCATACAAATAGATGTAAATCCCCCCCACAGGTTGAACTGGAGAGTGTGACAAACCTACTGAATGAAGCTGAAAGCAAGAACATTAAACTGAACAAAGATGTTTCCAGCTTTAGTTCACAACTCCAGGATGCACAGGTTAGTCACTGAAGCAGAAATGTAATATTCTGATAGGAAGCAGCAGGGTTTTGGTCTGACCTTTGACCTGCTTGGCGCTTTTGCAGGAGTTGCTGGCTGAGGAGACGCGCCAGAAGCTGCAGTTCTCTACAAAGCTTCGACAGGCAGAAGATGACAAAAACAGTTTACAAGAGCAGCTCGAGGAGGAGATGGAGGCCAAGAGGAACGTTGAGAGACACGTTTCCACCCTCAACATCCAGGTCAGAGATGGTTGCGAAATGTTGCAAAATGTTAAAGAACACACAAAGTGCATTTTGCTCTTCTCCTACAGCTGTCAGATGCAAAGAAAAAGCTGGAGGAAATGTGCGGGAACAATGAGCTGCTGGAAGAAAGCAAGAAACGTCTGCAGAGAGATCTGGAAGCAACCAACACCCAGTTTGAAGAGAAAGCTTCCGCATACGACAAATTGGAGAAGACTAAAAACCGTCTGCAGCAGGAGCTGGAGGACACACTGATGGATCTTGACAACCAGAGGCAGAACGTTTCCAACCTTGAGAAGAAGCAAAAGAAGTTTGACCAGGTTTGTCCACGTTGATGTTGTTTTCCATTATACTGCTACATGATGAGATGATGATGATGAGATGTTTGGCCTCTAGATGCTGGCGGAGGAGAAGTCTATCTCCAGTAAATATGCAGACGAGCGAGATCGAGCCGAGGCTGAGGCCAGAGAGAAGGAGACGAAGGCTCTGTCCCTGGCGAGGGCTTTGGATGAGGCCCAGGATGCCAGAGAGGAGCTGGAGAGAGCCAACAAGGCCCTGAGGATGGAGATGGAGGATCTGATCAGCTCAAAGGACGATGTTGGGAAAAATGTACGAGCTTGACTTGTCTTCAATTCAGGATGTCGCTGAATGCGTCATTTGTGAACTTGATGCTTGGTCATTGTCAGGTCCATGAGCTGGAGAAGTCCAAGCGAGGCTTGGAGGCCCAGGTGGAGGAGATGAAGACTCAGCTGGAGGAGCTGGAGGATGAGCTGCAGGCGGCCGAGGATGGCAAGCTGCGCCTAGAGGTCAACATGCAGGCTCTGAAGGCCCAATTTGAGAGGGATCTGCAAGGACGCGATGAGATGGGAGAGGAAAAGAAGAGACAGCTGGTCAAGCAGGTGAAGGAACACATTTCACAGAAAGTTACTGCGGCAACATTAGGAATCTAACATTTTGCGCACCTTGCAGGTCCGCGAGTTGGAGACGGAGCTCGAGGATGAACGTAAGCAGAGGGCCTCAGCTGCAGCAGCCAAGAAGAAGTTGGAGACAGATATGAAAGATCTGGAGGGCCAGATTGATGCAGCCAATAAGGGACGAGATGAGGCCATCAAGCAGCTCCGAAAGATTCAGGTGAGAGTTAAAGGGGAAGTCAACCTTAAACATTTCTTGACAATAATATGTTATATGTGACCTCACTAGTCCAAACATGACATTCAGATTAATATTACATTTGTGGAATATGAGTTATAAAGCAAAATCCAACAATTTTTATTAGAGATAGACCAATTATCGGCCAGGACGATTATCGGTGCCGATAATTGTCACTTTGCCAAATATTGGCATCAGCCTTTTTACATATCTGAAGGCCAATAAAGCTGGTATCTCTCTGAGCGGTGACTGCTTGCAAATTTATGGTTTTCATCAGGATTTGCAAGATGTTCACAGATAGTTTTTACTTGTCACAAAGACATTTTGAACATATTCAGACAATTTTTCATTGTCTGCAAAGGTCTTTTGAAACCGTTTACAAACCCTGACAAAAAACCCAAATTAGCTTCTGGTACATTCGCAATTTCGCGTGCATTTGCCGCTCAGTGACATACAGGGAACTTTTCATGTATGGATTTATTTAAATTTCCACTTAATTAAAGATGATGCTGACACTGGGAACTCCCTACACTTTTAATTTTTAAATATTAAAAATAAATACATTAATTAATTAAATTAAGAAATTATGTTGAAATGTGTTGAAATTATGTTGAAATTTGTTGGGGGGGGTTATTTTGACACTAATATTTTCTCTTTTACTGCAAATGAATATCAACGCCTCTTAAAATAATCTGTATCGGCCCTGGAAAAACCATATTGGTCTATCACTAGTTTTTAATCAATCTCAGAAGGCGGCCATTTTGCCACTTGCCTTCGACTGAAGATGACATCACAGTTGCTCAGGGCTCAGGCAACGACCAATCACAGCTCACCTGTTTCCTGAAGCTGAGCTGTGATTGGCTGTTACCTGAGACCTGAGCAACCGTGATGTCATTTTCACTCGACAGCAAGTGGCAAAATGGTTGCCTTCTGAGATGGATAAAAACTGCTGGATTTTGCCGCTTAACTCATATTCCACTTACGCAATATTAACCAGAATAATATACAGTGGAACCTCGGAGTTTGAACGTCTCGGAACTCGTACAAATCGGATTTCAACCAAAATATCTGAGTAAAAAATGCCTCGGAGTTTGAACTCATTTTCGGAGTTCGAACACCCAAGCAAAGCAAGCTAAACCGAACGTACCATGAAAACGGGTAGCCGAGTGAAGGCGAGCAAAGCCGAGCAATGCCGAATGCTCACGTTGCGGTAGTTGAGATGATGAACTGCTCATTTCCAGTCAGATCGTGAATACTCCCGAAGGTGCTCCATACTTGCGAGTGCATTTTGCTTTTTCCACGACAATTTTCTTTGCCATGGGCCCAAAGAAAGACAACAGTGCCAGTGGCAGCAAAGAAAAACATACAGTGCTACGAACCACAGTGGAATTAGGAAGGAGATTATCGCGCCGTTGTAACTACCGTGACTACTTTCGTAAATACTGGCATGAGGACCCCCCTTAGCTGTTCAACAACGTGCCTGACGTTAAACAACGCACGCAAGGACCGCTTAGTAGTCTAACAATATGCCCAATGTCAAATACACAAACTCAGCACTAAACTAAAGCTAGCATTAACATAGCATTTATCATTCACTGATGTCATCACACCACAACAAAAAAGGTAAGGTATTTTTTATTGTTTAAATGCTCTACTGTACTGTAAATGTAAAAAAAAAAAAACATAAATAAAAATTAAAATTGGAATTTTCTGTTTTTAGAGCTTGGGAACGGATTAATTGCATTTACATTAGGTTGAACAACTTTGAACACTTTGCAGTAACGAATTATGTTCAAACTCCGAGGTACCACTATTATTGTCAAGAAATTTTGGGGGGTTGACTTCCCCTTTTAGAAATGGTGTGTATTTGAACTCAATGGTGAAGCTTCTGGCTTCAAATCTGTGTATCCTTCCCCAAATCAAATTCAAGAAGTGTCCAAATTGTCCAGTCTGAAGAATTAAGACTGTCTTACTCCATTTCTTCCATAGTACATGTATGTAAATAAAACATGCTATTCTCCTTTTCCACCAGGCCCAAATGAAAGACTTCCAGAGGGAGCTGGAAGATGCCTGTGCTGCCCGTGAGGAAGTCCTGACGACGGCTAAGGAGAGTGAGAAGAAAGCCAAGAGCCTGGAGGCCGAGTTGATGCAACTGCAAGAGGTAACGGTGTCAATATCCTACCAGTGGGCTGAATACTGAATACAGCAACAGTTGTTCTTCTACAATAATTCCTTAAATGGCTTGTCATTCAAGACATCAACCTGTTTGTAACCCACGTTTCATGTCCTGTTTCTTTAGGAGCTGGCCTCTGCCGAGAGGGCTCGGAAGCAAGCGGAGGCCGAGAGGGACGAGCTGTCAGATGAGCTGGCCAGCAACTCCTCCGGAAAGTCAGTCACACTTTGTCTATTCGGAATCATTAGATCCCATCTGATCGCACTCGCGCTACTCGTGTAGGTCGGCCTTGTCGGATGAGAAGCGTCGCCTGGAAGCGAAGATCTCGCAGCTGGAAGAGGAACTGGAGGAAGAGCAGAGCAACATGGAGATCCTCAACGACAGGCTGAGGAAGAGCACGCAGCAGGTCGCCACCAAGCCTCACTAAACGGTCCGCGTACCCGGTACCAGCTTGTGTTCTCCCCACAGCTGGATCAAATGAACAACGAGCTGCAAACGGAGCGCTCCACCTCTCAGAAGAACGAGAGCGCCCGGCAGCAGATGGAGCGCCAGAACAAGGAGATGAAGGCCAAGCTCAGCGAGATGGAGAACCAGGTCAAGTCCAAGTTCAAATCCTCCATTGCCGCTTTGGAGGCCAAGGTGGCCCAACTGGAGGAGCAGCTGGAGCAGGAGAGCAGGTCGAGACAGGGGAACAACCAATCGCTTTTTTTTGCCTCATCATACTGTACATCCAGCAAGTATACGCTTTTGTCTTGCTTTTCAGGGAGAAGCAGGCTACTGGCAAGAGTGTGCGCCAGAAGGACAAGAAGCTCAAGGATATGATGATGCAGGTGGAGGACGAAAGGAAGCAGGCAGAACAGTACAAAGACCAGGTGGGATCACTTGATTTCCATTCATTTGGGGACTACTAAGTGCCGCATCCTTGATCCGCCATCGACTCCCCACCAGGCGGAGAAGGCCAACGTGCGCATGAAACAGCTGAAGCGGCAGCTGGAGGAGTCGGAGGAGGAGTCTCAGCGAGCCACGGCCGCTCGCAGGAAGCTGCAGCGGGAGCTGGATGAAGCCACCGAGGCCAACGATGCCATGGGTCGCGAGGTCAACTCTCTCAAGAGCAAACTCAGGTACCAAAAGTTTCACGTCGTGAACGAGTGACTTCCATTCGCTGCGCTTTGCGTTGCCGGTGCAGTGGGATCAGTCATCCTGCGATACCTTTAAGCCCTTTTCACACTGCACTCAATATGGCATTCTGGTTAATAATGTATGAGTGGAATATGAGTTAAGCAGCAAAATCCTCACTTTGCCGGAGAGTGAGTCCTATCTGAGGCGGGGCAAACCTGAGCTAACAGACAGTGGACTGAACCAATGAGCGAAGAGGGGACGTGATGTCAGAAAAGCGACTCGTTGAAGTCTTTTATGTATTTATTTATTTTTGCGGAGACGGAGTAAAAATCCAACTTGGTCACGAGCCGAAGAGAGACAGGAGTGAATGACATCGTTGTTGAATGTCGTCGTTGCGGGAAAAACTTGATGACTGAAGAGTGACATCCCTCACGAAGACGACGTCACGCAAATAGACGAATTTGATTGGGCGACGGAGCCGAATCGTTGTATATGGCTGCCTGTCCAGACCCATTTTCTTTTTGAAGAAAGTGGGTGTGGCTTGCCAGGCTAGCAAAATCCAGCCGTTTTTATCCATCTCAAGGGGCGGCCATTTTGTCACTTGTTGTCGACTGAAGATGACATCAATGTTGCTCAGGTCTCAGGTAACAACCAATTATAGCGCAGCTTCAGAAAACAGGTGAGCTGTGATTGGTCGTGTCCCGAGCAACTGTGATGTCATCTTCAGTCGACAGCAAGTGGCAAAATGGCCGCCCACTGAGATGGACCAAAACGGCTGGATTTTGCTTTGTAACGTAATTCAATATTAATCAGAATCTCATGTTTACACTAGTGAGGTCACATATAACATATTATTGTCAGGAAATGTTTAAGGTTGACTTCCATTTTAAGGAGGAGGATACGAGCAGCAGAGGAAAAACTAATGGCTCAGCGGGAACTTGGATAGTTTGCCATTACTTGTAAATAATTATGGCAAAATAACACCAAATCAGTCCACCAACTCAATTCAAAGCAGAAATCCTCTTCGTGTGCCATCCAGCAACGAATGAGTTTGATGACGTTTCACTGCGCCTTGCTAAATGCAGTGTGAAAAGGGCTTTACTTCTTCAGTAACTGCACTATCTACAAAAGCACAAAGATAATAGTGCTTAGTATTTTTTGTTTGTAGTTTACAGTGGCAAATTTTTAGAACTGCTTCATCCTGCTGGAAGATGGAAGAAGTTTAGCTCTATTGTGAAGTATAATGTACAAATTTGTTTGGCAAATATTTTTCATATAGCACCTTTACTGGATGAAAATGTTTTCTGGTAACGTCACAGTACATCATATCAGCTCTTCAGGCAATACAAATGTGTTTATTTTTGTATTCCAGAGGCAACTTCTAATTCAAGAAGTAACACAGCAGGTACCGCTACCTCTAAAAGTTACTCTCTCCTCATTATCTCTAAGGAATCCGCAACTTCTGTTCATTTCCAGTGCACACTCTTCTTTCTAACTTATTGAGCCCACCAAGAGAATTATGCCAACTTTCAAACTGAAAAACATCCATTCCTCAACTTTCCTGAAATGCCATAAACAGATCTTTTGTAGCTAAATAACAGTATCATCCGTGCACGTTATCAACTCGTTTTTTTTTTTCTGTAGCCATGTGACATACCGGAGGAAAAGAGCTTAGCAAACTGTCCGTGACTGCTCCTCTCATGCGCCCGCCGTGTCTTCTTGTGCCTGTGACTTTATAGACGCGGAAATGAGCCTTCCTTTGGCAGCGCGCCTCGTCGTATGGGCGGAGGTCGGAGGGCGGTTGAGGATGCGTCTGAGGAGGAGGCGGAATCCCAAAATGACTTCAATGGAAAGTCAGCGGACTGAATGAAGAATGAGATGCCAACTAAGCAGATGTCAGAAGCTCCTTGACGATACTGCCTCTTGAAAATGGAGGTTAACCTTTTGCTTTTTGGGGTTTCTAGTTCACCTTTGCAACAAAATATACACTGCCTGGCTAAAGAAAAGTCACACACTGGTTTATTTGGCCGCCATTAGCTTTGAATTCAAATCCACATTTAGGTAGACAGAGATCTGTGGAACACATTCAAAAGGTCCTCCTCATGGGGTGAAGGTATCAATCTGACATGTCATTTTGGAATATGCCCATGTCACAAAAAAATAATACATCTAACTTTCATGCTTAGTTCAATCAAATTAGTCTCTTTAAGGGGCCAGGTAGTGTAAATTTTTTTCTGCCATTTCCAGTAGATAACTCTTGTTTCAGAGCACTTTTCTTGACACAAATGGAATGGATTAGCTCAATATCAACCCAAAGGGAGTTATTTGGTGGCATCACTGCTGTGTGGTTTAACTGTTTTTATTTACACCATTTTGTGCCGCACTGAATGACTGATAATGCAACATTCTGTACACAATAGGTGCCGCTAATTACCGTGCTAACCTGCCAGCAGAGCCAATACTGTATCTCACCGATGGATAGGATGTCACCATGTGTAAATGTAGAACTACTACAGCTACGGTTGTCTTCTTGCCTGTGACTGCTGTCGACGTATTATATTGGAAATGCAGATGTCATGTCGTCTACACTCATTCTGCTTTTTGTATCCTAAATAGTACTTAGTTATGAGATTTTTGTATAACTATTTCTTACTTTTACGTGTAAAAGGTTATCAAAGGTTTAGGGTCACATCCTTGTACAACTTGCTGCATTTTGGGATAATTGTCAGCAAATCAAATAAAATGCCATATAAAATGTGTTCCTGCTAATCATAATCACCCTTTGACTGTCCAATACAGTTATGTAACCAATGGATGTTTACATTGCACAATTTCTTTCTACTAATTGTTGAACCACCTGCACACACAAAAAATAAAACGCTATAAAAAACAGACCGTTTTGTCCTTTTAATGTTTGAGTGGAGATCAAATTGAAACAGTTCAACGGGGTTCAAAGTTTGCTGTAGTGCATCAGATGAATACAAGGCCACAAGGAAGTGAACTAACAGCAAGTACATTGTGCGGTCACAGCACAGAAAATTCTCTATGCAGCCATACTGACCACTCCAGTAACCACGTTAAAGCCTTATTCTAATTCCCATTTCACATTCTTTCCCCAGAAACCAGGAAAAGGTTTATCCAATGTACACAACTCAATCTACAAACAGTGCATCTCAATAACCTGATCAACTATTATTGCTTTTTTCCCTCCCCACATTCCACAGTTATTAAAAGAGCTATTGTTACATTCAGTAGAGCGAGTGCACTAATTAACTCATTCACTGCCATTGACGACTATAGACGTCAAAAATTCATGTGAATTATTTCATTTTTTATGAAAACCTATATTTTTTTACTGTACATTGTTGTACATTAATAACAGATATAAAATTATCATGCGATTAGTTACGATTAAACTCCCCTTATTTTATTTTTATTTTTTTAATTAGGCCCGTCAGGCAATTACATTTTTAAATTGTAATTAATCACATGACTTTACTAGTTAACTTACGATTAATCACAAATTTTATATCTGTTCCAAATTTAAAATATATTTCTTTTCTCTAGGTTTTCATACTCTTGTTAGCAAAAGTGGATTTTTTTTTTTTAACTAATAGAAATAGTTAAAATTAATTGTTGACGTCTATAGCCGTCAATGGCAGTAAATGAGTTAAAATTAAATATTCACTTCAAATCAAGAGAAAGAGCTAATGTGGAGGAAGGCAGCACTGGCTTAAAACCAAACCCTGGCAGCAACATTTTTCTATAATGCTGCTAAAATCAAGCTCCAGTGACAAAAATGAAAATATGCCACTGTTGATTAGTCCTAAAAGTTTAAGTAAGCTTCAAAGAATAAACTTTTAAAAAATAAAATAAAATAAAACTATTTCCCTTATCACAGCTTTGGTTTTTACTTAAACAGCAACCTAGTATTGTTCACCATTTAATGGTCCTGAAATTGACATCATTTCACTTTTTTCCACATTTTTTAAAATGAAATAATTTTATTTTCCTCTAAATTACACATACAACATCCCATCCCAGTTTTTTATTTTTCATAAATTTGCTAAAATTTCTAAAACATTTTTTCCCATATTGTCATTATGGGGTGTTGTATGTAGAATTTCCAAGAAAAATGAATTACAACAGCTACAACATAACAAAATGTGGAAAAAGTGACGCGCTGTGAATACTTCCCGGGTCCACTAGTGTGCATGTCTGTAGTATTTGTTACATGGAAGTGGTCCCTCACATCCAATCGGCAAGTCAATGCAGTGTTATTTTGAAGCTCCTCACCATATGGACATGAGCAAACGTGGATGTTAAGCATACAAACGGCGCGCCGCATCCCATGATATGGTCTGATACGAGTGTGTCTGAGGCAACAGGATTCCACACGTCATGTGGAGCGAGGAGCAAAGAAAATGCTTTTCGGGTTCAACGAGCTCAACGTTCAAAGTTCCGTTGTTATGGGGAGAGAGATGGTGCGAGGTGAAGGAAAGAAGTGGGGGTTCCTCACAGCAGCATCTTGACTCCTCCCTGTGGAGACTGTCCACCTTGAGAGACACCTCGCGGTGGCGCTGGTCCAAACTCTAACCGCTTCACTAAACTGCAAGACAAGCACGAAGACTTGAAAAAAACAACAATCATGAAAACTAGTGTTGGCGCCGTCAAAAAACAACACGCACACAAAAAAAAAAACTGGTGAATCCTTTGTGCCGAGCCACGAGTATGTGGCCTATTGATTAATGTTTCCCAAAACCACCCCAAAAATATTTTTGAGGATGCTGCATGCTAAATTAGCGAGCTAGCTGGGGTTTGTTTCTGTGAGAGCAAACTAGAGATAAGACCGGTGCCGGTTATTAGTAGGCAAGGAGGCCAATAACCGATTTTTGGAGCCGATACTCATTTTCAGTTAAAAGGGGGAAAAAATATATGAAATGTTTTTAAAAATACAAATGCTAATCTTTGTTGTCTTAAAGCATGTTTATTTTAAAAAAAAATCTGACTTTTAAACAAAAAAAATATCTTAGACAAAAAAAAATCATTTTAAAGTTTTAACAAAATATTCAGGGAGCTCCAAAGGTTATCAGTACGTCTTAAAAAGTTAAATAGAACCTTAAACAAGTAAATACCTTAGCTCTCTATAGTTTTCTACAGTAAATACTCATTTCAAAATTTAAAAAAAAAGCTGAAATCTTAAACTTTGACATTTCAGAAGGTTCCCAGGGTTAGCAGCATCTCTTATAAAGTTAACTGAAATTTTTAATTAAAAGTTCCCTGAGATTAAAATGGTTTTAGATTTTTTATCTGCCTTCAGATTAAAAACAAAAAACAAAACAAAAAGGCCGATACTGATATTCGTCATAATGCCCAATAGCAGCGCCGATAATGGGCCATGCCGAGGTCTATCCCTAGAGCAAATTAAACATCCGTCACACATTTGTTACCATAACTACTACTAATCTATTTTCTTTTGGCAGTTGACAAATACTTTTGGTGCATAACCGCCCCCGTTCTTTAGTATGTTGCATCCGTCACAAGGATTTCATAGTTACAGCACCAAAAGGTACAATAACTGACCAGGATTCTACCTTTGGCCGCAATGCGACATGGGATTTTAGTTAAGGTAAGCCATTTTCAACTAAAGAGAAAAACTGAAGTCATGCTGGGATGTGCGCGGCTTTACCATTGTTACGATATACTGTATATACATACGGTGCATTGTACTCAACCATATTTATAATGTCATATGGGTTAAATTGTGAAAACTTGTGGCCAAAATGTAGCGATCAAAATATTTATGTATAATAATTGGTTGTATACAGATGAATTTGCTGCTTGCTTAAAAAAACTAAAAAAAACGCATGTTAAATAGCAATATTAGGAAAAAAAATGAATACAAATCACAATAAAGCATGGTTCAATAGTTACGAACTCCTCTCACCTGTCATACTGTGGGGGGGGGCTCATGCTGCTGGCTTGGATGCCGGCGCCCCCATCGAGACCACATGGACTCGCAGGGGCGGGGGCCAACGCAGGTCGGGGGCCCGACGTGTCATACACAAAGTCTCGACACGAGGCAAGCTTGGATTCCAGATTCTGACAATCCGCAAAGCACATGGACATCTTACACATAAATCACAAACTTTATGATTAAAAACACAAAACAATAGCGAGACCCCCCCAAAAAATCTCCTACCCCAACTTTTCTCAGCAGCTCCCCAACGATGTTCAGTGCAGATATTCTTGCAGATGTTGTGAGAGGAGTGCCTGTTAGACCGTCACCTGACACACAAACAAAAAATTGTGGAATACATTTTTTTTGTTGCATATCATTTACTCATTCACTGCCATTGATGGCTATAGACGTCAAAAATTCATTTTGACTATTTCTATTAGTTTAACATTTTTCCCACTTTTGTTAACAAGAGTATGAAAAACTGGAATTTTTCTTATTGTATTAAAACAGATATAAAATTTGTGATTAATCGTGAGTTAACTGGTGAAGTCATGCGATTAATTACGATTAAAAATGGTAATCGCCTGACGCCCTTAATTTTTAATAATTTTTTCAAAAAAAAAAAAAAGATTATTAAAAACTGGGGGGAAATTATTATTATTATTATTATATATTATTTTATTTTTTAAAGAAAAGATTATTAAAAATTAGGGGTGTCGGGCGATATATTTTTTTTAATCGTAATTAACTCTTTTACTGCCAAAGACGTTAAATGACGTTCTGCAAAAACCTACGGAGGAGCGCCAAAGACATTAAAAGACGTCCACCCATTTTTTATTTTTTGAAACGGGTGGAGTAAAGCCTTGCCCAGCTGTGGTGAAAGTTTCAAGCAGGTCTAGTGAGCCTAATGACTATTTTTGGCCCCTAGATGGCAGCAATGACTCTCTTTTGACAAGATTGGGTAGGCGTCAGTAGAAGACGTGAGGCGGAGCTGGAGGGGACAATGGCTGGGGAAGGGAAGAAAACATGGCGACCGGTTAAGCAGCTCACGGTTGAGCAGTTTTTTTCAAAGACGAAAAGTATCGACCAACGCTAAAGAGCACATTGATGATCATCATCGATGATGATGATGGTGGTGACTCCGAGGTTGGAAGCATTGACACGGCAGCAGAAGACGTGAGGCGGAGCTAGATGGCTGAAGAAGCAAACAATGGCGACCGGTTGCAAGCAGCTCACACTTGGGAATTTTTTTCAAAGATGAAAGGCATCGACCAACGCTAAAGAGCACATTGATGACGACGACGATGATCATCATCGATGATGATGATGGTGACTCCGACGTTGACGCTGAAGTTGCAAGCGTTGACACGGCGGCTATGACGACGTTATAAAAGGTTCACCGGCTAGCGATGCTAACACCGGAAAACACGGAGCACAACCGAGCACGCTCAGGCGGACGTTCAATCGGACGACGAAGAGTGCCCCGAGTCCAATGCATATTCATCGGAGGAGTGGGTACAGTCTGCTACTTGCTATTCCCCGGAAAAAAAGTCCGTCAAGAAAGTGTAACGTCTGCACGTGAAAGGAGCCATCGCAAGTGAAACTAATCTGTTGTGCAAATCCTGCTGCGTCTCCTTGCACGCATGGGAGCGTTACAAAAAGAAAAACTGTATTTGAAACATCCACATAATTGTAAATAGTACCACAGTTGCACACATTTGTAAATAGTTTGCGAAACTGTTTTGTCAAATTGTTACACTGTTGAATGGAAATAAACGTATTTTGCAATCTAAAAACACTTTTTCATTGTTGGTGGTAGTGTTTTACAGAAGAAAAGCACTATTTAGGTGTTTGTGGCATCATTCATGGACAAAAAGAAGTGTACAATTCACTAGAGTGCATGAAATAACATGGTTTCACAAAAAGCTTGTTTTCTCCGTTTTTTGGTTTCAAAATAGAGCATTTCGGTGAAACTAACCATTTTCTATTGTTGATTACTGAAGAACGGAATAAGGTAGAAACAAACTTTTTTTTCTGATGAAAGCTGAGAGTCCAATCTTTCATTTGGTAGTATGTGTGTTTCCATAGTCCAAACACAACATTTTCTGTGGACCTTGAAAGATCAGTCAAAATGCTTAAATCGGCTGGCACTGGCGACATCCCGTTTCTGAAAACGTCTGGCAGTCAAAGAGTTAATCACATGACTTCACTAGATAACTCACAATTAATCACAAATTCTATATCTGTTCTAAATGTACAAAAAAAAGGTCTAGGTTTTCATACTCTTGTTAACAAAAGTGGAAAAAAATGTTAAACTAATAGAAATTGTTCAAATGAATTTATGACGTCTATAGTCGTCAATGGCAGTGAATGAGTTCCTCATTGGGGAAAAGAAAGCCAAGTATCTCTATTCACCTCGCCGGATGCTGGATGCAGGGGGTGTGGAAAAGGACGTGGGTGGCTTAGACGGGGTAACGGGGGCCGAGGGGTCTGCTCGATCCAGGTCTTTGCCCATGCTGCTGGATGGTCGCCTTTCCTTCTGACGCACCGCCAGCTCCTGGCGAAGATCTGCCGCGTACACGGCAAACAAAGGAGACTTAGACTCCCACAAATGCAGAATTTGTCAAAAACTGTAGGAGATTGCGCAAGAGCGTCTGAAACAATACTTGTTTCGCTTTGTCTTGGGCTTTACTTGTGATGTCATGGCAAGTGTTTACCTCTTGCTTCATCTTTGAGCCTCTGAACGGACTCAAGCAGGTTCTCCTTCTCGTCCAGCTCGCTCTCAAGAAAAGCATTCCTCTCGATGACGTGGTTCATCCTCTGCTCAAAGTCCTCCAGAGACATGATGGTAGCCCTGGATAAGAACCCGGATGATTATAGTGGGTCTGTTTTTACAGCCTTGAGATTTAGGTGCTGACCTTTTGGTCCTCTCAAGGTCATCGTTGGACTGTTCGAGCTCTCTGATATATTTCTGCAGGTGATCTTTGACTGCTGTTGTCTCTGCCAGAGTTTCCTCCAGGTTGGAGATGTGCTTGAAATTATCAGTGTGCTGACTCTCGAATTTCTCCTGTAAAATATTTGAGAGCTGTTTTGTGACATCCCAGCTGGTAAAAAACAGGATATAATGAGTTTGTGATGGGGTTTTTGTTTGTTTGTTTGTGTGTATTGTTTATCCTCTATGAAACAGGAAGTTAGTATAACAAATAGATTGACAATCAAATATATATTACTTTTTTTCTATTTTTTATTAACAGTTCAGCCTTTTCGTTTTGAGGTCGATTTCAGTTACGACGACATTATTTCACAATAATAAGAAAGATTTGGGAAAGGTTGCAAAGTAGAGGCGCACATATCCAATAGGGGTGTGCTCAAAAAAATCGATTCTCATAAGAATCGCGATTCTCATTTAGTATGATTCAGAATCGATTCTAAATGTCCCAAAATCGATTTTATTTAAATTATACTGTCTTGCCTTTGTCTGTGTGTGCCTTTAATTGGAGCGCTATTCATGTTGTACCCGGTTTGGCCACTGAGGGGCAGTGTGGTTCGCGATCTAATACACTGTTAAGTTGTAGCCACATTAGAGAAAAGAAGGAAATAGTCACGATCAAGTTATTCCAAAAAAGCTGTTTTTTTGCAGTGTGGAGTGATAAAAAGTGGCGCGAGTGGCACGCTAATTAGCATTAGCGAGTCAGACTGGAGTAGATCATTACAATTCCTTGCACATCTAGAGATTGAAGCAAAAATCATCGTCAATCAAATCATTTTGAATTAAAAAAATCATTCTTAATCGAATAATTGATTCTGGATCGAATCGTAGACCCAAAAATCGGAATCGAATTGTGAGATGTTCAAAGATTCCCACCCCTAATATCCAGTTTCACTCAGCAATCAAACCTTAATGTTTTCCAGTTCCACACGAAGTCGGTTGTTGTCTTGTAGCAGCTCCTTGTTCCGAGCTTCACAGTGCTTTAACTCAGTTTCCAGCTCTGCTTCATAATCTCGACTCATCTGCTGAAACTCCTGTAGCTCCTCCTGAGCTTCATCTGCCCTAAAGACAGCAAAACGTTTCCAAAATAATAAGATCAACATGCATCGGTAGTTTATTTTGTCGTGTTTTTGTATGATATTACCTCTGCTGGTCTCCGTTAGCCTTCTCTTTCCAGAAACCCAGCTCCTCTTGTAGGCTCGCAAAGTTGCGTGTTGTCTCGCCCATGTTTGCTCGGGTTTATAGGAGCCGAGCTAAAAATAATAATAATAATAATAATAAAACGCGCATGCCACAACATGCTGAACGTTTTTGTCTCACAACACCGCCACTGCAGTTCGGCTAACACATAGAAATCGAGGAATCTGCATTCCATTTGCAAGAGTAGACCATTATTAACACACAAAACAATCGCATAAACGCGGCGAAATATTGATTCGTTTTTGGAAGAGAAAACGATTGTTTAATTTGAAAGTAAACATTATGGCTTAGCAAGCTTAGCCGGCTTAGCAATTAAGATACACTAGCAGGCTATCCCACGCACAAGTTAAACGGATGTTTTAGTTAGACTCACCTGCATGCAAGGGAAATGTTCAAATGTTTTAGGTTAATATTTATAATAATGGCTAAAAGTTATCTTACACTTTTTGAGTAATGTGCGTGGCCCGAACAAACTTTAGCACTCACCGCCAGATCTAAACTACAAAGCCGTTCCACCAATCAATTACAACCCAAGCTTGAATTCCCGAGATGCTATTGGTCTAGACCAATGACGACATTAAAAGATTAGCCAATCAACCCAATCATTTTTTTAGATATCTGTAGTGGGTGGGTTCTCGCGTTTCCTGACGTAAACGCTCCAATGGAGTGAGAAAAATGACCACTAGGGAGAGCCTTGGCTGGTTGAGGACTGAAAACGTGCAGTTCTTGCCGCCATCTTGAACCGGGAGTCCCCTAAGGAGGACCAAAACTGCCAAAATTCAAAATAAATAAATAGCTAAATAAATAAATAAATGACCAAAAGTGAAAAAAAAAAGGATATATAAATATATAATTCGGAAATTAAATTTAAAAAATAATATACATGGAAATAAAAACAACAACTATATATGCGTGTATATATATATACATACATACATAAATACATTTGTATTTAAACTTTAAATTATATTTTATATATTCGTTGTTATTTTCACTTGTATTTATTTATTTATTTTGAAATTTGGCATTTTGGTTCTCAATGGTCCGGCCAACTGTTACATTGCCTTTTTGTTTTGCGCCAGTAAATTAATCATAACTGTCGAATTATTTATCCAATTTGACACGAATTGGTTTGCTTCAAACATCAGACATACAGTCCATGATACCAGACACGTTTGCATTGTCATTGCATTGCATGAGGTAATCGTCACTGTGTTTCTGCGGGGGGAGCTTAAATATGAGACACAATATGATACAACCACTATTTTATGTTGTTATTATTGATCACATCCACATTTCTGAACATTTGACTGCACCACATTTCAAAACTAAAACCACTACAGCACTCGTCACAATAGGTAGAGTGCCATTTGAAATCGGAAATTAAAACGTGTTTATTTAAGTATTCTTTTCTTTTTTTCATTTATTTATTTATATAATACACTATTAAAAGTTTGTATTTATATTCATGGTACTTTATCTAAAAAATGTAAGGCTTTGGATATTACATATATTATAGATAAATAATATAAAATGCAATGCAGTAGGCTAAATAGTTTCTGTATTAATATATATTTCGTAATATTAATATTGTTTCTGCATGTATGTCTCATGAATCTAACTGTTGTGTGTTTTTCAACTTACTATTGTCTTAAAAGTAAACATTTATGAATGAAGAAACATTTGTAAAGCACATTGTATTGTATTAGTCACATCTGACATTTTCATTTTTAATCCTAACCCTGAACCACTAGAAAATTGTTTAAGCATTCACTGACTTATGATTTATTTTTCTTTGTTTCTTAATACGGGACCACAGTGGAACTCCCGGCTCAAGATGGTGGCCACTCAGCGCCTCTTCAATTCTCTCTCCTAGTCCAGGGTCCATCTAGTGTTATATAATAAGATATCTATGGGTTACAGTATTATTGTATGAGATTAACAAGTACGCATGACTTGTATTGTAAGCAGGCTGTTATTCTACAGTTATACAGTAAATAAAAACAAAAAAATAAATTAAATTAAAAAAACATTAAAACTACTTTATGCAGCAATAATGAACAGTTAGAATCCCTCTTTCAAGGCTTATGGAGTAAAATAAACATGTGTGAGGCTGAATCATATTTCCTTGAATACTGTATTTGGAAATGAAAATGCCATTATAGTGAATAGCAGTTTTAATTGTGTGTCGTTTATGAACTAGCCATTTCATTCATGTCATTTCCATAATTCCATTACTGTCGCAAGCTATTTACATGCACATATTGTTAGTGAAATTTTACATGCTCTAAGAAATGCATCATTTTAACACCCCATCCAGACTAGTTACAAAGCCAGTGAACTATCAATTTTCCATTTGTGTCGCATATCATTGAATACAGTACTTTATAGATAAAAACAGAAAGAAAGAAAGAAAGAAAGATAGATCACTGAAATGAAAAAAGGCAAGTAGTGGAATAGGCTCTTAGATATAAAATAAATACACTACTTAACCAGTTACAGTAAAGTTAGTTACAGAAACATTGCTCACATTCACAAATGTTAGGAAAACATTATACAATACACTTGAGAAAAGCAATGTTTTTATTAAATGTAAGTATTTAAAAACAATCATAGACCTATCTTGACTTCATCACACACATCTAGAATTAAAAAAAAAAACAATCGAGAAAGACTGCACACAAACAGTATACAAGACACTTGAAGACCAATTTTGTGTTGTACAACAGTTGTGTTCTTACAGTAAATAACACTTGAGTGCAGTGCCTTAAAAAACAACAACTAAGAAACCTGTGAAAACTGAACAACTTTATGCATGTGCCAGCATGTTGTTTAGCTAATGATAAGCATTTCAAGGCTGTTATTACACAGCAAGGCCAGAGCCAAGCTTCAAATCCCAAACCTCGGTTGATGTGTGGCAGAATGTAGTACAGTAAATTCATGTAACATCTAAGAGTTTAAAAGAATACTGAATGAATTATTTTCAATGTATTACATTGCAAACCACCAGCCAAGAGCAGGTCAGTTGTTGTTCACACTTGGGAGGACTTTGTTATGATGTGACTTCCTTTGCTTTATTGCGTGGACATGCCTTCTTAGAATCCAACACATCTGTCTTCACCTGGCCCAGAGTTCGCAGGAGGCACATGGTATCAAAGCCCTCATCAGCAGCTTCTTGCAGCAACTCAAGCACCTGTTAATTAGACATGTGAAACAAATAAGTTAAATTCCCTACTAAATTGTTGTTCCGAAGTGACTCACCTGCAGGCACTTGAAGGATTTCAGTTCACTTAGGTTTTCCTGCAGAAAGAGCAGATAGATGCTGAGGTCATTGTAGAAGGGCGTGATGACCCCCAAAGCACCAAAGCCTGGCAGCATCTCATAAGGCCGGAGGAAGCTGGAACTCTGACGCGCAGGTCCGACAGCGGCGTACACCACCAGTGGGGTGAGCAGCACATACACCCCGAGGTTGATGAAGCTGAGTAGTCTGAAGACCCCCACTGCCACAAGCTTACACTGGACGGCAGAGGAAACCCTGCTGTCATTGGTCAGCACCCCTGTACGCAGGTCGCAAGGAAACTCATCGGTAAGGGAGGCCAGTCGGATGTAGTAGCCCAGGTAGAGGCAGGCCAGCAGTAGGATGAGCAGAGTCAAGGCCCGACATGCCAAGTATATGACCACCAGGCGGTGAGAGAAGCGCTTGGTCTTTAGATACTGCTCAACTAAAGGGTATTTGAAGCAACCCTCAGCCAGCTCCAGAGCACTGCTGCGGAGAAGATCACACTAAATACCACATTTCAACAAGGTAATCAGAATCAGTTATAAGATGAAATAAGAAAAGAAAAGGAAAATAAATACATTTCACATGCAAAAAAATCAATTGTACAAATACTTCATTGCGAAGATAGAAATATTGGGTTGTTTACCTCTGTGAGTCCTGAGAAACATCCTTATCCTTAGCATCCAAGGATGCCAAATTCTTTGCCAGTTTAATGGCACGATTATAAAAGCGGTCCAGCTCCTCCATTATGAAACTGAGATCAGAGGAGAGATGCGGGGCTGCAGTGAAGCGCCAGAAAAGGGCAGGGATGTACACAAGGATTGCCAGTGAGAGCAGGATATATGGAAAGAACTACACAAAAAGAGAGAGAACGCATATGCAACTTTTCAGGGTTCATGATGGGAAAATGCTGGATTTCATCAAGTGGATGTTACCATGCGCAGTTTTTTGTACCATCACAGTAATGATTGATTGACATATTTGAAAAACTGTGTCCATATACAGTATTGTATGTCGAATAATTATCATCAAGGTGCATCAATGATGACTCCCCCAGCTAGTGAATGGAGTGTAGATGGCATGTACTGTACTTTGTGAAGCCATAGTGGTGAACCGTCATCTTGTTGTTGTACTGCTGCCCAGCAAAAGGAATCCACATACGCTGCCTGTCTCCAGGAGAAGTTAGTGGGAGCAAAGCAGCTGATTTGTGTACCTGAAAGACAAGTTATTAAATTAATTCTCTTTAATAGTGCAATAACTTTTTGAAGGCAAAATTATTTATATAACTCTGTACTGGCTCGCAGTAGTATTTTGCTTTGTTTAGCAATGAAAACACCAAACTTGAGTATGGAGGGAGAACAAAAAGAGATTATTTTAGGTGCAGATGACCCAGAAAGTAAACTACCAGCAATCAGTTGGTGTGAATGCGAGTGTTCATGGTTGTCTTTCTCTATAAGTAGCTGGTATCTCACTGAGTGGCGAATGCTTGCAAATGAATATGTCTTTGTGACAAGTAAAAACTGTCTGCGAACATCTTTGCAACCTTTGTTCACAAGCATTTGATACCAGCAAGTGTCAGCCTTGTGAGTGGGCAGGCCCCTGCGACCATGAACTGGAAAAGCAATATGCAAGATTGATGGATGGATGTATAAATCAAAAGTAGCCACACTATTTGCTGAGACCTTGGTTTATGTAACACAAAATGAAATTGCCCTCCAGTCTCAAACCTACAGGAAAAATATATATATATCAGAACTTCAACCCTTTTACAAACAAAAATATGGTGACTCAGTATTATTTGAAGTGTTCAATTGTTGTTCCTGGTCACACTGCCATGACTTCTGGGCACACAGAGGTGTGTTGGGTCTCTAAAATGCAACATTGCCTCACCTGACTTGACCATTACAATTATGGAGTTGGAAATTTAAGATTGACAGGTAAAAGGATAACGAGCCAGACCCTTGATTCACAAATTCATTAGGAAGTGTGGCAGCGGCACATTATATATAATGTGAATAAAACAGCAAGGTGACGCTGTTGATATCGCTGATTATGTTCTAAACTGCTCCTTTTGTCAATGTATATTGGGCAGTGGGCATGATAAGAAGATTATGGCTGGACAGAGTGGATATGCTGCAGCCGAAACGTGCATGCGGTCCTGCTACTGTCTGGGCGTGATTTAAGTGAAAGGGTGGAGCCCTACGTCATACACCATTTTATTCAAATATAAAGGAAAGCGGTGATTTGTACTGATAATACTGAATGCATTTTGTTTGAGATAATACATATTTATTTTAATTATAACTAAAGAAGAAATTTGTATTCCCGTTTCTTTCAGAGGGGCTTACCCACGGACACCTCCTGAGCAAAAGCGAGCGATATGAGAAACAAAGGTAGTCCCACGGCCAGGAACGTCACTATTTTGTCCACGGCCAGCTCCAGTCGCATTCCTTTGTACTTTGCCTCCGTGGGGTCCTTCAACAAAAAGTCCGAAAAAACGTATTCTGTTGCTACGTGGGCAATCGCCATGGCGCACGGAGACGGAGACGATAATAAATGGATGGGGGGAAAAGTCGCTTTATTCTAAATAGATTATTTCATTAAGCGAAATAAGGCAAAATAGAAACACAAACAGAAGTCTGAGCCGCTATTGTTCATGCATCTCCTCCATTCACCGGTGGGATGACGGTTGAACCTGCTGTCCCGTTATTATAGCACCCTCAAAGAAGACACCAGGGAGCGCTAGTGGCCAGGCTAGTTACAGCATCTGCTGAACTGTACAGTACAGTACTTAGAATTTTACACGCAAGAAGACTAAGAGACTTTAAAGTAATTAAAACATTTAAAAAGTTTTGCTTTTATTGTTCTCTGGACAATATAGGCCTACAAGTAAAACATCCCCAAAAATATATTAAGTGTTGCAATATATACTCATAGGTTGTCTATGAAGTGTGTAATGTAGTTGTGGGAAATGATTGTTTAACACAAGTTTGCCTCTATTTAGTAATTGAATAACTCTATTTAATAATTCAATTAAAAAAATTAAAACACGATCAAAGTTGATTTAATTGAATATTAAAGGAAATATCTATCTATCTATCTATCTATCTATCTATCTATCTATCTATCTATCTATCTATCTATCTATCTATCTATCTATCTATCTATCTATCTATCTATCTATCTATCTATCTATCTATCTATCTATCTATCTATCTATCTATCTATCTATCTATCTATCTATCTATCTATCTATCTATCTATCTATCTATCTATCTATCTATCTATCTATCTATCTATCTATCTATTTGGGCCATAGACGAATTTGCGACAGTTCCGAGTGCTTTCCGGCAAATGTAGGTTACAAAAAGGTGCGGGGTTTCGACGCGGGAGCTGGTAGGAGTGAAGCAGTCGACTTGAGAAAGATGTGACTTACGAAACATTGTCAGGTATTCACACGGACTCCTGTTATCGAATGGTATTTACGATAGTGTCATTATGAGTGCAACATCAAACAGGAAGTGCTCCGAGCTGTGTACGGTTTCGCAAATAAAGCTAGCCGTTATTAGCTCAAACGAAACCGTTGCTTCGCCAGGTAAACGTAAACTGTTTATGTGACGTTTTTAGCTAGGCTTCGTCGTTTACGTTAGCTAATAGTAAAATGTCTGGTCAACACGCAGAGGCAAGTGCAGTTTACTAACTTGCGCAAAAACGGAATTGCAAATAACAATTATTAATAAACTCGACTGGCGCCAGCTACCGTCCACGTGAGCGACTATAACTGCGACGTGCACGACACTGCGGATAATGTTATTGGGTTAAAGTTTCGTCGTAAGTGTACAGTCAATGCACTCAATGTCTCACCTGCTGCCCATTTTAGTTTCTTCTAGTAGGAAAGAATGAGAGAGGAGGGCGATCCAAGAATGGTGAGAGACCTCTCCAGGTTGGACGATGGAAGGACTGGGAAAGGAGAGATCCGTATGCAGCCCGAAAACCTCCCCATGGGTCGGCCCTTCTAAAACGGAAGCTTCGACTCTTCTCTGGAAATTCAAAGACTGCTTCAGCACCAATGAAGCACCTGTCCCACCAAAAACGAATAAAAAGGTACTCCCTGTAGTAACCAATGTGTGTGCAGTGCATAAAGTTTTTTTTTTTTTCAGTCTCAGAATAGTATAATAGAATGTTGTTACTCAAGTGAGAAATCATACACTTTGCTAAGGTAAAACATACATTTGAATCTATTGTTCTTCTCCCTGCTAGGACAATGACATGGACAGCAGAAAACCTGTTTTGGAATTGAAGGATGTCCCTCCTCCCCCTCTGCACCATCCCTCATCTTCCCAACCATCCCAGATCTTCCCTTTACCCCCTCTCCCTCTGGCTGCTCCTTGCTTGCTTCCTCCCCAGCTTAAACAAGATCACCATCGACAACATTCTCCACCGCAACAGCAACAAGAGGGGCCTAGCCCCAAAGTAAGCGTATGCGCCCACTGTGATTACTGCATCACCGAGGGCTATGGATTATCAGACGGTGGAGGTATTGCTGGTAGTAGCATAGCTGGTGTTGCCCCACTCATTGCAGCTCCTGGCTCATTGGCAACGCCCATCTACAGCAGTAGTAACATTGGCAGGCCTGGACCTTGCTCTGTAGCCTCAAATGTTCTTAAGTACAAACATTGTGGACCTAAAGATGAGGCTTATGATCCACTGCTCTGTTGTGGCTACAAATCTCAGTGGCTCTCTTCAGTCACCACCTCCCAGCCCATCTCGGCACAGCCTCACACCACTTGTTTCCCGGGGATTCTTAACACCTACACAGCTGAGGCTCTTCAAATTAACCCAGTCTCTTTCCCTCCTCAACCACTCTTGGCTTCTTCACTCCCACCAATTTCTGCTCTCCCGGCTCCCTTGCATGGCTCTTGCCTGGCCTCTTCTGGCTGTTATATTTGTGGTAGGGTCTGCAGTCCCATGGCCAGAAGAACCCAGACAAGTACGGCACTCTATGATCACCCTGCTACTACCACCATCAACACCACAACCACGTCATCACATCTCTGCGCTAATCCTATGCACCAAAATTTTGAGAATACACTTTGTGTGAAGGGGGCGCACTGCTACCAGGATTGCTTGTTGAAGGTTGGTGAAGTTCTACACTGGTTATTTCTTGACCATCACTTAAGGTAACTTAGATGTGTGTTTTGTATTGCGGAGTCTTTCATTGTATTTACTGATACATGTGTGTGTGTATTATTTATTTATTTTTTACATTTGTTTGCAGCCCATGAACACTTTTGTGTCCATGTCAGAGAAGATGTGGCCCATTATCCCTGTTCCCCAAACAACCCCAATCTCTATCCCAATTTGTAATGGCTGTGGCACCTCATCTGATAGTTTGGTGCTCAGTCAGGGCAAAACTAGCCAAAAGTATGGTAAGTTTACTTTTGAATTCATGCGTCTTAAATGAAAGCTGATTGTCAGTTGTTTTGTACTTATTTTAAATGATCTAGTCCTTTTGTCTGTAATCCTTTGCAGTCATTTGCTTTTAAGAATACATGAATAAAGTCAGCAGTTTATGATTCAAGACAAAGAGCAAATTTTTCAACCGCACTTGCTTCCCCATGCATGGAAAACCCATTAGTGATACAAGCTAACAAACAGCCATTAACTGTAAAATGGAATCTTTGTCAACAACAAAAGATTGTGATGGATGATTAGCTGGGGGGGTGCAAAAACCAAAATCTCAGGGGCAGGAGCTATGTGGTAGTTGGGACTACCATTATTACTAACAGATTGGTTTCATATATTTTCTAGATGTACAAGTTGCACATATTTACAACCAAAATGGTAAAATCTCTCTTCACAGCTCTGGTGGTCAAAGATAATAAAACATTTTGAAACAAAAATTACTTTCTTCACGACATTTTCTGCTCTGTCTGGATCTGATTTCTCAACATTTCACTGTCCTAGATGATTCTCAATTTACTGCCTTAAAAATGATAATTTTACTACAGATTGCCCTTGTTTTTACATGGGATTCGGTTGTTGCGCAATGCACTGGTGGATCTATTCTAGTGGGATACCCCAAAATCTTAAATTCAAGTATTATTGATCACCTTTAACAGAAACCTGTGACCTAGCAGGTTTTCCCCAAAAGACAATATATGAACAATATACAATTACTTAATTTATACATTGTAGCATGTTTTATAAATGAAAGGGGCCCTGGCATCTATCCTTCAATTTTTGATAAATGAATAAATAAATTACCTCTATGCTTGACAAACTTATACTTAAAAAAATAACAAAATTACAGCTGTGAGTGATTATGTTGCGTACATAAATTGGTGGATCGCTGTGCGCCCAAATAATGAATGGCAACCAAAACATCACTTGAGACACATTGTAAAACTTTTATCTTTTCCAAACAGGTGATGCAACATTGTTGTAAAAATGACTTCACCTTCATAACTGCAGGCTTGTTTTCACAGAATTTTGTCAAGAGCAGCATAAACCACTCAAAGCAAAGGGAATGATGAATTGTGTTAAGTAAACTTTACAGTGTTGAAACCCTTCACAGTGTAAACCTCTAAAACCCTTGTTTTCTTTTGCTCAGGTTCACCAGAAGGTGGTGGTACAGAGAACATCCCCCCAGTCGGAGTGTTTTGGGACATCGAGAACTGCAGCGTGCCTAGTGGTAAATCTGCTGGGGTGGTGGTACAACGTCTACGCAGCCGTTTTTTTCAAGGCCACCGTGAGGCAGAGTTCATTTGTGTGTGTGATATCAGTAAGGAATGTAAAGCAGTTATCCAAGAGCTCAACAACTGCCAGGTAAGCTCTAAAACTGCTCAATGGAAAAACACTGCTTGATTAGAAAGACACCCTATGAATGCACTTTTCATTACCAGGTTACTGTGGCACACATCAATGCAACAGCCAAGAATGCTGCTGATGACAAGCTCCGCCAGAGCTTACGGCGCTTTGCTGAGACCCACGCTGCACCCGCAACTGTTGTCCTAGTATCATGTGCGTGCTGCTCAGATTCTGTCATCATAAGGCTTGATTTGACCAGATAATTGTATAAACTGTTCTTCACCCTTAATTCCAACAGCTGATGTAAACTTTGCAAGTGAGTTGAGCGACCTGCGGCATCGCCATGGTTTCCAGGTAATCCTGGTCCATGGTAACCATACATCCCAGGCCCTGCTGCAGCACGCCCACACTCGCGTGCCTTTTCAAGAGATCACAGCTGACTTGCCACTGCGCATGCCTCTCAAAACGCAGGTAGGCATTAAAAATGTGCCTTTATAAATATTTAGTATTTGGAAAAAGGTAAGTGATGGCCTCAATGAAAGGAGACTCATCCTTGTATAGACTTTATAGCGGACATTTAATTTCTAAAACAGCCTCTTTATGTGCGTGTTTTTCCTAATATGAATCACTCAACGGCCATCCAATTTTTTCTACTAAAAAGGACAACATTTAAGTATAAAACATACAAATCCAGACAGGCCCGCTGTCTTTTCCTCCCCTCCTTCAGCCCAGTTACAACCTCCTCTATGTGCACAACCTTCCTGTCAACTGTGATAAGAGCCTGTGGAATGCCGTGAAGCTCAGGCTCCGCCGCCTCTCAGACAACTGTGGTGGCAAGGTGCTGGGCATGTCCCAGGGCACAGCCGTCCTTCGTTTTGGCAGCCCTGACGCGGCGTCACGTGCCCGCAAGAGAATGGAAAATGAGGACGTGTTTGGCCATCGAATCAGCCTCTCCGTCTCACCGCGGCCCAGAGACGATGCAAGTGTTGAGCGTGACCTTCAGTCTCAGTCCCTTCACTTTCCCCTGCCTCAGACACTGCCCCTGCCTTGTCAAAGTCAGGACACAATGATTACCACTCCTGTAGCCTTATCCTCCTCCTTTCTGCCCCTGGAGAAGCCACGGTCGCCCAGGAGGGCACGGCGATCTACCCGCTCATGCTACAACCTTGGCCAACTGCCTGAAAGGCCCTACAGCCCCAAGAGGGGGTGCTCTGGGCCTCCGGGCGGCGCTCCTGCAAAACCCCATCAGGTCAGCAGACTCGTCAGTGCCTGCTCTCCATTTCCCTGTAGTTGCTGCTGTGCAGTACAGTCTTTCCCCCCCAGTGTCTGGCTTCACTAACGGCTTGTAGCTGCTTGCTTAACATCGTGGCTAGCATGTATTAGTAGTCAAAGCTGTGTGTGTCATCTTCTGTCCTGCATGTTTGTTTGTTTTTAATTCAGAAATCGTTGTACTAATGTGTGAGTTGATCGCAACTAACCAAATAGACAGCTTTAGCAAAGCTTGAACCTGTATGTGTATGTTAGTCCTTTTTTGTGTGTGTCTGTGTTTAGTCCAAAGTCTGCTTCATGTTCCTTTCCAGTTGCTCAACCTCATAATGACTTGACCTGCAGTTCTTGTCCATGAGAAAACTTGTTCCTTGGTAACGAATGGTGTTCCCGGAAACACTGTTCCATACTACATCATAATTTTTGTTTTGTTTGATTCGAAGCATGACACCAACACTGCATGAATACATTCATTTATACATTCATACATCTATTAACATCAAACATCACTCTTTCATGCAGGAGTTGGATAATGCAGACAGCAAACCTAAGCCGGGTTTCCAGCACCTTGATAAAGGGCGGTCAGCTTCCTCCTCTCCCCATAGTAATGGTGAGATAGGATCACTGGAGCAGCTTTCCAAACCTGGCTTCACTGGAGAATCCTTATACAAGAAAAGGTACATTGAAAGGGAAATGTAACCCAAAAGATTTTGATGAGCAATGTTAGGGTTGATTTTGGTAACTGTGAAACGGATTAAAATGAGCTCTGCAGCCTAAAAAGTTGTTTATGAATTTTTAATTGTTTTGCTCTCTTGGATGTAAAAGGGATGGCTCCAATCATTGCAGTGGGACAGAATGTCCTGCTGAGGGGGAGAGACGCTCGGTGGACTTTCAGATCAGCACGCCATCTGCTTTCAGCAAGCTGAACCTGCACAAAAGCTTCAGCCCACTTGTCTTGTCCCAAGGTTCTTGGTCTTCCAGGTGATCTTATTTTATATGAATGCTCAGACTATGAAGAGAGCCTGCCTGAGTGTGAGATGCAATGGTTGTAATTGAACATGATGCACAGTATCCAGACCTACATGATACTAGATGATATAATGTTGATTGTTTCCCAACAATTGTTTTCCCCTCTCCAAAAGGACTGCATCACCCAGCCTTTCTAGCCGCTCATCTCCCATACTTGCTGCTCCTCGAAGCCCTTGTCTAGACTGTCCACCTCAGCCATTTTCAGATGGAGCGGAAATCCTGGTGGCTAACCTTGACTACAGAATGTCCCGCAAAGAATTACAACAGACTCTACGTGACACGTTCTCCCGATATGGGCGGGTATGTCCATCATTGGCAGTATCGCTATAATAAACATGATGATCAGCAGAGATGGGAAAAGTATTGACATTCATTTGTGTAAAAAAAAAAAAAGTTCTCACTCAAATAATTACTCAAGTGAAAGTAAAAAAGTACACGCTCTGAAATGTACTTGACGAGTAAAAGTGAAAAATATTTTTTACCAGATGTTTCTTCATACGTTAATTTAAAAGATATTAGCTAATGGAGCAAAATACATTGGCTAATTGACTCTGACTTGCTATCAAATTCAAATTATCCTCTGTAGTGGTGGTGCGAATTGCCCTTATATTTACGGATTGTTCTAATCTAGCCAATTGCAATTCATGTGATTGCATGTCGTAGAGCCAATCAAAAGCTGGTATGTCCAGGATTGTCTGAAACTCTTCATATGATTGGTGGAGCCAGGAGACATTGATGCTGCTTTTTCTTCCAGGTCAAGTATTTTAATCGTTTTCATGCATTTAAAAACAAAAGTAACAACCTTCTTTTGAAAATGTATCAAGTAAAAAGTACAAATACTCATGTTAAAATGTAACGGATAAAAGTAAGTAGTCTAAAAAAATTACTCCCCATCTCTAATGATCAGTAAATGTGTTACTACTTCTTAAATTGATTTAAGTCCAAAAGCTTAGCAATTTCAGAGTGTGGTTTATTTTACTTAAGTTGTTTGGTTGTTTTAGGTAAAAGGAGTGGAGCTTAGTCCCCATACAGACTATCAACTCAAGGCTACAATCCAGATGTTGTCCTTACAGCAGGCCATCAGTGCTGTCAGTGGACTTCACCGTTACAAAATTGGAGGCAAGCGCATCCAGGTGTCTCTTATCACAGGTGGCCACAACAAATCTATGGCCATGCTCAGGTACGCTTGTTAAGGCAAAAAGTTTTATTGCTTAGGATTTTTGTGGAGGTTAAAGCATAACTCAACACATATTCAACCTTTTTTTTTTTCTGATTTAACTGTATAAACTGGTGTCTACAAATGCTGTCTACATGTCCTGGTCATTATTTTTACATTTTAGTACATGTTTGTTTAAAGCTTTAATTAAGGGCAAAAAACGTGTCTTTGGTGCCATCTTAAGGTTAAACACTGAGATAAACACAATTTGGCTGTTTGGCCTCTCATTACACAAGACAATACGTACTTGTTCCTCATGGCGTAGTCGCCCCGCCACCCACCGGCTCATTCCCGTACACGCCTTCTTAAACGGCTTCTTAGTGAGTTGCTGCTGTCAATCACAGCCAGACCATGCCCAACCCTCTCCCCATTTGCAACCCAACGGTCCTCCAGGCAACACCCCCTTTGAGCGCCGATTTCAGATCTTAATTGAGGGTTGGAGTTAAGAGTTTGACTTCCTGTTGAGTAATTCTTTAATTTGACATTTTCATTTTTTTCCTTATACCTATGAATAAGATCTTTTCGAGCATTTTTATAAACATTTGTTTCCAAATCATATTCTTGTGCTGTATGTGTCTTCTAGTAATCTTGGTAAACTACTTTTTCATTTCTCTACTTTGCTTTTAAATGTCTTAAATTGTTATGGGTTTTTAAAAATGTCTTGATTATTTTTCCATTATATGTTGTATTTTGTGTTTAAATGTTTTATTCTGCGTTAGCTTGTGTATGAAATGTACTACATAAATAAATAAATCTGCCTTGCCTTGCCTTAAAGCTCTGAGGTCAGCAGCATTCTTCAGGAGGCACCTGCCAATTGCCTTCCTCACTTCAAGTTCACCGAGATCTATGAGAAAAAGTAAGTATCTTGATCTTCAAACATGTAAACAAATAACAGAAGCGTTTCATTTTTGCCTTATTTACATATATTGCTTTTCCACCCCCACCTACAGATTCCACCGTAAGCTTTTGATGAGCGATCTGTACAGGCTGACTGATGTTGTGGCTGTTCGGGAACAGGGGGGCACGAGACTGGTATGCCTTCTTCCCAGCAGTCAAATCCGTCAGAGTCCACTGGGCTCCTCTCAGTCACAGGATAGCTCCTCCACAACAAGCGGCAGCCCTGTGGTGTTTGAGGAGCTAGAGTATCATGAACCTATCTGCAGACAACACTACACACAATCCAATTTCAGGCAAGAATCCGTCCTTCTTTACACATGGCATGTACACACACATGCTTGTTTTAGGTATGTAATTGATAGGCCTAAATTGATAGTTTAGGCCTGTCACAATAATTTGTATTGATTTATCGTTTGCTGCGATGAGCAAAAATGGGCACCTTAGTTTTTTCTGGGCTTGCTAAATCAGGGATAGGGAACCATGGTCCTCAAGAACCACTGTCCTGCCTGTTTTCCATGTCTCCCTCCTCCAACACAGCTGATTCAAATGATCAGCTAATCAGCACGCTCAGTAGAAGCCTGATAATGATCTTGTTCATGAATCAGGTGTGTTGGTGGAGGGAGACATGGAAAACGGGCAGGACAGTGGCTGTCGACCATGGTTCCCCACCCCTGTGCTAAATGGTTATTTATATGCGTGTTTGTTTACATACTTCATCAACACTCAGTCGCACTACCTCGTTCCTTCACCTGTCAGTCACCTTGCTTGCCGCTGTATGAGTACGTGTACGAGTTACACGCACGCACATGTCTTGTGGGGACATCTCATTGACATAATGCATTTCCTAGACCCTTCCCCTAATCCCAACCATCAAAAATGATTGCCTACCCCCATTCCTTACCCTAACCGCAACCATAACCCAATTCAAACCTAATCTCTAAAACCAAGTTTTGACCTTTAAAAAAGAGGTTTGGACTCATGGGGACTACCAAAATGTCCCCACAAGGACACATGGTCCCCACAATAATAGTTAAACCCAGAAAATTGTCCCCATGATGTGATATAAACACGCGCGCACACAGTAGGGGTGGAACTGCTTTTGAAAACTGGTTAGACAGTTTGATTCAACTGTTTCTATTCAGTTCGCATGTGTCCCGTTCATGACCCGCAATGAGGCAAAGCAGTGCACAGTAGGTTTAATTATAGTCAAGTAGCGCTAATGCTAGCCAACGCAACCATGCGCTCGGCTAACGGCTATCCTCTACCAGTGTTTCCCATAGACTCCTCTAACATCATGATCCCCAAGTGAGTGACGGTGAACTAATGTTACATGCGGTATATCTAGTCGCGACACGGTTAAAAAAAAAAAAAAAAAAATTATATATATATATACACACTTTTTATTAAATTTTCTTGAAATCTACTTGGATGGTGGCCAGTTTACTTGGGTGGCCCGCCCAAGTATTAACATGGTGTGGGAAACACTGTCTACAGTAAATTAGTTTTTAATTTGCTATTTACAATAACATCTGCCATTAGATCTATCAATATATCTCTGATCATAAATTGAAAATGTTTTCTCGTTCTCTAAAGTTGTATATTGTATTTACTTTTAATATGAATAGCGTAGTTTTGACATGCCAGCTTGATGTATGTCTGATGATTGATTATGGTGCTTTTCCTTTCAATTTCATAGTGAGGATGACTTTGACCCAGACTCGTACACAATTCCATTTGTGGTCATATCTCTAAGCACGTTGGCCTCTGAGGTTCACGCACTGCTGCAATCACACGAAGGAACTCTTCCCCTCCTCAGGTGACAGCATACATTATGCGTATCCATTCTAATTCATGTAAAATATTTTAGGCTAGTTGAACTATGTTTTTCCTCAATAAAAGTCAATGTGTCACTGTGTTGTTTTATTTTACCTTTTAGCTTTACAGACTGCTATGAAGCAAAGTTTAGTCGGCTGCAGCTGGTCAATGAGACTCTGGAATGTAGTGTTCCTTTGGAGCACCTCATCACATGTGTCCCCAGTATAACCATAGTCACAGCTCAAAACGGTTACAAAGTCATCAAGTGGATTCACAACAAACCACCAGCACCAAACTCTGGTGAGAACTATTATTTTACAGTTTCAAACGTTTTTTCTATACTAACACTTTTGGAGATGATGAACTTTCTATCCTGTCTTGTGATTATTAACCTCGTTTGCCTCCAGATCCGTGGCTCCACCGATGCAAGAGTCCAGTTGGCAACCCTCAACTCATTCAGTTCAGCAGAGAGATTATTGACCTCTTAAAGGGTCAACCATCTTGCATCATGCCTATCAGCAAATTTATACCCTCTTACCATCATCATTTTGCCAAACAGTGCCGCGTCTCCGATTATGGGTACACAAAGCTGTTTGAGCTGCTGGAAGCAGTGCCACATGTCCTGCAGGTATTGCACATCTGTGCCTTAACCACAATGTTTTTGACAAATGTACTCGTGCTTCTGATATATCAATATGCATTATATTAAAGTTTGTTGTTTTCGTCTAACTAAAAGTAAAGCTCTGTTTTTTTATGTTGCTTGAACAACTGTAAAAAGCCTACTTGCCGGAGGGTATCATTTTAAATACAGACCTACTGGTAATTTGGTGAACAAGCAGTTGTTGGTGTGCGGCCAACTCGGAATTGATTGGTACTTGCATAATGTTTACTTTTCAGATCCTAGGCATGGGTACAAAACGACTGCTGACCCTTACTCATCGAGCCCAAGTTAAGCGTTTCACTCAAGACTTACTAAAACTTCTCAAATTTCAAGCCAGCAAGCAAGTTGCTGTCAAGGACTTCATGCAAGCATACCACTGGTCCGTCAACATATCAGAATATCATTGAAGTTGGGTTTGGGGCTGCAGAGTAATTCAGGGTTCGAATGTGCTGTGTGTCATGTTCATCAGGTGCTTTTCCAGAGACTGGAATGTAGCAGACTATGGCACATGTGACCTCAATGACCTGCTGTCTGAGATTCCCGATAGCACCATTACCACCACACATCACGACAATGACACTGTCATCTCTGTTCCCAAGAGAGGTACTGCTAACTTCACATCTTCCAGTTATTTTAACACACTCATTAGTCTCATACTCACTGGTGTGAGTGTGCAAGTAGACCAGAGGGTGCCAAGATGGCACACTGAGCTTTCCTAAATAAGACTGCACAGTGACAAATTATTAAAGGAGCGGGTTTGCATTGATTCTTTGTTCAACGTTTCATAAGCCTCGAGACATCTGTTCACTTAGTTTTGCAAAATACACAATCTGCCTCTCTCATTCAGCTTGCCAATAGAAAAGAAATACACATGGAGAGGCACACATTTCTGCAACCCCCTCATCGCTGCAGCCATAGCAATATATCGACGATCAATGGGTGATATGCAGATGATGGCATGTCTTAAAAGATCGAAAACCTGATGTATATTAGCAACTAAACTGCTTATTTAACCACAGAGCGTACTGCGCATGAAATGGAGCGCACAAAGCATTTTGGGAAGGAGGTCATTGACCTCCTCCGTCACCAACCTCACTGCCGAATGCCCTTCAGCAAGTTCATCCCCACCTACCACCACCACTTTGGACGTCAGTGTAAGCTCAGCTACTACGGCTTCACCAAACTCATAGAACTCTTTGAGGCCATCCCTGAAGTGCTAATGGTGAGGAGACGACTGATTGGCACTAGTAGCTATGTGATTGTGTGCGTTTCAAGTCAACTTTTTTAACTTCCACCCCGCAGGTGTTGGAGTGTGGGGAGGAGAAGATGCTTACCCTAACAGAGGTTGAGCGCATCAAAGCTCTGGCAGCTCAACTGGTCAAGCTGCTTCGAGCTCAGATAAACTCGAGCCTTCCTGTGAACCAGCTGCTCACGGAGTACAGCAAGACCTTTGGTTATGGTCTACGACTGCAGGACTACGACACCAGCTCCCTGCCGGCGTTACTAAACAAACTCTGCCATGTTGTGAAGGTAATGTGTTTTTTACCATATTTCATTGTCCATCCTGTGGAGCACAATTGTTAATGTATTAACTACAAATTAAGCTGTCTATGTGCAACATATAATGACAGGCAGAAGCTAACCCATTTTGCCATTCATAAAACAGAGTATATGTCATGGATAGCTAATAGTATATTAGCTTTGTGTTCAACTAACCAGGCCCAGATATCACACAGAGTAACCAGATTTCATCTGAATACATTGATATAAGATTATTTAATTAGATGTACTTTTTTTGGCCATTTTTGTGTAGTGATGTGTTTGCCCAATAAAGGTTGGGAAACACCTATCTAGTTAAACACTGTTCCTTCACAAGCATCTCCTTATTCTTTGCTTTTCAAGGTGGTGGATGGCGCAGAAGGACGGGAAGTTCAGCTCATCAACAGGAAGTCTCTGCGTTTACTGACGTCACAGCTTCTGGCACTGCTTATGTCTCAAGAGAAAGATGTCGACCAAGGTCTCAGGGTGGATGACCTGAGCCAGCATTACCAGACGGTCCACAAAGTCCCACTCAACCCTTGTGAATATGGGTTCCTCTCCCTCAGCGAGCTACTCAAGAGTCTGCCCTACCTTGTCGAAGTGAGAGAAGCCATTTATTCAATGACATCACGTCCTTTTTTCACTAAACTAAGAGGTGTTTTCATTGTCAAATTTGGCAGCTTTACTGTGAAGAACTTGATGAAAGCATTGAAGCTGCCAGCACCACAAACGGTCCTAGTGAGGAGTGGGTGAGGCTGACGAGGCTTTACCAGTTTGCCCGTAACGTACGTGCACTGCTCCACACTTACCACTACAACCAGATCTTCCTGTCAGAGTTCCATGGAGCTTATAAAAGGTTTATTGGCTGTGGCCTGGAGTCGCGTGCCTATGGATACACCAGCACTGATGAGCTGCTCAATGCCATTCCACAGGTGACAATTCAATTATCTATGCATTTTTGCACGTCTTTTGGATTGTATATATTTCTTATTGTATTTTTTTTCCCCCTGACTTTTTTGTTTTCGTTTGTTGCGTCATCAGGTGGTCTGGATCAAAGGGCACGGTCACAAGAGGATTATCGTTTTGAAGAACGATATGAAAGGCAAAAGCTTCCGTGCATCTTTTCATTGCGGTAATGCGACCTTTATGTACTAGAAATGATAACAGGCTTGTGTTTTGGTGTCATGCAGAGAGGGCGAACGCTTCAGTCCCCAGCAGCCCTCAGTCAGGAGGTAACGTGGAGAGCCCCAGAGACAGTCCCACAAGCACCATCCATTCTGAAGCACACAGTCCAAGTAAAAGATTGCTTTAATGTTTTTGATCCAGAAAATTTATATATTTTGTCTGCTGTGCTTTGTTTTGCGATTCCTTTTTGTTTACCATCAATAACATGGATTGAACCGCCCTTACCTTCCAGGCGCCACCGCGGCGCCAGTGTCTGAGCTGCTGTGTCTGACGTCCCCAGTTGACCTTCTCTGTGGCCCAGTACCATCTTGCCTGCCGTCACCTGAGCTCCACCCTGACCCAGTCCTAATGCAGCCGGCTGATCTGATTCATTTTGAGGAGAAAACACCTCCAATGCCCCACACATCAGGTCAGCACGAGTATGGAGAATTTCCATTTGGTCAGTGATTCTCTAGCACTAAAGTGCTGTGAGAGATCATCAACTGTGCCGTGGGAAATAATGCAGTTTCACTTAATTGGTCCGAAAACGTATTACAAATGCATCTTTGTTTGTCTGTCTATGCTAGCAGTGTTTAATGTCAGGGTTTCCCTCCAGCTGGCAGAAGGTACAATTAGCCTGTGTATGCACCTGTTGCTTTTCATAGAACGCTACTGATCCAGATTTCACACTGTGTGAGTACCGGTAAATATATACGAGATCCTTTTTTCCTTTTGCGACTTTTGTTCGCTCTCCCGTGAGTTTTTTCCAAATGTAAAAAACGAGCCTTGGCTCAATGATGGTTTGCATTAGATAACTAGGTGTAAGAAGAGAATATAAGCGCATTGTGATGAGTGTGTCACGCTTCTTTTAGCACCTTTCATCACGTGCCTTCTCTGTCTGCGCTTATGTTTTCAGAGAGCAAAGAATTCAACACAGTAGCTGCAGCAAAAGACAACGGGCCTGCAGCAGCCACGGACACCGAGTCTCCTTTGTCCATGGATAGTCCCAGCAAAAGAGGCCCCCGCAGTAGAATCAAGCTAGCTGCCAACTTTGCATTCAAATCAGGTCTCTGAACCAACACACACACATGCACAGTGAGCCAAACTAGTTGAGCTGCTGTGTAACTCTGAGTCGGAGAGTTGAGGTAGCTACACTAATTGCACTGCAGATGAACCACTCTTGAAGGGCATTTTGGCTTTGCTGCTTCCTGCCATTGCCTTCTAATATTCTGCTTTTTTTCTTAGTCACAATCTTTTCCATCTGTTCACAATCAATGTTTCTTTCAGTGGTACTCACAAAGCTTTTGATATTTTTACCTTTTGCAGATCTGCTGCAATTTGCAAATGTAAAGCCCAGTTAAGGTTACTAAAATTTCATAAAGTTACATTTTATGCCCAAGAAAGTGCACACGGGAATCCCGACGAGTTGGATGCCACTGCATACAGCACACAAACCATTTGGAGAGATGCTCAAGATGAATAGCAGCACACTTGTGTTTTAAGACATTAAAGCAAACTTATTCTCAGGTCAGGAGCTTGATCAAATAAAAGCTTTGAAGGTGGTGTTCAACTATATATTAAAAAAAAAAATGCAGTTGATATTCTTGTTAGAACTTTGTAGGTGGTGCCAAAGAACCCCAAGTCCAAGACATCCATATTCACGTTTGCAGGCATCATGACAGGTTGCCTCTGAGGTCATCAACAAGTTAATGGCCCTTGTTTCTGATTAAGACCATGGCTAGGGTTGTGCGTATTTGACAAACTTTAAGCCAGCAGCCAGTGTCTGTGTACTTTTAGCTGTTTGAGTGGTTCTCCACTGTAGGCAGTGTGACATATGCACAGTGTGCATACATGAGTGGATGTGTGTTATAAACCCAACAGCAGCAGACAGGAATGGATGATAAAAAAAAAAGCATTCCCTGTGATAAGTCTTTTGTTTCTGCCTTGTTTTTGGCTTCTTGGAGGCGGGGCCACCTTTGTAGACGCTACTGAAGTACTCAAGGTTTTTTTATTTCCCTCTCAGTCTTGTTGCTGGTAGTTTCTGTTGTGGTCTCCTGTCTTGAGTTGATGATTCGAGGGGAGCACCATGGAGTTTTTGCTTTTTAATGATGAGGTGCATGGCTGTGAGTTTTTGGGGCATAGACATATGTGGGAGGTTAGTGGAGCGGCACAGGGGCTGTGTGAAGCCTCCACGAGTGTGTCACGTCCACATAAGAGAACCCTCTGTGGCTCTCTGGATTTTGCCGGGCTTTTACAATGGCTTGTATTTGCCACGGCGACAAAGGAATGGCCAGAGTACCTCCCCGGCTATCATGTTTTGACGTCCCCATGTGTCTGTTTCCTCTCTTGTCGTCATGTGTTTTCTGCTGGCTTGTCTTTGCTACAAGTCGCTGTGGGTTTACTGTAAGTTTGTCATGCGCCTCAGATGTGCCGTGGCAGAGAATAGCATTCAGAGAATGGGTAAGCGCCCATTACTTAAGCGGCCAATCATTACATGTTGACACGTTGAGCTGGTGTCACGACACGACTACATTTTGCGTTTCCGACAACTATTGACCTCTCATCTAAATTATTCAAATTACAAATGCTGCGGCGTAGATTTCTCTGGCCTTTACAGACCCAATTGAACACTATTTGATCAAGGAATGTGAAATATTGAATTAGTGATTTTGATTTGATTATAATAGGAGCAGTAATTCTTCTGATAAACATCTATTTAAAACTTTTTGAGTAAACCCAAGCGCTCTCCGTGCAGTGGCATCCCTCTCATAATGGGCACAGTAGCACATTAGCTTTTCCTTTGTGCAGGTCTCATCTCTAAAGAGCTCTTGAAAATATGCTTACTTGCATAGTTTTGGTTAATGAAAATAAATTGCAATTATATGGAGTTCGACTGTGTTTGAAGAAAGAAATGAAGGAATTCTTAGCCTGTTTGTACTAACACAAATTGTATAGCTTGTCAAGTTTTTCATTTGTACACCAGTTGTTCTGCATTCAAGAACTGAAAAGGAAAAAAAAGTCATTTTAATTCAAAGATGCCATGTAATCATTACTTGCTCACCATCCCGCCTCCTTCCCAATTTATCACACCACAACTGTCAAACATTGTTTAAGGGACCAATACAATTCTGTTAATAAACTTCACTAAGCATTACTTCTTGGCTTAAGTTTCTTGGTTGGTTAATGTTGACAGCAGTGAGCTCTAGGCCTAGTGAAACAGCCAGTTAATCGAAGCACATCCACGAAGCCAATCTTTCCTTTTGCACCTTTGTGAAAAGTACGAATAAGTCTTTGTCCCTTACTTTGCTGAAGATCCCTTAGCTGAGGCGTTGGTCTCCCATCCTTCAAAATATGGCCTTTTACCTCAAAAGAAAGGAGTAAAAATAGTTCTATATTCTCCAGAGTGGCGTCGTCTTACCGCCTTGCTGTACACTGTTTTGAATGCAGTGTGCGACTGTACGTTCCCATAGGAATAATACATCGACGTAAAAAGACTCCGTAGCAATCTGGCTATTTGCGTAAAGGACTTTTCTACTGGGAAACTGAGTATGCATGCGCTAACTCACATCACAGGGCTGGGAAAAGCACAGTAGCTCTGTGCCTCCAGGAGGATAATTTTTGCTGCATTTTTGCCTGCAGGCCAGTGATGAGTCATTTTTTAATTGAGGTATGAAAATCACCAAATGTTGTCACTTTTAAATCAGTGTAGGATTTCTGAAATGAAATAAATAGAAAAGGCCAAACGGTTTCAACTTTCATTTCAGCCTGCCCTGACCGCACGTCGCTGGTTGACAGTAAGATGCAATCTAGTGGCAGGTTCCTGAAAGATGACGTTTATTTCAACATGTATGTACAGGTAGTTTGATCTTATTTTCTGCATATCTGCTACATCTTCATCCTTAAGAAGTTCATGAACTCACTAGCACTACAGATGGTTATCAGAAGGAACATAAAGAACAGCTATGCAAATGTTCGTATTGCACTCAAACATACATGGAAATGTTGGTATTTACAAGATCGCATGACAGATGTCGTGTTCATCCTTAAAAACAATTCAGAGGCTTGAGCTGCACATACAATAAATAACCCAAATTTAATTGAAACCAACATAAAACCCGACTTACCAGTTTTGGGTAACTTGATCACCAATGTAAAAACACTGCTACAACTGAGTTATGGATGAGTTAGTGTTGTCCAGGAAAACCATTTATTAAGCTTTAAATGTTATTGTTGCCAATAAATCCTTATACGTAAACCTACAGGTGGCGGACGGTCATTTTCTGCAAGTATAATTGACACATTTTGAGGATAGGGTTGGGGAAAACGTACATTGATCTGCAATAAATAATCCTATTTGTAATTTTTAGTGACTGGGGGAGCAAGTTAACAATATTCATCACCTGAGAAAAAGAACCAGCACAACAATCATCCTAACATGTTAAGTAGTCATCATTAGCAAAGAAACAGTTTGACTTGACTAACCCTACTTTGATGCAATGTTTGTAATACTTTAGTTGCATATAAATCTTGTTCCTTTGATAAACACCGATGGAGGATGTTACCATATGCTCACCCAAAATTACAACAATTGTCAAAGAAGCCCAATACAGTGTTTAATAAAATTCACTTTATGGACATTGTGCTTTTAGTCCTGCTTTCTTGATTTTAAATTTTAATTACCACTGTAAAACAAAACAAAATTGAAATAGAAATGCCAATTATTGAATGCCTTGACAAATCTAGACTTAATACAGTAATCCTCCTTTTTCACAGAGGATAAAAATTGAGCCTTACTGCGGGATGTTAAGAATTTCCTATAGTAATAGTTAAAACTATAAGAACTATAATACAAAAACATTTTAACATCATTTCAAACTCATCTTACAACACTTCCCTTGGTAATAATTATTATTAGATGACAACATGCTTCTTTGACCCCTATTACTGTACACTATTTTTGCTATTTAGATATAATAGCAAATAGTTGAGGATTGAGTCCATGTTAAAAAAAAACGGAATAGGTGGTTTTATGAATGTTGAACGGTGAATATGTAGGGGATTACTGTAAGCTACTATACTTGATGAACTACGTTGCAACTTGCGCATAAACACTTGGACTCCCTGACATTTTGTACATGTATTGCAAATATGCTTTATAGACACCTTCAAGTGGAACATAAAGCTTGAACAGGTTCTCTGATTCGCAAGAAGTGATGATTGCTGAATTTGTTTTGAGGGCATTAAAGCCCTCCGCCAATTACATGATGGAACACTGGGTGGCGCCACAGCAGTCCTTAATAATGGCCACGCCCGGTTTAGTGATGAAGGGTTTGTTGGGCGGAGGCTCTGGGACTTGTCTTTTGGGCTTTGGAGGATCTTGATGTTTTGAATATGCAATGAAAGAAAGACATTTACAGTTTAGAAGTGTTTTCTTCTCCTGTGAGCTTTTGTATGTTTGTGCATTCAAATATTTCCACTCACTTTGTTTGACTTTGAGTTTATTTTCCAATGGCATCAGTTTCAGCATGAGGAACTCTGCCATCTCCTTGTCCTCCTCCTGTTCCCTGAGTCACAGTAATATTAAAATGATTCACATTGATTGAACTTCAAGTACACATGCATGCTTGTATTTCCTCTCTTAGCTCTACCTTAATCTCTCCACCTCTGCATCATCCACCAAGAAATCCCTCTTCTGCACCAGTTTATGGATCTTCAGGATCAGTTCCTCCTCTTGCTGTTTGTCTTTCTTGTTTTTGTCTTTCTCTACAATAAGAGAAATTGAGAATTGTCAGAATTGACCTCTAAGTGACCTTACAGCTTGCATACTTATGCTAATATGAAGCCTCTAGGGCTCGTATTATTCCATGTGTATGAAAATGAAATGGAAAGAATTAGCCTTGCTCCGCAGCCGCTGTGTGAGTGTGTCTGCTATTGCTCGCTATGAGTGCAAAATCAGCTTTTCATGCCGTTTTCAACTGTGTGTAGCCCCTGCAGCCGGGACAATCAGGAGGGGGTGGGCGCCAGCGAGGAGACTGGGTAATGATCGCAATGCATAAATTCCCCTGTCGGCAGAGCAGGAAAAGCAGGCAGTAGGTAGGCTTGTGTTATACAGTATGTGGCTTAAGCTAAAGTTGAGTCATGGACCTTTGAGACTGGGTAAAATGAACAGTATTTTCTTTCACTAATACCACAATGTCAGCATCTGTGCACGTGAATGTCTTTGACTGACCCCCAGTTTGCATCTCTTCTTGCTCTCTGATGATACTCCATAGTGCTCCTTATGGATTAGTTGGTATGGTAGTTTGGGCATGCTTTGGTGAGGTCTAGCTAGGTTGGTGAGAGCATGTTGTTGCCCCTCCTGTTTCAGGAATTCAGAGTAACCTGGGACTCATCCTTTCTGTATTCTTCTGTTAAAATAGCCATTGGTAAGTTGGTTAATAGTTCATCTTCTGGTAATTAGTGACCAGAAGAGTTTCCCCTCAACGTCAAGTAGAGAAATCTTATTGAACTGAGAAAGGCCAGATGAGTTCCACTTTTGGGAGTGAAGCAGCACTCGGCAAGTGCCCAAAGCCAGGCTTTCTGCTTTTTCTTCCAGTGTGCAAAGGTCGGCAATCTCTTCAGTAGCTTTGGGGAGTTCTTAGAGTTCTTATGAGAAGTGCCTGATGGCTGGACAGAGAGGCGCAAATCTCTACAGCCCAGTTCAAGTCAAGTCTCAATTCCCTTGACATTAGTCCGACTCTCTGCTGGATAAAGTCCTTAAAAGTAAAAGCTATAACAAACAGAAGCGCAAAGTTTGCCATACTGATGATTGTCTACTCTACGTCATTAACATTGGACGTTGGTCGGGAGCACGGAAAGGTATGGAGAAACTAGACTCGCGAGAGAGAGAGGGACAACTTACAAGCCGGCACCTGAACCGCATGCACGCAGACATTTGGAGTGAGTAGAGAAAATGAGAGCAAGGCACACCATTGAGACTCGTAGCATTCACAAGTCTCAAAAGTAGAGTCCGAGTCAAGTCTCGAGTCTTAAGCGGACGAGTCTAAGCTGAGTTTACTTTGTAAAAAAAGATTTCTATTGGAGATACCATGAGCTTCAGCAATGCGCCCAACCAACCAGCTTACATGTGTTTTGTCAACTTTGAGAAGGCGCTCAACTGTGTCTCTCACAGTTCTGTGGGGGGGGTGCTTTGGGAGTACGAGGTACTGAACCCCCTGATATGGGCTGGTGGTCCCTGTGCCAGTACGACCGAGGTCAGAGTTTGGTCCGCATTGCCAGCAGTAAGTCGGATTCATTTCCAGTGAAAGTTGGACTCCGCCAAGGGTGCCCTTTGTCGCCGATTCTGTTCATAACCTTGACGGGCAGAATTTCTAGGTGTAGCCATGGCATCGCTGCTTTTTGCAGATGATGTGGTATTGTTGGCTTCATCAAACCGCGATCTCTAACTCTCGCTGGAGCGTTTTGCAGCAGAGTGTGAAGCGATTCGGATGAAAATCGGCACCTCCAAATCTGAGACCGTGGTCCTCAGTTGGAAAATGGTAGAGTGCCCTGTCCAAGTCAGGGAGATGAGATCCTGCCCGAGGCGGAGGAGTCGGAATACCTCGGGGTCTTGTTCACGAGTGAGGGGAGGATGGAGCGGGAGATTGACAGACGCATCGATGCGGATTCTCAATGGGTCTGTCGTTGTGAAGAGGGAGTTGAACCGGAAGGTAAAGCTCTTGATTTACCGGTCGATCTACGTTTCTACCCTCACCTTACGTCACGAGCTGTGGGTCATGACCGAAAGAACAAGATACAACTAGCTGAAAGGAGTTCCCGCCACAGGGTGTCCGGGCGTCAACTCTTATTAGAGCCGATGAGACCATACAGGTATGCCTAATGGTGGTGTCGGTGAATGAGGTGCAGCTGACGTCTAATTTGCGTTGCATTCAGTCAGCAGCGCAATCAACACCAAGCAGCTCAACTTGTGCTTTGGTGTTCAAAGATGCTCTCTCGCTTGCGTCACTCACACCCATCCCGTGTATGTCCTATTTATATAGCACTGTGACGCATGCACACGTACTCGATGCTGAAAACTGTCATTCTTTTCCTCTCTGATTTGATTGTGTGAGAAAGGAGTGTGTGCGTGCATCGGATCGGGCTTGAGGTGTACCTGGTACTGCAACAATCTGTCTCAACTCCTGCTTTAAACTCATGATGTCTTTGCACAGCTGGATGTCGTCCATCCTATAAGAAAAAGAGACGTTTCGTCACATTAAAGAGCAAATATAGACATAAATTTCATATCTTATTTTATTAGGATTACAAATTATACACCTATTGACATGATATATGGTATGAGAAAACACTGCACTATATGATATGAAGACTCTAGCTATGGCAAATTTTGTGCTCTTATATGAATCTGAATTAACTCTATAAGTAACTGGGTGTTAAAACACTTGTGTCCATTTCCTTACTTTTTAAAGCAAGTAATCAGTAAAATAACTGGGTTACTTTTTAAGGTAACTGGCAACACTGCTTTGTACAGTATATCCATCCTTACTTTTTAAAGCAAGTAATCACCAAAGTAACTTTGTTACTTTTTACAGCGAGTAATCAGTAAAGTAACTGAGTTACTTTTTAAGGTAACTGGCAACACTGGTATGTACAATATATCCATCCTTACTTTTTAAAGCAAGTAATCAGCAAGGTAACTGTTACTTTACTGATTACTCGCTGTAAAAAGTAACTGAGTTACTTTTCAAGATAACTGTAGCAAAAGTATTAGACATCTATCCTTACTTTTTAAAGCAAGTAATCACTAAAGTAACCACGTAACTTTTTATAGTGAGTAATCAGTAAAGTAACTGAGTTACTTTCAAGGTAACTGTGGCAACACTGGTATGTACAGTATATCCATCCATGATCTAATCCCACTTGCCCTCATTTGGCTGACTTTTTGGGCCACCCGGGACCAGTCAACAGACAATCGCAGGACACATAATGGGGGGTGGCGTGAACCAGTGGTAGAGTGGTCGTCTCCCAACCCAGAGGTTGTGGGTTTGATTCCATGCCATTGTGGCCACGCTGAAGTATTCTTGAGCAAGATACTGAACCCCCAGTTGCTCCTGATGCTGTGTCATCAGTAGTCGAATATAAAGCGCTTTGAGGACCTTGTAAGGTGGAAAAGCGCTATATAAATGAACAGGGATGTGATTTTTCCGCTAATTCGCGGAATTCCGCTTTTTTTTATCTCCCCCCCCCCCCCAAAAAAAAAAATCCGATTTTTTTATTTTTTTTATTATTATTTTTTTTTTCATTGTGTATGCACATGACTCCGACAGATAACATCTTCTGCTATAACAAAGACATTTGTGGTATGCTCTAATATGAGTTACTTTTCATTTGGTCATGATACAATTATTTGTTCATGAAATTTGAACTCTTCAAACTCTTCTCCCTGGACCTAGCTGGGTGCCAGTGGCCCCCAGACCCCCGGCTAAATTTTCAGATAATTTCACTTTGGTCAAATCACATCCCTGAATGAAGTACCGTTACCATTTAAATACCGTATACAAACAACCATTCACATTTAAAGTAAACCTGAACACAAGCACTCAAATTACACAAAGAAATACAGCAGAGAGCGAGCCCAATTCTCAAAACTGTGAGACGCTACTAGCTTGTTGACATATGTCTTTTCTACACGAGAGGGACAAAATATACTGTACATAGATATAATAGTGGTTCTGTGCTCTCTATAAGTAAAAAAAAAAAAAAATGGAAACATTCAAATTGACTTCTCATCGACATGGTGACTGTGAGGGTGTTTATTTCCTTTTGCTTGGAGGTGAGACTTGTCAGATTGACATGACTTGTGAGCTTAAATGCCTGTTGAGCCTGTCATGAAGACGGTATGTGTGGCAGATAGACACTGATCAATCCACACTTTGTTGACGTCTCAGGGCCTCAGCAGCCCCCCCCCCCCCCCCCCCGCACATCCCCACTTCTCTCTCTCCGTGACGGCTGCCACACGTTTAATTCTCTCAGTGACACATCAGCCTGATGACTCATGCACAGCCTCCTCCCGTCTCTCCGCCTTTACCCACGCTGCTCCCTTCGCAGCCCCCCTCCCTCCCTCCCGCAGCCTGATGTTGAAGTCTCAGTGCTATCAGTGGATTCCAGAAGCGTCTGCTCTCTGAGTGCCACTTTTACACGCGTCCTCGTGTTTATGTGGCAGCTGGAGTCAAACGCAGGCTGGCACAAAGAGAGATGGACTACATGGCGGCAGCCAAGTGAGGCTTTTGCTGGCTACTTGAATGCTCCGCAAAGTCACTTGGCGTCATGTGAGGTCATCTCACAGTGCACACAAGCAACAACAACAAAAAAAAATATTTTTAAAATGTTTGTTTTCTATTTATCTTAACCGTTAACAATCTTGCATCATGATCTATATAAATGGAGTAAAGCCCCCTCCGCTCTCCTCGGAGATACGCTGACCTATTTTTCTTAGCAACAGGAATGCATTAGGCCAACATAAATGTTAACTAAATTAAAAAAATAGGCAAAATATCACACTGATTGTCCTAATTACTAAATTTTTGGATACAAATGTCCTAAACTTCACTGGCCAGGCTAACTCTCGACCCAAGATCAAACCACCACAGGTCCGTGCTAGCGAACGTGCCATATGCTAGCTAGTCTTTTGACATGTTTTAGCTCGCACGTCGCGCATTTAAATTTTCCACGGGACAATTTTTACATGGTTAGCTTAATGTAAAATATTCTGATGACCTCAGGACTAAATTGTATACATATGCGGTTTTGAGTCCTTCATTTTGTAAAAGTGCCTCTTGGCTGTTTAAGGACATTCATCGAACGTTAGACAAAATTACGTCCAATTGATGTTCATGTCGCAACTGTGCCTCTGCAGTGAAATCAAAATAATCCTCACAAATTAAATTACAATATTTCAAAAACCAATACTTGTCAGTGAGGGGAGAGCTTGTTTCCTGGCGTAAGACCACCATTTTGACTTGTGATGTAAAAGCTTTTTTTTTTTTGCCGATGTGATCTGTTTTTTATTTATTTTTTTATTTATTGAAAGTAAGCAAAGGAAATAGTGAGTGGCTGGATCAAGGAAAAATGCAGCAGGCTCCGAACTGTAACACAAAGAAGCAACTAGTGAAATGATTGACCGTGGTAAATCTATAGGCCTAACTGTAATCCTTCTACTGTATGTTAATGAGGTAAATTCATTATAGAAAGCGTCTAATCAACTGCGAAGGGCAGGTACGAGGGACTTTCCTGACATAATCCACTTCTTATTACCAGCACTATCACATCACAAAACCACAATCTAACACACAGCTGTACCACATTTGGAGCAGTTCAGAATCGATACTTATCTAATAGAATGACAAAAACATTTCATTAAAAAAAAACGTGCTCTATAGAGAGACTGATTATGAAAATGTATCGTGTGCAAATGGCGACAGGCTTCATCCAGCATCCGATGACAGCAGCTGGTATTCTTGTGACCTTTGTGTGATTAGATCTTCGACATGCCCCCCTTCTATCTGGTCTTCTAAAAATAAAAAGACATTTTGCATCTTACATGAAGCGCAGCTCGGACTCCCGACGCACTAGGACCTCCCTGAGGCGCTGGATCCGAGCCATCTCCACCTCGATCTCCTCTGGACACATGGTGCTCTCGGCCATGGAAACGTCAGAGTGACCTGGGAAACGCAAACGGGAAATAAAACGTTCTGCTGAAGTGTTGATGCATGAAAGTGAGAATTTATTTGCTGAGATTTTTAGACCGCGAGACTTAACAACCACGACTGAATTGGCTACTAAACAATACCTTGCTATCTTGTCTTGATTTTAATGACAACAACCATAAATCCCTAGTGTGTAGCCCTTAGCGCCATCTAGTGGTCAAAGAATAGCATTTAGCAGGAGCATGCGTACTACAGTGGCTCAGACCACATTTCACAAGCCCACCACCTTTTTGTGCGAGCAAACGAGCATCTCAGCAAGCGACGGCGACTTGGCAGCCGTTGTGAAGCCGAAAGACTCAGCCAGCCAGAATTAGCCAGAGCAGCTAACGAGTGGCTAGTGGAAGTTTTTGGGGCATCCGTAGCAGGAAGATGGCAGCTCTAGTAAGGTGAGACTATACAGCCACGTAATATATTTACCGATTACTAGACCTATGATAAAAAAAAAAAAATTAAGTTCATGCAATACAACATTTTTTGCATAATATTGACAAACATTTTTTTAATGAATGAATTGGTTAGTTTACCACTAGCTGGCGCTAGGGATCACTAACTGTCCCTTTAAAGATGGAAAAAATGAGAATCAAAACATGCATATGGGCACTGATACTTGTTACCCTGCATGTGCTATCGAAGATGTTTCAGTGAGAAGGCTGGAGTTTCTGCAGAGACCCAAACTGCAGTCAGTGTGTTTGCGGAGCTGACTCACCACAAGCAAAACGAGGGCTTGTTTGTTCCCTTGCCAATATTGAAAGCAGATCAAAGTTTCTACAGTGGCCAGCAAACAGCACAATGCAAAACAAACCTGAGTGCTTTTAGGCTCGTCCTTTTCTCAAAATTTGTGTACACTGAGCTGAATGGACTTTTTAAAAGACAACACTCCAAATAACTGTCTCTTCTCACCCCAAGAAAACAAGGAATGACCTGCGTCGCCACTTTCGAGATTCACACTAATAGTGAGTTTGACATGTGAGTCGATCTCTGCTTGCTCCTAATTAATACATCCCAGGTCGGCAGCATGCGGGGGTCTCCGCGACAGGTGAATGTCAGCATCTGCATGGCATCCAGCTGATGACACATCCTGCAGTCACAATGTACACACTCTGGACTGCACTCCCACCTCCCTGAAGGAGACCTGCACGGGGAGGGGGTGATGCGCTTCTGTTTCACCCTCACTTTCATTTGTGTATGTACATAGAGATGAAAACCTAGCTTAGATTATTGTTACAAATATAGCCGCGTCTTTTGTTTTCCTCGTATCCGAAGTTCACACCGTGCTCCCTCGTAATGATTTAGCCTCAGTGGGGAATATCTCAGACGATGTCAACTCTTGCGTCATTTGGGTAATTAGTAATAAATACAATGGTATGCAATTGAAATATTATAATAACGTATAGCTACAAATAATTAAGTGACCAGGATTTATTTATTTATTGCCTGTAAGGCTGAAGTTCTCATTAGTTATTTACTATCATGGAAAGAGAAAGAAGAGAGGCTAGACTTAATATGCAAACAAATACAAAACTACTTTTATTTTAAAAAAATTGTCCACACGTACTACACAATTGTATTTTTCTACAGTTAAACGTTTGAATAAATCTCAAGCTAATATTATGGAACCAAAATGCTACTCTGTTGGACTAGATGTGAAAATAAATATAAACAATATTTTTTATGTTTAATGATTCGCATTTTTAACAATGTGAAGTCTCAATCTTTAAACTTACTTTGCGTTCTTTAAATGTGAAATCCGGACCTTCCATACGATAAAAAATAATAAAATCGGATGTCCAAATTGCGCATGTCAGCGAGCAGAGGAATGAATGGGCCTTAATCAGGCACGAATGCACATTGCAATCTTGAACAACGCATTGTCGCTGTCTTCGAACGACAGGTCGGACTTTAGCTCAGTGTGCATGCACGTCGACCTCCGCGACTGAATTTCCCCGGGATGCCGCTCAGTGCTCACCTTTGTCCGTCGTCCACGCCGTTTGCGACACAGCGCCGTAGCTCCGGAGTGTCCGCTCCGTGTCAGAAAAAGACTTCTTCATTTCCATGTTCGCACAGAGAGCTCCCTATAATGTACGCTTCTTAACGTTAGTCTAATGGATTTTCAGCCGGCTGAGCCTGAGATGCCAAGCATCTTTATTCGGGCTCCTCGGTCGGTCCCTCGACGTGCGGATGGAGGGGATGCAGGGCGCATGCGTAGTGCTGACGAGGAAATGAAAAAGCAGGAGACACCCACTGGCTTCGAGATGATGCCGATCTCTACTTTTTTCTTTCGAAAACAACCGCAGCTCGAACAAATAAGTGCTACACAAATATATATAATATTGCAAATAATCTATAAATCGTTAAAAATAATAATAATTTAAATCTCCAATTGAGTGTTTTTATAGGCTAAAAAGTCAAGGCGTATGCTTATTGAATATACCATAAGTTCTGGTGGCAGCTTTGCCTTTAAATTTTGATTTCCTTCATTTTACTTACAATGCCTAATTTAAATGATTTAAACTTCCATTTTCTATAGCTTTCAAGTCACCAACTTAGTGCCCGTGGCCCACGGGCACCAAGTTGGGCACCAGGTAGCCGCCAGTGGCCCCGAGTAGCCCAACTCACCAGTGATGGGACATTGTGATTGTCATTAAAAAAAAGAAATGCAAATAAAAACAGAACATGGTGATTTGCAAATCCTTTTCATTCAACCCTAACCCATGTTTGGTTTATTGAAGACTGAATTCTCAAAATATGTTTGTGTGAATGTTTGTTTGTGCCCTGCAAAATGGCTGCCAACTAGTCCAAGGTGTGCCCATGTCGCCCAAGTCAGCTGTTATAGGCTCCAGCTGACTCTAATGAAGACAAGCACTATAGAAAATGTCTGAATGGAATATTTGACGTTTAAAAATGAGGTAATCATGCCAATATTTTATAAACACATCTCAATATGATGCTGTAAGGTTTACACAACTCATCTATTATGCATCTCAATGTACTAGTATATCCTAATGTTGTGGCTAGTAAGTTTGTAACTGTTAATACAAAGGTCACTTAAGGACAAAATGATTTCTGCAAAATACAATACCGACATAAAAGACTCACACCACACTAGTACGTTGTATGTATTCTTTAATATATATTATTTATCTATCACAGTCACAATAACTTAAGTAGTGTCAAATATGATAAAACACTACATTACTGATCAAAAATTGTCTTTATAGTATCAAAATCAATGCAGCATGTAGTTTTACCAGCCAGCACGCCGTACACAAAAAGCTAATAAAACAAATACAGTAATTTGACTTTATGTATTAGACATTAGCACACAACAATTCTATCATTTAAAAAATACTACAAATAATGTATAAATTCCAGTACAGTTGAAAGGTGTCTGATAAAAGAGCTCAGGATTAATATATATGAAATTAACATTTCACACAATCAATCAACATTGTCATTACAGGTTTTCCTTAATGTCAAGGAGACAAATCAAATAAATATAACTATATTAAGGATACTAAAAGGACTCTTTCACACCCTCTTCCTGTGATATGATTGTAGACACCCGAGTGCAACAATTCTTGCCCAAAAAGCTGTCTTGGCAGAGGTTTAACATTTTATACACAAACAAACGTTTACATACACTATACTGATAGTGGTCACTAATGTTTGTACACATGAAGATGTCTCAATGACAAAATACAGCATGCGATGAAAACAATGTGGAGGCATGTTCCATGAAATGAACACATGAAGGTGGTAAAGTGAGGACATGGTGTAAAGATGATATTGTTACATTCCTATCAGGCAGAAAGAAAGGAGCGTCGTTTTTTGCTAATTCAAGTAGTAGATGCATTTATAGGTACAATATGTGTATTTATTTATATACAGTATATACGTACAGTATGTTTACATATAAATGTGTGTATGTATGTTATGCATACCCTGCATATGATCCTTATCATATTGTCTAAATGTATCTGATACTTGGTTGTGATGAATGTAAACATGCCCCAAAGTACAAACAGTGCATAAAAAAAGTCTATACACTCCTGCTTAAATGTTTTTTTTGTAATGTACAAAAATATATATTTAAAAGAGTCAAAGATTTAAAAAATCAAAAATGTTTCCTATTATCAACTATAATTCCCACCTAATCTAAAAAAACGGCAATCAAAACTTAAAAAAATAAAATAAAATAAAAATCCCAAACTATTCTAACCCCGGTGCTGACTGCCATTCAACGCGAGTTTCCACGTGAATGGTTAATTTGCACACCTGTGCATATCTCAGCTGCTCATATCAATGGTAGAAAAACTTTTTAAAATGATTTACCAGGCCCATTTTTCTAAATCGCAAAAACCTGCCATTTGAACATGGGTGTGTAGACTTTTTAAATCCAATATATATTGTAGTCGTATTTGTATTCGTACCTTGAAACACCCCCAGGTAACGTTTATCATATAAGGTGGAGATGATATTGTGTGCCAGTAGCAGCTTGTAATGCAAAGTGATATTAGCACCAACCATTTTAACCCAGATTCACATTTCCAAGTTTTCATTTTCAGTAGCTCAACAAATTCACATTTCTGTCATGACGGCTTTAGCTGCTAAGAGCAACAACAAAAAAAGAAGGTCACATCACCAGCTTGTTTTATGGGCTCCCCCTACAGTTGAGAAGTGTATCTACCGCGAGTTGCATATTCAATAACTGAACTTTAAGTTCAGAAGAGAAAAAAGTTAATAAATGTATGTAGTAAATGCTAACGCTAGTAATAAACATTATCTGGTTGTTTTGATGCGCACAACATGGAACTACTGAATATGTGATTAGGGTCACATGACTCATTAGTGATTTACCCTGTGACATTATGGGAAAAGAGGCACTGCAGACATAATAATAAATAACAATTCGGAATAAATTATGTTTACAGCATTATGGGGAAAATGCCAAACAGAAATCATGCAATGCAGACAATATAATAAATCATAAAAAAATATGGATAAGCAATGTTTATGTACTTAATTTATGAATGTATTGGTATAATGCAGGCCAAATGATAAAAAATAGCATCAAGTCAATACAACATGGCATTATTGGGGAAAAATGCTAATTTCTTAGCATTTAGCCTACAAGTATGTTTAAACATATTTTATAATACTTTTAAATATATTTGCAAGTACGTTCAAACGTTCCGCGCTTCTGTACAATAAAGCAAACACGTATTTAAATATCAGCCACTAAGTTGACCAAAGTCTTGATTCAAGCTCTCGGGAGAAGAAATGTGAGAGCGTTAAAACGAGATGTTAACTGTGCTCTGGAAAAAAATGAAAAATGACCTCCTGTCATTAAAACAGTATTGAGGAGCACCTTCTGACCATACATTCACTATATGAAATACTATACAGAAGTTGTAACAAGACTGCTGATTTTTAAAGATTATTGTATTAATTATTGTAAAAGTGCTTTTCTATTGACACTATATGTTTAATTCTTTCTAATTGCCCACCTTATATTGCAGCTGATAAGTGTAGCTTATAAACCAGGATGACCTTGGCAATTTTCGACCACCGTTGACTCCTGAGTGATTCCTGAGCTGCTCTTTCTCCTTCATGACCTTCTTCTCGTGTGCGGTTCACTTCTGTTTGGCTGAAGGACTCAGCGCTGGCTCTTGAGAAGCAAGCGCCTGACTTTTTACATGACTGTCTGTCTTCTCTGCTCCGTCCCCTTTGGAGGGGAACATCCACTTGAGAGCAGCGCCAGCGGTGCCGTCGCCGCTCTGACGCGAGAAACACAAGAAAGTGGCCCAAATGAAGGCACAGCAGCCACTGAAGGTTGTCCGCACGTATGGAGGCACCAAGGCAAAGTTTACAAACTGTGGAAGACAAAGAGAGATTTTTTTCTACTATTATATCATACAAAGTACAGACTTTTGAATTTTTCCTGAAGGATTTTAGTTTTCAATATGATTTCATTGGTTAAATATTGGAACAACTTAGGGATGCTATATAGTCCAGGGGTCTGCCACATGAGGCTCTTTAGTCCCCCTCCTGTGTCAATTTCTTTTTTTTTTATGTATTTTTTAGATAAAATATTCTTCAAATCAATTAATGATTTAGATAAAAAATGAATTGTGAATTAAATATTCCCAAAAAATGTTTGTCCAATTTTTTAAGTTGTCAGAAGAAGAAGATTTTTTTAACTGCCTTAAAAAGTCCAAAAAGTGATCATAAAATGTCTAAAAAGGAAGAGGAAAAGCAGAAATTGACCATAACATGTCCATGAAATTGCCAAAAATGTCAAAGAATTAAAAAAAAAAAAATGTTAAGGCAAAAAAGGAAATGAAATGAAAGGAAAAACGTAACCTAAAATGTCCAAAACAAAAGAAGGACAGAAAATTACCATAAAATATTTTTGGAATTGCCAAGAAAGTCAGAAAATTTATTATATTTTTTTTTAAAGAAAAAAAAAACTGAAAAGAAAATGTTTAAAACATAACCTAAAATGTCCAAAAGAAAAGAAGGACAGAAATTTACCATAAAATATTTTTGAAATTGCCAAGAAAGTCAGAAAATGTATTATATTTTTTTTTAAAGAAAAAAAAAAAGACAGAAAAGAAAATGTTCAAAACGTAACCTAAAATGTCCAAAACAAAAGAAAGACAGAAAATTACCATAAAATATTTTTGTAACTGCCAAAAAAGTCAGAATTGTATTTTTATTTTTTTAAGAAAAAAAAAAGAAAGAAAAGAAAATGTTAAAAAAGAAACTAAAATGTAACCTCGCCAGCCAGATTGATAACTGTGATTCACTCAAGGGAGTTCTTCACATTATCAATCTGGGACTTCACTCGGTAGATCTGTTCGGGAAAGGAAGCTGATTGTTTTGACCAATCAACGCAACGGATAAAAATGTCATCTTCCGTCTTGTCTTAGGGAGGGAGGGGCAGCGCAAACATCTTTAACAAATAAAAATGCACGAAGCGCCGCTCGCTGTTCAAATTCAACAAGGAAACGGTGAGTAATTCTGTGAGAACAGAATTAACTAATTCGCTGCCATTAACGGCTATAGATGACAAAAATTCACTTTAACTATTTATATTAGTTTAAAAAATGTTCTCACTTTTGTTAACAAGAGTATGAAAACCTAGAATTTTTTTATTGTACATTTAGAACAGATATAAATTTTGTGATTAATTGTTAGTTAACTAGTGAAGTTATGCGATTAATTATGATTTCAAATTTAAATCGCCTGACGCCCCTATTTTTTAATAATCTTTTCTTTCTTTTTTTTAAAAAAAAAAAGAAAAAAAGAAAGATTATTGAAAATGTTCCCCAATTTTTTTTTTATTACTTTAAAAAACAAAACAAAGAAAAGATTATTTTAAAAAAATTACGGGCGTCAGGCGATTAAAAAAATTCATAATTAATCGCATAACTTCACTAGTTAACTCACAATTAATCAAAAAATTTATATCTGTTCTAAATGTACAATATTTTTTTCTAGGTTTTCATACTCTGGTTAACAAAAGTGGGAAAAAAATGTAAACTAATAGAAATAGTTCAAATAAATTTTTGACGTCTATAGCCGTCAATGGCAGTGAATGAGTTAATTGCTACTTTAATTTGTCTGTTAGGTTTAACAAATTTGAATATCAATCATTGAGAGATGTAACTAGGGGCTGTAAAGCATTCACTTTTCTTAGTCATATATTGCCACTAAAGGCCAAGAGTCAAATGCTATAGGAGGTTGAATATTTACCTGCATGAAGGGCCAGAACATGAGCCCGGTCTGAAAAGAAAAATGACACCAAATGAACCATCCATTGATGACAATCAAAGATGAAATAAAAAAGCAACCAGCAGCAATTTCATTACAAACTGGATGATTACAAGATTTGTAATTTGTTTGTTCTACTCACCTTGTAAGTGTTTAGGAATTTGTCCCTCCAGTCTTCCATAATATCATCCTTGCCCTCTAAGAAACTGACACCTGTTGAACAATGAACACAAAGGACACCACACAATCAAACTGACAAAAGGAACACATACACTTCATTAACACACCTTTTACAGAATTGTCCAGAGGCCACTATTGCCTTGTCCTGCGAACATGACATTTGACATTACAAACAACTCCTTTTTTCCCCCCTCATGAGTTTTGAACTTCCTTGCTTCATTAGTATAAAAATCGTAACAACGTTCCCCACATTGTCATTATGAGGTGCTGTGTGTGGAGTTTTGAGGGGGAAACAAAAACATATATTGGAAGAAACATGTAGCAAACTGTGGATACTATCCGGTCAAAGAACAATTGTCGACCTTTACACAACAACAGTGCAGATCGGGATCGGGTTGCAAGCAGTCAAATAAGTGGTCCATTAGCAAGTTAGCCATTAACCGACCTGTGTAGAAGGCGCTTGTGGCCAAGGGCGCAGCCGTGGTCTGATCCAGGAGCAGCTTCTTCATCACCATCCCGGCGGAATTCCCTGGGAATCGGCGCTCAAGAAAGCGCATCCAGAAGAAATTGAAGTTGCCATGGAAACTGAACGCCACCACGGCGACATTCCGTGTATGCTCCCAATCCATTTTGTCCCGGTGAGAAAACCACTGGTGGACAAAGTCCCCTCCCGCGAACAGGCAACCGTACAACGTAACATTGGTGACCCAGGGGAACCGACGGACAAACGCCTTTATCATTATTGGAGCCTTAAATAGAACACGCACGATGTTATATAACAACAGTACAGACGGCAACACAATTAACTTGCATCGTGGAGGGAAATGACTTTCCTCACAACATGCCGTTCAATGAATGTTAATATTCAGCCATGACAAGACGACGTGCGTCATATCCAAATTATAATATATATTAAATATTCCGGCATCAAAATAACGGAATATTTCCGACGGAAAACACTCACAATACGAACATATTGTATGTTCGGTTAAGCATATAGATAAATGTTCAGCCTTTGACGAGATACAGCACTTGTCCGTGACTCCGCTTCGACACTATTCGTGTGGGCAGTCGGCGATGGCATCCAAGTGGGTACTCGTGGGGCGTGTTTATCTGCGTGCTCCGGCTCATATTAAATTTTGATTGGCTCGCTCATCTTTTGGGCGGGGTTAATAAACAAACCATTGAGTTACGGATGAGGGGATGAAACTGTGCCTTAAAATGTTATTAAAGCATCTCAGATGGTTGAGAGAATACATTCTCACGCCGGAATTTAAACTAACATTTCATGTATGTGACTAAAAATGTTTTAATAGTTTGCTTAATTTAATTTATTTGCTAACACAAATAAATGGCTTTTTAACACATACACTATCTCACCGCCAGGAAAGTGTATTCATTAAAGTCTCTCATGGTTACTTATTAATTTGCTGTACATCCTAAGCATTTATTTTCAAATATATTATAATGAAAGAAAACTGTTTCTTCATTTAATACAATAATAAAATGATAGATATAAACAACAAATTAGACCACCACACAAAGTTGATGTCACAGTTGCCCTAAATTAATTTCATTAGTAAAAGAGATGCACAATGTATCGGGAAAAAATATCAATATTGCAATATTGGCCCATGCAATATGCATATCGCAAAGACATGCAATAAGTTTCATATGGAATTGTATGCTTTTATTTGAATTTGATCAGTCAGATACAAACTTAAAAATGCATCGCCATCCAATAGTTGAACAATATCTATACATTGAGCTTGCTTATTTCACCGCATGAAAAAAGGGTTAATTCTTTCATTATATAACAAATGTAATTTCTTTAGGTACATGTTAAATATCACAATCTCAATATCGCTATATTCAACAACTATGTCATGTTTTTCCAATATCGTGAAGCTCTAATTAGTACACCATTATTTAGCTTTTTAATCATTCATGGCTTTTGCCAGTTATAGATGCCAAAAAGGAATTGTAACTGGGAAGGTTGGCAGTGAATGCCATTCTTACACTTATACTTTATGCTAAAATGTGTTTTTAATCCATAAATACGGTAATTGAAAACACTCTAAAGTATCATTTCTTAAGGAATATAAAAATTGTTGATAACATCTCAATCACTGATACCGAGTCAGCATCTTCTTGATGAGAGGTGGTTGAAGACATTTATACTACAAAGCATGTTTAAGGTGTTTATCATTTTGTTATGAGTAGTGATGTTTTGTTAAATCAAGCTGCACTAGCCGGTAAAACAAGTTTATTAATTGCAATAAAGACAATAAGGATTCACAAATGTGTGTGAAAAGAAAATAATGAGGCATATAATAGAGGGCCATTAACATGATACAGAAGAAGGAAGGTGCAAGTTTTACATCAGCTCACAAATACTAGAAGCATACCTTCTCTGCAGACAATAACAGAATGCAGTTTGTGTCTACTTCTCTACTGGGCCAGCCAGATGAGTCATGACAGCTATTTGATAGATTTAGGGTACAGTTTAAGACACAATGAGAAAAGCAGATGGTGATTGGATGGCCAAAAAGAATCAATCAAGAATCAACTTGAGCGGCAATCCTCTCCCAGTCGCCGCTTTCAATCCTGTGATAGAGCTGTGGCTGACCCCCAGGGAAGAGACCATCAGAGCTTGGGTGCTTTAGGAGGAACTGGATGGTGGATTTGATGTGGTGGACAAAGTGCGGCGGCTCAGCCTTTGGCGATGTGGACAAGTACTTAATCAGGAAACAAAAAAAATCAGTACTTAATATACACACCGGGAGGCGGCTCCTCGACACAGTTTGCATTGCTGGTCATAACAACTGTTTATAGATTTTTTACCTTTAAAATTATAGCATCCTCTTGTGACAACCAAAAGGCAATTTCCAGATTAGGAGACCACTTGCAAGGGCCGACTTTTACAAGTCCTCGACTAGAGTCATAAATGTCAACCATCTGTACAACATTAAAAACATGATTCAGTTGATGTTAGGAGAAAAAACAATAGTTTCATTTTGTCAGTGACACCAAAACAAACATTTCACATATACTATCTAAAGGTTTCTTGATTTGGTGAATTAATTTACATGCGCTAATTAATGGGCTTCAGGTACCTGTCCCCCTGTGAAGGTGCGTGCTGACCGCAGGTCCTCTGCTGGTCCTTTACAAGGAAAAGTAGCAGGGAACACTTTGCCTGTTTTAACATTTACACCTTAAAAACACATAATAAAGGCAAATGATGTAGCATAATGCATTTAAAACATCACTTGCTGGATAGCATACACATTATGTGTTTCCCAAAGATTTGAAATCTACTTGGGTGGGTGGACTCGGGCGGTGGGGATGGGAGGTGGATTGGACGGGAAGTGGGTCTCAGTCCTGTTACTACGTCTCCTCTAGCCTCACTGTCCACAAGTGAGTGACGGCGAACTAAAGTTACATGCGGTATATCCTGTTGCGACACATTATTTTTGCATTTTAAATATATTTTTAATAGTTTCTGGAAAACTTCTTGAGTGGCCCGCCCAAGTATTAACATGGTGTGGGAAACACTGACATACCAACACCATAAACTGCAGGTTTATGAACACCATTGACGTCTAAATCGTTCATTTCTGGGGAGGGGAAAAAAGCAGAAATGAATGGATTAGACAGGAATGATGACATTATGTGGACAATATTTAATCGGCACATTAGGTTACCTGTGACGCAACACGTTTGCAGATGGATATCATCTTTCAGTTGCTGGAAGGCTGCTGTAAGAGACCTTTAAGTTCAGCATCGTTCTGTTATTATTTAGCAGGACAATATCAGCTAAGTGAATTAGACAATACCCAGTATGTTAAGGCTGAGTTCATGGGATGTCATCGCGTCATCCTTAAATCCACCAACAAGATGGAGTTCAAGTCTACTTGGAGAAATTCAGAGGTTAATTAAGTAAATGAATTACGAATTGTACTGCATGTTCATTTCATACCTGCCCTCATTACAGCAGGTACTAAGTGATGTGACTGATTTGAGAAGAAGGGGAACTTCAGCGTAAGTGTTGGAACCATCACAGTGTGCAAGGCAAGCAGCTCCACTTCCTAACAACGAGAAACGTGATTTAAAAAAGACACAAGTGAGAAATCCAGTAAACAAGTTTTACCTGTATGTCGCAGCACAACCAAATGGCAGGTGGTGGCATCCTCAGATCCAATCACTGAAACGTTATCTGGCACAGTAGATAAGACTCATGTATAATCAAAATTTCCATTCGGGCTGCTATCATGGAGTCTGGCTCACAAAACATATACAATTACATGGACAAAAGTGTTGGTACCCCTCTGTTATTGAAATAAGAAAACAGTAATAACTTCAATCGAACAAAGGTTAATCGGACTAAATGATATGGCAATTTCCATTTGTTAATATCAGGGATGTGATTTGACCAAAGTGAAATTATCTGAAAATTTAGCCGGGGGTCTGGGGGCCGCTGGCACCCAGCTAGGTCCAGGGCAGTGCCCTGGTGGGGGGACACGGGGCCCCGGAGCTCATGGGTTTTCCGTGTTTTTAAGTACTTTCAATGCACTCACATGACAAAGAAATAGACAAAACAACAGCATAAATTTTCAATGTATATTGAACTATCCCATATAAAATGGCAGTTTTAGTAAACTCAAAATCAGTCACATTCAAAAACATTGGACTGTCTTTGCTTTTAAAAACTATCACTGAGAATATCATCATATCTAACTAATGTGATTACTAAGTTAACACATAAATAATGTTGAAGAGTTCAAATTTCATGAACAAATAATTGTATCATGACCAAATGAAAAGTAACTCATATTAGAGCATACCACAAATGTCTTTGTTATAGCAGAAGATGTTATCTGTCGGAGTCATGTGCATACACAATGAACTACTAAAAAAAAAAAAAAAAAAAAATTGGGGGGGGGAGGGGGATAAAAAAAGCGGAATTCCGCGAATTAGCGGAAAAATCACATCCCTGTAATATTCATTACATTTTAATTTAGTATTACTTTTTTTCAGTTTCAAGTTATTTCTTCAGAGGCGTACCAACAATTTTGTCCGTGTGTGGTGCTTTCAACATTACACTGAAACCATTGTTGGTGAAGTGGTTTCTATGTACTACACTGCAGTGCTAACATTATTAGCTTTGTACGTTTTTATCAGTGATGTTTTTGTTGGCTTGCTCATATAAGACTGGTAGATCCATTAATAGATAATGCTGTATATATACTAAAACAATTTTATGGGTAATATTTTTTCCCCTTACTATCTGCTGGTATCGTTGCAGCAAACTCTCTCTGTTGGACATACAGGAGGCACTTAGGGTCAACATCTGTGAGCGGCTGGGAACGAAAGGCTTTAGCATTTTCCTGTGACATAAAACAAACATATTTAACCTTCAAAAATATGATAAAGTACATCACACTAGTAAAAGGCACTCTACATTAACCCTTAGTATGGGATGATCATAGTTTCATTACATAATGTAGGTAGACTAGCAATATTACAGACCGAAGATAAATCACTAAAGTAATCTAGATCACTAAACATCACGCTGTTTTCCCATGATTACATCATCTCAACCCCATTTCACACCGTTTAGGTTAATGCAATGTGCATGACACCAATCAATAGTCTGATTATGATAAACGACAATATATATATAGATACAGGTAACAGTCTACCAAAGAGTAGAGGTTATTGTAAGAAACAATGTTCTTGTTGTTAGGTGGTGACTGCTAACTTTAGCCAAACTGTGCAAACCGACCTGTAAATGTGGATATTTGTCGAAGAGCTCTGCGGTCGAAGTTATACGATCCACTCGTATATTTTGAGTGAGCAAAGGCATGTCCCTAAAATCATTAACATACTACTTTATTGACTAATGACTAGCGACTACATACCTTAATTTAAAAAAAAAAAATGTTGGGACTGACTACTTCTTCTACACTGTGTAATTTAATGTTTCTGCCACAGCGACACCCCAAGGCGTTTCCCATAGTGACTTCACCCTTTAGTCTCGAAAAACGAAACGTTGAATTATATTCACTATTAATTCTACGTAAATATTTTTACGCAGCAATCCACCAAATTCTGGAGATACGTTGCCTGATCAGTTGACATTACGCCTCAGAAGAGGGCGGGGCAAATAAAGAGAGTAGAGATAAGTTGCTTTTAGCCTGCGTTGCGTGACGCGTCAAAACTTGGACAGTTTTTAATCGTAATTTTAGTCACAAAGTGTACTATTAGTGTGCTAAATTTGTCTCGGGTGTTTACAGGTAAATAAGCGTGCTTCTGGGGTGAATTACTGCGTAAAAAAGCCTGTTGACGTATAGACGAGCCAACGATCCACGTCCTGTTTTTTGGAACTATGAGGCGGGGTTCTTCTTATGGTTACAGAGACAGGGACAGTGGACGAGACAGGTACTGATCGTTTTCACATGTGGCATAATATAATGCATTAAATGTTTCATTTTGCCAATTGCATTGCTGGAACTTTGAACAGAGCCCACAGTTGTGTCGTAGTTTCAAGTTTACGTCTTGAGTTGCAGGGCTTCGGTCAGCATTGTTGTTGTTTCTGTCTCAGGCGGGCCCAATTAGTTGAAGTTGAAGCAGCACTTGGAAGTGGAATCAAGATATCGAGACACACACACGCCCACAATTTTTTTTTGATTTTTTTGTAAAATGAAACGTAAATACTTAATGCAAAATCGTATTCAAACTGGGGAAAAGTCGTTTTGGGGGCCGAGAAACGTGTAGTAATATAGTGCTGAATGTTCTTATTGTGTATTTTTTCAATTTGTTTTTGTTTTGTTTTTTATTTTTACTAGCCTCTCTGCTAAACGCAGTAACTCTTCTGTTCTTTTCGCAAATATTTGTAGTCTTGAGAAGAGGCTTTTGCCTACTGTCATCTGTTGACGTTAAACGCAATTACAATATTGAATCAATTAAAACACACTACCTGTATTTTTTTAAATATACAACCTAATTTTCTCAACTTTACTCTAATCTTGGTAAGATTATGACTTGAGTTATTACTCAATAATTACTGTTTTTTTCCACTGTGGCCCGAATACTACTTTGTAAAATCAAATCTAGCAAATGCAGCTTTTAAAAATGATCTTGATAGTAATTATGCTATTTAACCCAATATGATGTGACATACTTGTATGTGTAACCTCATAGGCCTCGTTCTATGCCAATGGGTGGTCGCAGTAATGGCCCCCCACCCATGAAGACTGGGAATCTAGGCGACCGTCTCCGCAAGAAGAGGTGGAACCTGGATGAGCTGCCAAAATTTGAGAAGAACTTCTACACTGAGCACCCAGAAGTTCAACGCTTGAATCCGGTACATACATACCTTTTAATTTGATTGAATTTACCATAATCTTATAGCTTCCCTTATTTGCTTCATTGAAGTGGCATGCAATAGTTGCCGGGTAGATGAAAACTAAATCTTGTGTAAGTCATATCCCGTTTTCACATCACCAGTATGAAATTGAAGAGTTTCGTAGAATGAAAGAGATCACCGTCAAAGGCTCTGACTGTCCTAAGCCTGTAATCACTTTTCAACAGGCACAGTTTCCACGTGAGTACACCAGCAATAAACTGTGCATTACATCATCAAAACTTGTGACCTTTATTACTTGTAAGCTTGTAAGTTATTGGTTTAGTAGTAACGCTGCTGACTTATTGTTTCCCTTCTTGCATTAGAATATGTGATGGATGTGCTCATGCATCAGAAGTTTGTAGAGCCAACACCAATTCAGGCTCAGGGCTTCCCTCTGGCTCTGAGTGGCAAGGACATGGTGGGAATTGCACAGACTGGCTCTGGAAAGACTCTAGCTGTAAGGATTAATACAATTGTTGTTTTTCTTTACTAATTAAATAATTCAATGTGAATATATTCAAGATTATTGTTGTGAACTCAACTTTATTTCTCAAACACTTTTACAACAAATGCTTAACTCATTCACTGCCATTGACGGCTATAGACGTCAAAAATTAATTTGAACTATTTCTATTAGTTTAACATTTTTTCCCACTTTTGTTAACAAGATTATGAAAGCCTAGAATTTTTTTTATTGTACATTAAGAACAGATTTAAAATTTGTGATTAATCGTGAGTTAACTAGAGAAGTCCCTGACGCCCCTAATTTTTAATAATCTTTTTTCTAATTGCATCAGGTGATTAATATTTTTAATTAATTAATCGCATGACTTTAATAGTTCTAGATTTTCATACTCTTGTTAACAAAAGTGGAAAAAATGTTAAACGAATAGAAATGGTTAAAATGAATTTCTGGCGTCTATAGCCGTCAACAGCAGTGAATGAGTTAATTGCAAGTTGTGCTTAATTTCATGTTTGTTTCTGACACTGGACTTGGCTCTGCCTTTCTCTTTTCTGTAGTATCTTCTTCCATCAATTGTGCACATTAATCATCAGCCCTATCTCGAGAGAGGAGATGGACCTATCGTAAGTTCATGTGCTGCTTGGTTTTTGTAAAACAAATATGGGTTATTCCACTTCCACACTGATTGACTTTCCGGGGTTCACTGTGCTTCATTTGTTGTTGTCAGGAAATCTCTAACTAAGTCTCTCCCCTAATAGTGTTTGGTCCTTGCCCCGACCAGAGAGCTGGCCCAGCAGGTTCAGCAAGTGGCTTCTGAATATGGCAAGTCTTCCAGAATCAAAAGCACCTGCGTCTATGGTGGAGCACCCAAAGGACCGCAGATTCGAGAGCTAGAGAGGGGTGTGTATGTTAGATGACAGTTGGCTGCATGATGTGAGAAGTTTGGAATGAACCTTTTAGTCAATGATGTTTAGGCTCTTCAAAAACAGAACAACACTAAAAAAAATCTGCTCATTTATGACTTCTTCCTCATTATGATCTGCATGTTTGCTAGAGCTGTCAAACGATCAGATTAATCACATCTTAAAATTTTGATTAATCACATTTAATTGCTTAATAAAAAAAGGCTTTTTTATCAACATTTTTTCCCCGCCAAATTTGAAGAGATTATGTGTTAATTCTTTTGACATTTAATGTTATGAGGACGTCTTCAACATCTTTTGATCCACTGCACACGCTCATCCTCCTCCTTTTCTAATCGGTTAATTACTTGCATAATTTAAAATGGGAAAAAAAATGACCCCAATATTTTTTACATGAACAGATATTCTAAATGTGATACGCAAACATTAATTAAATGCTTTACTTTAATGCATGAAATTATGTTTATTGCTTAAACACAACCTGTGCTACCTTAAACGTAGCCATCCGCTGTCACGTTAAAGGCTAATCTATGGTCAAAATTGCTAGTGCGATTAATCTGCGTTAATTCATGATAAATGCGGTAATTTTTTTGTGATTAATTAATCAATTAACGCTTTAACTTTGACAGCACTAATGTTTACCTCAACCGTTTACCTCTAATCCTGGAATTGGGAACTGGTAAATGGATTCTGAGTGTTGCTAATGTACCATTGAGCAAGGCACACCCAATCGCACGTGGAGTCTCGTTACTTTTTTTTGTTTTAGTTTCAGTTTACGTTCCTCTTTTAGGTGTTGAGATCTGCATTGCCACGCCTGGTCGGCTGATTGACTTCTTAGAGTCAGGGAAGACTAACCTGTGTCGCTGCACATACCTTGTGCTGGACGAAGCTGACCGCATGCTGGACATGGGATTTGAGCCTCAGATTCGCAAGATAGTTGAACAAATCAGGGTAGGAGAAAGAATGCTGTAATGGCTACATTTGATCTGATGAAGTCACGAGTTTCACTCATCTTTTATATTCCACGGTTCTGCACCCAAGCCCGACAGACAAACCCTTATGTGGAGTGCAACTTGGCCCAAAGATGTCTGTCAACTCGCTGAAGACTTTTTGAGGGACTACATCCAGATTAATGTTGGAGCCCTGGAGCTCAGTGCCAACCACAACATCCTGCAAATTGTTGATGTCTGCATGGACAGCGAAAAGGACCATAAGTAAGGAAATGGGGACATCTATGGATATGCCATTATGTTGATCACATTGTGCTTTTAGGGCTCAGATTGATTTTATACATTAATTCTGAGTTTATGGGTAGCAGGGTTGTTATAGTTTTAGAATTTTCATTTTTGGTAATTTTTATTTCGTTTTGTTTTTTAGATTTAGTTAGTTTTAATTAGTTTTCAGGGTGGTTCTGTTAGTTTTTATTAGTTTTAGTTGTTTAATAGATGCTTAGTTTTAGTTAGTTTCAGTATTAGTTTTAGTTAAAAAAAAAAAAAGTATAGTAAGTGTATATTTAAAAAACACCATGGGAGCGACATCATCCGAAGGTGCTTTTCTATTGGCTGCTACTAGATGATGTCACTTCTGTGTGACACACTTTCAAAGGTCCTTATTCCGGTTAATATCAGAATAAATTTACTGAAAATCACATTTAAAATCATCTCCAAAGGCTCATGCATTAAATTAATTACCAAAGACTAAAACGAAGGACATTTTTGCTATAATTATAGTTAGTTTTAGTTTTGTAAACATAAAATGTAATTTCAGTTAGTTTTCGTTTTTTTAAAAAGCATTTTTGTTTTTATTTTATTTTGTTAACAAAATTGTTTTTTGAATTTTAGTTTTAGTTTTATTGTTAGTTTTAGTTAAGTAATATAACCTTGATGGGTAGGGACATTTTTTCCCAGCATCTTCCATAGCACTGCCAAATTATTTCAACATTTGAAATGGAGACATGCAGTAGATTGGGAGAAGTGATGCCCTTTATGCAACTGCCTTTAAAACTCCAGCTAAGAAAAAAGAAAAAAAAACTCCAGCTAAGAAACTTTCAGACAAAATGGATGGAATCAGAGCCACTTGTGTTGTGCATTGCCAAATTTATGGTGTTCCCATTTTCACATTGCCAAAAGGAGTGATATATCCACATGTTAATCCACTTAAGTGGTGGATGCAGCATGAAATAAATGTATCACGGCTAAGTAATATAGCCAAGTAAATACCTTTCTGTCTGTTACAAGTGCCCCACCAAAGGGTGATTCTAGTTCATAGGGTGGCATTGTAATGTCAAACACGCCTCAAGCCTGATATTGTACGTAGACAGATTTATATTCCCTGCCAAAAACTTTATTACCAGAGGCACCATACATTTACTTAGAATGCAATATACTGGACTGTCCACATGGGATGCAATTTTATTAAAATTTTAAAGGACAAAAAAAGCATCATATTCATGTTACGTTCAGAGAATTTTAAAGTTTTATATTCATCCAGAAGAGGAAATTTAATTTTGATGCTAAATTGTTTGCTAAAATGCAATAAGGACTGTGTTTGAAGGGAGTTTTTTTTTTCCCACTAGACTAGAGGTAGACTTTTATTTTTACATCTATTTTTTTCCTTTGCAAGTTTTTGTAAGTTAATGATGGGGGTCGGGGGTCAAATTTTGTCTGGTAACGGAAGAATTGAATATGGATGGATAATGTTGCCGCTTTCCCTCTGTGTGTGTAGACTTATGCAGCTTATGGAGGAGATTATGGCAGAAAAGGAGAACAAAACCATCATCTTTGTGGAGACCAAGAAACGCTGTGATGAACTGACAAGAAGGATGCGAAGGGATGGGTGAGGAATATGACTGCGATTTTGATAACTTACCGTGGAAATGTCAAACCTTTATTGTTAGGTGACCTGACTGCTGCTGTTTTCCACACTAGGTGGCCAGCCATGTGTATCCACGGAGACAAGAGCCAGCCAGAAAGAGACTGGGTGCTCACAGGTTGGACAAAAATATCAGTTATTATCAGGGGTGTCAAAATTAATTAATTCATTTTTAATTTTGAGTTAAAATTTCTTTAACACCACAATTTTTTTCAACGCACGATTAATGACCGTCTCTTACTAGGAAAACCTATACTCGGAGAACAGCAGACATGTCCACGTCAAAATTTCGCAGTAATAACTTTAATAATAATGCATATATTTGTAGAGACTGGGTTCAAGTTGTATTTTGCAATTTAAAAAATGTGCAAAATTTCATGTTACTTCATGTTAAAGATTAGCTAGCTCTTAATATGAAAAGAAAAATACACTCAGCTGCCACCAACGTCGTACAAATGCAATTATGCCATCTAGTGGCAGAAAAATGACCAACACAAATCAATATCACACATTTTTTACGGTACAATACATCTTTTTAATTTTCACTCACTTTTATAAATTATTATGAATGTATCAATGACTAAAAGATGTAGCCATATTCTGTTAGTTGAACATTTTTTCCACTTTTATGTTAAGTATGACTATAAAAAAAATTTTTTTACATTTTATTGTACATTTAGAACAGATATCAAATTAATCGTGAGTTAACTATTGAAGTCATGGGATTAATAGCGATAAAAAAAATTAACCGCCCGACTCCCCTAATTATTGTTAGAGGTTATGTGGGAATTGATTGTGAGTTGTCTCAGAAATTGTTTCTCAATTTCGACAGAATTCAGAAGCGGGAAAGCTCCCATTCTGATTGCGACAGATGTTGCTTCTCGTGGTCTGGGTATGTCTTTTCACATTTACAAATAATATCTTACCTCTTTTGTTGTCTTAGAATTGACTTGAATTCACACGCACACAAGGTTGACACAAATTAATGATCTAATGTACCCCCGCCCCCAAGCCTACCACCCCCCACCCCTTCCACACTCCACCCCACCCCCTGAGTGTGATCACTAGGTAAATGAGCAGTAGAATTGATTGGCAGATCTAAAAAGACTTCCTCTCCTATTAAAAGTCTTGTATTGTTTATTTAAGAATGAGTTCATATTAGAGCGTGTGAATTTGAATGATTGCTAGGCATTACAAGGAGGTTTGTCACGTGTTACAGCCTGACAGCTTCGGGGCTGTCCAGTGTCCAATATGGAGGCTGCTGGCTTTCTGGTCCACTGGTCTGTTTCTTGCTATAGCTACAAAGCATCCTTCAAGCGGGGCTCTTTGGCACGCTGCCTGAACGGAGTGGAGTGTCTGTTTTACGTAGTCACGCCAGAGCGATAAACATTACTCACTCATACATACTGTTTGTGTGTGGTGTCTAGGACAGTTACTGCATGCACAAATATTAAATGACAAGCCAGAAGAAAATGATGTGGTGATCTTTGTTGACATGACATTACATGCGAGAAGGGGGGATAAGTGAAGGGTTGTTGACTTGTCAAAACTCCCATTATTATATTTTTCTTCCTTTTTGTCCCCTCTTCTCCTCTCAGGGTTTGGCAGCATGCGGCAGCTATAACAGTCTGCGCTGCTGCTGTCGCCGCACGCTCAGTCCCGCTAAAAGTAGATACTTGTCTAGTTTTTGAGGGGCTACAGCCCCTGTTCCTCTCATGGGTAACATAGACCCCCTTTCCCCAGCCCGATACTGTCAGTGTGTGAATCCAACGAGCCTGTCATTGGAGCTGCCGGAGGTGCCTGTTTGTCTGCTCGGCGACCCGTCCCAAAAAAAGCAGACAGGCAGTGAGCGTGTTAGATGGGCTCGTCTGGATCCAGTCCTGGCCAGGGCCCGAGGAGGGTCCTGCAATGTGGCGAGAGAGCAACAGAACCTGCGTTAGTGTCGCTTGAGGTTTAGCGGTTCTGCTCCCGTCTGACGTTGCTGGTGTGCGCAGAAGGTGAGGGAAGAATCCGGTCTCCCTCACCCTCGGCCCCTCCCTCTGAACCAGGACTGATCGACACACAAAGGGGGTAAGTACCGCACCGCCCCTTTCTCTTAACCCCTCCGTTAGCTACATACAGCTACTTCCATCCGCCTTCCATAGTATTTCAATAACATACATGAGCTACATTTAGATAGTGTTTGTTTGATCTGATCAGACTCAGCAGTGCGCTCAGAGCCCCCACGTCCTCTGTAATGAGAAACAGACAATTTGTGTTCACACAGATTGGCCAGTGAAGATCATTGCATTTGTGCTGAAAAACATGCTGGCAAATTAGTGTTGTCTTGTAGGTGAAAGTCAAAGTTGTACTTATTCCGAGTGTTTCACATCAAAGCAGCAACAGGTGATAATAGTGGTTTTGTCACGCTCAGGGCTCCCTCAACTGTTGTTTAGTAAGTGTAGTTTACATTTTTACAGCTCCTGTGGTAGACCCAGAAATGAGCAGTGAACATGCATTCATTTGTGAAGTTACAAAGCTGAAGAAAGCAAATGTACAGTTCGTTGAAAAATTGTTTGCTCTCTCCTACAATGTTTTGCATAGTTTCCCCACTTTAATGTTGACAACAGCCTAAGTAAACATGAAATGCCGTTTTTAAATGTTGATTTGATGTATTATAAGAAAAAAAGAAAAACTATCAAAGCTACTGGACCCTGTGTGAAAAAGTACTTGACACCCTTGTAAATAAATCATGAATTTACTGTGGCTAATCACATTTTTCAGGTAATTTTCATTGACCGCACCCAAACCTGATTACCTCTAGACATGCTCGATCAAGAACTCACCTAAATAGTAACCTGTGTGACAAAATGAAATTGACCTAAAGAGCTAAAAAAATTTAAAAAAAAAGCTGCCACGATCCCAAACAAATCGACAACAGATGAGAAATAAAGTAATTGACTTCTAACAGTCTGGAAAGGGTTACAAAGTCATTCCTAAAGTTTTTGGACTCCAGCAAATCACGGTTAGGGCCATTATTCCCAATTTGAGAAAACATGCAACAGAGGTCAAGAGTAGGCCAAGTGAGGTCAAGAGTAGCCAACCTACTGAAATAACCCCAAGAGAATCGCGACAATTCATCCAGGACGTCACAAAGGAACCCAGGAGAACATCTGAAGAACTGTTGTCCTCCCTTGCCTCAGTTAAATTCAGTATTTAACAATGAGGAAGAGACTTGGCAAAAATGACATAGAGTTCCAACTGCTGACCAAAAAAAGAAAATAAAGGCTCATCTTTTGCAAATCACATCTGAATATTTTATGTACCGACACAACAAAAGCGAAACTGTTTGGAAGGTATGTGTCTCGCTACATCTGGTGTAAAAATACAGGGGCTGCTTTGTTACTTCAGGACCTGGATGACTTACTGTGATTGTCGGAACCATGAATCCTGCTCGTCATCAGGTCATCTGTTTTGTGACCTCAAGCTGAAGTGCCCTTGGGCTCCGCATCACGATAAAAATGGAAAACAACAAGTTAACTTCTGAATGGCTTAACAAACAAAATTAAAATTTGGAATGGCCAAGTTGAAATCCAGACTTGAATCTGATTGAAATGCTTTGATATAACTTTTTAAAAACCTGTTTATGCTCGAAAATCCTGCGAGAGTGCCAAAATATCTCCACAGAGATGTGAAAGACTCACTGGTAGTTATAGAAAACACTTGATTTGGGATATCGCTGCTGAGGGTGACCTTAGAGTGCCGGAGGAGGCAATCAATTTTTCACACAGGGCCCCCCCAAAAAAAACAACCTTAATTTAAATACTGCAATCCGTGTTTACTTGTGTTGTCTTTGAGTAATATTTATATGTGTTTGATGTTGGGGAAACATGCAAAAAATTAAGAGATCAGCATGGTACAAGTGTATATGTTAGATATCTCGGAAAAATAGGCACACGACAGTGACATTTGTTTTGGTCCACTAAACAGTGGTAGATAGATACACAGCCATATTCAATTAGTAATTTTAGTATATTTGAATTATTATTGTATCCCAGTAGGGGTAGGAGCTGCATTACAAACAGTGCCTCTGCTTCACAAGCAAAGCTGCTTTTCTATGAACATCACTTTCTTGTTGTAAACATTAATATCAATGTTACCTTCTATTCAGTCCCAAAAATATTTGGAGGATGGCCAGTGAGATATAATGTTGATACAGTGTGCTGCATCCATGAATGATTTTTGGATTTTAATTTATTGTACACTATCACTGAGGGTAAATCCTCTTGGGAGTGAAAGTAACATTTACGAATGTCTTAAGAAGAGGTAAGTTCATCCAAAACATCTGATGCAAAATATCCACAAATGTGTAATCATCAGCTTTTGAACAAGAATATTCCGATCGACGTTTTCTTCTGATAACCATGATATCTGCCAATCTCTAAAAAAATATTTCTTATTCAAAAGATGTGGAGGATATCAAGTTCGTCATCAACTTTGACTATCCCAATTCCTCGGAAGATTATGTCCACCGTATTGGACGTACAGCCCGTAGTACCAACAAGGGCACTGCCTACACCTTCTTCACTCCTGGGAACGCACGGCAGGCCCGCGACCTTGTCCGGGTTTTGCAGGAGGCGAATCAGGCCATCAACCCTAAACTGCTTCAGATGGTGGATTCGGGTCTCGGAAGAGGAAGTGGTAAATATCGCCAGATTTTTAAAAAAAAAAAATTGTGTGGAGAAATATTTGTTTTGGTGCACTGTTGCCCAACTTTTATTGAGACATTTGTCTTGAAGCAAAACGAAGTCTACTACTTGGCTGCAACTCGCCATGTTAACTAGTTTGCGGTACAACACAGGTGTCCTGTGACTCCCTGTGGATCTAAAAAATAATAATATATTAGAAATTAATATTACACCTATAGCACCTTTGTTTTTAGAAGAAAAAAAATAACTAGAAAAAAAAATTATTACATGAATGAATGATTTAGGTACATGTTTAGGTTTTCAGAAAAAAAGGTCGATGAAAGTTTTAATTATTTCATAAAAATGTCCAAAAAGGAAGATGAAAAGTAGAAAATAACCACTATCAAATGTCAAAAAAACAAAAGAAGAAATCCTGAAAATTCCCATAAATTGTCTACAAAAAAAGTCAGAAAATTGATTTAAGAAAAGGTAGGAAAGAAAATGTTCAAATGGAACCATAAAATGTCAAAATAAGGAGGAAATCCCCCTAAATTAACATAAAATGTACACACAATTGCCAAAAATGTCAGAAACTTGATAGCAAAAAAAAGGCAGGAAAAATTAAAAAAAACATACATTTTCCAGAAAAGGAAGAGCGGCAGAATCTTACCATAATATTTTAATAAAATTGTCAAACATGTAAGAACATTTGACAGAAAGGCAGAAAAGAAAAAAAAATCCAAACACGGAAGACAAAAGGGAAAATAAAATAATGTCAAACTACTGGATGCTGCATATTTTTCTGTTATATTGCAGCTCTAATGAGCTCTTGGCTCCTCATTACACACTGTTTCGTACATCACAATATTCAAATGTTTAGTGGCTCCAGACAGATTTTGTGTTATTTGGGACAGCATTGAGCACGATTAATCAGCAAATTTAAAACTGTACCACTTTCCTGTTTTTACTCACAGGTGGCAGAATGCGTTACCGTGGCAGCAGCTCCAACAATCCCAATACCATGTACCAGGATGAGTGTCAAGGCCGCATGCGTCCCGGTAGCAGAGACGGCCGCTCTAGCTACAGCCGCAACAATGACCACCCCTCATCCTCCTACGGTGACCGGAACAGAGACCGGAGCAGGAGCAGCCACAGTTTGTCGGATCAGTACCAGGGCTACAGAGGCAGCCACAACTCCGCCGCTAGTGGAGGCCCGTCTCCTAGCGGCGGAGGGACGGATCACTCGAGTCATCTTCAGGGTCAGTTTGCCCAGCCTCCTCCTTCATCTGGGCCGCCAGCTGGGCCACAGCCTCTCATGTCTCAGCCCCCGTTAATGGGATTCGTGGGGCAACCAGTTCAACCCAGTTTCCAGTTTAACCCTCCTCCTTCCGGCCCTTCTCCTCGCTAGTAGTAATATCTCCATCCTTCCATCCTTTTTTTAGACCACTTGTCCATATTGGGGTTGCGGGTGAACTGGCATTGAGCAACAAGTGGGGTGCACCCTGGACTGGTGGCGAGCCAATCGTAGTAGTGAAATGATTTGGACTATTTGTTCAAAGTTTGTATTGATCCACCTTAGTGAAATTGTACAAACATTTACACCACTCATTGCAATATGCATATATTATATATATATTTTTTTTAAGTAGTTTTGAGTACTTTTGGTATTTTGTACCATCTTAACTCTCGGACAGACCCAGTTTTTTCAGTCTCGCTTAAAACATTAAGAGTAGGAGACATGTTTTCACAATGATAAGGTGAGGTTTGTAAATCCAGTGCCATGCCAGAATTCTTCTTATTGAAAAGGGGATAGGGTGTTTGGCTAGCAACCATTAATTACATGTACAGTGTTCCCTCACTTTTCAGTGAATTTCGGTCGTAGTAGCGGTCGTTAAAAAAAAACAAAAAAAGTTCCAGCCCCCCTTCAATAACGCTAATACTGTCTGTCATCTTAACGTGCTCTTCTTGCAGAGTTTCTTAATATGCAATGGAAGGGATGCGGCGCTGCGGAAGGTTTCCACAAGCGTTCTATTTTTTTCCGGACGCCGTATGCGGATTTTCATGACGCTGAAGAAATTACACGAGCCGGACAGGAAGTCGAGCGTCGGCATCAAGGTAGAACCGGTATATTTCAAAATAAAACAGTTTGCAAACTCAATTTTTTGGGGAGGGAAGCTAGCTAACTACACAGCATCGCATGAGTCGGACATTTAAGACAAAAAGACGAGCTGAGAATAAATTAAACATGACAAAATAACACTATTTAAACACAAAACGTACTTACCCATGTCCAAAAGCATATCGATGTGACAACAGGCAAGTGTGGCTATTGTTTACCAATAGGACTCTATAGACACGGTTGTTATCGCGTGAACTGAACTCACCAGCGTGAACCCTCGTGATCTTGTCTGTCAGGAGCAGATTTCCAGGTACGGACAGCTCACGCAACGTACTTGGTGTGAATTGCAGCCCGTGCGGATGCCGCACAGAAAACGCACCGCGTCCGTTCCGCAGTCAGTGTGAATTGGGCGTAAGAACAAGTAAAATCAACTCAACTTTTCAACTCAAGTAAACTTTTTGTTTTTTTTTTTACTCATGATGCACGTTTCTTAATTATTACCAAATATTCTATATTTTGATTAAAAGATAATAGATTGTATTGAATGAAAGAAATAGATGTTTATATTTACTCAAATATTACAAAAAGGACACAAATAGTAGCATAAATAAAGAATGTTATGGGGTACAGTACTCACTATTGAAAGTGGGGGGATAAATATCCGCGATAGAGGAAATCTGCAATAAGTGAACCGCGTAGTAGCGAGGGACCACTGTATGCCATTACAACATTCATGCATATGCAGGAGTTGGGTGTCGATGCTTTATTTAGCCTGGGTGGAGGTTTGCCCTCTTGCTGAGTGCAGTCCAAGTTTAAATGAATTTGGATCAGTGGACACCTAAAAAGGGAAAATGAATTCAAATCTCAGGGATCATTTCTACTATAGTTGTATTTTATTTAGAAGATGTAGTCATGTAACACCTGTTATATAAAGTGGAGTTTTTAAATAATGATTTTGGCCCATGTAGGGCTGTTGTCCTCGACCACCAGGCTACAGACAAGAGATATCTCTTGAACATTCTTTTAATTGTCTCTCATATCTACCAAAGTTAGCACACCACTTATTCACAGTAATACAATATTTTTAGTTTTTATATATATTATATAACATTTTGTGTGGGTGTATACACTATTGTATTATTTTCTTAACTTGGGCAGTGAATCAGAAGTCACCTTCACAGTCACATTCAAACTTGGCTGCCCTGTGTAGTTATGGACTGTGCATCCATATCTTGAATCGCGTAGGCTACTTATTGCCTTTGATTAGCGCATTCCATTTTATCATATTTTTGAATAATCATTTATATAATATGATGATTTGATTCAAGCTCTGCACACACTGATGTGTTTTCACTCTTTAGGGATAACTGGAATTCTGATCTTGTTGGGCCTCACAATAGTAGGACTGTTTGGGTTTGGGACAATGTCCAGGTGAGGTCAGTATATCTGCCTGTGAAATGTTGGATGCCAAATTTAGTGTAAAACTGTCAAAAATGTGCATGTGCCTGTGCAATGTTTGAATGACCGTTATTGTATTGCGTGAAATTGTTACAAAAGATGACCTTTAACAAGCTTAATGTTAGGATGCAGTCACATTAGCACTCAACAAATACAGAAAATTATGTCTCAGACCTCGTAGATTAGCACATTAAAAGTAGTTAAGAATCTTAGTCGACAAGAATCCAATCTGCCTTCAGTATCATTCTTTATTTAAATACTTGTATAATTAAATTGGCATAGGCATATGCTGCAAGTTACTCAAATCAATGTATAATTTTGATGTGGCCATGAACATATTACATTACACAACTTAGACAAAGGAAACAATGACTTGAATCTCAGGCACATGTGGTAGAATCTGATCAGGTGTCAGTGGTGTCATTTTAGGACTTGTGCTGTCCCTTTTTGGGTCAGACAAACGTCAAGAAAGGCAGCAAAAAGAGCGAAGGCAACATCCTGTCAAAATGACATTTCACGTGCAAAATTGAAGTGAATGTAAAGTGATGTATGAAATAAAATAAAAAAAATGGAGTGAAATCAAATTTTGTGCCACTTGTTTGTGAATCAGAAATGCTGACAAAAAGTCAACCTTTGTTTAAAAAAAAATGTACAAGGTCGTCAACAATAATGTGTCACAGCACATAATACGATGTTAATACACATGTACCGGTCATATATTTAGGTACACCTGCATAATCTAACAAACACTACTTTGATATTTAAAAGTGTTTTTAAGATTTTACAACAATCAGTATGATGTGCAGTTTATCAATACTACATACAACCATAAATTACAATCTCATGAAACATTACAGTGTCAGCAAAACAGTAAAATCGTCTTCGTTACAGCTTTTGTATTATATATTTATTTTATTTCCCTTTTTATATATATTATATAGGCTCTCATGGAAAGTGTGCAAGGGACCGTGAAGTGTCTTGTGAATATGGTGGCAATTCATCAGACTAGACAATGTAATCATGTCAGCATCTAATTTGTTTTTGCTGTCAAAACACACACACGCAGCTACATTTTACTCTAGCTTTGATTTCTCAACCACTGAGGTAGTGCTTGCCTGAGTGAGTACCCAGTTGTTTTGCTGTGTAACTGCACATGTGATTCAAACACTCATGAGCATATGAGCTACTTCATTTTTCTACCCATACCAAAGGTCATACCACAAGTGGAAAAAAATAAGCAAATGCAAACATAAATTTTTTAGAAAAAGAGCAGCTTCTCCAAAATGTCTCTGGATTGAATGGATGAAGTTTCAATGTGGCAGCAGCTCGTTGGATGAAGAAAAAGGCACGAGTAGAAAGTACAAGAACATGGATGAAACAATCAGGAAGGCACCAGGTAGAACATTTCCTATAATGAAGAGGCACTTTTGCCTCAAAGCAGATACATCTTTAGGGAAGCAAGAATCAGATGACAGACAGCAAGGTAGTCCTTTCTCACTTAAGACTTCCCCAAGTGCTTGGAGGGGGGAACTTGTCCACATCACCCGATTCATCATAAGAGTTGTCTCCCAGGTTGAAGGTCAATTTGTACCGCAAACGCACCTTTTCCTGAAACGTGACAATATCAGTCTAGAATTATAGTACACAACTAAATAACTATTACAGTTAAGCGAAAATCGAGCATTATATTTTTAAAGGGGTAGTCAACCCCCCAAAAAATTCTTTACAATAATACATGTAGCCACAGTAGTCCAAACACGGTATTCTGATTTGATATTGTGTATGTGTAATATGAGTTAAGCAGCAAAAATCCACCAGTTGTTATCCATCTCAGGCGACGGCCATTTTGTCATTTGCTGTCGACTGAAAATGACATCACAGTTGCTCAGTCCTGCCCGGCGTCATGGCTGGATTGGAAGCTGTTTTGGGGACGCCAGCCTTTTATGCTTCCTATATTGATCTGTCGTCATTCAATACAACCAATCCAATCAGCGAATGAAGGCAACTGCTAGCCAATCGCAGATACACGGGGGAGGGCCACAGAGTCATTCATTTGGACAAGCACTAATGTCGAGCTGAACACTGAAGCAATCATTCATAGTAGGAGGGTTCGCTACAGCAGCTAGGGCGTGAAACCGGGCAGGTTCTACTCATCCACATGGCGGAAACCTGAGTGATAACGACAACAACAGCGAGGTCCACGTTAAAACGCTAGCCTTTATGATGCTCCTTATGCTCTTTAGCTGCTGTAGTTTTGAATGTTTACTTCACTGCTAAACTTGACATCAGCGCTCATGTTTACCCGTGCATTATGTTTATGCTGAAGCATAACTTCTGAGTTGAATAAATGTGCACAGAACTACACCGTTGTTTTTAGATGAACTGCCACTTTAACGTGACCTCAAATTTAGGTTGAAGAAGTGTGCCCCTAAAATAATAATAATAATAATAATAATGCCCCCTGTTGCTGAAGGTTGAGGTAACGACCAATCATGGCTCAGCCTCAGAAAACAGGTGAGTCATGATTGGCTGTTACCTCAGCCCTGACCAACTGATGTTATCTTCAGTCGACAGCAAGTGACAAAATGGCCGCCACCTGAGATGGTGTTTAGACTAGTGAGGGCACATAGAACATTATTGTTAAGACATTTTTTGGGTTGACTTCCCTTTCAAAAGATTTGATCCAAATAGAAAGGATATTTATTTCTGCATGTGTCTATGCAACTAAGGATTCTTTAAATTGCACTCAGCTATGGATGGACGTAGTTGACAAAAGCAAACCTTGTGAGGGTTCGCCAGTAGCAGAATCTGTGTGATGGCAGCCGGAGGCAGGATGGGATTGAATGCTGGGAGTTCGCTACTAGAAGGTGGCTGCAGTTTCACTTTCATCACCTAGGCATGGACACATGGACACCTTATGTTTATCTGAGCATAAAAACAAACTTTAGATGCCAAGAACTACATGAACACACCTTGGGCACAGCTGCCTGAAACCGGATGTTAGTGACAGGAGTGGGTGCTGAGGACAACATGGAGATGATCACCACCAGCACGTCCGGCCGTGACGGCAGACAGTCACGGGCGAAAGTGAACAAGACCCTCAGGCTGTGTTTGTCAAATACAGTCACTGGTAGCAAGCTGCCTAAAACAAATACAAAAATGATGTTAAATCCGGAAACATGTCCGAGGGCTAGCAGCTTCAACTTACTGGGACGGATTAATTCCAGTGGCACTGTAACATCAGATAAGGAGAGGTCACAGGAGCCAGCAGCTGGCATCAAGCTCTTGTCTACAGATGGACATGTAGGATTGAAGTGGAGAATGTCGGGTTGTTCGGGGACTGACGAGGATGCAGGAGTTGCACTGGATGACGTTAAAGTTGGCGCATGACCAGAGTTAGAGTTGGCCTTGGTCTGCAGCTCTCGTAAACTGACTCTGGACGGAGGTTGGAGTTTATCCCTGCGTGTTAACATCGACAATCAGAAGAAGGAAATAATGTTGATATATTTACAAGATTGACTTGAGAATCACTATATGAACATTAGCATTGGGACACTTGGACTTTATATTTACAGGATTTCCATTTTCTATAAGATTTTGTGTGTCTGCTGGTAGGTTTGTTGAACCAGAGGAATAAAGATAAAAGTTAATCTCTGTTCCCTCAATGTTGGAACTAAGAGGTGTGTCTCATTTCTTTTGTCCACATAGTGTGTGGTTGAACAATTTATATAATAAGATGGTACGGTTATTGTAATTATTTGTTACAAATCTTCCACCAGGGAATCCCACAGAGTGGTTCTCACCATTTGACCTGCTGGTCCTTAGGAGGGAGGGACTGCTGTATTAATGTCTTCCCCAGCAGGTTGAGCTCATCCATTCCCTTGCGTGCCGCTGGTACAGCCTGTGAAGCTTGGGGTACGTCCAAGCACTGCTTTGAAGCTGGGACTGTTGGAGCAGAGAATTCTGGAATGGCAGAAGACTGATGGAGAAGAAAAAACAAAGGTACACTTTTTTTTTATATATAAACAACCTACATTTTAGTTGTTGTCAAGCGTCGCTTTAACTTTCATTCAGGACATGTACTGTACATATGCAAATGTAAATATACACTGATCCTTTGACATGCAAGTTTAATTTCCTCAGTATACTCATTAAACCCCAGCTATTCGCAGGGGGTAAGGACCGAGCCAGGCCACCTTTGGCAAATCTCCGCAAATAATTGATAACTACGAGTAAATCTACAAAATATGTGACAACAGGTGACCATGCCTCTTTCATTTTAAATATTGTGTTGAAATAAGTATGTATCTATATTTTGCTCTATACTATAAATAATATACTGGTATCACTTGTCTATAAAATTGTTTTAAGTACACATCTGCAGAGACGCTAATGCTCCTTGTGTACTCTCTGAAAATGACAGCACCACTGCCACCTACTGTAGTGGATGTGCAATTACAATTTATTCTAAAAAAAACACAAAAACAAAACAAAAACGTTCCCTGGAGTCACATTCACTCCCTCTGGCATCACATCATGCCCCTCTAGGCACACCCCACTCCCATTTGAGAAGGACTGGGTTATACGACCACCTGCTGCATTGCCATGTACATGACACTCAATATTACTTCTTTTTTTTCTTACATTTCTTTTTAACGATTCCTGTGTAGCCAAAGCCTCAAGCAGTTCAAGTGATGTGTTTCAACTAACTTATGAACTTGTATTAAATCCCACCTGTAAAGTGTTCTGAAGCTCACAAGATTCTGTGATGTTTAGTCCTGGGAGATCAGAAACAATGAACAACAATTAAAGGTGACGCATTAGCTGTTAAATATTATATATAGATACAAAAAAAAAAAAGGTTCAGATGGAGCCCATTGTGTACTGACTCAACATTGTGGGTTGCAGACAGCTATTTAACAGCAGGTCCAAGTCGATGGAAATAAGACAAAACTGCTGTGCAAACAAAGCTGACTCAACCCATTTTTTCGTTTTTCGGCCAGCATCTCAGTTTGAGGTTTTTACACGCTAGCTGAGAAATTTGTGCTTACCCAGCGACATGAGCTCATCAACCAGGAGACTGCTGCCAATGTTCTCAGACAGGGCATCTATGTTGGAGGCTTCTGCGTTTAATGGAGACGTGTTGGCTGGTGCACTCAGTCCTGTCAGTTCCAGTAAAGTGGGGCTACTGTTTTGCTCTTTGAATCAAAAACAACGTGCAACGTTTGAGATGATCTGGCGGCAAAATCGATGTAGTGACCAACGCACATATCTTCGACCCTACCTGTGTGTGGAGGTGTGTTTTCACAGGCATTCGTCACCTTCTCACCCTTCACCTGCTGCCTGTAGATGTTAATCACCTGCGTCAAGCTATCATTGGCCTGTAAGATATCCGCTGGAAGCACAAAACCTATTTATGAGCCCAAATGTTGTCATCTAAACAGTAGGGCTTGACCAATTAAACGGTTATAGTGTCCCATTTAGGGCCCTTTCCGTTTCATTCCCTCAGCATTTTAGTTCCCTTACCTAATGCTTCATCATTGTCCTCTGTATCACTGGCTAACCTGAACAGTGTGGGTCTCATTTTTTCACAGCGCTGGTAAAGATTCTGTTAAGACAAGACAGATGTTAAATAAAACCAAGGCCTCACCTCCAGCATTTGTGTGAATCTGCAGCTGAGGCGTGTATTCATCTGCACAGCCTTTATAACCTTAATGAGCTCCCGATTGCTCTGTGAGCTGCCCTCTTCGCTGTAATCTTCCAGTAGCTTACTCAGCAGGCTCACGCTCTCTTTTACCTCCTGGATGGCGTTTATCCGCTTTGAAACCTTCTCATCGCGCTTCTGGTCCTAGAAAAAAAAATCAATTTGGTTATCATGACCATTCAAAATGCATACAAAATGACTGCACTTTGTTATGGTTCAGTTCAATGATAGCTTATTTAAATCAAACCAATGTTTTAATTTATGCATTTCAATTTTGACAACCTGTAAAAGCTGCTGCAAGTCCTCCCCAGAACATCAAATATTTGTGTCATCATGTTATGCTATGCTGGGCCACACTGAGCATAACTAAGAGCAAGAAGATGAGGTAATAACAATTGGTGTTGCCACAGAGAAGAGATTAAAAAAGGCCTGTGAGTAGTGAGTGGTGTATCAAAAATTGATTTGAATCAGAAAATCAGTTTTGATTTAAAATATGTGAATGCATTGAATCAAACAGAATTGTTCCAAAATATATTGAGATACATATCGAATCGTCTTTTATTGTAGAGCTATGTCATTGAAGGAAATGCCAAATTTACATCACTGACAAGTTCATTCATCTGTATGTAAAATAAAAAGAAACTCACATTGAATCAAATCGCAATCCTACTGAATCAAATCATTCAACTTTTAAATTGAAACGTATTGCACCCCATGTGTCGAGATGTGCATCAAATTGTCTTATATCAGAGACTAAAGATGCCACCAACCTGTGAGAATTGTTGTAGGCTCTAATTGTGATTTGTAAGTTTAGCTGCGCGTGTGTTAAGTAACCGTCTGAATGTTTATAATAACCGTTAACATCTATGCTAATTTCGATTAGCCTATCTATGGCATTGCACATTATATGTGAGCATTAAACTCACGAAGTGTCATTAGATGAAATTATATCGTTTGGTTGGACAATTTGGTGTTTAAATATATAATGTTTACTTCTCTTTTGTTTTTCGTGTCAGTTCTACACTAAATTTCAACCAGTACATAAAAAATAAATAGATTGACGCAAGCAAGCGTCACATCTGTTAGATATTATTAACATTTAAATTCTTTATTTCATATATTAACCATTGTTATACATTATTAACATTTTAATTCTTTATATTAACCATGTCGAAATGTTTTATAGATGTGAGATAGTGTTGAACTCAGTATAATTTGACCTTGAACTAAGCTGGAACATATTGTTTGGTCTAAAAAATTATTTCTCAGTGTTCTGTGCGAAAACACACATTTGGTCCTTGAGAACAGAATCTGCTTCGAACACACACACCCCTGAATCTGTTAGCGCCATCGCTCACGGAAAAGTACCCAGAGAGTACGTTTTGTCTACAAATGAAAGAGAGGCGGTCGGTTTAACTATAAGAAGCCATCTTCCCCGCGGAAGAGACACATTCGACACTCTGAAATTCCACCTGTTACGTGATGTTTGGAGTCTGTCACGATGTCCAGAGATCTCTGTTTTTTTTATTAAATCATTTTTGCAAAGGTGTTTTTTCTTACATTAAATCTGTCTTCATATTTTTGGAACACGCAAAGACGACAAATAAATTTATTCCTCTTCACATCTTATAAGAAAGACCGTGCGAGTGTCTTCATTTCTTCCAATTGACATTCTTTAAATCTCCCAACACTTGACAGCTACAGAGTAACAACGTGCACTAATAAATACGATGGTGTGTTTTCATATTTTAAATGTTTTTGTAGTGTGTGGAAGGGATAAAACTTTATTTAAAAAAATGACATAGTCTCTTGTATTGCAGATTTTACCCTGTCATGTGGGTGGGTCTGGAAAATAATCCATTGCGACAAACAGATGTTTACTGTGTCTCAAAGAGATACGTGTGTGGCCTCATGCTGTACACCGCGGGAGGTAATAAGGCAACAAATGATTCACCTCCTGGACCATTTCCTTAATGAGCTTGTTTGCAGCTCTTAGATCTTCGGGGCGAGTGCTGTTCAATAAGCGAGAAAGCGTCTAAAAAAAACAAAAACATTACAGACTGGTCAAAAGTATCCTTGCTCGATGGTTCTTCATAATCAGGCATATAAGTATACATACCTTCGACTTCTCTTCATCCTCAAAGATGGTGCTTTTAGTTCTAGGTGGAGGGGTTGGGAAGGACACATTATCGTTTGTATCCTGCTTGACAATACCTGGAAGAGAGACACATATCAACCATAGTTGAATAAACATTTCGTCATCAGCAGGGATCCTGTTTAAACGACCTGGGGCAAGTGGGTTGTTACTTATGACATTATACATACATTGTAGGGGTTATTTAACGTGCTCAGTGATACTCCCCTCCATACTTTGTGGATTTGGTGTCATTGTATTGCTAACTGTTCCTCACACAACATTAAAAAGTTAAATGTAACACCGTTGCAGTCCGAATGAACGTCCATTTGAACTAACAGCTGCCTTCACTGCAGACATTATAAAAAGCAGACAAAGATATTTGTTTAGGCAGGCATTCCTGTAGGACTAGATATTTTTTTTTTTTACTTTACAGTAAGACAATGCAGGCAGGCAGTGCGATAAGTGCTACGTAAATAAAATTGACTCACTTGCTTATATTATTAGCAATCACTAGGAGCAATGGTATCATGCTTGTTGCTCAGCATGTGCCAAAAGGGAAAACAGATATGAAAACATCCAAGGGGAAATATGGCTTCTTAAATAAACACTTTCAACTTGGTTAATGATATTCTCAAACGCCTGATGGACTCACTCTGTTTCTTCAAAATCCGATAGGCATCAGCTATCTTAGTCTCATCTGGAAGTGTCACTGTCCAGCTGAACATCATTTCTTGAACCTTCGTCTTGACTCGCTCAGGGGCACGGATACCTAAGTACTATGAAAGAGATATTGAGGAAGATTTTTTTTTCTTCAGAAAATGCAAACAAACGATAAAATTGTAATATTACTGTTGAAGAATTTAGCAACAGACTTGCGGCATAATGAAAGCTGTCCAGCATGTGTTTGAACCAGTAGTTTTGAACCTTATTGGAGGCACTGAAACCCACCAGTTTCCTTTGCGCATTCACCAAACCCTTCTTTATTGAAAATTAAATATATATATTTCTTCCTAAATTCAACACAAAGGGTTTTTACTGGTGAGGGAGGGTAGCCTTTTCAGCAAATCTGTCTCTTTTCACCTTGAAATCAACAAGAATTGTGTTATTGTCCCCATTCCCATGCATCTTAGGGTACAATGAAAACAGTACTTTCTTTTTTTTTTGCCTGACAGTGAGCATGAAGAGATTCAAATAATAAAAAAAAAATCACATGACATACCATCACAACAGTCACAAGTCGATTTACTAAGCGCACCAAATTTCCTGCAGCACAGATAGGCCAAGCAATGTTGCATGATCACCTACAGCCAATGATGACCAAGCGGGGCCATGTCATCACGAATCATACGTGGGTGTGTATCTTGACCTCCACAGAAATTCACCATTAAACGGCTGTTTACACATCTCATAGCATACAGTAAACTAGATATTTGTTTTCTGTAAATACAAGGTTAAGTTTGGTTGAACCTGCAACTGAAAACACTGTAATGTGCATTTTAGTGGCAGTTTCCCTTTCCTGTTGATATTGTCATTGATTTACTGTGGAAGACTAACTGAAGTGATAAACAGCAGTAATCGTTACCTTAGGTGAGACCACTTTAATGAGCTCATTGAGAAAACGGAACTTTCCAACTTCATTGTGAAACCGCTTGCCACAATTCTTCACGCAGGATTCCAGAACCTGGAGACAACAACAAAACCTACTTGTAGAGATTGTGTTGAAATAACAAAAGTAGGTAAAGTCAATACCGTAAGCAAGACCTTACCAGTAGTGCCTGCATGGCCTCCCATTCCTGAGGAGACTGGATTTTGTGGGCCAGGAGTCTGGTTGCAAGCTGGGGACTGATTTTTAAAAACATACAGGTGGTAAATTATGGATTAAAATAAAATTTAGTACAATCAACATAAAAAAGATCAGGCATGTATCATTGTGATGAGTTTATGGAGCGCATGATTTTACAAAGCAAAACCTGTAGAAGCGTTGAAATTGTGAGGAGAATTTGCACAACGGTTTGCGATACTTGGAAAATGCTGTACGTATGCAAATGGTTAAAATGCTCACCCGTCAGGTTCATTGTCGAGAAGCTCACAAAACGCTTTGATATTTTGCCAATCGGCGTCCTTATTCAAAGGACTGGTGGCCTTATCTGTAGGAGGCAGATTTCTTTCAGACGTTAGTTATTCTAAGACAAACACCTTGTTTTTTTAATTACGAATGACAGTGATTTCTCGTGACGGTTTTCAAAGGATCAAAGTGAAATTGCAACGTTGTACGCGTCTATTTGTGATTCATTAATTCAAGTGACTATATGACATTTGGGTTAAGGCAGCTTCATTTTTTTAAATTAAATTAGTATTCAGACTTCCACATTTGTTTTGCGACCTATTTTTAAGTGCGCGTTCTATAGTATGTAAGTCTGTAAACGTGGAAAACATGCAGATAAAATGACACATTGATTAAGAAATCTTTCCCAACACTGTTTACTCTCCAAACGTTTTTTGATGGCACTTATTCTTGAGTCGAAAGGAACCATTATTAATAAAGCCACAATCGAAAGCAACAAATCAGGACTGGCTATCGTAAATACACTATCTTGATACGTTTATAAACGTACATTATCTTTAATATTACTTACTGATACGCGACTGGAGGGTGTTCTCTTCCGGCGGCGCTTCTGCCATCTTCTGGGAATTCCAAACAAGGGGTTAGATCTCGCGTTGTTTTGTAATATCGCGGGATTATCCAATGGACGTCTAGTTTCTCCATAGCGCCCCCGGTGGGGCGCGGCGCGGTATCAAACATCAGTGACATTGTGGAGGTTAAAGGGTTGCCAACGCTTCAGTCCAAGCAAGCGAGGATGGATTGACATCGGCGACAAGATTCTGTGCTCGACTGGGGCGATTTTTAACAACGTTGCGTAGGAATAACAATTGACTTTTTTTCTCTCTCAAAGCGATAACCGCCACTGCGGTACAGCCAAACCAAGCCCCCTCAAAAAAAGAAAAAAAAAGAAAAAGCGTGTTGCGGTCCACACCTAACACTACGAGGAAGCTGATACATCTGCTTGGATTGGAATTGAATTATCTTTCCTCGGTTCTGCCCAAAGTCGTGATTTTAAAGAAACATTGTAGTGTACTGCCTGGGACGCTGCTAGCTTGCTAGCAAAGTTGGCCGCTGTAAGAACTTTACTGTAAGCTTGGAGCTAGCAACTAACTTGGGATATCAGCTGTGTCCTTCCATCTGTCTGCTTGAAATTAAAATCCAGTGAAGATATCATCACGGAGGTCAGAATTTTGTTACTAAAATGCAATTCTATTTAGAAAAAGTTGGCTAATATTTGGCTGGCTCCCGCGGTGTCGCATTGGTAGTTAAAAGTGACGTATCGGCGCTCCCGTCGCCCCTCGGCGAAACTCTTCTGATGACTGACGCCGCCTGGAACACTACCGCACGATGATGGGATCTCTGAAGGCTCTTCAGGAGTGGTGTCGGATACAGTGTGAAAATTATCACGATGTGGAAATCAAGGACATGTCGACGTCCTTTCGGGACGGCTTGGCATTTTGTGCCATCATACATCGCTACAGGCCAGAGTTGATGTAAGTACACTTCCCAGTGGTTGTGGAAATGTGATACTATGGAATTAAGTGCCGTACTAACCAACAAATTCTGCGCCAGAAGCTCGTGCCAAATAGTTAAGGCAGTTCACCTCAAAGTTGTGATATTACCAATTCGAATCTCGTTCTCTACATTTAAAAATAATACAATTTTTTTAATACAATTTCTTGAAAACAGCCCATATGCTCTCATGTTAGGGGCTAGGGTGAGGCTGGTAATGCCGATAGCAGCCTATCTTCGGAGGCAAAACAAAATGAAAACTTTGTGAAAGAAGACAGAAGGCGAGGCAGGAACCATGCCCACCCCAGTGCATGATTTGGTCCGGCGATTAACCAATCAGATCCGTTCACGGCAAATTCGCTTGTACACAGTACACATAATTTTGTTCATGCTGAGATGATGGTGATGCTCCGGCAAAATAACCAATAAATCAACTTATCGCTATGCAGGTTTCGTACGATATACCATATCATAGCAGTTAACATCCCGAAATATCATAGCCAACCACAGAAATATATATATTTTTTTAATTAATTAATTAATTTATTTATTTTATTAGGCATGGCACGAGCGAGTACCGATACCAGGTATCAAGTCCGGCCGATATCTTGCCTAATTTCAAGGAATCTGTACTCGCAACGGGATAGGCAGCCCTCTTGTGACTGTTTTACATTAAAATCATGAACTGCAAATTAGAAGAATATAAAATTGCCATTCATTTCATGCAGTTTTAGGGGATGGATATTTTTTGTTTTTGTGTGTGTTTTTTTATGTATCAAAAGTAGTGGTATCAGTACTTGGTATCGGTAACAGTGACTAGAGACTATTCAAGAGTTGAGTACCGTACTGCTAATAATGATATCTGTCCGGAAAAAAAGTGGTATTAAACATCCTTAGTTTGGTAATGTGAATGTGAGTATAGCATCCATGAGACACCAACATCAACTGTAATACACATTGGGAAAAAGTTCATTGTGCTGTAATTACCACAGCCTAACAAGCATTGTGCTGCGCGGAACAACAACACCACTCTCTGCTTTCATAAACACAAACACACTTTAGATAGAATATAAAAACACTGTGTTGTGTGTGTTTGTCCTAGCGGGCCCTTTCCACATCCGACGTATTTGATTTGTTGGAACAGGAGACATTGACATTGAGTCATAGTGTTAAAGATGACTCCATTAATAATCCTAGCAAGTCTATTCAGCAGTCATGTGCTGTGAACCGGCTCATCTAAATGGAATGTAACCACCACTTAATCACTTCTGTAACTCTTACATTCAATTATTTGATTAAGTGACCTGCTGTTAGGTCATCGTCCAGTTACAGGCATGGAGTTACCAGGGGTATTGATGATTCAACTGCAGTGAGTATGGGTATAAAAGTTCTATTCCGGGCTGTTATGTGTAAAAATGCATTGCTAATGATGCTTTATGACTGTTCAAATTGAAAGAAAATCAGATCTTTTTCACCCAATACCAATTAGCTGAAAACGACGTGATTGGCCCCACATTTCCAATCCGTTATCAGATCGGCTCAACTCTTATGTTATATAATCCACATGTGAAAATCGAAAAGTGACTTTACTTTACGTGAAAGGTATGGTGTATGCAGCCCATTTAGCAGTTGTTGGGGTATAGTGTGCAAGGTGTTGTTGACAGTAATCCCTCGCCTATTTTGTAAGGGGAAATGGGATGCGGAGGAAGTTTTTCTTCCGTGGTTCAGAAAATGAGAGCACAGAGCAAACTTCCCCTGGATGACTAAATCAATGGAATGGAAAATGTCTGAACTGTGCACAGCAGTAACTCTGCAAGTAGCACAGTTTCTAAGCGCTAAATAGTCATCTTTTGAGCTCTGTCTCTTCCATTTGTGTCCCAGCATGGCTCCCTGTTTGGCCCCCAGTGTGTACAGTAGCTGCAATCACCCAGTGCGGCTCGCTCTGATCCAGACAGACAGCCCGTCAGGGTAATCTGCAGCCAAGGCCTCTGCCTGTCAAACTGGATTTACTTCTCTAATATGGCCATTGTAGTGAGTCTCTGCAGCCACTGCGTTCTCATGGAGTTAGACAGTTGTGGTTAGAAGTTTACGTAAATCATGGACATGATTGTAACATTAGTTTGGGGGTTTTAATTAGGTTTTTTCCAGGGTGAAATTATGTATTCAATTAGTAACAAGAATTGGGTGCACGCGGCACAAGTTCGAAAATAATTTGGGATTATAAATTAGTAAGTAAGTATACATGTGCTTAAATCTATACAAACATCCCCATTAAATGTCAATGTAAGTTTGACCGTTTTCAGGCAAGGGCAAAGAACAGCTAATATTTTGATGACCAGATATATGCATTTAATGATAATTTTAATAATCAATTGAACTGTTAATTATTTTGTCGATGAATGGGATATAAAAAGTTTTAATTTCCATCCATTTATTTAAAAAAGGGACATTATCTCAGGACAGAAATGCACAAACATGCATAAATTATGATTCACTTACTGGTTTGGTCCATAACATTTCAGAAAATAGGCAAAAATATGTTGATCATTGTTTGCAAACATAAAGGCAGATGTTTGCAAAAGTCACATTTTGCTTTCATAGGGGACTCTTGGAAACAGACAATATTTACTGTCCAGAAGATGAAATTCCAAGGATTTGGACCATTTTAAATTCAACAAAGCTTCTATCCAATTAATTGATTATCAAAATATTTATTGATTAGTTAGTTGTTGATTAATCATTGCAAATTTGCGCAAGTAATTTCTTTTTATCCAACTTTGAGGTTTGACTGTCAGCAAGATTATGCCCCCAAAAAATGTTTTTTTTTATTAATATCTTTAAGATTTGTAGTAGGCAGTGGTGGGCCCAAAGGAAATGTACAATTAATTGTACAATAAAATCAAATTTTACTAGGGATCCAGATTTTTTCACTGATCCTTGTGAAAACGTTGTGAATGGCATAATCTAACTTCTTCTGCACATGTACAACAGGTGTCTAGTATGACACACAAAACGATCTCACCCACAGTTTGCCAAAAATAAACTATGGAATGAAGCACAGTCATGGTGGACTGGGTTCACTATCCGTCATCGGTATGAGGGTGTGACACTCCAAAATGATCCTGAACAGATTTGACACAGTTGCAGTGTGTGCTAGACCATCAAGTCCAGCCTTTAAAATGGAGCTGCTGCTTTTTGTGTTTATGCGCTTGGGACCAGCTCTGAATGAACACAGGTCACTTGTGTGAGTTCTTTCAGGGGGTTTGGCCTTGATGGGATTTCCACCTACGTAGTCTCGCAAGCCCTCTCTCTGTGTTTTTCCCTCTTCAGTGTTATTTAAACTTCTACACTCTTTCCAATATGCCTTTGCAAACATGCGGATAAGCACGCTTTCATCCAGGAACACCTCAGATATTTTCCACTTTAAAGCAGGATGTTTACTGAGGAGAACCTGGCTTCCTAACTCCGGGCCCTTTGTAATCATACCACTGCCACTTTTTGTCTTTTGTCCTTTTCCCCCACCCTGTATCATTGAGTTGGGGGTTGCAGTAGCAAACTGTAGCAGTTAAATAGCTTAAATGCTTAGCAGGTCTGTCCATCGTGCCGTTCAGACACCTTTTTTGGAGGTTCTTAACAGAAGTAGGTCACTAAATACAAATCTGCTGTAGTCACTTTTCTCTTTGTAAATTGTCCCATTACACACTTTCTGACAAATTGATGTTGTGTGTGTGTCTGGTTGCAGAGACTTTGGCTCACTGTCTAAAGATGACGTCTATGAGAACAACCGACTGGTAAGTTCATTCTTTGTGTGAGGACGTTTGTTGTAAAAGCATAATACATTTTGAATTTGAGATGATTTGAGAGCCAGTGAGTTATTATATTGTAGTCAGAGGCGCACGTAAGTGGTTCAAGCACACCGCATTCAATTGTGTTACTGTGCATTTACATTACAAGCATTTTGCATTGGTATACAAGTAGTGGCGTGCCATATATGCAGTAGACAGAATCAATTTGACCTCTGCGTATAGGTTTGGACTCCACCGACTTATTGATCACGTCAACGTATCTGCCTCAGTCTGTCTGACCACGAAGCTGGAGGAACGGCGAGGTCAGCTGAGCTCCTAGCTGGTTAAAAACAGTGCTAAATGACCATCCTCCCTTTCCCTGATACTTGTGAAGTACCGTGGGAATTCTGATGTGGCTGGATAGCAAACGTGGCTAATCACTGTCCTGTGACGGTGCAGAGCTGCTCCCAAGTCGCTAATCCTTGCTTCCGTTGCAGCAAATAAGCAACGCTTCTGACAAGTACCGGTACTCTTACCACAAAAAGAGGACAAGAAATGCAAAATTAGATTTTTTTGCACATAAGGGCTGACTATGAAACCAGCACAAACTTAACATATTTTTCTTGTTAAAGAGTTTTCAACCTGTCAGTATACCAAGAGTACATTCAGTGCTGAAATGGGAGTCTCCTCATTGTACGTGTGAGCTCAACTTTGGCAGGGCTTTGCTGCCGCCAACCTCTATTTTAGCCACTGAAAACGTTGGCTAAAGAACCCGAAACAAAATCTGCTGACTAATGAGTGAAAGCAAATCGTTGATTATATCCCTAAGGCTTAGGCGTGAGTAAGTCATTTATGACCGCAAATGAGGAGCGCATGCAACTATTTAAGTTTTTTCCTTTTTTGTTTTAGTTTTCATGAGCTGAACTCCTCTCTGGTTGTCTTTCCCAACAAATCTTGTAAACAAGCAGTCGGCCCATATTCAACCTCTTCATAAGACTGCTGTCACATGTCTTGTCATCATGTAACCACAGTTTATAATGGTTTGGTCCTGCCTTTATGTGTCGTGTACTGGCCTGTGTGTGAGTTTGTATATGTATACACCTGGCCAGTGATGTTAAATATAGCAGGACCTAGCCTCTAATTTCTACTAGGACACTGTGATTGTGTAGGCATGTGGCAAAGGAACAAAACACTAATTTATGACCTGCTGATGGTGATGTGATGTAACACACCAATGGTTTGCGAAGTAGGTTTTAAGTCCAAAGTATTTACTGGTTGTTGGCCAAGAATGAGTTTGCTGTTTGCACGATTGTGTGTGTCCATGATCTGTTTATAGCCCCACTTCAAGGATGATTACAAATGTTTGCTGAAGACAAAAGAGAGACTATGTTGGCAATTTTCTTGTTTTTGCTTTAACATAGGCCTTTGAGGTGGCCGAGGCAGAGCTCGGGATACCCGCACTGTTGGATCCAGAAGACATGGTGTCAATGAAGGTTCCTGACAGGCTCAGTGTCATAACCTATGTCTCCCAGTACTACAACTTCTTCAATAACAAGTCGCAAGGTTAGTACACAAAAGACCCTGAAGGCAATAATAGATTTTCTTGTTCTTCAATTAGGACTGCCAAGATTAGTCGACTAGTCACAACTATGTTGACGACCAAATCCGTCAAAGGCTAATTTAATAGTCAACCCTGTCGTTTTATTTTTTGCTTTTTCTCTCAAAACTGTCTCGCCTCCCACCGCTCCTGCTAATCATCATCTACAGTGCATAACATCATCCAAAGATTCAGAGAATCTGGAACAATCTGTGTGTGTAAGGGTCAAGGACGAAAAATCCTACTGGATGCACATGATCTTCGGGCCCTTAAACGGCACTGCACCGCAAACAGGAATGCTTACTGTAAGGGAAATCATAAAAAGGGCTCAGCAATACTTCCACAATCCACCGTGCCAGCCGTCGTTGCCAGATGAAACTCGACAGTACAAAGAAGAAGCCATTTTTAAAGCAGACCAAGAAGCGCAGGCGTTTCTCTGGGCCAGGGGTTGTTTCAAATGGAGTGTGGCAAAGTGGAAACCTGTTTTGTGGTCAGACCAATCACGATTCGAAGTTCTTTTGTGGAAAACTGGGTCGCTATATCATACTGACTAAAGAGGACAAGGACAAGCCAAGTTGTTATCAGCACTCGGTTTATAAGCCTGCATCTGTGATGGTATAGGGTTGCATTAGTGCATGTGGTATGGGCAGCTTCCACATCTGGAAAGGCAGCATCAATGCAGAGAGGTATATTCAGATTGGAGAACAACATATGCTCCCATCCAGGCATCATCACTTTCAGAGAAGATCTTGCATTTCTCAACACGATAATGCCAGACCACATGCAGTACCAATTACAACATCTTGGCTGCGTAGGAAAAGGATCCGGGTATTGAAATGGCCAGCCTGCAGTCCACTTCTTTCACTTCTAGAGCACATTTGGCGCATCATTAAGGGGAAAGTGCAACAAAGAAAGCCCAAGACAGTTGAACAGTTAGAGAGATGCGTGTTAGACAAGAATGGGACAGCATTCCTATTTCTAAACTTGTCTCCTCGATCCCCAGACGTTTGCAGACTGTTGTAAGAAGAGGGGATGCCTCACAGTGGTGAAAATGGCCTTGTCCCAACTTTTTTTGAAACTTGGTGACACTGTGGAATTTAAAATCAACATAATTTCCCCTTAAAATTAGGCATTTTCTCAGTTTAAACTTTTGACCTGTTCTCTATGCTCTATTCTGAATAAAATATTAAAATTTGGCACTTCCACATAATTGCATTCAGTTTTTATTTACAATTTGTATAGTGTCCCAACTTTTTGGGAATTAGGTTTGTATTTGTCATGAGTTTGAATGTGATTATGAACACAGCCACATCTCCAGTTATGAGTGTGTGCACAGCTGTGCAACCACATTATCTCAGATGTTTAATTTTAGTTCTTGTGAAAAGATTTGTTCCCAATTTGAATTGTAAAAAAAAAAAAAAGCTTAAAATGATTTAACTTGTCCCCCCGCCCCCACAAAAAAAGATACTGAACAAGTGTGTGTAGAGTCTTTATATCAACTGTAAGGGCATGACATACATGCAACCACCACACAGAAAGATCCAAGCTGGGATCTGAACCCAGAATCTGATCTTGTTGTATTTTGTAGGTGGCTGGATAAAGGGCATGTTTGATTTTGATTTACAGAAATGCAACATTTGAGTCCAAATGCTGTACTGTATTGTGAAATGCTATATATAATACTCATCCAGTAGGTGTTTGCTAAATGAGCTCATCGTCTACTCCTACAGCAAACCCTCCCAGCATGAAGAGGCTCGGTTCTGTTAGTCAAAATGAACCTGTCCCGAAAAGGCCTCCAACTCCACTAGAGGACAAAGAGGATGAGTCTGAGGTAAGAAAAAGACTTGAGGAAATTGTGAAAACAAGTTACGATAAGTCAAATAAGGGTCCTCCTCATGCATGTGTTGATTGTGATTTCTCAGGCCAGTTCATTTCTCCTCTAAAACTGCATGCATTACTTTTCAGCTCTAATGTGTCATTTAGTAGATGAATAAGCAAACTCAATCTTTGTCCAATATTTGTGTGTATATATGAGGTTTGAAATAATGTTATGTGCATTTTGTGGGTAAAATTAACTCTGTAAAACACAAAATCCCATCTTTCCTTTTCAGTATATAAATACAGTATGTATTTAATATTTCCGTGTTCTCTGTGAGGGCAACAACAGTCGTAGTCCATAAAGAGAGCCTGTGTATCCTGTCTCTCTTCTCTTTGGCATGCCATCATCTTCTTTCCTTCATCTCACACTCCCATGTACTGGCGTCATCGTTTCTTCAGGTGGAAATCCATTCCACTACCTCTTCGTGTACTCCCCCCTCCCCCAATCTGACCCCCCCTCCACTCTCTGTTCCTGAGCCTAGGCAGTAATGGGTGGTGGGGGGCTAAGAGATGAAAGTAAAACAGATAGGTCAGTCTTTTTTAACCTGCTCTTGTACATAATATAGTGGTGTTGTATTTTCCTAACATTGTGTGTCACGCTTTGGAATAGGTTGCTGCTAACCACTAATATCCTCTACCCCAATTTAAAAACCTTCAAATAATACTGGAAATTTGACCTTCATAATGTAAATTTAAAGCTACCATTACTAACCTAAGTGGTGTGATTATTTTTTATAACTCGTATTAAAATCATTAAGTTAGGATGAGTGTATTTCATATCGATCAAGGGATGTTTTAAATTCAATAAGTGTTGCTTTTATACTTTTGAAATGATAATGCTGTTGGATGAAGCTGAAGATGTTGCAGGAAGTAGATGTAGCAAGGTAAACACAATGAAGAATTCACATCCTCAAATCCTGACTCCATGTTTGATCTTCCCCTCCTTCATTGCTCTGCATCTCAACAACACCCCCCCCCCCCTCTCCCCTGATGTCTCCTCCTTGTCCTTTGCCTGTGAAATACTTGCACTAGCCGGGCCAGACGAAGGTGGCGGGTCTAGAAGTGTCGAAACGCACCACACTCAGCAGCATCTGCACTGCCTGTCAGCAGCACGTCCATCTGGTGCAGCGGTTTTTGGTGGACAGCAAGCTGTACCATCGAAACTGCTTCAGGTGAGCACTGAGCGCCCGTTCTCCTGGATAGATAGTGTCTGTGGGAAATTGGGAGGTCAGAGGTCATTGATATTGGACCAGAGGACTGTCTCACAATGTCTATTCAAGATCATACCGAAGGTATGATGCAATTGAGGTCAGGGCTGTCAAGTTCTTCCGCACTGAACTTTTCCAAACTTGTCTTGGCGGATCCTGCTTTCCTGATGTTTTGCAAAAACTAGGGTTGTCAGCCATCAGGCGATTACAATTTTTAATTGAAATTAATCCTATAATAATTCAATAGTTAACTCACGTGTAATTGCAAATTTTTTATTTGTACTAAATGTACAATAAAATATATTTTTTTTCTTCAATTTTTTCATACTCTTGTTAATATAAAAGTGGAAAAATATTAACCGAATAGAAATGTGGCTGCATCTTTAAGTCATTGATACAGCAATTTCATACTAATTCACAAGATTAAGTTCAAATTAAAAAGATGTACTGTGCTAAAAAACAATAAACGAGTGATATTCATTTGTGTTGGTCATTTTTCTGCCGCTAGATGGCATAATTTGTAAGACGTTGGTGACAGCTCTGCGCATTTTTCTTTTCATATTAAGAGCTATCTAATTTTTAGCATGAAGTAACTTGTGAAATTCCGCACATTTTTAAAATTGTAAAATACAACTTGACCCCAGTCTCCACAAATATGTGCATTACAGTATTATTAATTTTTTTGCTGCTAAATTTTGACATGGACATGTCTGCTGCGTTGCGACTGGAATTTCCCCAATACAGGCTTTCAAAGTAAGGGGTGGTCATTAATCGCATGTTTAAAAAATTAGTGGCATTAAAGACACTTTAAATAAACTCAAAATTGACGCACTAGTTTTGACACCCCTAGTAAAAACTTCTGGTAGTTGTTCTGTATGGCAAGCTTACAACAACAAGATTAATGGCAATAAAGTCACATATACTCACTAATTAATCAATTGACATATATGATAGTGTTTAGTTATGTTAAAATAATTATGTAATATCTGATTGTCCGAGCTGTTGGTTTTCTGAGCCTTCTCCTGTGCCTCTTTTTTCCAGATGCACTGAGTGTCGTAGCACTTTGCTACCTGGGTCTTACAAACAAGGAAGTGAGTCTGGGGCTTTGGTTTGCACCCACCACCTTGCAAGGCAAGCTTCAGCAAACCAAAATGGCCGACCAGATCTTAGCAAGCCACCCATTGCAGTCCAATCGGTGAGGATAGGTCGCAGCAAGACCCCTTACATCTCAACCTCTGAGACAGACCAGCAAATGACTCCATCCCCTGTGGGGAAAGTGAACGACACTGACACACCAGCTAATGTGACTGTCATAGTCACCCCTGTACCAACAAACAATGAGGTCTCCTTGGAAGACACAGATTTGCTTAATGACAGTGGACAAGCAGAAGAAGAACATCGCCCATCTTCTCCTCCCAACCCTTTCGACGAGAGTGATGAGGATGAGAATGAACAAGCAGTGGCAGAAGACAGTAATGAGGTGAATGGGGATCTCCCCTCTAAACCTGTCAATCAAAATGAAACTGTCGCCAGACCAGTGCCAGCGCCCCGCCGGATTGCGGAGCCCAGACCTCCGCCCCGCCCATCCCCACGAGTCAAGCTACCACGGACAGCAGACAGCCAAGCAGCAGGTGCGTGATCAAGAGTGCTGTCAAAATGATTGACAGGTGGAAATGAGTGATGATTACAAATGTTCTGGAATTGCAGGTGACCACCAGAAGCCACCCACCCCTCCAAAACCCAGAGAGAGATCCCAGTCTCCAAGAAGGTATGTGAATTTCTATGGAACCCGTTTATTTTTCTTTGTTTTCATACAGTATGTCTGACCACATCATCACTTGTTTTCTTTGTCTTGTCATCATATTAAATGTTGACCACATCATGCCTTTGTTTGGATGTGTGGTCTTCACCTCTGTGATGTTTCCATGTGTCTGTCTCACTGTCCAGCTTGTCCACTGGCACACATAAACCCAAAGACCCACCCTGGCTTGCCTTGGTCCAATCAGAAACCAAGAAGAAGAAACCCCCTCCCCCTCCCCCACCAGGACTGGCAACACCCCCCAACACAGGCTCTGTGTGTTCTCTTAAAGAGGAGAGCTCCAGGTCCAGTACGCCCACGTTACCCTCCAACCCCTTTGATGAGGATGATGAGGATGAAAAGAACGAGGCAAAGGACGAGGAGGAAGGCAGTGCGATTCCGACAGCCCTGGCGGCGAGTCATCCGTGGTACAGCATCACACAGGTGGCTGATGCCTCCAATGTGGACACGGCCCCCAGCACCGGAAGCTCCTCCTGCTCGGCGAGCCCAGGAAGTGCGAAGAGCAAGAAACGACCGGCACCTCGTGCACCACAGCCACCTGTTGCTTACCAAGGTTAGTGGACATGACAATATTATTGTTACTATTATTAACAAAAGCCCAGCAGGTCGCCAGGCCTATAAAGCACTGGGGGAAACCCTGAAGTTATTCTGAATAATAATGTTTTTGGTTTTTCAAATGTGTTTTTTGTTTTTTCATTCCATCTACATTCACACCCTTCTGCTCCTTTGGTTTCTTCTTTCTTATATCCCTGTTTGCCACTCAGTTCATTAACATTATCATCAATTTTCTTGCTCTCCAGCTCTCAGTGTGGAGAGTCTGTCCTCTGGCTCCGACCACAGCTCCTCCCAAGCCTGTTCGGCCCCCGGTGGAGGCAGTGACCAGGAACTCGGTTTCACCAAAAGCGTCTCGGAGCCTTCCATCTGTTCGCCATCTATTGCCTCGTCTTCCTCTTCCGCTGAGCCTCTGCCTCATTCTAGCCTTGCATCTCCCGCGCCGTCAAATGCGAGCTCGGCACCTGCCACCCCGCAGGTCAGTCGCAGCCACGAGACCAAAGCGACTGGACCTTCTCCACCACGGCCCACAAACACTCCCAGCCCATTAGCCTCAGGGGCCACCCCTTCGCACAAGGTAACAGAATCATTTACAAATACAGAACATTCATGAAGACTAATGATCTCTTTTCTTTTCTTTTAGCGCATTTGTAAGGAAAATCCATTCAACAGGAAAGTTTCTCCCTCCCGTGGTAAATCCAAAAGCAAACCCCCAAAAGGTCCTCGTCCTTCCAGACCCCCAGCCCCAGGTCATGGCTTCCCACTTATCAAACGCAAGGTACGAACACTGACATTTTTTTCGAGAGAATATTTCCAAACTTGCACTTACGTGGTTCTCACCATGCAAAAACTGACCAGGTGCAGTCAGATCAGTACATCCCGGTGGAAGATATCCACGGGGAGATGAGTCAGCTGGAGATACGGCTGGATGAGCTGGAGTTAAGAGGCGTGGAGTTGGAGAAGAAGCTCAGAGACAACCCCAATGGTATGAAGCCAGAGTGCCTCTCATATAGGCCGCTACTTTTTTGCCACACTTTGAATCCTGCTGTTTATTTCACAAATTTTACTGACAAGTTTCAAGCCACCATTAATTATGCAGATAGTCTCGTCACATCTGACCAATAAAACTTACCCAATACGTCACAGTGGACCAATAAAACTGTCTGAGTCCACCCTCATACTGAATATTCATATCAGTCATTTGCATAGTTTAGTGGGGGGGTTGGATGTTGAAAGTGAAGCGTAACAGTAACACTTACAGGAACAACTATTACTGAGGTTTGCCAGTGGATCCTGACAGCAGTGTCAAATAGTTCATTATTATTACCAACGGGCTTCAAAAGGCTTGGAATGCTGCGCGATGAAGAGGACTGCAAATGCTCCTCTGCGAATTTGCCTCATTGCGACGAGACTGAGAAAGTATGTAACGAAGGAGTTGTGGGGCTGTTGTTTAACGACACTAAAAAAGAGGGCTTTGGTGGCTTTAGTGCACAGCACAGGAGGAGGAAAATGAAGGTAGAGATCAATGACTTTTCAGGCTAACTGTACAACTAGTCGTACATATTTGTTTATATTGCTAAATTTAGCTGTTGCGGCCTTTAATCAGGTGAGCTTTGTAGTCGGGAAATTACACACAAAAAATAAACACCATCACCACAGATGACACTAAACAACACCCACTGCTCCCAAAAAGTTATTTGACTTTGCAGTTTCAAGAACCCAAATTGCACTATAACCTTTTCAGGTGAATATAATTTAAACCAACTTTGAATGCACATGTCCAACCTTTTAATGTTTCAATACTTTTTGCTCAACTTGCTGTTCTCTAACAAGGAGCTGAAGGGCAAATTTCATAACAGGCATTTGATGGATGACTAGATGAGGAAAGATGAATACATGTCCTCTTCATCCTGCTGTTGAGATCATGAGGCCAAGATGTATCAATTGATCAACAGTACTTTGCCATTGCAAGACTTCAAAGAGGATGTTCTCAGGGGGGAAGTGGCCACTGAGCTTTGAGTGTCATCAGCAAGTTGCAACATGGATGCAAAGAGACTGAAAGAGTCCGAGAAAGGCAAAATGCAAGTTGCATCCATCTATCCATTTTCTGAACCGCTTGTCCTCACTGTGCAGAAAACAGTTGGACATATGCATTCAAAAGGTTACAGAAGGTCAAATTAAACCGACCTGTGTCTATGATGCCATCGAGGTTTCTAGGTGATTGTCTGTGCTTTCAGATGAGGATGAGGAGCGCCTTTTGGTTGACTGGTTCACGCTCATTCATGAGAAACATCAGTTAGTCCGGCGGGATGCTGAGCTGGTCTACACGTACGTATTGGAATGCAGCAAGATGCAATTGTGACAATGTTTTGACCTCAATAACTAAAAAAAAAACTCAATTCAATTTGAATGTCAATCCATCGAGCACATTTTTCAGCTGCCAGGATCAATACCAGTTACTGTTTCATACGTCATCTTTTGTTTTGTTTTTTGGTTGAAACATAACACAAAAGTCACATACCTCCTTGGCATTAAGTCTTGTTTTTTCCCTTTGAAAGAAAAGTGCGACTCATTGTTTTTCATGCTCCTCACAGGGCGAAGCAGCAGAACCTTGAGGAGAGACAGGCCGATGTGGAGTACGAGCTGAGGTGCCTTCTCAACAAACCAGGTTGGCTGAGGGCTCAAGAGAAGAGCGCTTTCCTTTGTTATCCAGCTGCTTGTTTCAAAGCTGCGCAAAGCTCGTCTGCTCCATCTGAGCGTGACTGTGTGGAGGCACAGGAAGTGCCTATTGTGTGTATTAATATCATAAGCTTGAAGTAAATATGAAGTAAGCTACGTTAATGCTATACAGTTGTACAATGCTCAAACATTCGCATGGTGTCTATTGAAGGCCTCCTCTGCCGTGGGGAGAAATAAACTGCTCGTTCAACCTAAAAAAAAAATGTGAAAAAGGTGTTTCGCATTTTCAGAGAAAGACTGGACTGAGGAGGACAAGAGCCGTGAGCAGCAGCTGATGGCTGAGCTGGTGACCATCATTGAACAACGCAACCAAATAGTCAACAGCATGGATCAGGACAGGCAAAGGTAATCATGTCATTTAGGACAATGTTTTGTAACATTTATTGAGTCATGGCGCCCTCATTTTACCACCAAACAAAAAAAGTCACTAAAAGTATGAATACTGTCGGAATGATTGATCGCTGGCATAGATAGATGAAGAGATATATTTGTCTTTAATAATGAATAAATATTTTTGGGAGTGCATAGGCGCCCTGCATCGTGATGTGCCACTACTGTCAACTCTAACAGCACATTTCTCACAGGGAGGAAGAGGAGGATAAGTTCATGGAAGCTGTGCTGAAGAAAAAAGGTGGGTCCGCACACTTCCTTGATGTGTTGCGCAATCGTTCATATGGTAGTATAGTCATGACATTGACTTGAAATGTTGTTGTTTTAGATCAGGGATTGAGGGCCGGAGTCCTGCATGTCTTGGATATTTCCCTTCTTCAACACAGCTGATTCATGATTAGCTTATCAGCAATCTCTGCATAAGCCTGATAATGCTTCTGTTAATTGCAGTTTGAGTAGGAAAACCTCTAAAACCTGCAGGACTCCGGCCCTCGAGGACCGCAGTTAGCCGTCCCTGTTTTAGATACATTTAATCAGTCAATATTAGTCAATATTTAGCCTCTTGTAAAATTTTCTAAGGCAAACCAAAACATTTGGGGAATTAAGACCTTCTTGTGTGGAGTTAAATGGATCAAAAACATTTCTTATTCCGATGACTTCATTCTGTCCTCTACTTATTGTGTCATTCGCCCTGTTCATCAGACTTCCACAAGGAGTCAGATGGAGACCAGCAGAAGAAAAAAGGGGCAAAGTTCAAACCCATGAAGGTTCTGAAGAGGCTGAGTCACAAAGGAGAACCTGGAAAAAGTCCTCGTAAGGACAACAGTTGATCCGCGCCGTTGGAAGTGTTCTCAGAAACTCTCATGAATGTCTTGAAGTGCCACACTGACTGCCACCGCGTTTCTCCTCCACCAAGAGCCAAGTGCTTTAAGAGCTCGCCGAACTGTTGAGTAGCTCTCTGCGGTACTGCACCGACTCTTTAGCTGTTGCCTGACTGGTCCACTGGTCAAAGCTCAACTGACCTTTAATCAGTCTCCTAGGCAAGTAGCTTGGAGTTTATGGCCCCTGATGTTCGCAGTTTATCGGATGATGTCTCATCAAAGGCTGTTTGGGTTCTCTTCTCTAAAGTGACTAATATGGTCTAAAAGGTGACTTCATGTTAGCTGCTTTACAGAAAACATTGATTGAGTGTGCTCATCGTCATTTTTGTGCCTCGGCAAGTCTAGTTTAGTATGTTTGTGAATTTAAAGTACCCCTGATTGTCACACCCACCTAAGTGGGACGAAATTCATTCTCCGCATTTGACCCGCAGGGGCCATGCTCGGGAATCATTCAATTCCAACCCTTAATGCTGAGTGTCAAGCAGGGCGGCAATTGGTCCCATTTTTATAGTCTTTTGGTATTGAACCCACAACCTCTCAGTCTCAGTGCAGACACTCTTACCACTAGGCCACTGAGCTGGTAATTTGGTAGATGCACTATGCTTTAATGGGCGTTCCAGACTGAACTGCCGCACATCTGTCAATTTGGTGACAAAAAAAGTATTATAGACTTGGTAACACCAGGCCTAATTAGTGGCGCAAGTGATGTAACGCAATTTTGGTGGATTCATTCAAGGCGCAGGCAGACCGATTGTGCGCTCCACAGATGTGTGTGGTGGATGTCATCTTATTTAATTCAAAAACATGACAAAAGTGAGGGACAATCGCTCTGAATCATTGAAGAAATGAACTAAATGAATGGGGTGGGGAGGAGTAGGGGCGTGTGTCATACATATATGCACAATCCGGGGTCTCCAATTGCCCGTGTCACGTGCTGCAGACTACATCATGCCCTAGTGGAAAAGGTCTTGCAGTTTGTGTGTATAAGCACACTTTGCGTGCACCAATCATCTCTCAGAAACAAGCGAGTTCATTTCTGCTCCCGCAATGTCAAGGACTGTGTGTGCTTGTACCGGCCGGATTTTAATGGAAATGAGGGGAGTCGAAAAAAGGGCCCCAATATCCTTTTTTTCTCTTTTAGGCTTCACTATTGTTAAGCATGGCAAAGATATTGTGTGGAGTAGCAGAGTGACAGTATTTAATGACATTATTTGGACGCAAATCACATTTATTCCGAATATGTTGAATCATGACGTCTGTGTGAGCATAATATTCATGTTAAACGTCACACGGGCCGTCGGGATTTTTTAGAAATAGCGAAACAAGTTCTCATCTTTTTTTAAACTTGGAAAGCCCTGTGTTAATTTATATTTGAATGTGCTTCATGTGTGTGTTGTCGAAGGTGGAGAAGATAATGTGCAAAACTGTCATTTATTTAATTGTGTGTTTATATCTTTTCCCTCAGCGATTCGATTCATTTTTATGGCAATTGCAGCAAGATTATGCAAGTGATGGCGAGACTTGAAGGCAGACAAATAAAGCAATTTGATACATGTACATTACTGTTGTTTATTTATTGAAAATGAAATGTGACTTAAAGACGCAATGACTTGGCCACTGTGAGCTCGTCCTTGCAATCTGTGATCCCCACTCAGCTCACACGTGGCTTCCTGATTAGGATGTTTGCCATCCAGCTTCTCCAGTTCTCTGATTTTCTACAATACAGTTCAGAAATGAGTATAAACTGATCTAGACATCTTTTTATTCATTAATGACATTGTTTAAATGTAAGCATATTTACACTGAATGTTTACCTGTGATATCTCAGTGTTGATGATGTGGATGAACTGCTTATCCTGCCCTAGCGAGGCCATATCAGCCAGGAATTGTTGTCGTTCCTCAATCTCATCCAGAACTACAAAAGAACACTTTTTTTTTAATACCGCCACCCACAGGTCTACCTACTGAAACCTCAACTCGACGTGTCTTCAGTGGCGAGACACGACATACAGCACATTCCAAGCTGTCCGCTAATCACCACCCTCTCATGTTTTTCAACTCATGACACTTAAGCAACAGGATGATCTTCCACTGCTAAATACTGTATGTACCAATGCCATGTGCATACATCCTGACCTTCCTGATAGCGGTCCGTCTCCTCTGCCACTTCAGGCTTCCGATTAGCAGCAACATTTTGGGAGGCTGCATCTTCATGTTCTTGTCCAGTTGCCAAGATGTTTTGAAGCCTCCTCTTCTCTTTTTCTAGGTCTCCTAGATAAAGTCAGGGGAGTTGCAAAAAAATGAATTTCATGTTTTCATATCATGTGAAAAAATGAAACCATTTTTTTTCCTCATAATCTCTTCAAATGCCAGGTTTTTGTGATATAGAAAAATGAGAACAAGATAAATTATTTCAGAACCTTTTCCATCAAGCAACCTATAATCTCTCATAAAATAATAATTGCACATTTGAGAGGCAAAGTGACATAACAAATTGGTCATCTCCAAAACTGCTGATGTTTTTCATTGTAGCTTTATACTGTATACAGTAGATTCTGTTTTGGGCTTTAAGTAACATACTTGCAGGAGCAGGACAGAACTTTTCTCGGACGTAGCTGTTTCCAGAGCGACAGGAAGCGGCACTCCGTCTCAAAGGCCGAACTAGGAGAAGGTTCTGGGAGCGTTGACTGGCTTTAGGCTGAAGAGAGGGAGCTGATGATGAAGGCTCGGTTGTCAGAGGCAAGGCGGAGCCATCTGTGGGCGGAATATTAGGCTTTTACTGCAGCAATAAAACATTAATGCAAGAAGAGAGATCTGTAACAGTGTCAAATGTATCGGTAACGACTGGATCACATTCTTGTTCAACTATTTAAACACAAATATAAACGTAAAACACAAACATAGCAATAAAAAATATGAGTGAGTGACTTGGCCATAATGGATGGTCAGGAAGTGTGCAGTTCAAAGTAGGCCCCTCTTCCATCATTTAAATTACCCATCCTTAAAAGAAATACGGTTTGCTTCCCTAAAGCTCTCAAACGTACCCTTCAGGCAGTCACTGATCTTTTTTCTTTGGAGGTTGCTGAGAGTGAACTCCTGCATCATTGCTGTACACAGAATGGGATATTTAAAAAAAAATAGGGTACCACAAATATAATTGCATAAATATGTATTGACTTCTATATGCTGCGTGTCTTTTGTGCATCTCACATGTCAGCAGGTCCCGGGTCTGCTTGCTGTACTGATTGGCACTTGGGTGCTTCCACAGGCCTCCTGTCACTCCGCTCTGTGACGACGTTGCCATCTGTGCGTCCCACTTCTGGACTTAATGTTGTTGTTTTTTCTCCAAATTAAACCGATGAGCTTGTGCTTGAAGTCAATGAATCTGCGATTTTATGATGAAAGAGATATTACATAGATGGCTTAAATTTTCCTTAGCTACTTATTTTTCTATACACCTTGAAAACAAACATATTTTCTTTCTTTAATTGACTCATTATTATTATTGTTATTAGTATTAGTACACCAGAAAAACTTTTCTAATCTGAAAAAAAAATACATACACCTAAGAGTATTTTTTCAGTTGTTATCATTTGTGAGCAAACACGTTGTTTTAATAGCTTAAAAGCCTGAGCCAATGCTAGCTCTTGGTTTAAAAAAAACAATTGAAAAAAAGCAGGTACCACTGGTTTCTATTTCTTCCACATGATAAATAAAAAAATAAAAACCAGTCATTTCAATCATTAATCAATAGGCTACGTCTCCTGACCTAAGTGTGAGAACTTTGATCGCCTCTGCTAATACAGAAGTTAAAGTTAATGGTTAAAAGGGGGGAAATAACAGTTTGCGCGTACTGTTCGCTGAAGTAATCATGCTAAGCTAACAAGAATGGGTTCGCGCGAGGGGTTGTTGCTGGTCGGGGGGCGATTTTTGAACACACGCACGCGCGTACTCGCAGGGAGTAATTATAAAATTATAGTTTTCAGTAATTTACCCAATTCAACCGTCCATGGCGTGGATGAGCTGTCGTTCGGTATCCATAGCAACAAGAATCAACACGCAAAAGAGACCTATATGTTTAGGTTAGACATCTGCCCCCCCCCCCCCCCCCCCCACACACACACACACACACATCAAATATGCACGTTCACGGATCTGTGAATCAAACAACACGGACTATTAACATAAAGGGTGAAAAAGAAAAAGAAAAAAAGTGCGTCTGGCAGAAACAAGCTAGCATTAACAGAAACTGCCACCAGGGGGCGACAAATGTGAAGGTCAAGCATTGCATTTATTGCGACCATGATGTGAGGTTATGAACAAAACACAACAAAACGCCTTATAATAGCTGACATATATGTGCATTTGTACACATATAAACCTAGACTGGACTGTAGAACTGAAAAATCATCAATTTTCTGTCCAGTTTAACAGGGTCACGGGTAAACTGGAGCTTATAGTATCCAAACTGTCTTTGGGCCAGACGCAGAGTATACCCTGGATTGGTCACCTGTCAATCAGGGCATATAGACAAACAACTATCACATTTATGCTTGTGGTGCCTTTAATTAACATAACATGCATTTTTAGGAAATGGGAGAACGGCCAACATGCTTCTCCACACATGAGAACTTGAAATGAGACTCACAACTGTGAGTTAAGGTAACTACTAGTCAACTGTGTTGTTGCCACCACAATACATTAAATCCACAAATTACACAGAATAATATTTTTGTTTTTAGTAAGCTAGTAGCATCCGTGGGGAATTTGAAGGTTAACCTCGAAAAGTTGATTGGGAGATAAGAAAATAAAGCAAAGAGCTCTTTGATTTCAAGACCTTTAAGAATGTTCTCTTTTTCCTTGGCATGAAGATGTCAAGCGCAACTTTTGGATACTGAAGATGATGTCTGTGCAGTCATCACCCGGGGGGGGGAAGAGAGGGAGTCATTATCAGCGATGGGCTGGTCATGCATTATCTGTGCAGGGGCAGCTGCCTGCCAGAAGATAAAAACTAGCTCGAATATAATCACCTTTCGAACACACATTTTCTCAGAAGTCAAAGCTACGTGACCTACGTGTATGTGTGTTCAAAGTTGTATTATTATTATTATTATTATTATTATTATTATCATTATCATTATCATTATCATTATCATTATATTATATTATATTATATTATATTATATTATATTATATTATATTATTATAGGAGCCAATTCGATATTGGTTAATTTGTAGTAGCCTACGGTCAATACATTGTATAATTAATATTTTCATATTTCATAATTAAGTTAAAAATAAACATCAGGATTACAGCATTTCGTACATTATTTTAGATTTTATTTGTTAAAAAAAATACAATGAGAAAATGAGTAAAGATGTTTCTTTATTGGAACAATTAATTATGGTTGAGACGTGATTAGTGATAATACTGTAATTGATTGGGATTGAGATGGACGTTGTACAGATGAAGCCATGATAAAAGCAACACACGAAGATACTGTCATTATGAGCATAGTACGTGACCTGTTTTATTAAATAGTCAACATCAAGTTGTGGTCCTGTCGTTTGCGTTCAAAGCTCATCGTTACTCTGGCTTCAAAATTGTTTTGTAGAAAGACAGAATGTGACAAGCTCATTCACAAAGGCCAGTTGTCCATATACTCATATTTACCGTGGTTTCTTTTATTACGTTTCGTATGGATGTGACAAGGCACTTAAAAAAAAAGAAGTTGATTTACATCAAAGAGATCAAAAAAGCAAACAATGTACATCACTTGGATTATTTTTTTAAAAAATCAACAAAGTCCAAAATCAAGATTTAAAGTTACAAATAATAGGATAGACTTGATTCAAAATAGCAAACAAACAGCAACAAGATGTGACAAGGACAACTGATGTGACAACAATTGACAAAAAGGGAAAAACTAAGGCCCCGTCAGTTTCAATGTATCCTCACAAGTTTCTTACCGTTTCGGCCGTTCGTCCACATGACGGCGCGGTTTCGGAACTTGAAACCGATCACTTTTGAAACTGGGCTCCAGAGTGGAAAGATTTCAAAACGCGCCCCGTACGCGTCCGTCTGGACACCATATGCAGGATACTCCTCTAGTGATGACGTAATGGTCGAAGCTCGATGACGACGCATTGATGACGTATGCGCCGACTCTCGTGTGACTGCGCGCAAACCGTCAGTCTGTCAACAACAATGGCGGATAGCCGTGTCGTAGTTCGTGTTGCGCAGCCTACTTAGCTTGCTTATGCTTTTGCAGCAAAATATTTTACTTCTTTATTCCCACATTCAACAAGCGGTGTTGAACTTGAATCACCCGCCATTGTCACTTCTCTTGTGTTCGTCTTTTTCATGTTGGTTTGATACATGCAAAGCCATGTTTGTTTTGTTGATTGCGATAAAGTTGAAAAAAAAGTTTGTCTTTTTCGCTGATTCTTCTACGCTTTCCGTTAACTCCCTGTGGCTGCGTTACAGCGCCACTCCAGACTTGCCATATCTTGAAATGCTTCTGTGTGTATGAGATTTGTTTGAGGAACGAAGCCGGTTTTGCTTCCGTCTGGATGGGGCCTAAAAGTATTGGGACGACAATACTACAGGAAGTGTAAAAGAAAAATATGGAGTTGGTCTGACACATATTTATATGTGAGGGAAATTTGGACAACTTTTTCTCTTGAAATAAAAAGTAGACTGTAATTATGATTTTAGTCAATTAATCAAGTTCATCCAGTTAAGCCCAGTTATTCATACGTATGTTTTGACAGTATTTGTGCAAGTCATTTGCGGCCAGTACCAAAATAAAGTCATAACTTGAAAAATTTGACTGCAACTGCTTTGAATTTGTGATGAGGCAGCAGAACAGGTAGATGCAAAATTCAATGTTTTGTTTTTTTTTGTAATTTGACGATTGCAAATCTTGAGGCAGCGCGCCACCTCCTAACGGTCCAAAGCGACATGAAAAAGAGAGATTTGAAGTGTGAGTCCCAGCTGACAGAGATAGACAAGAACGAGGAGGGAGAGATAGCAGAGAGGAATAGTGCAAATTTAACAAACTGCTTCTCAGGTCACTGCGTGAACTGTAACTGCCACGAGCAGCTTGGGGAGCTTGTGAGTGAGCGACTTTTAGCCGAGGGCCACGAGGATATTAAGGCATTACAAAAACAAAAAAAATACAGAAAACAAAACCTGACTAGTGCTGACTACTTATCCAAGTTCTTCATGGCTGCCACCCAGGCTGTGCTGCCTTCCTTCAGCTCCTTCTCAAACCTGCCTGACATGAAAGTAAGTATTGTTTGAACTTCACTTGTTATATACACGTAAATTACCTAATGCCATGAAAGTCTAGAAAAGAGAAAGCATAGTATAATGTTGAACTTCAACTACTTTTTTTTTTCAAATGCGGCAAGGACTTCTCAAGAGTTAAAATGTACACCAATGAGCACATTATACATATATTAAAGTCCAGTTTGTCTTTCAATTGAAATTGAAATGTTATCAATTTTCTCAGAGAACAACAACTGAAAATGATTAATTGTTAATCGTCACATCTGAACTCACTATCTAACGAGCAGGCACATTCATAGTTGGTCACCAGCACACCCGTGCAGGTTTAGGCCATAAAAAAAAAAAATAAAAATCCAACTCATTTGCAAAACAATTGAGCATAAGAATTTTTTTTTTTAAACGGCAACTGAGCATTCAGAAGTGACCCTAAGTCACAAAGTTTATTACTGCTTCAGAGATGTCAAATCCAGGTTCAGAAAATTAAAACCCTGCCACAGTTTGGCTTTATTCACAGGTGCTTCTACTCAACCGGCAGGTAAACGAGCTGTTGAAAAGAAGCACCTGTGCCTAAAGCCAAACTGTAGCAGTTTTTTTTTCCTTCTAGATCTGGATTTGACACCTGTGCACCACATTTTGAATTTTGCGAGAGAGAAAAAAATAAGCTTTTTTATTGGTATAATAAGATGATTATAAATATGTCAGGACTCATGAAACAAACTTAGCAGCTGTGGCTAACGTAGCCTTGTTTACAGTGCTCATGCTAGCGTTGCTACATTATTTAGTTAATCGCGCTCACATTAGTGAAAGGCGCGACTAGCCAGAGACTCGTAGGGGGTGAGGTTTAGTGAGGCTACGTTCAAATTTTGTTTCAAACGCAGAGACGGGAAGTAATGAAGTACAAATACTTTGTTACTTTACTTGAGTAGTTTTTTTTTTCAGTACTTTGTACTTTCCTGAGTACTTAGCCTACTTTTTACTTTTATTCCGTTACATTTTAACATGAGTTTCTGTACTTTTTATTTTTTTTTCAAAACAAGGTTGTTATTTTTGTCTTTAAATGCATGAAAACCTGAAGACCTGGAAGAAAAAGCGTCCGTCAATGTATCCTGGCTCTGCCAATAATACGAAGCCTTATGCACGGTCCCGCACATCCCAGCTTGTGATTGGCTCTACGACATGTGAACACATGACGTGCAATTGGTCAGATTTGAACAACCAGTAAATATGAGGGCAATGCGCGCCGCCACAACAGAAGATCATTTGAACTTGATAGCAAGTCAGTCAACTGGCCGATGTATACCCCTTTTTGCTCCATTAGCTAATATCTTTCAAATTGACGTAGGAGGGTACATCCGGTAAAAATACTTTTTACTTATACTCGTCAAGTACATTTCAGAGCCTGTACTTAAAAAAAAAACTTTTACTTGAGTAATTATTTGAGTGAGTACTTTTATTATTACCAAAGTTTTTTTTTTTTTACAAAAATAATTGTACTTTTACTCAAGTACAGAACGTCAGTACTTTTTCCATCTCTGTCCAAAAGGAAGGCATCTACTAAGATTTAAACCCACAACTTCAACAAATGTGAGGCAGACTTGTTATCCACTTTTCCACCATGCTTCCCAAAATTACATCAATTTTTTTTTTACTCTTTAATTAAGTTATTTTTTAACTGGACAAAGGTGGGTGAGTGGGAACTTGGGAAGCCTTATTTTTTAGATGCATTGAACCGCAATTTAGCATTTTGTGCATACTTGCTTCCATTACAATGTACTTTGATGGTATTGTGCATGAGTTGGTCGCATATTGTTGAATAGACATCTTTTGAAATTTGAATTATTGGTCCATCCTTAAGCCCTAAATAGGGCCGCATTACATTTTTGGAAGTTGATTTCAACTCTAAAAGTGTCATTTTAACATTTTCAGAGTCAAATGGTTTCAAGAGTAAGTGTTTTTCAAGAGTCGATTTGACAGTGTTTTTTGTCTGTGTGTGTTTTGATTATCATGATCGTGTATTATCAATTTGCAGCTGGATGGCTCAGATCTAATTCCAGTCAGGACTAACATTTCAAGAATCAAACGAACTCAGAGTTACTTGTCTACTCCTACAGTGTTAATTTAACTCTGCTTTTAGTGAGTTAAAAAATACTCTAGCCCAGTATTACATATTAAACTCTGCAAAAGTGTTTTTTAAATTTGCTTCTCAATGTGCCAAACCATCCTAGGAGTGGAACTGTGAAGACGGCTCGCCACCTACCAACCCCGAGCAGCTGCATCTCTCCCAGCAAATGAGCGAGGAGCTTCTGGATGATGACAGCCAGGCTTCCTGGGACATCGAGCTACTGCTGTCTGAGTGGAGCAGCCCCTCACCGGACCGCAGCCCTTCCCTGGCCTGCAGTAATGAGAGCTGCCATCAGCACCTGAACCAAGACCAAGTGTACCACAAGGCAGGCATGGCGAATGACCATATGGGTCAGGAGCAGATGGACTGCAGTCTCATGGCCGAGTTTATGTCACCGGTTGCAACATTCCAGCCACAAGTGTACCACCAAGGTTATAATGACCCGGCATGTCGAACGACAGCTGCCAATCAAGTAGAGCAGTTTGGCTTTTCCCAGGAAAGACACAGCACAGGGAGCCTTGGCGAGGTCACGTCATGGGAATTCAATTCACATTACCTCCCACAGCATGCTTCTTTGGTGGCTTTCCCTGACGGCAGGTTCATCCCACTTCAAGCCACGACCTCTGACCCTCGACACTACAACTACCCCTCTCACTTTACCCACAGTGCTAGCATTTTCTGCGACTACACCCACAACCAAGCCACGGGTCGTTTGGCCGTACAGCAACAGATGGTTGAGCCGCAGATGCCCCCTGGTGGGGCGGAGGGGAAGCGCGGGCGAAAGTCAACTGGGAAAAAGAAACCCGCTAGCCACAGCTGCGAATACCCAGGCTGCAGCAAAACCTACACCAAGAGCTCGCACCTCAAGGCTCACCTCCGCACACACACTGGTAAGTCCAATGGCCCTATCACAGAACACTTTACCATCACTTTCTCGACTATTATACCATGTTTGGTACTTTTGCAGGGGAAAAGCCATACCGTTGTTCGTGGGAAGGCTGCAGCTGGAAGTTCGCCCGCTCCGATGAGCTGACGCGTCACTACCGCAAGCACACGGGCCAAAAACCTTACGAATGTGTGCTCTGTCAGAGGGCATTCTCCCGTTCTGACCACCTGGCTCTGCATATGAAGAGACACACCTGATGCCCGGGACGATATCAAGATACATAATCAGTGGCCACTTCCTTCGGCACACATCTTGAATGAAATCCAATACAGGAGCTTTATCAACAGTTCTGACTCTACAAAGATGCTAAATTTTATTTAACACTGTCAGGGGGGTATTCGTTTAAGATGTAAACAGTCATCCCCCCCTGTTTAAACTGTTAATACAAGCAATTAGAAACAATGTGTCAGTTACAGGCATGTAAAAAAAAATCACCCACCAAAAAGTATAGTGATAGTTAAAATTTTAAATATACAGCAAACTATAATCCCAAAACAGTTTAAAGGGGAAATCAACCTTAAAAATGTATTGACAATAATATGTTATTTGTGACCTCACTGGTCCAAACATGAAATCCTGATTAATATTACATTTGGGGAATATGATGATGATACGCAGCAAAATCCAGCTGCTTTTATCCATCTCAGGGGCGGCCATTTTACCACTTTCTGTCGACTGAAGATGACATCACAGTTGCTCGGGGCTCAGGCAACGACCAATCACAGCTCATCTGTTTTCTGAAGCTGAGCTTTTTATTGGTTGTTACCTGAGACCCAAGCAACTATGATGTCATTGTCACTCGACAAGTAGTGACAAAATGGCCGCCTTCTGTTAATGATAAAAACAACTGGATGTTGCTGCTTAACTCAAATTCCACTTACATAATATTAACCAGAATATCGTAGACTAGTGGGGCTGCATAGAACATGTTATTGTCAAGATTTTTTTTTTCCTATTTAATACAAGCAATTAGGAACCTTTTCTTTCTTTTTAATGATTATTTTCCTACATTTTACCACAAGACACTGGCCCACAATTTAGAAGAACAAGTTCATTAATCCATTTCGACTATAGTTAGCAAACTGAATTATAATCAATAAACATTAGTGACAGAATTACATGTTCGGCACGAGTCGGGCTGGGCCGGTGGGTCTAAGTCAAAATGCCAGGGCTGATTTTTTTTGTGCCAGTCCAGGCGTGGGTGTACCAATGAGGAGTTTCTACTTCAGCACTTATCTCGCTCATTGAAATGGGCGATGCAGTTCAGTTCAACAACCCTGCAATTTTACAACAATTGAATTTTTTTTGTAAATGAATCCCTCCCTGGCAGAGTCCATCAAAAACTGAGCATTGTTATCATCTAGTTAAGTTCATTCTTTGAGATATGTGCAGGTGCAGCTAAAGTGTGTGCTGTTGTTGCGAAATGGCTTTCAATTTTGTAGTTGCTAGGATACAATTTGATGATGTTATTTTCATATGCTTGTAGCCTGTACATTTCCTGTGATAAATAGCAGAAGTAATTTATTCAACAATTGTCTTTTTTTATTCAAATATTCTTCAAGCTTAAAACTATCCACGTGTCCGACCAAATCTATAAACGGACAAATTCTTTATATCATGTGAAAAATGAACTAAGCTCATAAATGATGGCCCAGTAAATGAACCAACATGAGCAAACACTGTACACATATGGTGCATGTCGACAGGAAACTCGAACACTAACACAAGACCTACTGAGAGGTGAGTAGGTTTGAAGATTAGGCACTCACATCGAGTCTATTTGCTATTTTTCTCCATTCCTTGCATTTTTCCCTTCCACTACAGTTGTTTAGATTTGAATTATTAGATTCATTATTTAACTCAGGGTTGTATAGTATTGTGTTGTGTGTGTGTGTGTGTTGTGTAGTTGTCTGGACGGATCTCGACTGAAAAAAAAAATACACATTGTGTGTGTCTTTTGTCAAGTGACCAACATATTTATTGACAAGTTTTACATGTTAGATATTGTGACATTTTTATATCGCTTTTTACATTTTACATATGCTTAAAATTCTTGACTATTGCTTTCTTTGTCTAATTCTAATAAAGACTTATACCACTTTTACATGAAAAAACACCACCCAATTAGTCTGGTGTTTAATGGATATTGTGTACTGATGCAGAAGAGATTTAACATTAAAACCAAGCTTTGTAAGAAAAGAAATGTGATGCTTGATCTGTTCGATGAAGAAAGAGAATACAAATTGATGGTGGATGATAGGGGCAAATGTTGTGCAAACAGTCGAACATTGCAAACACAGGAATGGTGCATCAAAAAAAAAATCATAAACAAAAAATGATGAAATATATATATATATATTTTAACCATTTTACCAGTTGGATGATTTACTCACTTAAATACTCATAACTCGCTGAATTCTTGATTTTAAAATTAATTGGTTCATTACAAACCTTATTTATTAAAGTAGCTATGATTCAGGCTGAATTTTTAAATCTTTTTTTTTTTTAACGCTGAATAGTTTTCTCTTGTGTCATATCTAACAAACAAAAAAAAACTGGTTGAGAATTTGGGAGATTTGAGCAATCAATTGTTTTAAAGTCCGTGCTCCGTTGACTGTAATGTTATGAGTGATCGAGCAGCCCTGTCCCAAGATGGCCGCCCCGTGATCATGTTTTTTCCCGTTGGCTCATAGGGTGGATGAGACGTAGTGTTTATACTGTATCTATGGATGGACCAGTCCTTGTGTGACCAAGATAAGGACAAGGAAGATTCCCACGTGTGTTGGCGTAGAAGAGAATGAAAAGATATGTCAAAGTGGTACATATTATGTTTTGTCTCCCTTACAGTAAGTCAGTCTTCATGTGTGAATAATATTAGTGCTGTTACATGATTCTAAGTAATGAGAATGTTGGCCAGATATCTCCAATAGGTTGATGATTAAAGAGACAAAAGCCGCTGGAGTGGAGTATAGTCTACTGCCCAGGGCACTGGCACTGTGCCAAGGTACTTAACTAGTTTTGCTAAGTGTTTTTAATTGCTTGTTTTAACAAAGACTTTATGTTACTATATTTCTTTTCTTTCTTTTTTTAACTGAAAAACTTTTTTATTTATTTTTTTTATTTATTTTTTTATTTTTTTTTTAAATATGCATTCACTGGTTAAACCTCCCCCAGTATAAAGTGTTAACTGTTTACACTAATAATGAGTTTCCCAATTTTTTTTAAATAAAAAATGAGAGTTCAATCTACATGGGAGTATGATTTAAACTTGCATGAGTTCACTTTTAACTCCTAAGAGTCAAAAGGTAAACTCTAATAAAAAAGACTTTTGGTTTATTTGATGGTCTCACATGTACATTTAAATTGAGTTGATTTCAATTCTCAGACTCCAATTTGCTGTGAAGAATGGCACATGAATGAAAGAAAGACCTAAAAGCGCATTACTCTATGCAATTTCTTATTGTGCTTTTGCGTATGTTTTGATGTGCTGCTTCCATCAGCACAGCATCATATTAAACCATTTGTACCATTAGGCAGACATACATCAGTTGGCCGTAGCATTTGATACACCCATAGTCTAAGGAGATACAATAAAATTCAATTTAAAAAATATTTGCAGCCAAAATTTTGCATTTAGATTTTTTTTTTAATTGTGTATTCTTTTAACATTACTATTAGTATTCATTGCAAATTTATTTTACAGTAGCACATTGCAACAAATATATATTTTTTCATATTTGCATGATCCTTTATGGCTTACAAAGCGAATAAAAGCAAAAATAATGGTTAAAGTAATAAAAGTACTGTGCTCAATCCATTATATGCTAATATAAATAATTACAAAAAATAATTGCAAATATATCATTATGGCCATGTATAATCATTAACAGTTATACAGTATATATATATATATATATAAATTAAAATTACAATTGAAAGAAATGATATACACGAACAACTAAACCAAATAAGATATTTTGAAAGCTTAATATTTTAAGAGGGGCAAAATATGAAAAAACAAAAACAAAAAAACTCAACAAAAACAAACAAACGCATATTTCCTCAATTTGTTTTATTAGGATGCAGTGCAGCTTTATACTGCTACAACAATAAATTAATATCCTACAACTGAACTGTACCTAAAAAATGTACCATACCTGAAAAGTAAAACAATGTAATGCACAATTATTATTTTTTATTCGAATTCTGTTGAAATGTATTTCATGTTTTAAACGTTGTAAATTGTATTTGTATTTAATTCAATAATTAGGAGGCCACGTACCTGTGGTACTCGTATGTGTGACACTTTTTGACAGTTGCTGCAGTAGTGCATTTGATACTACATGTACACAACAATATGGTCAAATACAGTGCATTTGTTAAGGCTATTTTACCTGACAATCATGTTATTGTCATGGCATGAAAAGATGAATGGTTGATGGCTGGCCAAGAGACAAAGAGGTCCAGTAGGCAGCATGTGTGTGTGCGCGTGGAGGTTTTATTACTGGCCATCGGGCTGTTTGTCGAACAAGAATGGAGGTTTTTCAGTCTGTGCTTGCATGTGTGTGCGCGCGACCCGAGAGGAACTTTCAGCACTCGGCTGTCCTCACATGCTCTCGTTCTCTTTCACTCTGTTTGTGTATGTTACATAACAAATCTCAGTTCAGGGCATTAATTGGCTTTCATCTCCATTCAGCATCCTTCAGTGGGGGTTCATTTTTTCTTTTTTTTTACATTACATAACATGTGGCAGGGATTGGCTGGGGACATTGTGACTATTGTGAAGTATTTTGGTCCATGGAGATGGTGTTTATAACAGTCCAATGGCCGACATCACGTGACTAATATTGTGCTGTGTGCAAGTCATAATTTCCATACATTACAACTGAATTTTTTTGTTTAATCTCTCCCAGGAAAGAGGGGGAATGCTGGGGTTGGGTGTGGGTGTGGGGGGGTGGTACTAAAAACTAGATGTGGAGATTGTGAGGAGCAGATGAGTTGCTGAGCCTCCACAAGCGATCTCCAGCTCCGACACTGCTTCATTTGTGAGTAAACACTTAACGATGCTTTGTTCTTCAAAATGTATCTAAATAAAAAAAAATCCTGGTTTTCAAAAAAATAAATGTATAAAAAAAAAAGCTTACGTTTATTTGAGCGGTATATACAAGTGCATCTTTAGATTAGATTATTGTGAAAATTAACTCATTCACTGCCATTGACGGCTATAGACGTCAAAAATTCATTTGAACTATTTCTATTAGTTTTTACATTTTTTTCCACTTTTGTTAACAAGAGTATGAAAACCTAGAATTTTTTTTATTGTACATTTAGAGCAGATATAAAATTGGTGATTAATTTATGAGTTAACTAGTGAAGTCAGACGATTAAAATATTTTATTGTAATTAATTGCATGACTTCAATAGTTAACTCACGATTAATTACAAATGTTATATCTGTTCTAAATGTACAATAAAAAAATTCTAGGTTTTTATACTCTTGTTAACAAAAGTGGGAAAAAATGTGAAACTAATAGAAATAATTCAATAAATAGAATTTTTGACGTCTATACCCGTCAATGGCAGTGAATGAGTTAAGTAGTGCGACGCAAAAAGTGAAAGTTGTATATTATATTGATTCATTAAATATATGCGAAATTACATTTCAGAGAGTTAATTCCAACCTGATTTCTTTTTTTTATTGTTTGTGTCATTGTAGGTCTTGGTTAGCTATAGCATATCATAGTACTTTGAGAACTATTAAAGTATCAAAGACATATAAACTATCATATTAAACTAAACCATGAAATATTGCACTCTGTGTAGTGAATCTATATATAATATTTAGTTTTTACTTTTTTAACCTTTCTACGATTTTCTAATCAAGCAGAGATGTCAAACTCATTTTTATCGCAGGCCACAATGTAGTTACATTTCCCTCGGATGGCCGTTATGACTGAACACATATTGATTGTAAATGTATGATTGCCTGATATTAACACAAACACAACAAATTGTGGATAGCTACTTGTGAATTCAGAAACCAGTAAAAAGTTTTGTTCAACTATTTCTCAATTTATTTGAAAAAAAAAAGAAGGGTTAGTCACCAAAAAACATTTGCCATAACTCAATGTTATTCAGAAGACAATTAGCAATTGTCGTATTTTAGCAAGAAACATGAAGTGGACGCACATGGGCCTTGAGTTTGACACCTTTACAACTCCTGTCCTGCAAAACGTGTACACGAGTTAGTGCCTTGCCTTACTTTGTAAAGTGTTCACAAAACTGATTCAGAGATCAATTTTTAGAGGAACAGGCTTTTTTTGTCTTGAATATGTTTTAGAGCTTTTATCTCATGAAAAATAAAAATAAATAAAAATTTCTGTTTTTGTTCAGTGTGTGGCCGAATAAAGGTTGGGAAACTGATCTTAATGTATTTGAGATACACTTACGCAGACTTTCAGAGGTGACAGAAATACTCATACTCTGTACTGATGTAGAAGTACAGATGCTTGCATAATAAAGACTCTGGTAAGAGAAGTACTGATTCAACACTTTTACTTAAGTAAACAAAATAAAATAAAAATATGACTCTGCGATTTATTCTTTTTTTTACTGTCAAATACAAGTACAGTATATTTAATACCCATTTTGATGAATTGACACCATGAAAAAGAGTAACTTTGGTGCGCAAAAGGTATTTTCACTCTTAATAACTTTCATAGACTTGTACTAGGAAGGGCGGAAGGGTGTCCACATCAAAATTCTCACGAATTTGCTTAGAATTGTGAACTGACTAGCAAAAATTCCAAGTTAGCTAATGATAACAAATGAAATACACACATACATAAGTCACCCCGCCCCCACTCCTCCAGATTCCACAAAAAAAAAAATTAACGCCAGAAGCTTTTCTTTTTTATATATTATTTCTCTCAAATACGGTCATGGATGGGGAATATCCTGCTTCTCCCAGTCTTCATTACCGTTTCCTGGTTCATGTCCCACCATGTCCCTGCTGTCCCCGTTTATTTCCCCACCTTCTACGTCCCCAAAGATGTCACTCAATCGTCAACCAAGATCTCAAATGATTTTACCTCTCACTATTTTTCTTTAAGAGGTTAGTGAGCCTTTTCACAAATGAAGGAGTATACTCAAAAGTATCTGTTTTCACGTCAGGAGTAAAAATAAAAAGTCATCAAAATATAAGTACTCATTTAAAGAATAGATCCGTGAATTTGTACTTTACTTCTCATTACAAGCATTAATTTTATTCATAACTTTTTCCAAGTCAGGTTAACTTGTATTGCCCTGTAGAAAGTGCTATATGGGCTAAGTTTAGTCCATTTATATTTAATCACAAGTGTCTCAAATATGGACTTGCATATGTAAGTCACTAGTCTCAAAGGTCTTTACAAGACCACAGTAAAAAGAAAAGAAAAAAAAGAATTAAAAAACATTTATCTCTCTCAACGCAGTTTCTGTTTTTGCCGCCAGATGGTGCTACTGCTACACGCCTCACCCTCAAAGCCTGCAGTCTTGATTCACTCATTTGCACGTGGCGGGAGTGTCTGAGAATGCCAGGACACACTGCAGGCTGCACGACTGAAGACAGGTCCCATGGCAGGCCATTTGGTGTTGCCCTCAACCACAAAGAGAATGCACAACTTCAAGAATCCGTTAGTAACAGCGACCATGTGAAACGTCCCCCCCTATCAGACCATATATCCGCTGGCCGGCTTGTAGCTACAGTCGAGCCAAACATTTCCAAGACGAGCCATCCGCATGCAGCCTGTTGGGGTCCTGATGAAGGTCAGCTGGTGTGGTCCAGTGAGGAGTATGAGAATCCATTTTCAAGGGATCCAGTTGAGAACATCAGTTTCGGGTCTCAGATCAGCGGCCTCTCTCAACTCAAGCAGCTTTTCGCTCAGCAGCTGCTCTCCAAGAGTGTTTGAAAATGAACAACGTGTGAAGATTTGAGCTAGGGCTGAATTATTTTGAAAGATAATCCAATTGTATTTTTTTCCCTCAATATTGTGATTGTGATTTAATATGTGATTATGTTTTCAAGGTCCTCTTTCCATTAGTGATGGGCAAATTAAGCTTTTGTGAAGCACTGAACCACTTGAGCCAATTGTTTTGAAAATAGGTTCATTACTCGAAGCTTCAGTTACAGTGACCTCTACTGGTAAACTGCAAGGCTGCAGTGGATTTAAAGCATCTTTGCTTTGAAAATTCTTTGATGGGACTCACACTAAGACCGAATAGCATGTTCTATTGACAATTAAAGACTGATTAACTCTTTGACTGCCAGACGTTTTCAGAAAAGGGATGCCGTGGGTGCCAGCCGATTTTAAGCATTTTGACTGATCTTTCAAGGTCCATAGAAAATTATGTGTTTGGACTATGGAAACACACATACTGCCAAAACAAGATTGGACTCTCATCTTCCATCAGAAAAAAAAAAGTTTGTTTCTACCTTATTCCGTTTTTGAGTAATCAACAATAGAAAATGGTTAGTTTCACCTGTTTTGAAAAAAACGTCTTTTAACGTCTTTGGCACTCCTCCATAGGATTTTACGAAACATTATTTAACGTTTTTGGCAGTCAAAGAGTTAATGTGTGTATTTTGTTATTGAGGAGAAAGTGCTGGTAAAATATGGCATAGGTTGGGTGTGCTTGTGTAACTGACAGGGGGCCATGGGGGACACTCAAAGATTTTTATTGAGGTACATTATTTTTTCCACTGTTTTTGGATTGAGCCGGTTTCTTTTTTTGCTCACCACTTCTCCACATTTCGAGAAAACTCGCTCGCACGGGACCGACGATGCTGGCGTGCATCATATTACATATACTGTTTCTACACATGCACCTGACTGAGGTCAAATCAATTGAAGAAAGTAAAAAAGGTAAAGCCTATTTACAGAAGGTTTACAACCAAACATTGGTTGTTCAGTGGTAAAATTATCACCTGCCACTCGGGTAACTCGGGTTCCATTGCCGTCCAAGTCAAAACGTTTTTTATTTAATTTGCACCTCGAAAAAAAGAATGCCCTTCGAAAAAATAAATCAATAAATAATTGTCCCCCGGGGATAATTAAAGTTTTTTTCTGATTCTGATCTATATACATAACTTTAAACAGCCAGCACACCTACCTTATCAGGAGCGATCAGATTGAAGTGTTCCCACATTTCAGAACGACCTTCTCTTCCTGGCTGGCTCCATGAATGACCAAATGTAACAACGCAAGGCAATGACAATTCAACAGCACCAACAACACACTGACAACCCACGAATAGTACATTGTTTAGAGTGGTCATAAAGGGTTGACGCTCAAATTCAAAACTGTTTCAACCTGTCACCTGTCAGAATCGAGAATCACGTGATTGGACCGCGAACCAGGCATGTGATTCATTCGGGCAACGAATCAGTCGCTGCTTCGGACGTCATATGTCACGTGATTTTTTCCGCACCAAAAGAAGCTTTGAAGCAGTGGTTCTATGGAATTGTAGTTCAGGGTTTGAAGCTTGTATCGAAGCTTCAGTGTCGCACTGCCATCACTACTTTCCATATTCAGTCCGCTCCAAAAGTAATGGAACACCAAGGTCAATTCCTTTCCACCTTAAGCCTATGATTAACCTCTACCACAACAATGGAAAAGACAAACATATTGCGAAAGAAAGGATCTGCTTATGATTTAAAACACAATTTCCTCCTGCTTCTGGAATGAATTCTGCATTCAACAAAACTCAACCCAATAGAGCATGCATTTTAGGAGACTGAAGGAAAAAAGCTCCAGAAACAAAGAACTGAAAGTGGCGGCAGTAAAGACCTGGAAACATATTTCAAATGAAGAATGCAACAGTCTGGTGAAGTCGATGTCTTCAGAACTGTATACAACAAAAACACAGAAATTGACCTTGCTGTTCCAATACTTTTGGAGGGCACTGTATTTTATAATAGACACAAGCAATAAATTGGTCTGTATTACAACAATTATCACATTTATTTTGCATAAATGTTTTGCTCATATAGGTTAGGCTAAAATAAAGGAAAAGGGACCATTAATTTGAAAGAAAGATTATCTACTGGTACTTCATTTAGACTTGTTTACTTAATTGATGTCTTTTAAGTTAAGCAATAAGACAACTTAAGAAAATTCGACCAAATAAATGTGTTGTAAACAAGAGTCATAAAACAGATTCCAACAATAATGCTAACAAATCTGTGGCTTAGTCACTTCAACTTCTCATGTTTCATGAAACAAAGATATGTAAACATGTGGACCAAAAGAAAATGTGTTCACAAGTAATTTTTTATCCAACTCAGTGACTCATTCATATATATTCATGACGTCACTCCTGACGCGACTCGACAGCACGCACCGACTTATATATAAATGGATTGTCAATACTGCTTGTCGGTAGCACATTGACCGACAATCCATTCATGTATAAATCAGTCATAAGTCCGTGCGTGCTGTCAATCGCGCTGGGAGTGACGTCATGCAGCCGACAAATTCGACCTTCGAGGACCCAGTCTTGTGAATTTAGACACAAGCACTGAATTCAACACAAACAGGCAGTCGTTCATGAATTGCTTCCTCCTCTTAAATGTGTGTTAACTGCACATGAATTAAACATTTCTAACAAAGCTGATCATTTACTTTTTTTTTTTCACTTCATCTACAGTAGTAGGTGCATGAGGTAAATAGTTCCGAGATTCAAGGGCCATGTCTTGGTACTAGCTGTGGAATGGATGGACAGTTGGAAAATGTAACTAAGAAGGATAACTTTATAAGGCCTCATTATGTTAAACATCAGAGGCCGGGTGTGATTGAGTACAATATATCATCGAGCATATCTGAATTTTTCAGCTGATCTGTCAGTGGAAACGCTCAACTTTTAATGCTACATGGTACAATAAATTGTTTTCAAGTAACCTTGCTCCTGAAATTGAAGCAGACGTGAGCGATGGTGCATAGTCGCGGGGCGAGGTGCAAGATGCTGCATGAGTCATCCATCACATCAGACACAGAAAAGCTATTTTTAACTTCAAAACTACTTCAGTGGATACTGATTGGCCAATGTGCGAGGGAAGGATGAAGGTTCAGAATATATTAACAACTTGAGAGCGTACAAATCTGATATCAGAGAGACAACAGCTGTGGCCTTGAGAAACATCTCAGCTCATCAATCAGTGGTTTGGGTCGGATTTTTTTTTTTCGATCTAAATCTTGCCATTTATTGTTAGGAAATAAGAATTCAGATTCACCAAGGGAATGTCTAGTGAGCGTTAGGGGTTGGTGGTTTTAACAACATTCTACTGGTGGCGGGGGGGGGAGGAGTGAGACAAATTCAAGGCCTCTGCTCCTAACCATGATCTAATGTGGTGTGTGCGCATGCATGTGTGCGTGAAAGAGCGGGGAAGGGTTGTAAACGAGAATGTGAGGTTAAGCAGTGCTGATGTAACTTCTTGGGGAAAAAAATGGTGGGAGTGGTGAGGACATAAAGTAGTGTTAGGTAACATACAAGAAAAAATCCCTACAAGGCGTTTTGCAGGAAGATCACATTGGAGACCATAATCAATATATTTCTGGATATTATTACACTTGCCACAATCTCATCACACAGCTTGTGTTGAATGACAAGATGTATGGTATGAGGTTCAAAACAATGCTAGCTAGCAAATCAATGCATGAAGAAGATTATGAGATAAAAAAACCCAACAACAAATAAATAAAGATGAGCAAAAAATTGCTATTTACTTCAGTTTGTTCCTGTTTCCATCCACATCGCTATCCTCACAAGGGTCACGCAGGCGTGCTGCAGCCTATCCTAGCTGTCTTTGGGCAAGCGGCAGGGTACACCCTGAACTGGTTGCCAGGCAATAGCAGGCCAATGCTCCCATCAAAGCCAAATCATAACTTGTCAATATCAAAGCATGCATCAAAACATCCTGACCCAACGCAGAGCTATCTTGAGCTGGCGCACGTGTACATACAGTGTATTAGTAAAACCTCACTCCTTGGCGCCTTCAAAAGAAAGCCCAGGCCGCGAAGTTCGCGTCCCCGGGTTTTCAGGCAAAAAAGTGGGAAGCTGGATTCCTCCCACTCAGGTTGTGCCACTTGCAAAGATGGCTGATTGCAATCAATCGTTTTTTGTTTGTTTTGTTCCTCAAAACACATTTTGACCTCGAGTAAAACCCGCTTTCACAAAAAAAAGAAAAAAAAGGAATAGTTTATGTAAGAATTTCATACATTTCAGCAAATAACTTCGTGCAGGGAGAAAGCCGCGCATATCTTCACACAAAAAGCACAAATCACACTGTGTTATGTGAAAATATGTCGAATGGCCAAATTAATGTAATAAAGATAGCTGAATATATTTTTGTCCATGTCTGTAACTTTACACACAATGACAGCGAACAACGGGTGTGACCAACGTCGTGACCGCAGGCATCAAGAAGCCCTCAAGGGCCACATGAGTAGCTGTTCCATAAATAGCTCATCAGTGGTGAATCATTGTGATTTTCTAGGAATGTTGCATATGTGATCATTTAAAATGTAAACAATGGAAGCACTTTATAGAAAAGTATATTAATCTGTTTACTAATTACAGAATTGTGAGACATCATTAGCATGATCAATAACTTTTTCAACTAAATACATCTCATTAATTATACACAACTAGGGCTGTCACTCAATTAGGCAGAAACTTTTGTGTCCAGCCATTTTTGTGGCCACTTCAACCAGCTCCTCAAGCGGGATCCCAAGGCGTTCCCAGGGCCTCCCGCCGGTGGGACATGCCTGGAACATCTCTCTGGGGAGGCGTCCAGGAGGCATCCGAACCAGATGCCCGAGCCACCTCAACTGGCTCCTCTCAATGCGGAGGAGCAGCAGCTCTACTCCGAGTCCCTCCCGGATAATGAATGAATGGATGAATGAATGAATGAATGAATGAATGAATGGATGGATGGATGGATGGATGGATGGATGGATGGATAGATAGTCATCCAATGAGGATGACGATGTGTGACATTAACGGCAAAATGTACTTTTATCCCAGTCACGAGTTTAGCCGTGTATATTTTGTGTATGATGTTTAAATAGTGAATTGGTGGGAGGAAGATTTGTTTGGGTGGTGTAACTCACATTATGGTTGTAGGCTAGCGGGCTAGCTAGCAAGAAGCTACAGCGCGTAGCATCCCGCTGGACTCTCAGCTCAAACTTTCGCTCCGAGTAAGTTCCAGTGAATAACGGTTGCCATTTCCTCCTCCCGTCCGTGAAGCTTTTTCAAACTGCCCGCATGTGGAGGACACGACTAGTCAGTTCGTTCGTCCCCACCTCCCCGACATGTAGCTACGGTCCCACTCGCGCGGGCGTGCACGCACTCTCTTTGTAGAAATTGTAATCCCTCGAAGTAATCCCCATTTTTAATAAATGTACCTGTAATCTGATGACATGTTTTTTCCTGTAACTGTAACGGAATAGTTACATTTTTTTTGTAATCTGATTAGGTAACGGCTATACATGTATTTACTCCCCAAGCCTGAATATAATAATAATAAACACTACACGCCATAAACCACTTTGCGGAAATTCACCTATTGAGGAGGCCGGCTATCACCAGCAAAAAATGAGGGAGAAGAAGCTCTCAGCCTAAAAAAAAGTTGGTGATCCTAATCATGTAGTGAGGTGAGTCCGTGACTGCTATTTAATGTCGAATACAGTAGCTTACCTACATTTGGAGTGTACAAAACAGTTAGTGTACTGCTAATGGCGTCCCCCCCCCCCCCCCCCCAGGCCACACGTCGTGGCTCACATGGCGCGTGTGTTCGCGTTTCTGCCCGTGTTGTAAAGAGACTCCACGCTGGAAGATGGATGTACTCCATTGCTGAAGGAGAGACAGAAACACGCGGTGGGTGGTGGCGGGTGCCGTGTATGTAACACGCATACTCTCGCGTGGAAACACAGAGGACACAAACGTGACGAGGCAGCCGAGGCGCTGTTACGCAACCACTGACCTACTAACACATATTTCAAGAAAGGCTGCTGCAACAAAGTGGAGCAAAGTGTCCGGTAGCTCACAACACGGAGCGGCTCGAGCAAGGAGACAGATACCTTGGACCCGAACGCGCAGAGACACCAAAGAGGGAACAACTTTTTTTCTGGATCGGTTTTGTCTAAAGATAAAGAAAAGGAGGAAACGGGATCGAGACAGCTTTTGTGTCGGGGAAGCCTGAAGGTTGTGTTCCCCTCCTCCACCATTCAAAGGTATGTTTTGACGGTGCGACCCTCTCTCTTGTTTTTTCCCCCCTTTCTATTCTCGGTTTCTATGAATAATGATGCGTCCAATAATTACCAATTATGCGGAAAATTTACGGAGTATTTTTAGAGAAGAGGACACACCGGTTATGGCCGGTTATTGTTCACATGGCGACTCAGTCCGGCAACCCGCCCGTCACTTCGAGACGTTCCGTTGGACAAACAACACGTTGGATTCTTTTGTTACTTTATGTCTGTGTGTCCCCTCTCCTGCGTTGATACCTGGACCAAAAATAGCCTGCAAAGCAAACGCATGTCGTGTTCAATGTCAAGTTGAGGTAATTTCCTCCCGGTGGTGTTTTCCAGCGAGCTGACCGAGGCAGCTGCTTGCTTGGGCTAATAATGCTAATAATACACGCGTACACATTACACACACTTGATTCCCGCACATGGCGCTTAGCTAGCATAATGGAGACAATTTCAATACTACCACTTTGTCATAGCTTTGGTCATAAATTGAAATGAGAATATTTAGCGAAGCGAGAGACGTGTGTGGGTTGTAAAGCACAAATCGATTAATTTCCTACATGATAAGCGGTTCGGAAAATGCATGGATGGATGTTTCAAAATGACTTCTTTTGATTCTAAATGTCCGTTAAGTAAAGCACGAAGTGCTGCTTGGGGGAGTCGGAAGCGATGACATAACCAGCACGCAGCAGGGAGCTGCAAATTTCTCTCCTGGGACAAAAGGTCCTGTAATTGATTCCCGTTTACACCCTGCCTATTATTCGTGATATAATAGTGAGAGGAGGCGTATAAAAAAAAAGTCAACACGAATGCCTTAATATATAATACAAGTTTCAGGCATGGACCTGTGAATTGAAACAGTATTCTTCTGCTCCCGAAAGATGCCCAACATGGCATAGTCGTGACTTGAGCGTAATGAGAACGAAACAAGTGAACATTCAGGATGTGATGCAATGCATGGAAAAAAGGCTTGTCTGGCAGGCAGGATTCTGGTGAGCCCTTTCAGCCCGCCTGCTGCCAGCTGGTCTGTTTTCAGAGCGTCTGCGTTGCTCTTTCCCAGTCTGCTTTTGAATGTAGGTCAGACCTGTATTTGGGTGACGGTACGCACGCCATACAAGTCTATTCAGACTTTGACTTTGACCTTTCAGTCAGGACTAAGGGCAAATTTCTGCAGGGCTCGCTCATTTGTCCTATATGATGAGTGATGATGAGCACAACCGTAAGTAAATTTTAACAACTTTGCTGCGTGCCTTTTTAAAAGATGGCCAATTCAGTTTTATAAAGTCCCCCTGCACCCATACTAAATGTCTGAAAAAATAATATACAATGCTAAAATGCTTTTTAAGATTGTTGACGCATTTCTGGGTTTACAACAGTTTCTCTGAGGATGTATTGAATCGGATCTAATGCACGCCTGTGAAGAGGACACAATTTATTTTCTTTTTCTTTTTTAACTTGCCCATCTGAGTTTCATATGAACACTTGCCAAAAATTGATACAGGCAGTTCACACGTTTTGGTGGCAGTTAGTGGCATAGGCTCTCGTTCCCATCTTCTTTTGAATCCATAGAGACAAAGCAGCGGGGCAAAATGGACGCTCCACGTGTGTGGTTGGATCTCTTAAAAAGTTGGAGGAGGGGAGCAGGGATTGCCTCACTGTTGACTCACACTTGCCCCAGTAGGGGTCAGAGGTGAAGCATTCCTCTCCAAGTAGAAAGTTCCTGGAAACAGCTTCAAAGTATTCTGAATCCAGAGCAGAAAAGACAGAATATGTCCTGTCTGTACTAGGGATGACATTACAGTAACAAAGACAGCAAAGCAGTTCAATTTTATTTCCCCCCCTCCTCCCCCCTCCGTTCTCTTTAGTAAAGTGTAACTGCCGCGATGTGCACATTACACAAGACCGATTCAGAGCACGTACCCAAGAAAGGGGGGAAAGCTGAACAGCCCCTCCCCATGCAGTCCAGAGCGAGGCTGTTATGCATGAGTTTGGCTGCGGCGATGGGTGTGTGCTGTGACGTCAATGCCATCTCCAGCTATAATTTTTCATCTGCCTCCGATGCTCATTGTTCTGTGCTGCTTTGCTGGCTCTTTCTAGCACATAGATATTGAAGTTGCATTCAAATCGTTTCATAATCGGGTTTTTATGCGATGGACGTATCAAGTTTGTCTCTTTATATCGTCCTGATGAGCCTCGTGAATTCCTCCTGTCATTCACCCCCCTTTTTTTGGGACTATTTATAGAGTGCACTCTAATAGTCCTTCCTTCTCCCGCCCGCTCTCCTACTGACCTATTTTATGGCGTACTGTCAAAGACGGGAGGAGTGTTTACTGCTTAGCGTTGTTTCTAGGTCAGTGGGACAGCACAGACGTACGCAAGCTTCCTTCCCACCCGCCTTTGTTCCCTCCCCTCCCACTGCGGTCTTTATGAAAATAATTCGTAGTGGGGAGGAGGGGTTGACCCCTAAATTTTTCCACATCTGTTGTGACCAAATCTCTCTCTCTCTCTCTCTCCTGTGTTGCAATACTCAAGATCATATAAGGGAAAAATAAATGGCGGTCATACTGGTTCGCGAGCAAGCATTGTCTTTCTTTCTTACAAAGAAAACCGGTGTGAGTAAACAAGTGCTCTGGAATTACCGTCATTACGCAAGCTGGCTCAAGGTTACTTTTTTTTCTTTTCTGCTCACTGTTAGATGATGTAACAAATTCATTGTGTTCCGGCTTAAGTAATGCAATAACCAGATGCTCACATTTAATGGGAATGTGGCACAGATGTTGAGCACAAATGTAATATATAATTCTGTATTAAGTAACTGACTACATGTGTTTGGACTAAGTGTACAGTTATGAAGGTACTAAACTTAATAGTTTAAATTTAGACATGGGTTTTGTAATTTATTATTAAACTTGACTGTTTGGAAATCATTATAGGGATGAGAAATTATGGAAAAATATTCACAATTATTTTGATCAATATTGAAATCACAATTAATAAAAAGTTATTCATCCATTTAAAAACGTATCGTTACAAAATCTCAACTGCTCAATACTACCATCATATCCTCATGCCCATTCATCCCTGCATGTTGAACACTTTGATTATTTTTTTAATCTTATTTTGGTCTTCTATTTTTATTTTCACAAGTCTTGGGACTTTCTGGTCCTCGGGTGTCTTATTTTGTGCCATAACATTCATATCAAAATGATATACCACAATCTTATCATATATTAAAAAATCTTTGAATTCTTCAAAGCTCAATTTTAAATATATGTCAAAAGAACAACCATAAAATAAATTGGTAACAAAGCAAAATAAGAATATACAAAAATAAAAACAATTTAAAAAACAATAAATACTGGCTATTCTTGTTGAGCTTATCGTCTCATGTTAGTCGGGAAATAAGAATAATTGTTACTCTGATTGCGGTGTGAAATTATACATAGTCACTTAATTACTTTACAGGCAGTACTAAACCAGAAAAACAAGCGTCGCATAAAATTTTTGGGAAGTATGTTCTTCCTTTCTGTGCTGCCAGTTTTCTTGTAAACACCATTCAACAAAACAAGTTTAAAATTAGCTTCAATAGAAATAATGAGTGTTCTTGGAAGGGTGTGCAAGTGGACCCCTAGCTTGGACTGAAATGTTGATTATGTGCTGACTGCAGAGACTATTACTGCCAATCTAACTATTTATCTGCCTCCCCTTCCCTCTCTCTCTCTCTCTCTTTCTCTCTCTCTCTCTCTCCACATAGCAGCGGCATTTAAGCTGGATCCTCAGGGAGGCCTGAAGTAGACAGCCTGACCTACATCTTCTGTACGACACTGATGAGAAGCGCCGTGGCCTGACGGGCTCCGCAGCTGTGCAGAACATTTGGGAAGACATCAGTAAACTCCCGTTGACTTGCTGAGAGACTCCAGAGACTTGCAGTGAGCCAAGGAAACCAAACAACTCGAAATCCAAGCTCAATTCTTTTTTGGAAGACTTTTTGTTTAGAAAATAAGTTCAATGTCAAAGGTGTTCATGGAGTTCCACCTCTTTTTAATCTTCTTGGCTAATCTAGACACTTGAACGTTCTGATCGAGGAAACTACTGGCAAGAGAAATCAATGAGGCTCTCTCTCAGATGTGCTCAAATACCTCATTCAGAAGTCTTTGCTGATCCCGCAACATAGTGGAAATAGTTACGTAAACAAAGTCTTTGTGTCATATCTGCGCACCTTTCCCTACACACTTGCTAGAGTTCCACTCTGGCCCCCCTTGAAAAAATGGAAAACCTGAATCTCCACATCTCATCCACCAGCACCAAAAATGCCATGGAGGTGGACAGTTTTACTACCTATGGCGATCTCCCGTCCCCTCTTCCCGAGGACGGGGCACGGTCCAGCCGCCAGGGTAAAGGCGCCAAGCCTTCTGTGGCATCCCGCCGCAAGCGGGAGTTCATCTCCGATGAGAAAAAAGACGATTCATATTGGGAAAAACGGAGGAAGAACAACGAAGCAGCAAAGCGCTCACGGGAAAAACGTCGTCTGAATGACATGGTTCTGGAGAACCGGGTCATGGCCCTGAATGAGGAGAATGTTCGTCTAAAAACAGAACTACTGCAGCTCAAGTTGCGCTTTGGACTCATCAGCACGGCGTCCTACATTGAGAAAAGCCAGCAGATCGCTAGCAGCGCGGCTGCCGGTAACATAAGTAGCAACGGGAGCAGCAGCAGCGGCACCCCCAATAACGCCTACCTCTCAAGTAGCGGCTACTCCAGCGCGTCCCAGGTGATGCTCAACTCGGACTCGTCGGAAGCCGAACAGCCCAGCCGCGGCGAGCGCCACTCGGTGCTCCCCAAGTATTCTCCCAGGGGATCCGTCTCAGACTTGTCTGATGGCTCCTCAAGGGACAGCCCCGAACCTATGGGCTACAACATCAAGAAGGAGCCTCATAACATGGAGATGGCAAGACTGGATGGCGCCGGGCTCTCGGCCAACGGATTGCCAAGTCGTCCTTACCACGGCATCCATCCTGCGTTGATGTCTCCTCACCAGCAGAGCACACAATTGGCCGAAGCTGCCATCGACTACCAGCAACAGGGGCACTCGGAGGCCTCGTCTTCCGTCGCCCAAGCCACTTCTTCGCAACGGAGTGTCATCCTGTACCGCTCTAGCAGCGGCTGCTACCCCATGGAGAGCCAGAGGCCAGACGAGCCGCATGGCCAGCACTCAAAGTTCTCCGAATGTTCGGCGACCATCGCCGAGGTCGCCGAGAAGCTGGAGAGGACAAAGACGATGGACTGCGAGCAGTACGAATACTCCGAGGAGCTGCAGGCGCAGTACAGCAGCCAACAGCAGCACGAGAGCCGTCACAGGCCGTACAGCTGCCGAGGTCAGGAGGAAGCTGAGCACCGGAACCCTTTTGCTCCCAATCTGGTCCACAGCACCGAGGAGGGCCTGTCGGCGTTCTCGCAGCACAATGGCTACCTCAACACGATGGACGAAGAGCCCCCGGTTCTCACCTATGAGGGAGGCCCGAGAGCCGATGGCTTCTACCGAGAGAATTCCTCCGCTAAAGATACGTCATCTAGCGACGGGGACCCCCGGAGCTCCGACAAGGAGGCTTCGACCGACGACGAATCCCCCTCCTCGTCATCCTCAGACATCAGCAGCTACCACCAGAAAGCGTCAGCAACCGGCGGGCCGCACAGAGAGTGCCAGGCTGAGGTCAAAGCGACCGCCCTTCCCCACAAGCTGCGCCTCAAGAACCGAGCCATGTCCAGCGGGGCGATAAGAGCACACATGGAGGGGTTTTCCATGTCCCCGTCCCCCACCCTGCCCCAGCACCCTTACCTGGCACTGCCTAGCAACTCGAACAGCTGCCAGATCAGCAGAGAGGCAGACGACGAGGTGGACTACGCTGAGGAGCTCGAGCTCGGGCCAGATGAGAGATTGGACTCACAAAAGGCATCCGGTAGTGGTTAGAGGCGTGTGGAAGAACTGTTGCGAGGTGCTGTTGTTTCGGACTCTGCAGCATCAACAGCTTCGTTCATCCTGTCAGCAAAAATGAGGCCTGGCTAGGAAGTGATTTCTATCCACTTTCACTGTCACCTGTTTCCCTTTATTCTCTCCTACCTCCAACAGACCCTTCCAGTTTAAAGAACACATCATTCACACAAGGGAGGGAACAGAATGACATTTTTTCAGTTTGTGATAATTACACATTTATTGTGGCATTATAAGAACATTTCTTTGACCAAAGAATATTTGTTTTTCTTTAATGTCACCTTTTGTTGGTACAGTAACCGTGTATATTGATCCTCTTTGGATAGCTGTCAGTCCCACACGTCCTGTTCACTTCAAGCACTTGGATTGTAAAATGTTGTGACATACATTTGCATATATGAGGTATACATTTTTAAAAAATGTGGGGAGAAAAAAAATCGGATCTTAAAACTTTAAACAACTTGCAAAGTAAATTGACTCAAAGCAATTAAAAATAAAAAAAAGGCCACACCTTAAGACAAATGGATCAACTTTCCCCCAGAAAACTTGCTAAGCCTGGTGGTCGGGGACGGTGTGGACGTTTGCCCGCCTGGCCTGTAAAGCGCTGGGGGAAACCCTGCACACCAAACACTTGATTCCAATGATAGCAGTCAAGACTATGCAGTCATACAAAGCTGACAAGCACAAGGCAATCCTTACTGACTACACAACAGAATGGATACACCTTCACGTTGCAGGTGTCAAAAGAACAACTCCCATCTCAAACCAGCAAAGCTGCTGTTTTCTCATAAGGTGCCTCTTTTATTGTGCCGTCTCTTCTTGTTCCCCACATTGGCCGACGACTTGTCATGCCCACTTGTGCACTGACCTTAAGCAGCCGCACTAAATCCAAATCATACAATCTTCAACAGTTTCCCTTCCAGGTGCCTGCCTCTGGCCACTCTGTATAAATGTAAAGTTGTCTTGATCACTTGTATACTGCGGTCACTATTTTTATTAATATTGTTATTTTCTATTATATTGGGTTAATATTTTGTCTATTATATGTCATTTTCTTGTCGTGTCATTTTGCTCGATGCTCTTCTCGGTTGTGATGTGTATTTGCTCATGCTATCCCCCATGCAATGATTTGTACTCTGTGTTACTGTATAACCTGTATCGTTCCCCTAAACCTTTTGTGGAAATGAGACCCCCGAAAAGAGAAGCTTGTCCATAAGTGAAAATGTATGGCTATACTTCACATGGATATGCGCAGTGTTTGGAAGAAAGAAAAAAGTGCTTTATTTTGATTGTAAAGGTTCAAAATGGGGAAGAATAAAAGGCTGTTGTTGAAACGTCATTTGTCATGTTAGAACTTTCTGAGTTGACTGTGATTGCAATACAAAAATATGCCGCACATAATAGTACCTTCCACATGATCAGACAAGAAACACGTTTGTCACTAGTGTAGTGTTGGAACACTCAAACAACACAACTAGAGACGATATTAAGACTAAGCCAATGCTTATCTATGCAATGCAGTGCATTGTTCTACTTGGCAAACTGCATGACTACATGAAATATAATACAAGACTTGGATTTAACATCAAAAAAACCTGGCATGTTTGGATCGCAGTTTACAACCAAAATTTGTAATTTGCTTCTCATTGATAAACAATTACTAGCAAAATTGCTCGAGACAAAAGTAGTGTTGTGTCCAGCTGTCGGTGACAAATGAAACAAGTGAACGCGAGCCTTCTCGTCACTTCAAAGAGCCCGCACATTATAGCCAATAAGCACAACGTGGGAAATGAGCAAAACATTCAATGAAAGTGCCAGTAATGCTTGTTGCTGCTGGATGCATTGTAGCAATGTCCGTCCCTACTGAGAGAATCTTCTCCAAAACATGGCAGATATTTTCCAACAGAAAAAATGAATCAGCTCCCAGCTGAGGTACTTAAATGGATACTTGACTCATTAAGCCATTTTCAGCAATAAAACGTTACTATGACTAGAATTCATTTAACAACTTCAATATTTTTCATGTAAAATGAAAACCTTGAAAACACATGTTGCCACTTGCTGCCACTGAAAATTAGTATTACATCACAGGTGCTCAGAGCTCAGGTAACGACCAATCACGGTTCACCTGTTTTCTGGATGTGGTCATGTGACATTCACAAACTGAGCCATGATTGGTCATCACCTTAGCCTTGACCACGATGTCATTTTCAGTCAACAAGTGGCTAAAAGAGCTTTTAAAGGTATTGATTGAAAAATGTCCACAAAGAAATTTATACACAAAATATTAACTTCTTATTGCTGAAATTGGCTGAATGAGTCAAGTATCCTTTGGATTATTTCCCTTTAAGTATACAAAAGTTCATTTTGGATGCAAAGTTAGTGCCAGTAAAAATGATGCAGACCCCCTCAGGCCATAGCAAAGCTACAATCCAACCAGTTTTAAGTTGATGTTTCATCAGAAGAGTTATGAAAATATTTTATTAAGGTTGAAAAGTTCCGTAGTGCTACTTTAAGTACTTATATTATTTTTATTTTATATTTATTTGGCTACACATATATCAAATAGATAAATTAATATTTTTTTATACATTTTATTTGATAAAATTACATAAAGCAATATATTTTATTTTATAAAGTAAGTAAAGCTTCTTCTTTTTTAAAGAAAGGAAAAAAATCCCGATAATTTAGCTTCACTCTAAACATAAAAATATAGTTTGCTGCTCTGCACAATGTGAATTTAAAAACTATTTAAAAAATATTGATTCTAGAAATAAAGATTGTTGCCAATTGTTCGTTATGTTGATTAATAAAACCCTTACTTTAGTTCCCTGCGATTAGCCTGCAAAAAAAAAATTTGCTTCTCAAAGTTTGAAAGTTGCTCCTCAAATGAAGCCATTGATTAGCAAAATTGCGCCGCCAAAATTTTTTTTCCATTGATAGCATGTATAGTATCGTGTGCTATAATCATTGGATATTGTTTTTGAAAAAAACTTGGCAAAGTCAAATTTTGTATGCTACGTTACTTTGTACAACATTTGACATTTAACATGTATTTTGGATAAACCCCTTTAAATGACTGATCACATTTTAAGCGGGTTCCAACATACAAAGTCAACATCCCACTTAATTTTCATGTAAAAGTCTTACAGTTACTGAAAGTAATGCAAAGATGAAACTGATTGTACTCCTGCTATTTGTTAAGAGACGAACAAATCCCAAATTTCAGCAGGCCATGAGCATGTTTTAGTGTCTTTGTGGGTCAATATTTGCCTTTACAGGGTTTGGCTTTTTACACACTTGTAAACCTTTTCCTTCCAGCCAAAAAAAGTGACACATGACTCACACACAAGAAGTTGAAGCTTTGATCAATCTTCAGTTGCCCAATATTGCTCAACACCATGAACGTATTGTCACACAGCCGGTTGTAGCTGAGCAACCAGCAGAGTTACACAACAAGTGTTATGAAGATCTCGGCTCTGATGGCTCAGTAGCTGTTGCCATGGCCGAGGTGTCACTGACACGGGTCGCGTATGAGCCAGTGCGGGAATGCCAGGCGAAGACTGCAGAGGTGTTCTATCCTGAGCAATCATCCTCGTCTCGATGACATTAAGTACATACTGAACTGTTTGTCTTTTTCATGCACAGTATTGGATGTCTCAGAGGAACAGGACAAGCTCAACTTTTATTCAAAACAAATTTCCACAACAAGGCGACTCCAGAAAATAGCAGTGAGCGATGACCTCACACACATCATCTACTCACTCCTTTTTCCAGCCCACCGTGGTGCTGTGCATTGTGCACAGGCTGTTATAAAAAAAAAATGGAAAAAAGGCCACGAGCGTTAAAGTAGGTCAGTGAGAAGGGATCGGGGAGGATGGTGGGGAGAGAGGAGGCTTACATAATTTGCCTCTACAGTGTACATTAGGGCAAACTATTCAGATGTGAGCCCTGTTGTTGCTGCTTGAGGGAGCAGGTTTAGCGGAACAAAGCCCTCGGACATGCTGGATTTTACTTTTTGGGAATGGAATGTTGACTAAATGTTCCGTACAAATATTTGAACTGACGCTGACCAACGATTTAGCCTACTTCAATGTCCTGAACAATAATTAATCATTAATTTAACATTCACGTTGTTGAGCAATGAACTCAGTTAAAAAGAAAAGTGAAGTGGCGGTGGTGTGTGTGTGCGTGGTGGTGGTGGGGGGGGGGGGGGGGGGGGGCTTAGTTGCTTGAGCGTGTTTGCGCTGCATCGCCCGCAGTGATCAACAGCCCAGGCTGGTTATGTAACCAGGATGTTGCAGTATGTAGGTCAGCAGCACAAGGAGAGGCAGGGTTGGGGTAAGGATGTAACCGAGGAGCGGATGTGTGTGCGCGCGCGCGCGTGCGTGTCCTCTAGCGTTATTTAAGATGGATGTCCTCGTGTCGAGCAGATTCGCAATGCCATCACACCGCAGGGAACATTTCATTCCCTAGAAGGGAACGAACAGTGACGTCCCACGTAATAGTCAAGAGGGACAGTCGATGCTTGTTTTTATGTAACTACGTAATGCTCCAACTGTTTGTATGAAAGTGGAACTTTTTATTATTTTTATTATTATAGATTAAGTTGTATAACTACATTGTTAAAAACCTTGTTAATCAAATGCTTCCCTGACAGTATGTTTACACGCAGGCAATTTTGTTTGTTTGTGAATAGTTCAGAATATGCACGAGTAGACAGATATTACGATTTAAACTGCATTGCGCGGACATTATTGCGAAAATAGCAATTCCTCTTTTCACTTTTTGGTGGCCAATAAAAGATATTCATGATGTCACTCACCACACGAATAAAGTAGTCGGGTTCCTACTAAAGTGTAGTTCTGTGTCGCCATGTTTCGGCAATTGTGTTTACCTCTGCTTGTGTATTTCCAGTTGTGTGCCAGATGCACGGAATGTGTCACTAGTGCGTTAACTCACTGATTAATCACAAAAAAATGATCGCATTAATCATGTTTTAACGCAGATTAATCACACTATTAATTTTGACTGCAGATGATCCTTGAGTTTGACAGCGGATGGTTACGTTTAAGGTAGGGCAGGTTGTGTTTGAGCATTAAACCTGCATTAAAGTAAAGCATTTAAATGTTTGCGTATGACGTTCAGAATATTTGTTCACGTCAAAATATTGGGGTCATTTTTATTTTATTTTAAATTATGCAAGTCAAGTAATTAACTGATTAGAAAAGGAGGGTAAGGAGAGTGTGCAGTGGATCAAAACATTTCGAAGATGTCCTCAAAACATTAAATGTAGAAACAATTAACACAACAGGTCCTCTTCTAATTTGGCGGGTGAAAAAAGTTGATAAAAAGCATTTTTAATTAAGTGAAAAATCATGATTAATCAAAATTCTAAATTCTATTGTCGCCATAGAGACAGAAGATAATGTAAAAAAACGCCACGGAGAAATCAATGTATTCAAGTTAGGCTCGTTTCGCAAGTAGTAACGTAAAATGCTGACCGCCACGCATCCAAATAGTTCTTCAGACCGAGATACTTTGCGAATCACGCATGTACAAAACAGAGTTCTGTTCAAAGGAGGTACGCCAATAAGTGTTTATATGACCAAATAGTCGGGTTAGAAAATTGGTAACCCTGGGGTCTTACAGTATTTATTTATTTATTTAACTACATTAGGTGTTGCAGGTGCACCAATGTTATGACCACTGAGTGAATAACAACTGAGTAATAAGAACTGAGTTGACGATGTCAAATAAAAGTGTTTTTTTTTTCTTTTTTATTTTTATTTTACATGTGAGACCAAAAACATCTAAGTGACTGTAAAGTAATTTCTGTGAGGTAGGTTGGCTGTGCTGTAAAATTAGGTCAGTGTGTCGGTGTGTGTGCACACCACAATGGATGTGTGTAGAACAATGATTAGAGAATGCGTGATCTCATTGACGTGCGCGCGGACAGACACTGACCTCTATCGATGCGTGACAGAAATAGGCCGCAAAGAAGTTGTGCACCTTTAAAAAAGAAAGTAGGCCATGAGCGAGCGAGAGAGAGAGAGAGAGAGAGAGGATGAATCAGCTTCACGTTATGCAATATGAAACCATCCCCCAGGCCCTATTACCATATCTTGTGGCCTTGTGCTGCAGGAAGTGACCTGCTCATCTATGTGAGTTCATACTAGTGGAAAGTGTGGATAACGACATTTTGGCACGCAACACATCATCTGGTAGCTAAATTTACATTAAGCATTTCCAAACACACACTTTGGATAAGGCACAACGTAAATGACCCTGCTATTATTTTTGTTATTACATTTTTGTATTGCAAAATTGCTTTGTTAGTTTGTTTTGTTGTGCTATTATAATATGGTTGATGCTTTTATTCTGAAGGATACCGGAAAGGGTCTCATGAACCGGTAGGAAATGACGTAGCTAACCGACGTACTGCCATTAGTCGTGCAATCTTCATAGGCAGAAAGGACGCGCGTGCACCACAGAAGAACCGAAATCTGAAGTTTAGTGTTAATTCGGTGAACGATTTTAGCACCTGGTTGAGAAGGGAACGAGGTGTGTATTAAAGTCAGGTTTATTGTTATCTAATGTCGTTATGTTTCACGTTTGTGTGATTTACTGCATAGTAAAACATTACCGTTTTGGTCCACTAGAGCACGCTGACGCACCCTGGTAAAAATTTAGCAACGCTATAGCTCAAGGTTCTGTATTGTTTGCTGTTAATTTGTATTTCTGTATGATTGTTTTTGTTTTAAGGGATTTACAAGGGCAAATAGCAAGGTTTAAAATGGTAAATAGACGCTGTTAACGGTATTCAAATAAGATATTGTTAAGGCTATGAAACGTCATCATTTAAGGTAATTCATTTATGATACATGGCTTGAATGTGTTAAGAGGATACACAGGGCATGTCGTTTGAGTTATTGATGGCAATATTTTGTTTTTTTGTTGTAGCTCTAAGGGTGTGTTCACATAAAGGAAAGGGTGCAACACGGTCTCCAAAATGCCCACATCACGTGCGCAGATGACTACGTCATCTGTAAGGGGAGATCTTGCAGTTTACTTGCATAAACACACTTTGTGTGCACCGACCTCATGCACGTACCCCAGCGAGTCAATCTGTGCTTCCAGAATGCTACGCATTGTGTGCGCTTCCACCACACTGGGAATGGGAATGATTAACTCTTTGACTGTCAAACATTATCCCAAAAAGAACCCCGACAATGCCAGCCGATTCCGAGTATTTTAACTCATCTTTCAAGGCAAACAGAATATTGTGCGTTTTGACCATGTATACATGGTGGGTACCAAATGGAAAGTCGCGTTCCATTCTTTCATTAGAAAAAAAGGTATGTTTCTACCTTATTCCGTTCTTTAGTAATCATCATTTGAAAATAGGTAATTTGAGTGACATTGAGCGAAAATTTAAAAGATAAGGAGATTTTCTGCACAACAGTGACTTTGACACCAATATTTTTTGTTTAGTGAGGCTCTGTGAATTATATTTAATGTGACAAAGGCTTTAATCATTCACGTCATCATTGAAAATGTTTTATTTAATCAGATTTGTCATGTTTCATTGTAATTCCATACACCGGGAGTCCATTGAAAAGAGATACAATGCTGCCATCTGCTGGCCATAGTTAGTGGCCTTTTTGGAATTTTACAACCCCAATGACAAGGCAGTACTGCACAAGACGTTGCACTGCTCATTGAGAAAGAAAGAAAAACGTAGTTGACGTCAATTGACGTTATTGGCGGCATTCATTAGGATTTTAGTATACGTCATTAAACGTTTTTGGCGGTCAAAGAGTTAATGGGAATAAGGGGAGCTGCTTCGAATGGCCGGGAGTCGGCTGCAGTCCATCCCACAGTGGTGCAAACACTTCCTACCTGTGGAAAGTCTAGGAGAATACCAACTGATAGAAAACTCCACCCATGTGCACTGGGCACGAAAAGGGCCCTGAGAGTTTATTCCTGAGACTCAAATTTGCAGTGTAAGTGTGTGTGTGTTTTTTCTGAAGGATAACTAGCTATAGCTACTTAATGACATCTGATGACTGAAAATGTGTCACCTCTCTGCTTAAATTCCATTATCAAAAGTCTACACAGCCTGAAATGACAAACGACATGCAGAAGATGAGTGGGGTAACCTGCAGCCATTTAGTGGATTAACCCATTTAGATTAGTCTCAGCCATTTCTCCCATCTGTCTACAGTTACAGCATGGACCTAATACTGTACTGACACGCACACAGCACATGACAGTTATAAACACATGACATGCATGCGCCTCAACCCACACACACACACACCACTAATCTGTGCTTAGTCTTTTTTGTCACATGAGTAAAGTAGGCCTACATATGATGTAACTATCATTTACAGCATCGACTATTTCTGACATAGGGTTAATTCTGGTTGGAAGGGCTTGGAATGCACTCACCAGCCACAACAACAACCTAATGAGAGCAATTCTGACTTTATGGTGATGTTCATTTTACTGGGAGGTATTTATTTGAAACTGCACTGTAATTCATATTGAGAGGTTCCTAATATTTTTGACACTCTTTGAGTTAAAGAAGGAAATCCCCTAAAATATTTTAAACACTCATTGAGTAATTCCAATGTTACAGTATATAATCCAAACTGAGCATTTATGTAAAGGCTTCATTTAAAAAAAGAGATTAGTTAAAGTGTTTAAAAAAATTTTTTGTATAATCTCTTATTATTTGGAATCTTTGCTGGCCAACTGCGAGGTCATCGAGCATCACCATGGAGGTATAAACATTTGCTGGTGAAAGAGTGGAGACCTATTAGGACCACTGAGCGCTTTTGGCAAATAGTGACCTCTGGTGGTCGGAGGTGTTCTTTCTTTCTTCCTTTCTTTCTTTCTTTCTCAACCCCTAGCTCCCTTCCTTCCATCCTTCCTTTCTTTCTTTCTCAACTCCCCCTCCCCCTTCCTCCCTCCCTCCCTTCCTTCATTCCTCAACCCCTCCCTCCCTTCTTTTCTTTCTTTCCTTCTTCCTCAACCCCTTCCTCCCTTCCTTTCTTTCTTCCTTCCTTCCTTCCTTCCTTCCTCCCTGCCTCCCTCCATCCCTCAATCCCTTCCTCCCTCCCTTCCTTCCACCCTTCCTTCCTTCCTGGAGTTGGACAAGCAAACGTTACAATATCGCCTCAGTATGAGGCCAAGTTGTAGATGACACGAGCTCAAAGGACACATTTGATTTTTAAAGTGAACAGATGGGCCAGGTCATAGATTGGATAAAATCATTCATTGTAATATTTGTCTGTGGCTCTGTAAACAATATTTTAATACAATAAGTGTAATATTTGAATGGATGTGACAAATTGTTTCTTTTTCACTACTGTAATTGTTTTAGTCAAATTGTATGTCTAGCTATTTGTTGATTTTATTTACCGCATATTAGGGTCGTGGTGGTGCTGGAGTCTATCCCTACTGACTGTTTGCGAACTGAAGCATTGTAAGTGGAATTCTTTCCCATTCTTGCTTGATGTCCAACTTCTGTTGCTCAACAGTCCGGGGTCTCCGTTGTTGTATTTTGCACTCTATAATGCACAACACACTCTAAATTCCATGCAATTGTTCATTGAGAAACACTGTTCTTGCCCTGAAAATCTTGTTATCTATACCATTGAATACACAGCAAAGATATATTTTTAAACATTTAGAGTACATTTATTTTATTTATTTGTTGCTTGTATAATCAGCAAAAGCCATGGTCATTCCTTCTTGGATACATTTTTTGTTGTGGTTGGTTCCTTCGCCTTTAGGTGCTGCATCATTTGCCTGAATGTTATCTAACTTACTGAAAATTCTGTGGTTTTGTTTTCACTGAAGCAAGGAAAGTTGGATCACCGCACACATACTGTAAAAGCAGCAAGTTTCAACCTCATTTCAACTACGCCCATCAAATAACTTTAGGTTGATTATAACCTTCATCACAGTTTTACTTAGATCTCACAAATGCTCTTCTGGATGAATGGCCAACTTTTTCCACAAACAAGTAAAAAAAAATGTTTTCCTTTTTACTTCCTGTCGGTGTAATGGCCAAGTATGCTAACACTTTTCGGTTATGCAACTTTAAACAATATTTTTCTCAGTTGTTATTCTCACCAAGTCATACACACTGCAAGAAAGCAAAGAAAGAAAAAATCTGCCAATTGGGTAATCAAAATTTTCTTGGCAAGAATTCTTAAAAACTTGTATAAATAAATATAATAAATAAATAATAAACATAAATCTAGCCACTGTAAAACAGTAACAGATCTTAATATTAGAAAAACTTGCCCAAAGATTTAGTAAAATGTACTTAATTACAAGTAAAAAAAATAAAAAAATAATCTGTTATTTAAGAACAAATACTTAAAATAAATGGTGTCTTTTCATTAATAAAGATTTGTTTGTTTTTTTATTTGAGAATTGACAATTTACTTGGAAATTTTACATGGCAAATAAAGGCTACCGCTACATTAGGACATATTTTCTTTAAACAGAACATTTGGCTCACCACTTAATGCTGAGTATCATTGTTGGGAGGTAAGGGGTCCCATCAGCCTTAGGTATGACCCAGTCGGGAATTGAACCCATAACCTCCTGGTCCCAGGGTAGACACTACTCTACCAACAGGCCACTGAACTGCTAATGCAATTTTGTGAAATGCAATTACAAGTAGTGCAGTTGTGATTTAGCAGCCATCCACATGTTATTGTTGCATGGCCATGTCAATAATGTGCAAATTGCTTGAAAACAAAAACAGTTGTTCAAACTTTAATTGGCACGTTATTCCCTAATTTCTCAATTGAGAAGTGTAATTGGTTTTCATCTTAAAATTATCTGCTGGTCATTTCATGCAAACCGCAATATTTTTTTTCCTTAATATTAGCTGCAATGTCTTAAGAAAAATATATTTTTCCTTAATTTGAGATCAGTTTTTTCATTCCTAATTTTAAGATTATTTTTCTTCTTGGGCAAGAAAATAGAAAAAAAAAATCCCAAGCAGAAAAAAATGTTTTTCTACTTTCTTAAAAGTAATTTTTTGCAGTGCAGTAATGTAATCATCATCATAATGTAGTCCATTTTCAGTTTGTATAATAGGCAGGTTTCCCATTACTTTTGCCTAACCAGTGGTCATGGTCATGTAATCAGTTTCTTTTTAGATCAAAATAGTCAATACAACGTAATCTGTACAATAAATAATAAAAACATCTTTATTAGACAGTATTTCACATTACTAAGAGCTTGGGAAAAACATAAAAACAATTAAACATTAATTAGAAATTAGCTTAAATAGAAGTTGTGCAAACAGTCAGGCCAAAACCACATTAACTCATTCACTGCCATTGACGGCTATAGACGTCAAAAATTCATTTGAACTATTTCTATTAGTTTAACATTTTTTTCCACTTTTGTTAACAAGAGTATGAAAACCTATTTTTTTTTTTTATTGTACATTTAGAGCAGTGTGATTAATCGTGAGTTAACTATTGAAGTCATGCGATTAATTAAGATGCCTTACGCGATTAAAAAAAAAAAGGGATTATTAAACATTAGGGGCGTCAGGAAATTAAAATTTGTAATCATAATTAATCGCATGACTTCACTAGTTAACTCATGATTAGTCACAAATTTTATATATGTTCTAAATGTACAATAAAAAATTCTAGGTTTGCATACTCTTGTTAACAAAAGTGGAAAAATGTTAAATAGAAATAGTTCAAATGAATGTTTGACGTCTATAGCCGTCAATGGCAGTGAATGAGTTAAAAAAAAAACCACACATTTCATACTTCCGGCAGTGATGCAAAATCCTGCACAAAACTGCATGCTACTCACCAGTGTTTCAAATTTCATTGTAAACAAGGTCAGCAATCACAATGGAGAGTTTTAAACGATAAGATTTAACATTACTGACATGTCCTTCGACTTACTGGGACACTTCATCCTTCACGCGTACCACAACAACACAGATGAAGGATGCCATCTTGTATTTATTAGTGACATCACCTCCAATCAACCAGCAATCTTCCATACATAATAACTGCAAACTCACACATCATCTCCTTCACTTGACAATGGTACGCATTAGCTTTCGTCCTTCATTTTGTCGGTTCGTGTCTATAAAGGAATTAAACGGGGGTTCACATACAAATTCAAACAAAACAATGCTGCAAAGCAGAATACTGATGTTATAAAAATAATACAAACTAAAAGCTGCAGTCAATGGCCAAGACAGTTGTCTAACAGTTGGACGACTTCCAATTGCAGCGAGCAGCGAGCGTCCATTTGCTGCGTCCCATTCAGACAACGTCATTTACTTGTGCAAAAGCTCCTCGTGAGAGGTTGGAGCTTGCTGAAGTGGATGAATGCGGCAGAAGACATCGGAGGAAAGCTCAGAGGTGCCAAGGCGGCTCAAAACGAAGCCGCTGTGAGTTCAGGCTCGCCGTCGTAGATTCAGGTCAGGCGATGGCAGGCTGTCACTTGTTGCGGCGGACACGGGGTGGAACCCCGGGGCTGGGGGAGGAGCCCGGACGCCTCCCGTGGCTCCTCCAGCGTTGGCGCAGGACGAAGTCATAGTTGGAGGTGGTGCACATGGCGTAATACACGTTGGCGTTGTCGGGGACGTGGAGCTCTGAAACGCAAGTGATGTCATGTTGACCTTTGTGATTTGATGGTTGTTTGTTTTTAATTACTTTTTTCTTTTAATCACAGTAAGTATAATTTTTTTTTTTAAACCTGCTGTGATTTTTTTTTAAGCGTGCACACAAGAAATACACTAGATTAAAAAAAAACTAAAACTAATAAACCTACTCTCAAAATTAAAACTAAATAATATAATGAAAAATCCCAAACTATTATAATGCAGGTCCTGAAGCTTACACCTACCTCAAAATTCAAATCAAATCAAAGCAAAAAAAAAAGTCTCAGTACTGAAATGATGATGAACTAATCATATTGTATTAATCCGTACCATTTCCATTGTTGAGCATCTGGCAGAGGTTGAAGTCCTGACAGCTAAAAGCGTCCTCCAGGTTGTGTTTGTCTAGAGCCCTCTGAATGACCTGAGGCGTGTGATCCTGACTTGTCAGCTGAGGGAAAAAGTTTTTGGTCAAAAACAACACATTTCAGCTTCTGCAGCAATCACGGCATTGTATGATTTTGATTGAATTCCCGACTTAACTTAAAACTGTACTTTGTAACAAATATCTTTACAAAAGCAGTTTTTATTTGACCATTTATGACAGAATTTTTTTTAAATTAGTAGATTAACACCTTCATAAAGGTATCTCTTGCAAGCCTCTGGTCAATAGTTTTCAGACTGGATTTGGGTTCGAATATCCCGCCCACAGTCTGCAGATATGACGTCATGTCCACGTTGTGTATGTGAAGAAGGGAGTGAGCAAAAAAAAAAAAGCTTTTTTTTTTTAAAAGGGAGTGTGCAGCTTCATTTATTGGCCACAGGTGGCAGTAGCGATTCAAAATTCAATTTTCTGCGTTCAGTATCTTTCAAGGAATTTCTGTGCTCAAGCTGTTACATCATAGCCTTTATTTTATTTGCTAACTAAACACAGTGGAACCCCACTAAAAACAGAGGAAAGGGACTGGGCCGGCCCGCAAATAGCAAAAGTCTGCATATAAGTGACGGGCATTATAAATGCGTTACTTAAACAAATCTGAAAAAATCAGGAATAAAACTCCAATAAGCATTTTCCACAGAAAATGCAGGTTAGCTTAAAAACAAACAAACAAGAGACGGGCAAGTACCGATATCAGGTATCAGTCCCGGGCCGATATACCCAGCCTTATGTCAAGGTATCGGTACTTGCGACGCTCTTGTGGTCGTTCAACGACCAGGAATTGGAAATAACAAATTGGAAGAATATAAAATTGTCAATAATTTCAATTTGTAAATAATTTCAACCAATTTTAAGGAAAAAATGCTATATTGGAATCCTGCGTTCCCTTGCGATAACGCTGTTCATTTTTCGCCATCTTGCCGATCTTTTTTTGGGAGCAATTTTTCATTACCCCCCCCCCCCCCCCCCTCAGTTTTATACCTTTTTAAAAAAAAACAATTATGAAGGCTTGAACTTGAAAAGTATTTAATGTGTGATGATGGGTTTTACGGTCATAAAACATATACAATAAATGTAAAAAATAAAACTGACTACATCGCGGATTTCACCTTTTATGGGTATTTTTTGGAATGTAAACCCAGAAATAATAAATAAGGAATATATATATTATATATATACGTCTTTCTTAAAAATGACCTGTCATTGTTTTTCGGGGGAAATTTAATGCAAATCCTGTTACCAGCGTATGTTCTACTTCACTATTTTAATATGTCTAAATGACTGAAATGACAGCGAAAGGTCCTTAAAACAAGAAGCTACTATAGTGGTGGTCCAATATTGTATAGCAGACAATAACATGTGTGCTCTCCCTCACCAAAATGCTTTTGTAGACGTTGCCGTTGTTGACACACTCCACGCTGACTCTTACGATACACGAGTCGGCAAGCTGCTTGTTGTAGACGGGCAGCACAGAATGCGTGGAGACGTTAGACAAGGACGAGGAGGAGGCTCCCGAAGAGGAGCAGCTCAGGTCGGGGTGGGAGGAGCTACAGGAGGAGCTGGAGAGGAAGGGAGAGGAGGAGGAGGACAGGGAGGTGTAGTCCTCGGTGATGTTGTGCATTGAGTTGGAGAGCGACTGTGGAGGGAGGAAAAATTGCTTATCATTATTATTTTTTTTAATTACACCCAAAAATATCCCTAACTATTTCTAAGTAGTGTTTTATGGAAAACAAACATTGTCCGGGTCTCTGGAGTGTCTGACAGCCCATTTGTTATGAAATTAATCAACCAAATAAAAAAATCTTTATTTGCCTATTACTGAAAACGATTCGGAATTGTGAAGAAATTAAAAGTCTCCCAATTGGTTAAAAAAAAACAACAACACATAGACAACGTCTATGCTTCTACCTTAAGTTTGAGTCTGAGTGGGGACGAATGCGGGACACTGAGGTCATCCATGTCTGAACTGCTGGAGCTGGAAGACGACACACTAATCTGGTCAGCGTGAGTCTTCCGAAGAGAACCGTCACTGCTTGCTTGTGACCTGCAAAAAAAAAAAAGGTCATAGTTGCTTTCTCTTAGAAGAATAACAAAAGTAAACACTGACCAACCGTAGTGTCAATACTGTACTTTTACAGAGACAATAAAGCTCAGTTCTGATTGACACTGAGATGTCAAGTTACATTCACGTCAAACTGCACTGAATTATACTGAGAGGTGTTTCTAATGCACCGAGCTCAGGTTGTCAGAACTTAAAGACATTCTGTCCGTCTAGGCCAGCAATTCTCAAAGTGTAGAACAATGTCACCCTCTGGTGGCCAAAAATATATATATATAAAAATCCATCCAAGTATTTTTTGAGGTGGTACTTGGTGGAACAAGTCTGAGAACTGGTCAATGTTGGCCTGATAGTAAAAACTTAAGTTTAGACATGAAGCATTTTTTCATGTAGGTTTTGTTTTTGTAATCAAAACCTACAACAGATTTGAAGAGTAATGCAATTTTCTTGGTTTCTACACTACTGCACATGGTTGATATCTAGGGTTGGGCATCATTTTAATTTGATATTTTTTGCATTTTCAAAACTCGATCACCAACCCTATTTATGTCATGCTTTTATTTATTTATTTTTTACAGATGTGAAGATTAGCATCATACTTACGAGGGGAGCTTCTTATTCAACAATCGGCCGCTCCGTAAATTAGGAGAATTGGGACACGGATCAACGGGAGGTTCCAGCTCACGAGACAGTTCATAGCTTCAGGTCAGAAGAAAAAGATGATTAATCCGCATGACTGTGTCACTCGTTTGTCTCTGCATCGTACTAACGGCACGGTCAAGTGTTCTAACCTCTCCTGATCAGTGAGGAAGAGCGTGTGCGCCTGCAGCCAGTTGGTAATGCGAGGGTTCGCCGGAAGCTGGTAGTGGGAACACGAAGCCTGCAGTTGACGAATCTGAGAGATAATTTCAAACTCCTAAAGAAATATGAAGAGAAAACCAACAGTACTAGTTAGAAAAAAATGAACAAGTCAGCAGCCAGTTGACAACAAATAAATAAATAACGTCAGACACCACAAGGGGGCAAAACCTACCCGCCTGCGCTTTTCAAAGTTGATCAGTCCACCCTTTAAGCAGGAGAGAGAATGATGAAAAGGATGCACTACATCTGAACAGGTGGTCTTGCATATGTGATTCCCACTCACCTCCAAAGAATCTGGGAGAGCCGTGTCCAACATAGTGAGGACGGTCAGGTACGAGCCCAGGTAAGGTACAATTCCATCTTTATGCTTCTAAAGACAACAAGGCAACATTTAGTTGCTCGGAAGAGATGAAACCCATTACAGAATATACTGTATGATGATGTGAACATTTACATAAAGTCCACCAAAATAACTATAAAGGACAGGTTCTGCATAACTTTAGTACACGGGATGCATCAGGAAAGTTTCAGGGCTGCTGTCACAAAAGATTTTCAAATCCAAACTACAAACTAAAAGTAAATCGAATGCACTATATCATACACATTCAATAAACATATATGAAACCCTTTAGGAGGGCCAATTTTGATATGGTTTCTAGATTTAAAATAATGTTGTTTTTTTTACTCATTCACTGCCATTGATGGCTATAAACGTCAAAAATTAATTTGAACTATTTCTATTAATGTAACATTTTTCTCCACTTTTGTTAACAAGAGTATTAAAACCTAGAATTTTTTTATTGTACATTTAGAACAGATATAAAAAATGTGATTAATTGTGGGTTAACTAGTGAAGCCATGCAATTAATTACAATTAAAATTTTTAATCTCCTGTTGCCCCAAATTTTTTAATAATCTTTTTTTTTTAATTCATTCACTGACATTGACGGCTATGAACGTAAAAAATAATCTCAACTATTGCTATTGGTTTAACATTTTTTCCACTTTTATCAACAAGAGTATGAAAGCCTAGATTTTTTTTATTGTACATTTAGAACAGATATAAAATTTGTGATTAATCGAGTTAACTAGTGAAGTAAGAGATTAATTACAGTTAAAAAATGTAATCGCTTGTCACCCCTAATTTTTAATAAAATATATTTTTAATGATTTTATGGCAGTGAATGAGTTAAAAACATTTTTTTATTATTATTATTATTATCGTTGGCATCTTAGAGGTCAATTTAAAATTTTATTCTTCTATTGGTCAGTCCTAAACCCATGTTTTGGAAAATCCTGTGTAAAATGCTCATTTTCTGTAGTATTATTGTCAAACTTGAACTGGAATTAGGGAAGACCTCAAACGTTCATATTGTAGTGTTTTTCAGTCCAGCACACCATTCTACATTCATTTTCAAGGCAGATTTTGTGACAAAATAATTGGACGAACATAAAATATCATTTTTCTTTGTATTCAAACTTCCATTATTCAGTGCCAGTAGCACTTAAACAGATTTTGACTGCTGGGAATAAAAAAAATCAAAGTGTTATCTTTAAAAAAAAAAAGAAAAAAAAAGACGAAAATTATGCTGATAGTCCAAATGGTTCAAGAACAAGTTCAAGTTTACTTTGGGTGCATTTTTTTGGGGGCGTTTTCGGCAAAAATGACACGACTGGTAAGGCTTATTTTAAGATTTAATTGACTGTTTTGTTGCTTAGAATTAGTTTAAAGCTTTTTTATTTATTTATTAAAATGTCCTTGACTTGTTGCTTAGAATGTTTTTTTCGCTTATTCTAAGCAACAAATAAGGGTATTTAACCGTTTAAAATAAGTGTTTAAGGCTTATTTTAAGATTTAATTGACTTGTTTTGTTGTTTGGAATTAGTTTGTCAATCTTATTTAAAGATAAATATATATCTACACATTTGCCTTATTTTAAGAAATCTAAGTTTCTAAATTATTTTGCTGCATGGACAGATCATTTCACTAATTCCAAGTAATTTTCCCTTGAAATAAGTGTTCATATCTAATATTTAGACCCTGCGTTTTTGCAGCGTACTCTGCTGTTCTGTCAAAAGCTACAAATGTGTTTGATCACAAACATGTCTCTATGATAGCAGCTAGCAAGCTAAACTAAGCTGGAGTCACACAATCACATCCATCACATAATGTTGTTTCCCATTAACGATACAATAAATTGCTTACTTTTTAAAATGATTGTAAGTCAATATATAAACATATTATAAATCCATGGAGTGAACGAATCGGTACACCCTTACGTACCATCTGTTTGGAACAGAGCAGGGGTGACCTTTTGCTGGCATTGACCTCTTGCTGACTCCCTTCCTGTCGCAAAACACAAGCCAGCTTTGACTGAATACCATGACGGCACTAAGGAAGCCCATGTGACAAAATGCAGGGTGTGGTAGATGACAACACAACAGACATATTACATATACATATTACATAAGTGTTCGTTCCCTGCTTGAGCACCTGCTGACAGGGTGTTGCTGCGTGTCAAAGGGTGAGTCAGGAAAGAGACTCATGTGGTGCTGTCAGTCTTGATATTTTTATGGGCTGTTGATAAAAGGCAACCTCAATAAATACTCTAGGCTTCATACACACATGCACCGACAGAGAATAAAAGAGGCTGAGAAACAGATGAAACTGGAGCCTGGATATTCATCAAATGATTTGAAATAAAGGTCAAAAAGAAAAGCTATTGTTTGAACAAGAGGATCAACAAGCAACGGCGCTGTGTACACAGTTACAGTCCACCACACTGATTAGGCGCACAATACATGCATATTGTGTAATGTCACTTTTTTTCAGACCAATACCAGTAAGAGGATTCTCACCGATACCTCTTGTACTTTTGAGATATATATATATTAAATTCATTAAAAGACTTTTCTGAAGCAGATGATGACTTGCCGATGTGTCAAACTGCTGTAGAATGGCGGCAAGTACTGCTGAGGGGGATTTACTCAATGTCGGATTTTGTTTGCCTGAAGTATCGGTGGCTGGTATCGGCAGCCTCCAAAAGTACAGATACCTTAAAATAAGCCTGGTATCAGCACCGAGGCCACTACCTGGTATCAATACTTGCCCATCCCTATCAAAAAGTCTCATTTTTGTTATTATACTTGTATAATAACAAACTATATTATAAAATATGTGTTGCATAAGAAGTAGTGGTATCCAAGTACACAATGTTACTTGCCTCTGTCAGGATCTCTCGGTTGGCCAGCACACAGTTTTCATCAGGAAATGTCTCACACAGATGCTTGAAGGTAGCCATGCCTTCCCTGAAAACAGGAAATAAAGACTTTGGTGCCCTGAAGTCAACTTGACTGAAGCCGTCAGATGCAAGCTCAAAACGATGCTTTACTGTATCGTGACCTCCGCCAAGATGGTAATGGCTACCGACAGTATTTTTATTTTTTAACTCAACTGCATTTTTTTTTAAACTCAATCACTCCCAGACATTTTCACTGAAGCAAACCCCTTTGCTCCCGGCTGTTTTACTGGATTTTGACTGATTTTGCAAGGCCCACAGAATATTGTGTTCTATTGTTATAAAAACATGGAGGAACCTACCAAAAGAAAGATTTGAGTCTCTACTTTCATCAGGAAATAAAAGTAGATTTGTTTCTGTTTCCGTTTTGCAGCAATTAGCATTAGAATATAGTTAAGTTTCATCATTATTCACAAACCTGTTAAAAACACAGGGGGAAATAGCTTTTGTGCAACTGGTCAGAAGCTGCATCAAAGTTCTAGCATACATTTTTTTAAAAACACATAAAAAAAAACTATAAATACGTTTTAGGGACCATGGCAATAGTAACTCATTCACTGCCATAAATTCATTAAAAATATATATATATATTATTAAAAATTAGGGGCAAGAGGCGATTATTTCTTTTTATTGTAATTAATCGCACGACTTCACTAGTTAACTCATAAATTAATCACAAATTTTACATCTGTTCTAAATGTACAATAAACAATTATAGGTTTTCATACTCTTGTTACAAAAGTTGGAAAAAATGTTAAACTAATAAAAATAGTTAAAATAATTTTTTGACGTTTATAGCCGTCAATGGCCGTGAATGATTTTTTTTTTTTTAAAATGAAAAAAAAAAATATTAACAATTTGGGGCGTCAGGCAATTAAAGTTTTTAATTGTAATTAATCGCATGACTTCACTAGTTAACTTACGATTAATCACAAATTTCATATCTGTTCTAAATGTACAATAAAAAAAGTCTAGGTTTTCATACATACATAATTGGAAAAAAACTGTTAAACTAATAAAAATAGTTCAAATAAAATGTTGACGTTTATAGCCGTCAATGGCAGTCAATGAGTTAAAATAGAATTTTTATACGTTTTTGAGAGCAAATAAATTAATGTAATCAGATTTTCATGAAGGCATATTCTTTGAAGGATTATCAATTTAAATGTTCAGCCTCTCTAAATGTATTGTTTCATGTTTTCCTATAGAGCAGTTGAAGTGTTTTGAAGATTGCTCACTTGCTGACAGCCCGCCAGGTCTTCTTGAGGCGATACACGGCATTGGACTGCAGGGCAGACAGGATGGCCCGTAAGGAAGAAAAATTCTTCAGCTGCCTGCACGCCTGCAAAAATCCAGTATGAGCACACTTCTGTCATTCATGCCATCCAAGCATGCTTTGTTTGACCACACCGACCTGTGCCACATCGATCCACCACTCAAGGATGCGCGCTCTGCAGGAAGGCTCGCTGTGAGAGGAGTGAGGTAGGCCCGGGCCGCTTGAAGGGTAGAGGAAGCTCAAGGAGGGGTTGGGTGATGAGATGGGAGAGGAAGTGGAGGGGCTCGGAGAAGACGGGCAAAGCAGCGACGTGATGACGAGGTTGGTGACGGCGTTGAACTGGGAAATGGTGGCACGGACGCTGGGCGCCAGATTGCGGTTTTCCTTTTTGTCGCGTTGTGACCACACACAGCCAAGGCAGTGGAACGGTAACACTCGGACAAAGAGTTCCTGTGGGGGGAGAGGAATTAGCAATACTGGAAGTTGAATACACATTCGTCAATAGAGTGCAATAAATGGTAAGATTAGTCACCATGTCCAATCTGGTGAGCTGTTCCGCTACATCAGTGACGGAGAAGTTCATAAAGATGTCTCGGTCTTCCTCCTTGCAGAGCAGCACTCTGTCGTCCACTGACGCGAGATGGCTGCGCTCTGGAGGTGACAACACGAATAACATTTCACAAAAAGGAAAGACACGGGCTTTTTGTGGAATTTCACCAGATTGTGATTATAGTCTGCGTGTTGATTGATTTTTAATTTTTTTTTAATTTTACTTATTGTGGAAATGAAGCATTGCCACATATGTTCTTGTGATTTTTATTCTCCACACTTTTTTGCCGTGTAATCGCTCCCAGATAATGCTTCCGATTTACACGGTTCAAATTCAGTTAAAAAACTTGCTTCAAAAATTCACGCCTTCCGGGGTATATATCCTCTGATTCCACATCACTTACAGTATTCGCACAATTTAAGTTTAAATATAAACGTTTCCCCATTCATTTTCAATGGGACAGACATTGAATTTTTTCTAAGTCCCATTTTCCACGCCCACTTCCATACATACAACTGATCATCATTACCAGCTCTCTGATACTGCTCAGTGGTGCAGTTGGTAAAGTGCATTGTCCAGTAACCAGGAGGTCGCGGGTTCGAATATCACCTGTACATTGCAAATATATCCATGGCCATTAAGCTAAGTGATATACAAGTAAACCAACTCACTATCATATCAGGAAATGCATTGTAATTTCGCTGAAATGATTAAACACGTGTCCCCGTTCAGCATCGTTTCCAGCTTTGTACAAAACTTTTAAATATGAATATGCTCAGTTCTTAGAGCAATTGCCTGCCACCACGAAGAACCTGGGTTCAATCACCGCTTGGACCACATTTTAGCACATTCGATGGTTTGAATCCCACCTTAGACTGGTTGCAGCTCAACTTTTCTTTTTTTTCTCATTTAGCTTTCAACTGCAATTAACAATGAGTAATTTTCACATAATTTGTCTTTCAATTTGCTTGATAAGCATTCAACTATTAGCATTCAGCTTTCAGCATTCCCACACAATTTCTCAGAAACTGCACTTAGTCTAGTTGTATTTTTGCATTTTATGGACTGATTTTTCATGTTTTTAATAGTTGGTTTTACTAGATCTTATTTGTAGGATAGTGTGTGGATCTCAATGTGCAGCACTTTGGAAATGTTTGTTTATAAAATGTGCCATAGAAATAAAGTGGATTGGATTGATAGCTGTGGTTGTGAGCGAATAAGCAGTTGGTTACAAAACTACAAGTTTCCTCTACCTTGTTCCTGGAGTGACTTGAGCAGGCTCTCTGCGGTCTGAGCCAAGCGTCTGAAGCAGAGGCGCCGACGCAAGTTGGCACATAAGAACCGGAGGGATCCGAATTGAGGGGGTTCATGGAAGTCTGCGCTGTAGTCCCCCAACCACAGCCTGATTACCGGACACAAGGCACTACGAAAAATTGAGAAAAATTAATCCGATTAGATTTTTTTCTCATATTGTCATGGTTTGAATTCAGAGACAATATGCAACCTGGAAATGTCCATTTTTTGTGGACTGAATGCAAATCCAAATGAATCACGTGAATGCACTCACCTTTGCAAGGAGATGGTGTTTGAGTCATCTCTGTGAGAAAAAGGGAACGAGACTTTGTTAGGTTTGATTATTTGGATAGAAACATATATTTGTAATTTATTTCTCATTAAAGAAGGATTTGTGAATGCTTATGGGAAACTAGTGGGGTTCAGTACCTCCAACAAGATTAAGAACCGCTGCTCTATCAATAGCAGGATTGCTCAATGCAAGGACATCACTTAAAAAAAAAGATTCATACAAAACTTGGATGTAATTCAGGTTGTGTTCAATTACAGATCTGAAACAAAATCCTGCGAAACAAAGGATAACGTTTATGTCCCAAGAGTGTTCTCAGACTGACGGCAAGCCTGTTGCCACCAGCAGCACAGGTATGAGGGTGACTGTTTGACAAATAACATTACATCTACACTTGTATTTGGCATGTGAGCCAAATAGTCACATGTAGAGAGAAAAATAAAAGAACATTTGTTTGCTAAAGCGTTCACGTCAAACCATCTGGAAATTAGAATGTTAAGAGTGCAGTTTTATTTTTGTCTCTTGAGCCTCAATACAACGTGAGGAGAAAGATAGCCATCTTTGTTGACTCTCAAAGAATACATGTCACAGATACATGCAGCATTTCAATAGAGGTTTCGCTACACATAGCTTAGGTGTCCAATAGCCTCTTTCAACCTTGATGTATGACTCACCTGCCAGGCAGTCCAACCAGGCTAGTGGCCTCAAGACAGGTTATATGTATGACACTAGTGGGCAACTTGTGAAGCTGTGACATGACATTGCACCTCCTGTATTTAAGGCAAGTTGTTAACATCTTTTTACACATGCAAAGCAGTTAAGCAAGTCTATATAGTAGTTAATAGATGTTTTATGATAGAGGCAGTTTGACCCTGGAACTAAATATTAGCTATGGGGAAAAACCTGTTTTGAAAAAGTAAACAAATGACGTAAATTATTGTTCCAGACCAGATTGCATTTGACCTTGGAGGTTCCACTGTACTTTAATTGGGGGAGTAAAATGTTGCTGAATATTTTGGTTATGAAAGAAGAGAATTCTGTATCGCATATCTTTGAGGTTATTACCTATGAAGTGTTTGGTGAGTGGTTATTAAAACTATAAAACTGCCAGGAGCTTTGTTCATCACAGCAATTGATATGCAAACACTAGTCTTGACTGAACGTTAGCAGAAACGTTAGCCAAAGTTGTAGACTAGCAGACAAGTATTAAACCGACATTTTGGCTCATGCAGTTCAAAAAGGAAAGTCTCACCTGTGAAAAAGCAGCTCAATGAGATTATTGGTAGAAATGAAAGCTCTGTAGGTAGAGAGGAAAACGTGGACGTAGTCAGGTTCCTGATTTTCGGGATCCAGCAGGTGGGCGACCAAGTGCTCCAGGGTGCCGGCTTTGAGTCGGCGCAGCTTCACTGTGTGGTAGTAGACATAACCGGAGGCTGTGCCGTCTGCCGCCATGGCCATGTCTGTGCTCGGCATGACGGGCTCTCGTCGCAGCGTGATGCCAAACACAGCACCGTTCTCCTCTTCGTCCCCCCATTCCTGTACATGGTCCTGTAGGGGTAAATGCACTTGTTGAAGTACGGGCTACACACTAATGCTCGACGATATTGTATTTCCTCAGATTTTTTTTTAAAGCAATTTTAGCAAATGTTTGATTTTTTTTTTTTTACCCTATAAATATATAGTAGTAAACTCGAGTTGGAGATAAAATGAACCATTACTCACCCAAGCCAATGTGTGGATATCATCGACCAAACATGACACAATACTAATGGTATTAATCTTCTTTCATAACTTTATAACCCAGTGTATTTCTACGCACTAAGTGAGCTCTAATTCAACATGGTGACAAATATACACATGTGCAGCACAAACCTCATGACAAACTGACTCAGTCTTCACAATGCTCAACCAATTATTGTGATTTAGCTTGTGACCTGACCCGATGACTGCAACATAAAGCACACGTTCAGGAACAAGCTGTCACTGCAGTGACTGTCACTCTCGTTCTAATTAATCTGACAATAAAGTTTCACCTCAAAATTATACTTGATATATATAGGCGCTAACTCCAAGGTTGTCAAATTAACAACACGCAATATTTTAAATAATATGCACCTTCAAACCAGTAGCAAAACTGAATTAAAAAGTCTTGGGATAAAGCACAGTTACGGGTAAGTGTAAACATGGTTGTTGTCGAAAATTGATGCTAACTCAACTCACCACTGATAACTGCCATTTCCCCGCAGTTCCCATTTTTGCATGGCGACACTCACGTTTAGTGAACAATGTGATGCGCAATGCTCCGACAAGACACAAACTTTAAAATACATCGAATATGCATAGCAGCATGAGTTCGAAGCACGTCATAATGGAGCAACGGACACAATCCAAAAGATAAAAGAGACAAGAGTAAGAGGGGGCGGTACAGGGAAGTGCCAGGTGTGGGCGGGGCTAGCACAGACGACCAATGGGAATGAAGTCATCACCGATAACGTAATACAAAATGTAAACAAACATCCATCCATTTATTTCCTGAACCGCTTATTCCTATTGAGAAATGCACCTTCTGTGAGTCAGAGACAATTCCACATTTATTTTGTAACCGCGGTGGGTCATCTCATTTTGGAGGGATTTAGAAAATTATCTGCATAAAAAAACTGGACGTACCATCACAGTAGTTGGTCTTAAGATACATTTACAAGATTTGTAAGTTCTTTGTCCTTTGTGATCCACCTTATACTGCTAATTGTTACCTTTTACTTACCAAAAATGAGAATCTTGTATAATTTAATGTTTACACAAAAACACTTTGAATCTAAGGATTTAAGGTATTTGTATGCTGCAATACCTTAGTCATTTATCATATAGACCTTGAATGAAAATGAGCCCACTGTGCCTTTACATTTACTGCTTTTTTAATTTTTTTGTTTTTGTTTGATGCTTGTATAGTTTTATTCCTTTTAAGACAATGTACCTGGTACAAATATTGATGTTTATGCACTTTATTACATAATGTCTGCATATTTTTTGTTTTTGTTCATAACAAAGTTTCAATACAAACAACTCCTTCTTGCTACTTTTTAGTTTACGGTACTGAGCTCACACTGTACATTTGTTGGCATCAAACACTAAACCAAAGCTCTATTTCTGCTTTTAATTGGAGAACAGTTATAATAATTCTGAGACAACACAATTAAATGTTCTTAGTATGTCAGGTGCTGTGCGCTTTTCCCACATTATGGAGACTTCCCAACAATTAATTTTTGCTATAACGAATGCATTTAACAGCTAAGACAACAACCACAACATATATGAAAATAAAAACATAGCTGTATTAAATTTCTATGACCAAATATGCGATGTTTGAAAATAATTACACTGAATTTGCACAGCTATTCTCTAAAATTTCTCGGTTTAAGATAATCATTGGAGTTGTCCATCCCAGTCTCGGGCCAACATCAACATGCGAGGTTTAGTGCACTGCTGCCTCCAAAGAATCCAGTTGGGACACTTTTGTACCAGCAAGTAGCTTGCGTTCCTGCCTGTGGCGTGAGGGGAGTGGCGGGGAAACACCCGCAGCATGAAACAGGTCATGCTGCCATCTGCGAAAGAAACTTTCGTTCCGTCACGCCAAAGAATCCAAATGTAAAGAGTGCCACTTATAGAGATGGGCAGAAGAATTGCGTTATTTGTGTGGAATTGATTATTGATTAATTGCGCACACTACTTCACACTAGTGAGGCAAAACTGTGCACTAATTGACATCCTTTAGTACTAGCGCTTGATGACTAGTATATTAGAATGTCTACTAACTAGTTGTACTATACTGTAGTGCACCGTTTGGACTCACTGGTAACATGTTGTTGTACTATAGTGCACCCGGTCATTCTGCTAGTATTATTAGTAACACTAAACATGGATCATTTTTCAGAGTTTGAACGTGAATCTGTACAAGAATACGACGGAAAATTGTATTTTACCTTTTTACTAGCTTGTTGCTTGTGTAAACATACCCAAAAAGCATCCGTCTAAATGAACCCACCACTGCACAGCCTCACATTATGACAACGCTAACAAGCAGACAAGAGGAAATGTTGATCAGGCAGGCTACACGTGAGTCTAACAATGAGCCTTTTGTTGCCCTAATGAGATTCTGGCAATACATCGAGCATCATTCCTTCCTGTTGCCCATGTACTCTTTGCAAACAAAAGGGCACACCGAGCCAGAAACGAGCGCAATTATGACTGATTAGTCACTTGAATGGTTGAGGAGGTGACAAGCAAACAACAAAGACCTTTCCCAAAGTTAGGGGTGCTTCCTCAAAAATTCCACCTGCCCACAAGGCTTGCAAGCTGAAAATAAACCATACTCCTCCATACTGTGACGACATACCCGCTGGCGTTTTTCAAACTTTATTTACGATTTAAGACAGCTTTAGCTTCCCAACATATACTGTGCACTACAATATGTCTCTAATAAAAGTTATATTAGGATACAGAACAGGGATGTTTTTAACTCATTCACTTCCACTGACGGCTATAGATGTCAAAAATTCAGTTGAACTATTTCTATTAGTTAAATTTTTTTCCCCACTTTTGTTAACAAGAGTATGAAAACATAGAATTTTTTTTATTGTACATTTAGAACAGGTATAAAATTTGTAATTAATCAAGAGTTAACTAGTGAAGTTATGCGATTAATCACGATTACATTTTTAAATTGTAATTAATCGCATGACTTCAATAGTTAACTCACTATTAATCACAAATTTTATATCTGTTCTAAATGTACAATATTTTTTTTCTAGGTTTTCATACTGTTGTTAGCAAAAGTGGAAAAAATGTTAAACTACTAGAAATAGTGTAAATTAATTTTTGACGTCTATAGCCGTCAATGGCAGTGAATGAGTTAATTACATTAAATAGGCTACTTCCAAATTGAGTATTTGGTCAGATTTAGAGACACAATCTAGCAGAATGCTGTACCATCTCATTGTTACCAAGCTGGTAAGAAAGCCCTATTTTGTTCGGAGGTCACTACAGTCAGAAGTGGGTACTAAAGTATAGTTTGGGATAAATTCTACTTGCCAGAGTATTTTTGATCCAACATACTTATTACTCGAGTATGAAGAAAAGGCACTTTTACCCAATGAGCTGCATTCATTCACCATTTTTTTTCAATCTATTCATTAGGAGTGTCAGGCAATTATTATTTTTTTTATCGTAATTAATCGCATGACTTAAAAAGTTAATTCACGATTAATCGCAAGATCCAAGAAGTGGATTGGTCCCTTTTTTTTTTTTACCCAAATTGGGTTATTTTTATTTTTGACACAACGGTTTTTACCCAGCTCTTATTCACACTGAATGACAGTTTTGAAAAATAGTTGGGTCAAAAGTAACCCAAACAGGGTCAAGAAGGGACTGATCCAGGTTTTTGAGTTATTCATTTAACCCAAAAAGTTAGGTTAAATGAAGAACCTATGCACAAAACACAAAAAAATGGGCTGTTTTGTGGGTTATTTATTTGACACAACTTTTTAGGTTATGTTAAATGAATAACGCAAAAATGTTGGATTACTCCCGTTTTGACCCAATTTGGGTTATTTTTTACATTGAGTGCAATGTTTACATCTAAGTGTACAAAAAGTAGCAGTTTCATAATGAGTTTACAAGCTGCACATATGCTAACAAAACAGTCATATGTGGCCATTACCCAAACTGTCAAATGTACATCTTTTGGAGTAAAAAGTATCCTTTCTACAATACAGACACAAAAACACACATCAAGTGCAAGTTAGGTACTATAAAACGTAGCTTCAAATAAATAAAAACAATACTTTATCAATCATGTTTTAGTTGAGGTTGAGCTCACCTCACACTGCTCATCAGAAGCCAACAGCTGGAAGCTCCTCAGCCACACCCCATGCTCCTTGTCCACAACATGTGCGTCCACCGAGTGACTCGGCCTCAGCCTCAGTAGCTTCTTCATCCTTCCCACCTGCGTGCGGAGGCTGCGGGACTCCCCTCCATCATTGCCTCCACTCACCGGAAGAACGGCTCTCATCTCCCACACTATGTCACACACACTAAGGCTCACTCGCCTTGCTAGATCTCACCCACACCTGATGTCTCATCTGCGTCGGAGAGGGAAAAAAAACGTCAACACCCTGTGGCACCATTTTGCACATTATTCTCTGCGTGAGTAACATTCATGTTAAATTCAGCCAAGGTGTATGCTAAAATGAATGGCTGAATGTGAAATCCTCTCTAAAATTGTGGATGAGCACATATTGTCATGTCCCAATTGGTCAGTCCACACGTGTTTGTTTGTTTTTTTTACAAATTTGTGTCCAATCAAAAGTGTTGACAATGGCTTGACTATGCAAAGTTGAGGATTGAAACAAACTTGGGTGTTTTTGGGGTCTCCTTAAAAAGTGATGATTTTGGCGGTATTACATTTTTTTTTAACCTTAATTCAACCAGGTAAAATGTTTGAGAACTAATTCTCATTTACAAACATGACCGACACATTTCATTACTCTACAGTCACTATACGGTATTGGTATGGACAGGCAAATATGCAATGGTATATTAATTGTTAATAAATAATACTGTATTTTCCAGATCAATTAAGTAGTGTGATAAATTCCAGCTCACCTAATTATATTGCATGGCACACTATGTCCTGCAGCACAATGGCTGGGGATCACTGCACTAGAAGCTTGCTGACCTATTTTACACGCTACAATCATCAGGTAAAGCCATGATAACATAATTAGTTATCTTGCAGAAAAAGTCCACTATTTTCAGGAGGTTTCAAACTTTGGACTTTACTTCTATATTTTTCAAAAGTGGGAAATTAATCAGGAACCATTAAAATAAGATGAAAAAATATATTAAGCTATTTTTTACACAGTGCTGACCTAATAATCATTATATAATAATACTAATGAGATTTGTTACTCATGACACATATTGTAAATGCAAAATCAAACCTAAGGGGAAAAAATTAACTAAAGACACTTAACAAACACCAATACGGTAAACTGACCATCTTACATGTTTAGAGTTAACATAAGGTTCTAAACAATATAAACTAGTGTAAATAAATGAAAGAAATATATAACATATGAAGCACAAAATAATTAGAAAACCATATAGCCCACACATGAAAAGTCAACACAAATAAGATGATTTTACATAAATGGTAATAGTTCTATTCACCTTACTGTAACCGTGCTCGTCCCGATCCTCTACAGATGGCAACTCCTGAAGCTTTGCGTAGCCACACGTAGAGCAAGAGTGGGACTGTGGACTGACGCTCATACGTAACTGTGGGTGGATGATGTTCTGTGTTGGAATGGTCTCCTCCCCGTTTGGCTGAACACTCCTACATCACCATTATGATTCCATTCATATCGCATGACTTAAGCTCAGTGCCAGCGCTTCCCTAATTGGAATTAACAAAAAGCTCCCCGTCATTCTCCCCAATGTGCGTAAGTGCTGCCAGGGCGTTTTTTTGTGTGTGTCTATTTTTAAATAACTCCGCTTTAGAAGATCGTTGTTTGATGAAGCTGATTTTAACAAAATCTTACGTTCTACATAGTTGTGTTAAGCATCGCGCATTTTCAAAATGCAGAAAGCGCACGAATGCTTGTTGAAATTGACAGAGGACAAACAAAACCCTCACACGCACTACAGTCGACACATTCAAACTGTGAACCAGGAAGTAAAGAGGTGGGGCGGGGATTCGGGGAACCTCCTCGCGTGATCAATATTGGAAATCCTTGTACGTATTCATTTTTTTTTAAATCTCAAAGGCAATGTTTCATTCTGATTTTATTATTATTATTGTATAATTGTTATTAATACTGATTATAGATAAATTATAGTGGTGGTGGTTGTAATCACATTTAGACACATGAAGTCTGTTCAACTAACCTTGATTTGAAATAAAGCAAATTGCAATGCCTCAGGTTCACTTTTTGATATACCTGTATCTGTTGTGCCTTGTAAATTGTACTTTGTCTCTTTCTTTTGAATGTCTGTAATCTCTTGAAAATTAGAGGTTCTTATCTCAGCGAGACCAGCCTGGTTATGTAAAGGTGAAATTAAATTGAAAATAACTACTGTACTGATAAAAGTATACTGGTATGCAACAATTTTATCCATCCATTTTCTATATTGTTTGTCCTTATTGGGGTTGTGGGTAAATGAAGCTAATCACATTTATTCTGTCATTTAGTGGAAATTATAGCTGCAACCATATTTCCCCCCAAAAATACTTGATTTTATTCTCCTTCTAATTTGCAGACACGCACAAACAAAATACAACAAATGCTGGTCACTTGCACTAGTGACTCATTCAGTGAGGTAAACTGGTTTTGTTTACTTTCAAAACTCGTGTGTCTGGTTGACTCCAGGACAGCTGTATGATACATTCAATTAAATACAGAACATTAGTGTGGTTGCACTCAGCCATTTCGTATTCAACTATTGTTCTAAACTTAATGTAAGAACAGTCACTCTGCCTAGCAACCTTCAAACAAACTTTATAAACAGGCACCATATAAACCCCTCCTAAAAAACCATGCCACAGATTGGCATTATCCACAGGGGGTTCTACTCAACCGGCAGGTAACGACCTTGTTTACCTGCCAGTTGAGTAGAATGAGTACTTAATAGGATAAAATAAACTAAACTAAAAATAGGCGTTTTTTGCATGAGGTGATGAAATCTTTCTCGTCAGACAAACCTGGATCTCAGACGGTGAACCTATAACCACTCCAATTTTAGAAGCACCTACTTGTACACAATCTGGTCAATTCTGTAAATGCAAATGCGCAACGATGTAAGAAGGTCATATTTTGTCTATAATTAATTTGATAACTCGATTATTTGTCATGTATAATTAATACCTTTAAAAACACAGTTTGCCAATTGCTGTCGACTGAAAATGACATCACAAGTGCTCAGGGTTCAGATAACAACAAATCATTGGTCAGCTTGCGAACGTCACATGACCAAACCTGGAAAACAGGTGAGGTTGTTTTTTTTGCACTCACACACACATATATTTATGGTCTCCCAGGCAGGGAGGCGAACTCACGGCAACCTGCACCAAAGGCAAGTGACGGTAACCATTCCGCCACCCTGAGCCGGAAAACAGGTGAGCTGGGTCATTACCTGAGCTACCTGTGATCTCATTTTCAGTCGAGGACAAGGGGCAAAATGTGATTTTAAAAGTATGAATTGTACATGAAAAATAATGCTGTCAAATTAAATCGAGACCAAATATTTTTTTATTGCTGAAAATGTCTAAACGAGTCAAGTATCCCTTTAAGAAAAAGGACGGCAGGAAAAAATAAAAAGGAAAAAGCATAAATGGGGTCTTGCGGAGGAGTTGTGGTCTGCGGCAAAATTCGGAGGTGTGCTGGCGAGATCTCCTTTTTCTTTTCTTTCATCACTTCTTATTTACTTCTTCTTCATTTTCCAGGATTTCTTGTTGGACATGAGATCAATCATAGCCTGAGAGCGGCGCTTCAGCGCCTCTCGGGAGAGGATACCTTCCTCCTCTTCGTTCTCCTCCTCTGAAACCAGCATTACGAGTTAGCGCGTACCGTGCGCGCACATGCATCTGTGTGTGTGTGTGATCTCACCGTTGGTTAAGAGGCTCATCTCTTGGTCCTCAGACACGGTGACTCGCTTGTTGTAAGTGGGCAGTTGTTTCTCAATCATAAAGTAGAACTAAGCAAGAAAATGCAGTGTGAAAATCCGCCTATCTCTCTCTGTCTGTCCATCCATCCATACTGTTTTGTTTTTTAGATTATGTTTTTCCTTTGTTTTGTTGACCAATACATTTTCTTTACCGTTGATCAAGATTAGCTTTTGTATTAATTCGCAACACATACTGGACACTATAGCTGAGGCCACATAGATGCAAAAAGAAAAAAAAGAAAAAAAAGAAAAACCCATGCCCTCATGAAAATGTTAACTTTTACAGTATGTCTCACCTCCTCCTCCTCCATGTCCTTTGCAATCTCATTAAGGTCTTTTCCCTGAAGTTTGTTCTGCAGTAACTGCACCTTCCGTTCACACTGGCTCAGCAGATGCACCACAAACTCTTCAGAGTTTGGAGACACATCTGATGGTGGTTCATTCTTCGGCGATGTCAGAAGAGGCAACACATGAATGAAAATCATCAAACGGTATACATAGGTTATATTTGCTTGCCTCGTCAAACACTGTCAGAAGTGCGGATCTATACATGAAATGGTAATACAGTAATTATTATTATTATTATTATTTTTTGTCCAATCAGATTTCAGCTTCTATGTGTTGACATTATTTTAATGCTATACTGAGGAGGACAATGATAGACATGAATAAAACATTTCAAGACCCCATCAAGCCTGGTTAGTTATGCCCACAGCCCGAAAATGCAACTTCCATTTCGATAGTCAGCTGGTATACCCGTTTTAGAGCGCCTTGTTGTCGGCCGTAATTCGCGAGTGTGCGCATGGTTTAAACGTGCACAGTGTTCCCTCACTTTTCGCGGGTGATATGTTCCATCCCACAATAGGTGAATTTCTGCGAAGTAGTGGTCGTAATTAAAAAAAAAAAATCTTTAATAACTTTTTGAAGTTAACTGCCTTCAATTAACTTGTTTTTCTGTAGAGTAAATTTTGACTCTGAGTGGGACCAAATAGACTTTACACTTGGAAGAGAGTAAAATAAAGAATTGGAATAAAATTAATAAAAGTCACTCAAGGGTTGAAGAACAAACTCACAAACTTTAACTTGGGAGACAGCTGATCTTCTTCCTGAGCCACGCAGCTTCTGCTCTGTGTTAGTATATCACTCGTGTTAGCTGGAATCGTATTTCCAAGACCCAAAATTTTTTTGGTCTCCTCTTGGATATAAACAAACAATAGGAGAGGCATAGCTCATCTGGTAGCGTGGCGGTCTCCCAAGTCGAAGACTGTGAGTTTGTTCCTTAGCCCTTGAGTGACTTTTATTTTTTATTTTACTCTCTTCCAAGTGTAAATATTACTCTAAAACTGAGTCTCTTTGGTCCCATTCTAAATAGAGTCACATTTACTCTACAGAATTGACTACATACATACTTCTCCTGAGTGCATGTGCCCAGAGGAGGGTGCGGGGGGTGGGGTTGGGCGTAACAATGAGACACACACTCTATTGTGTAGGTGCCAGCATGTACAATTAACATGGCGTCTGTTCTAAAAATAGCTCACCAGTGATGGGATACTGACTGGCTAGGAAAAATTAACTCATTCACTGCCATTGACGGCAATAGACATCAAAAATTCATTTGAACTATTTCAATTAGTTTAACATTTCCCCCCCCCCACTTTTGTTAACAAGAGTGTGAAAACCTAGAATTGTTTTATTGTACATTTAGAACAGATACAAAATTTGTGATTAATCGTGAGTTAACTAGTGAATCTATGCGATTAATTACGATTAAAATTTTTAATCGACTCACACCCCTAATTTTTAGTCATCTTATTTTTTAAATCACGTCAGGCGATTAAAATTTTTCATTGTAATTAATCGCATGACTTCAATAGTTAACTAATCACACATTTTATATCTGTTATAAATGTACAATAAAAAAAATTCATAGGTTTTCATACTCTTGTTAACAAAAGTGGAAACAATTTTAAACTAATTGAAATAGTTAAAATTTATTTTTGACATCTATAGCCGCCAATGGCAGTGAAAGAGTTAAAAGAAAAATGTCAACATTAAAAAAAAAAAACTCATCATGGTTTACATTTCTTATTTTACCATACATTCTATATTTTGTTTAAAGTGTAATAGATTATGTTGAATGGAAGCAGGAGCTGTTTTTATTTACTTAAATATTACAAAAAAGGACAGAAATAGCAGCATAAATAAAGAATTTTATGAGGTACTCACTATTGAAAATAAAGGGTGGCTTTGAAAAACCTGCAAAAAAACCCGAGGTAAACCCCGCCCTCAATATATGAGTTATGGACCCAAATAAAAATCGGCTATAGCGGGAATCAGCAATTAGTGGACCATGAAGTAACAAGGGACCACTGTTCATTGTGTAGTAGGCAGTAAAAAAAAAAAATCCCAGATGATGTAGCATCTATTTTTCCAGGTCATTGTACAGTAGATTGAGAGTTGACATTTGGGCGGGGCATGATTTCAACTAATTCGGCGGAAAACGCAGAGCAAACAGCTTGACTTTTCACCATTTTGAAGCCTCATTTGAATACTTGATGATATTTTTGAAGTGTTGTTAACAAGACATTTTGTTTTCACTTTATTATGACTTCAAGCCCTCCCACCCCCTCCTCACCAGAGAAATGTGATTAAGTTGATCCGCGAGGTGCTCCACTCCAGCTTGGATGGTGCTGAGGGTTTTGCCGAGAGCAGACAGACGCACCGTAGCTGTTTCACAGCTCTGCTGCTTAGCCACCAGTTCCTGCTCACACTCGTCCAGCATTCTCTGCTCACTACAAACGGAGAAAAGGGAATAAGCTCTAAGAGTGTGAGGAAAGGTTGTTACAATCAGGCGGCGCATACATTCCCTTTCTCAAAAATGACAGTATGCTTATTATACTACTACGCTGACTTTCTCACCTGGACAGTTGTGTTTCTCCCGAATACTTCATGGCCTCAAACTCTTCATTCAGCTTCTCCTTCTGCTCCTTTTGCTGCAGGAGAATATACTCATTTTCTGTTTTCAGCGCTTCCAGATGTCGGTGAGTGTCTCTCTGGGCGACGTATCGTTCCGTGACCTCCTGCATACAGGACGACACACACACATTCTCGTACACAAGACCTTTTCTTCTTTTTTTTTTTGGTTGTTTTTTTTTAGGTATTGATGTTTCAGAAGAGTTATGGAAGGAGGGACTGGTTAGCATACAAACATGTTCTGTTAACTTCAGTTAAAGACTAATTGAATTCAAAGTTTTACATGGGATTCATTATTCCAAAACCAGACTAAGTAGAATTTTTCAATCTGTGTCTCCTTTGCGTGATAGATGTGGTAATGAAGGCTCACTTGCACATTTATTTTGGTTTTGCCCTGTATTGAATATTTTTTGGTCTGAAATATATAAATGGTTTTCTAAACAATGTAAAATAGTGGTTCAACCAGATTGTAAACTGGCAATATTCGGTTGTTCTGACTTGGCCGAGACCCAAAATTGGAAAACGGCACATGCCCCATGCGTCAAGAGATGGCTTAATGAAATGACACATTATGTAAGGCTGGAGCGGATTTGTTTTGATAAAAAAGAATTTAAGAAATAATTTTGTAAAAGTGTGCAGGGAACCCTTTTTGACACTACTCGGTCACTAATTATGGACCACCAACTATTTGATTAGCTTATCACTAGTGTTATAAGCTCTGCCGCTGTCTATATATTTATATTTTACATTTACATTTTTTTCCCTGTGTGTGCACATTTTTGAACATGATGACAATCCACCTGTTGTTTTTTGTTTTTATTTTGTGTTTGTTTTTTTCTCTCTTCTTCTCTTTGTTATATTGTATGAGGGGGAAAAAAATCTTAAATAAAATATTTTTTAAAAAGAAATGAAAAAACAGAAGACCTTTTCTAATGCTACATTCTCACATGACTTTAACCTTTGTATTTAGCCCAGCCGTAATAAATGTAGCGAGCACATACCATTAAGAGGCTGAAGTAGCAGACTTCTTTATAGCACGAAGGAGACTTATTAAATCAAAGCGTGGATGTCACTGAATTTGTGACATTGACTTGCTGTACATGCCACTCTGTTGACTTGGAGTCTTATCTAAAGCCTTCAGTCTTAAACTTGGGTTTTAAATTGGGCAGTGATTTTAAATTGCACCAGCAAGTCACTAAATCCACCTTTATTCATTTCAGGTAGCTGACTAAGATAAAGTCGCTCCAGCCCATTCTTCTAAATTACAATGATCTTTGTCTTCCTTGCAAAAGGACACTTTAGCTGTTTAAAGTGATTTCAAAGTGGGGTGCGAGTTATTTAATAGGCCCCACTCATGCCAGGCCGTGAATTGACCTAGGGAGGTCACAGGTCACATTTGCAACCTGCACAAATCACATGGAGGGACAATATAAACGATCCCGTTTCCGCATTGCTACCTTTGTATCCGTGTAACCGGTGGCATCCTTCATACTTTGGAGGGTCTCATCAAAGATGCCGATGCTCTGTTCCATTTCAGCGGCCATCTTGGCAGCGCCGCACTCAGCTTCAGCGTTCAGCTCATCCTGTTGCACGTTTTTCCTCTGAGCCTGCAGGTCACAGCGTTCGAGTTAAGCACATTTAATTAGCTTTGAATTAATGTTTTAGCTTTGATTCACAGGGTAGTATTAAAAAAAAAAATCACATGCTGAGTACTCACATCCAACTTTTCAGCCCGGGCCTTGATCTCCTGCACCCTTTTTCGGTAGATGGCTAAAAGATAATCTTTTTCTTGGTGCTCCTTGAAGTACAGCTCCTCCAGCTGCTGTAACTCTGTCTAGGAGAATGGAAAAGAGTGCACGAGTGACATAAAACTGTCATATGATAGTAAATTGCAAATTGCAGCAATGTATGGATGATGATACATAATAAGTACGTTACGGAAACCTCAAAGCAAGACATGTGAAGAGTTGAAATTACAGACCACATTTGCACTCAATAATTTGTGTTGATAGCAGAGTGACAGTTTATGTAAAGAACATCATAATTTACAATTGCGGTTTCTTTGGACAGCTGGGCTTTGTTGTTCATATCCTGAACTTCCTGCAATTCCTTCCTGTACTTCGCGATTTCTGCTTCTAGACCATCTACCTGACCCTGGAAAGTCAGACTCTCCTCCTGCCAATAATAAAAAAAAAATGGGAAGAAAAGGATGGTTGAAGCATGGTCACTCACTTGAATTTGGTCTTGAGGTTCACCACAACTAACCTGCAAGTGGCGTTTCAGTTTTAGGTAGTTAGTCATGATGTTTGCAGCTTCCTTGCACTTGAGCTGGTTCTTGTCCAGACAGTTCTGCAGTGACCTCAATTTCTGCAGAGAACAAGACATAAAAAAAAAAAGTTTAAATCGAGTATTTCTATTATTTGCAGAAATCACTGAAAAGCAAAGGTAAATAATCAAATATAGTGTAGTGTTTTATTTGTTATCAGATGTTGTTTCAATCATAGTGCCATAAAACAGTCCGTTTTTGCATGTAAAAACAAGTAATACCAACCATAGTAATATCCTCCTTTTCTGCTAGTACTTGGTTGAAGCCCACCGCTTCCAATCTGAGGCACTCCTTCTTTAGGTCCTCTAGGCGGTGCTGGTGAGCAAGAGTAGTGTGCCTAGTGGCGTTGAGACGTTTCATCTTGGACGCTACCCGGTGCTCAAGTTTGGATAGGGCTGCCTAAGGACACACAAAGGAAACACTCTCGACTACATTTTATTTATTTTTAGGTTTCATTTTGAAAGCTGAAAATAGTACTCTGCATTAAAAAAAATGTTTTCAAAGAAAAACAAGTGTGACAGGTCTGTTATAGTATCTCGACATCTGTACAGGGACAAGAAGCCGTACGTCACAAAAACGACGAAGCTAGCAAAGTACAGTAATTAAATGCATACAACCTTCCCGGATATTGTTGGCCCAGTGTCCTTTTCCACGCCTCGGCCATGTAAGGCCGATTGCACCAATTGTTGTTCATCCTGAGAGACAAGAGATCAATATAATGTCAGTGAGGATGTGGAGATTTCATGAGTGAAGTGTTTCACGTCCTTACTGTTTCGGCCTCCGTCACTCTCTTCTGCAGTTCCTTGTTCTCCTCCCGTAGCTGCAGGATGCTCTGGCGGTTCTTGGCCAAGGCCGAGTTAGAGCTCTCATAGAAGGCGCTCCTGTCGCTCTCTGGCCGGCGGCAAGTATCGGGAGTTCATAAATATCGGAGTCGGAAGTGGGAAGTCGGAAGTCGAAACGAGCTTACCTAAAAGTTGGAGTTTACGCTGCAAATCCGCTATTTGGTCATATATGGAGGGTTTGGTGCTTTCCGGTTCAAACATGGTTTCGGTATAATCTCGTTGGGCAAAGAAAAGTCACATGTAGGCCAAAGAGGGGCTCACCAACAAATCGCGCACAGTGCCGAGCCACGTTGCTTAGCAACATGTAAACAATACTATTTACCGGTTCAGTTTCCTCTGATGACAAGTTGAGTGTGGACTTTGTGATGTCATTTCTCATTTTTAACTTTGGTAACATGCGTTAGTTATATAGTTAAATAGTTAAAATGACCAAACAATGATGTAGTGCTAGGAAGTAAGTAACTAAGTACAAATTCTTTGCAACTGTACTTAAGATTTTTCAGGCATCTGTACTTCACTTGAGCATTTTTTTTTCTGATGACATTTTTACTCTTGAAAACAGTAGACCTGCAGTGTATTTTGTACTCAATAGTATACGTTGTCAAAGAACACTTAAAAAAAAAACTCCAAAGATGACAACAGAATTAAGAAAAAAAGCAAAGGGGCAAAGTCACCTACAGTTGCGAACTTGACTGATTGGTTGAGATCTTGGGGTTTTATAAAGTCTCCCAAAAACAAGGACATCCCCCATTCCCATCCATACATAGCCTTACTGAGAAATCTTTTGATATTGTTAATGTCAGTAATTCAAATAGATGGAAATTTTATATGCAATAGAGCCCTTCTGGTGCCAGGGAATGAAAAAAAAACGTCTTCTTTTTGTGCTAATCTGTACCCACAGTTTAGTAATCGGTTCCCACAGTTTAGTACGTCAATAACAAACAAAGAACACAGATTTTAACCTGTTCTCATTTCCACAAAATCAAAATGGCATGGAGTTTCTCACCTGTTTCACACTCAACACTACTCTAGTTTTCAAATAAATCAAACTTGTATCTATATATTCGAGTGTTCTTCTTTGTTTGTTATTGACATGCTAAACTGTGGGTACAGATTAGCAAAAAAAACATATTTTTTCATACCCTGGCACCAGAAGGGCTCCGTACCAGAGGTCTCCGTAGGACCACAACTCAGACCTAAAGATTATTTTATAGAAGAGTGGTGGGTGAGATTTTAAAAATAAATGTAAAAAGTAGTATTGATGCAAAAATCATTCATAAATAATTATTAAATGCTGTCAATATTTCAAGAAAATATAAGTTCATACATTTATTTTATATAAGTAGGCTATTAAATGTAATTTTCCTATAAACCCAATCTCCCCAAACCAGAATGGTTCAACCCATCCTGTCATATGCCATCTAGCATCACCTATTAATCATTTGAAAATCTTATTTAAAATTAAGTTAATGATTTCTTTTTGAGAACAGATCTTTACTATGATCTCAAAGGAGGACACTTATTGGTGATCATTTTTATGTGCACAAATCTTAATTTGTAATTAAGTTGTTTTTTCTTTTTTTAGATATATCTTTTGATTTATTTACAAACAGTTACAGAGAGACCAGGTACAAATAAAGTTCTAAAGTTTATTAAATTAGATAATGGCACGGCACTGTTTTGTGCGGTTTTAACATTCTGTTTACTCCCCTTGTCCTACGGGTCATTTTGGACCTGCCCTACCAAAGCCCCAAAATAAAGCAGCATTTTTTTAACTTTAAATCCAAAATGATGAAATAATCTGTTATTTATGAATTCAACTCCATTTAATAAAAAAAATTATAAATCATTTTTATTATGTATTTTTTGTTACACAAAAAGACAATCAGCAGTGAGTGACCATTATTGCACTTCATTTTTTTTTAAACCAACAACCATCATAAAACTTTTCTTTTACACAATAAAGGTTTATTATTGCTGTTATACAAATATGAAGTGATTATTGCTGAATTAATGATATTCAAAGGGGGCGGGGGACAGTCTACAATATTCAACTTCTTCGTCAACAGTTTATTATTTAATTTTTTATAGGAAGTGAATTATAAAACGACTTCTCTCATATCACAAAAAAACAAGAAAATGTTGCTTGACTGCGAACAATTTTCAACATCAACTCTATTTAGGACATGTAGGACAGACAGTATGCGTAAATGTAAGAATTTGCTTTGTGGATGTACTGTATTTCTCACATGTGCAAGACATAGCTTTTGTCCTGCATTCCTTCTTCCATTGGCAGAATTGTCACCTTTTTCTTTTTACCGACGCCACTGCAGCCTCAGGTTAACAAGGACAAGCTCCCTGAACAGCTTCCACAATAGCTGCAGACGTTTCTGTGCAGGGCAGGTGCTCCCTTGGCTTAAAGCATGGGTTGACAAGAGCCGTTCCCAATTTGCTCAAGGATCAGCCTTCTCTTGTTTTTCTTCCCTGACATCCAGGTCTGGTTGAGCTCCTTCCATATGACAAACAGGACAATGATGTTATGGAAGATGACCACGGGTCAGCATGCAGTCATCCTTCTGCAGCTTTATGTTCTAATAGCTTTGCCCAGGTTGTCTACGCCTCCTGATGTACAGGAAAAAAAAGGTGTTTAAATGCTTTTATAATTAATGGGTCAGAAATGACCCATAAGACAATCTTTGTATCCTAGTGGTGTACAACCCACATGGAAAGATAAGCAAAAACAAAGTGACACTTTTTCTGATGATGGGGTCCATTTAGGAAAAGTCGTAACGTTTCAAGTTGGAAAACTGTAGTTTATAAGGTATTTTTTCTACAGCTAAACATGGTAGTGGGTCACTTTTGACCTGCAAGACAACACAAGGGTTAAGTCTTTTTTTTTTTCTCAACCAAAAATGATATGCGCTGTTTAGGGGGGACTTGGCTGGAAAAAAAAAAACATTTCACTTGGGGTACATTACCCCCCCCCAAAAAAAAAGATTAGAACCACTGTTACAGAACAATCTTAGAGTGCAGACATATTGCTTTCCCTGTAAAATGTCCATCTCCTCTCCAACAAGTCCGAGTACCAGCAGTGAGATTAATAGCGCAGCAAAGCCAGTCAGTCATCTCACATCCTTGTTTGAACTTGGAGTTGTTTTGAAACTCATTTCGAATGCGCTGAACTTGAAAAGCATATTAAAGTATCAGCCAAATGTGACTGAGTTTATTGCTATATTTCATACCTAATAACGTACCAGTGCTAGTTAATAGTACATTTGCTATGTTGGCTATGGCTGGGTGTTTCTCAAAACCATGCCATGGTTTACTGGCAAGCAATAGGATGTGTGACATTTGAAAATTGTAGCCTGGCCCTGTGGCCCATAAAGCATTATGGCCCATGGGGAATTCTCCAGGGTTGTTAACTTATTCACTGGCATTGACGGCTTTAGACGTGAAAAATTCATTTGAACTATTTCTGTTAGTTTTTTTCCACTTTTAACAAGAGTATGAAAACCTAGAAAAGTTGTTATTGTACATCTAGAACAGATATCAAATTTGTGATTAATCGTGAGTTAACAATTGAAGTAATATTGTCTTTTTTTAAATAATTTTTTTTCCAAAACCTAATTTTTAATCTTTTTTTTGTTTTTAAAATAATTATTCAAAAAAATTTCAATTGTAATTAATCGCATGACTTCAATAGTTCGCTCATGAATAATCACAAATTTTATATCTGGTCTAAATGTACACTATTTTTTTTCTTACTCTTAACAGAAGTGGAAAAAAATAGAAATAGTTCAAATGAATTTTTGACGTTTATAGCCGTCAATGGCAGTGAATGAGTTAATATGGAATGAATTGTCTTGTGTCAGCCTCAAAACCATCAGTTTTTAGCATCCAAAAATTCTCAGTCTAATCTGGGGAAAACAAAACAAAACATTAACTTGAGTAATGTGGCAGATACACCGCTGCAGTATTTTTATTCTGAACAGTATTTTATATATTTCATCACCTGTTATTTACGTATTAATTTTGACAATTTGTTAGCCTATTTGATTAGTGTTGTATTTTTAAAATGTAAATGAATAATCCTCTCATTTTATGGCCTGGGAAAATAGATGGACTCTGTTCCAATGGCATGTTTTCTTTTTATTCAACATGACCTTTTTCTTTATCAACAACAGATATGAACAATTACAATAACCTAATACAATAAAAGGAATGTCATCAGCAAATGTTAGAAAGTCAATGTACACCAACGTTATAATGAGCATTTCAAAGATCAAACAATAAATCTGAATTGGGCATCACGCCCTGCAGTGTGAACGTAGCCTGCCTTATATGGTCATGCCAACATCATGCAGCATCAGAACATCACAGCACTTTCGCCAAGGCAAGTAGGTGGCAGTACAATACTGTACATCGCGAGGGTTTCAAGACTGAAGCCAACAATCTGTATATAAATAGTTAAGTTTTTGGCATGAGCTGGTGTCGTAAATCGTGAAAAATCAAACTTCCATCGAGAAACACAGCTTGTAGAGGTCGTGTAGTGCGTTAATATTTAATTATCAGGCACGGCGTAAGCATTTTCGCACCAACACAATTTTCAAGCTACATCGACACACCGGGCCCCAAACTATGAGCACAAACCTCCAGCTCACAAATCTTGCCGCACGTTTTTTAAGCCACAACATTCTACTAATTCTCCAAGCATCTCTTCCTTTGCAGCGGCAACATGTTTTCAGTTGGATTCTTCTGCTTTTCTACTCTTCATCCTCATTTGAATGCGTCTCCGCCCGCAAATTCTCCTGCTTCTTAAGCACCACCCTCACGTCTGCTTCTCTGGCTTCCTGTTCACAGGCTATTTGCTCGTCGTTCGTTTCATCGGCCTCTTCATAATTAGCTTTCAGAGGCTGCCCATCCTCCCTCCACGGCGGGCCGACAGACTGCAACTTCAGTTCAATGTCGCCTTCCTCCACAACTCCTTGGTTTGTTTGGTGGGCGTCGTCTCCGTCGCCTTCAGACCTCATCCCTAAGCCGAGGAGAACGTGCAGCTCGGGGGACATGAAGTACGGCCTTCCAGGTGAGCCGTCATTTCTCTCCAAGTCTTCGCCTTTCGGTGAGCAGAGTTTCATTGGGGTTCAAGGAAAATATTAGAGGGGGTGAGACAGCAACAAATAAACACGAAACTAGCAGCTCAGTTTGACAAGTAATAAATATAAATAGAAAGTAGCACAATAGTAGCATAATACAAGGAGAAATGAGACCATGCCAATGAAAAGTACTCACAGAAGCACAGGAAGATTGTGTCTACACACATGGAGTACACACTGAGGAAACCATGGGCAATGAAGTAGGATCCAATTACATTCGTCTAATTAGAGGGGGGCAAAACAATTTGACATCAAAAATTCTGCACCACAGATAAAAATTAAAACAGTATTCAAACAAGTTCCATCAGCACAACACGATACCGCCCTCTCCAAAAGTATTGGAACGGCAAGGTCACTTCTTTGATTTTGTGGCATACAAGACATTTCAGATTAACTCATTCACTGCCATCGACGGCTATAGACGTTGAACTATTTCTATTAGTTTAACATTTTTCCCACTTTTGTTAACAAGAGTTTGAATACCAAGATTTTTTTTATTGTATTAGAACAGATATAAAATTTGCGATTAATCGTGAGTTAACTAGTGCAGTCATGCGATTAAAAATTGTAATCGCCCGACGCCCCTAATTTTTAATAAGCTTTTCTTAAAAAAAGAAAAGAAAAGATTATTAAAAAATAATAATAATAATAAAGAAAAGATTATTAAAAATCAGGGGCATCAGGTGATTAAAATTTGTAATCGTAATTAATCGCATGACTTCACTAGTTAACTCACGATTAAACAAATTTTATATCTGTTCTAAATGTACTACAAAAAAATTCTAGGCTTTCATACTCTTGTTAACAAAAATAGGGAAAAAAATTTAACTAATACAAATAGTTCAAATTGTTTTTTGACGTCTATTGCTGTCAATGGCAGTGAATGAGTTAAAAGATGAGCAAGATTAAAGTTTTGAGTTTTCATTTGAAGCAAATGTATTGGAACGATCCTTTTTCAAGTAAAGTGAGTAACATTTAATATTTGGCGGCATAAAACCCTAAATGCAATACATTTGTCATGCCTGCAACCCAGTGATGTCTTCAGACTGTTACATTCCTCATTTGAAATTATTTTCCAGGCCTTTACTGCAGTCTTTTTCAGTTCCTGTTCTGGGTGTTTCTCCCATCAATCCCCCCGTCAGGAAGTAAAATGCATGCAGCAAACATTGGGCATAGCCAAAATAACAATTTGTAAACCTACTGGTGTACTGGGAAAGCATTTCAAATGAAGAATGCAACAGAATGTTGAAGTCAACAAGTCGCAGGCTTGATGCAGTTATTGCAAGTAAGGGTAAAGCCACCAAATATTAAATGTTAAATTCACTTGAGGTTGATTTGTCAGTGATTCTCAACTGATGGGTGGGGACCCAAAAGAGGGTCACAGGTCAATTTTAAATGGGTAGCAGACAGCTAGTAAAACATTTCTGTATTCATATATATAAGGGGTGTCAGGCGATGAACATTTTTAATCGTAATTCCATGACTTCAATAGTTAACTCACGACTTCAATAGTTAACTCACGATTAATCACAAATTTTATATCTGTTCTAAATGTACAGCAAAATCTTTTTTTCTAAGTTTTCTAAGATTCATTTTTTAAACCAGATTAATCACATCTTAAATTTTTGATTAATCGCTTAATTAAAAAGGCTTTTTTATCAACATTTTTTGCCTGCAAAAAATGAAAGATCACCTGTTATGTGTCAATTCTTTCGACATTTAATGTTGAGGACGTCTTCACACACGCTCATCCTCCTCTTTTTCTAATCAGTTAATTACTTGCATAAATTAAAATGGGGGGAAAAAACTGACTAGCTTGACATGAACAAATATTCTGAATGTCATACGCAAACATTTATTAAATGCTTTACTTAAATGCTTTTTATAATTGTTCAAACACAACCTGTGCTACTTTTAACGTAACCATCTGCTATCACGATAAAGGATAATCTGTGGCCAAAATTAATAATGCGATTGATGTGATAATTTTTTGTGATGAATTAATTAGTTAATGCTTTAACAACACTATATATATGCAAGCGACAGGAAGCGTAACTACATTAGTTACTTGGTTCCTCTAAGCAAATCCAATGCAACTAGGTTCTAATTAGTGGATATCATTCTGGGGCGAGGGACATGCTTTTTAGCGGTCCATCAAACTCCTCTTGACAATATAATACACACGTGTTGTCAGGCTATTTTAGACAAAACATGTTCTTTATTCTTCCTAAAATCTATAAAAGTGGGTCACGGCTATACAACAAAAGGAATCAATAATTTCACAAATGTAAAATGTTAAAGCCTCAGTAGAGGTCGATCGTCATTGTGAATGTTTGCTCCATTTTGGACTCACCAGTATTGGCACCCAGTAGAAGTTCAAAGAAGGAGCAGCGCACTCAGGAGAATCAATTCTTCCAGTAAAGAAGAAAAAGGAGAGGACGCCTGCACAGAAAAAAATTGTAGTACAAGTACACATGAATTACATTTAACATACCATACTTTTGTAAGCGATATGAGAGCGCGTTTACCAATAAATCCAACAATGAGCAGTTTTCCAAGGAACAACAGGAAGTCAGTCACTTTGTCCAAGACAACCACCCTGTTTTGAAAAGGACACATAAGAAAAAGTTCATCTGCTTCTGACGCTATTTACTGCCTCCTATAGTCTGGGGTCTGCAAGTTTTTTTTTTATGTCTCCCTCCTCGAACACAGCTGAGAGGCTCTTGCAGAACGTAATGAGGAGCTGATGATTTGAAACACCTGGGTTGGAGGCAGGAGACACGGAAAACATGCAGGACTGAGGCTCTCTAGGACCGAACTTGTCTATCCCAGACTCTGGGAGAATATCAGCTAACAACGGGCGAGCATCAAGCATAAACTAATCGCATTTGTGCATCATCTGCGTTGAATTAAGTCCGAGTGGCTGGGTTAGTTTCAGTGTATTTCTAAATTTATGTCAGTAGTTGTTGCACTTACATGATTCCATGACTTGAATAAAAATATGGAATGATCGAACTTCTAATTAAAAAAAAAATCTATTAAATGTCACTAAGAACATGTATTTGATTGTCAACTAGTAAGTTAAAATAACAGTGACAACATCATTTGTTGTGGAAAAAGTCAACGCAAGGCTGTTATAGAAATCAAATTGTATATGTTTGTTACTACTTACACTTATTCACAAAAACATATTGGGCCCTCGTAGACACAAACACTCGGCATAAAAATCTGGGCATTGCAGCAGACAGAGGAAGTTTATTTCTGTTTCACGCCCCTCGCAGCTGATTTGTTGAAAGTGGATTACAATTTAGGCTAGCTAAAAGCAGGTCTAAGTTGTGGTGCAGGTGGTATAGCAAAATATACATAAATACTAAAAGGAAACTCTACCCATGCAAAGTCCTACATCTAATTCAAATGCAAATTCCAACACATCTTATTGCCAGTGATTAATATAAAGAATGAAACTTAAGAATGTTAAAATAAAAAGACAAAAGAAAAACATTGCCTTTGAATAATATTCAGGTAAAATCCTAATGTGCAAACATTACTGTGTATACTTGTCAAGGCAGAAATTTAGATGAAGTCTCCAATGAGAGCAAATGTTTGTAAAATGTAACAAGGTATATCATTTCCAACCTGACAACGTTCCTCAGCAGAAGATTGAAGGCGTCTTGAGCTGATGTACAGAAATTATGCCCATAGATGGCAATCTTGAGACAGACGGGGCACACACATTAATTAGTATAACTAGTATACTAACATCTCTCCACTCCATGGTGATCTGTACTTGCGGAAACTCACCATTATGTAAGCATTTCTGTTGAGGAACTTGATGCATTTCTCCAGACACCAGAAGCAACATTTCATGCAGTTCAGCAAAAATTTTGTAAACTTGTTTTTAGCACCTGGAGGATGAAGGAGAATACAAATTTTGGTAGGAGTAATTCATCTGTCTGTTTTCTTTTTACTATCCTGGCAGAAAAGGCGGAATACACCTTGGACCATAGTCATGAGTCAACGGGCCCCGTTGTTAGCTCATTCATCGCAGCCATTTTTACTGAAGCAATCCCCTTCGCTCTCGGCTGTTTTACTGGATTTTGACAGATTTTGCTAGGCCCACAGAATATTGTGTTCTATTGCTATAAAAACATGGAACCTACCAAAATAAAGATGAGAGGAAGAAAGTTTATCTGTTTCCGTTTTGCAGCAAATTAGAATATAGCTAAGTGTCATAACTATTCACAAATCTGTTAAGAACTGTGGGTAAATCAGCTCGTTTGCAATATGGCCCTGGTTGATCTCTTATACTCTGCTGCCACCTGCAGGCCGTTTTTTGTAATAGCTACCATTTCTTCAACCGTTCTCTGCAGTTGAGAGGCTGCATCAAAGCCTTCTGTATGCTCTAGCATTAAAAAAAAAACGTATAAATACATATATTTGTGAGAATTGATCACTATTTTTGCCCACTATTTCTTTGGGTTGTTTTTTGCAAGTTGGAAACATGGCTGTATACACGTGTAAACATTCAATTTAAAGCCTACCTTTCAGCTTGCGATCAAGGTACTCCAGAAGAACCCTGATGATCTGGATCAACGACAGGATCAGCGAACCAAGTGCCACTGAGCCTGTGTGATACCTGGCAGGCACAAATGAGTTGTTACAAATGCGAATCTGAGTCAGCCCATCAACTTCACAAATCTAACCTGAGGGTTCGTCCCAGAGAGGACGAGACGGGGTTGGGTGGCATATCATCAGGTTTCTTAAAAGCCCAGTAATATGAGGCAAAGGCCCCAGCTAGCGTGACCTGTCCCATGGCCGTCACAAAGTTGGCGCACCAGAAGAGGAGGAAGAGGTTGTAAAACTGGAACACGATGAGGTATTTGTGGTACAGGCTCTCCCCACCATAGAAGGCAAAGTTACATTCGGCTTCAGGACACGCCGACGTTATATTGGAGATGTTGAATGTCTGCAAAAAAATTCAACAGTTTGATAGGAGAAACATGAAGACGTGATGATGCGCAGGATTGGTTATCACCTTAGGATCGCAGGTTTTGAAACGATATTCACAATCCTCATTGGCGGACACTTTGTACACTTCGGAATTAGATGTGGCAAGATAACTGAATGGCGAAGATGTTAAGGTGACAAAAAAGAAACCATATGTATTCATACTGTATGATCCCTGATTAGCATCTGAAGTGAAAGGATACACCGCAGTGACCGCCCAGTAAGCTATCACCACTGCCACGAGGAGAGAAGTCAGCAATGGGTAGAATAATGATGATGTCACATATCCAATAGCCCTGAAAACATTTTTTTTCTCAATAATGATAATCATTGCTTTTCTTATATATAACAATAAAGCAACCTGTGGTAAAGTAGCAGTTGGTATGCTAACATATAGCAAGTTAGCCATCTGAGTAGAAAAAAATGCTAACATATAGCAAGTTAGCCATCTGTGTAGAGAAAAGTGTCGTGGCAGATATTTAACATGCTAACAGTTGCTAACATTGCAATATATTGTTCAGCAACACTCAGTGGCAGTGCTTGATCCCAACCTAATTCCACAAATAATAACATAGTTACAATAATTATATTATTCTGGTTAGAAGAAAAAAAAACATGCATTAGCTTAGCTTGGCCATGGGGCAGATTGCACTTTAACACTGACATTGAAATTGAGTATGTACATTTAGAACAGATATAAAATTTGCCATTAACTCATTCACTGCCATTGACGGCTATAGACGTCAAAAATTTATTTGAAATATTTCTATTAGTTTAACTTTTTTTTTCACTTTTGTTAACAAGTGTATGAAAATCTAGGGGGAAAAAATATTGTACATTTTGATCTGATTTAAATTTTGTGATTGTGAGTTAACTAGTGAAGCCACGCGGTTAATTACAATTAAAAAATGTAATCGCCTTACGCCCCTAATTTTGAATAATCTTTTCTTTTTAATTAAATTAAAAATGTAATTAATTTTTTTTATTATTCACTAGTTAACTCCCAATTAATCACAAAATTTAAATCTGTTCAAAATGTACAATTATTTTTTCTCCCTAGGTTTTCATACTCTTGTTAACAAAAGTGAAAAAAAAAAGTTAAACTAATAGAAATAGTTCAAATGAATTTTTGACATCTATAGCCGTCAATGGTAGTGAATGAGCTAATCATGAGTTAACTATTGAAGTCATGCAATTAATTACAATTAAAAATTGTCATCGCCTGACACCCCTATAATTTACCAATGAGTACTTAATTAAAACCTGGCCTGAAAAGAAGTAGGATGAAAACAATTTGGAAGTGGGAGGAAGAAAAATTAAAAAGTGAGAGGAATTAAGAGAAGAAGGAAAACTATTAAGGAACACAAGAGACATACATTTGTTAGAAACAGCTCTCAACCTATAGAACCACAATTACAATAATAATCTAATTCCTCTCTAACAGTCAAAACTGAGCATAAACGTTGTAGGCGCCAAAGTGTGACTGCTTCACTTTGACACGTTATATGTCTGGAAGGAGTCTGACCTGCTGGACTCTTTGATGAGGGCGATGGCGATCATAATCCTCTTCCTAAGGAAGATGAGCGTCACAATGATGAGGAATTCCACAACAGCGAGGGTGATTGCTGCAAAAGCGGAAGGAATTGAAACGGACACAACACACTATTGGGGAGCATTTTGTAGCGTACTGAATGCAAGCCATGTTTGTCTGATCTCAAGGTAGATGGAGAGGTCGGTCTGTATTCCCAGATCACGGACGGTCAGATCAGCGCCAGGTTCCACAGCCAAACTTTGATACTTCAGGTAACAATGTACAATACCTAAGAACACACCCAAGGTTGAGTCCTTTTCATGTACCCGATGTCACAAGAGTCAAAAAGGAGATTTACCGTAGATTGTGACTGCATTGACGAGAACAATCATGATCCAGACCATGATGCCTGCCAGTAAGCGCAGCATGACTATGAAGAACCAGCTGCTAACCATCGCTATCGTCAGACCTCTAAAAATGGCACAAATTTGAGGGTCACAGTAAAAACATTTGCATTGAAAAATATAGCCATCGAGATTTTTCTTTTGTCCATAGACGGCTGCATTTTGAATCATTGAATCATGTTCAACTTCTTACATTATTATAAAGTGCCAGGATTGAGTGTAATCCTCAAAGATTTTCATGGCCAACTGGCGAGCTTCAAAAAGTATGTTGGACTTCCTGTAACAAAAACAACATTCAAATACACATGTTAAACCTGGTTACAAAATGTAGACTTAGCACAATGATGTGGTTCACATAATACAAGGTGACTGAGGTGACTGTGTGAAAAGGACTCACTTGGTCGCATTGAGCACTTGTGCGGCGGGAATGCCTTCTGGGCCGCCGGTTTGAATAACGCTGTCATTGCCAACCACCACGCTGCCATCCTTTAATGTTGCCAGGGATGGAAGGCAGCGCCGTGTGACTACACAAAGCGGCAGAAGAACACAATTGGAATGTGGCATCGCTAGTTGATGCATGAAACGTGCTCGTCACTCACAGACTTTGCTGGGCATGATCATGGAAGGGCAGAAGCGTATCTTCTCTGCGACACTCTAAATATTCAAAAAAAACAAAAAAAACAAAAACAAACCTGGAGTTAAATTTGACATGGTATTTAGGACACAGTATCATTGAACATTTTTGACTGGTAAGTGTTTTTGAATGTTTTTGCAAGTATACTTTCAGGCTAAATGCCACGCTGTATTAGCTTGTGTGTAAAGATTTTTTTAAAAATCTTTTTAAATCTTTTTTTTTTTTTAGTATTTGGCCAACATGATACCAATATGTTTGTAAATGGAAGTATTTTTTTTTTTTACTTATTAGGGCTGGGTTTTAAAAAAGCGAATAATCAGAATTGAATTGATTTTCCTTTTCGAGACGGATATTTATACATTCATTCTAAGACCATGAATCGGTTATTTTAAAGGTGGGGTCTTAATTTTTGACCGTTTGTTTATAAACAATTCAAAACAGACTCCTCCCATGGCTCAACCCATACTAGCTCAACGTTCCCACCCCTGCCTCTGACCGCACTCGTCAACATGGCGCCTGCCTTCAGCGACACGCCCCCGGCTCTGTGATTGGCTGGAGAGGTAAACATTGACTTTCCGCCCAGAAATGTTCCTCTTATGGCAAAACACAACAAAATGGCAAAATACAGGCCGAGGGGTGTTGGATGACGGCAAACTCACCAACACACATTAACAGAAGGTGTTGATTGAGAAGGATTTCATGTGTATGCATCCAGTGTTTATGTAGTGTTTATTTCTGAGTGAGAAAATAGAATTTTAAAGGCCAATTTTATTTTATCTTACTTTTTCCTCAAATTTACTGTTCACGTGAATTTAAAATTATTTTCTGACATTTATATATATACCAAAAAAAATGACTTATGACCTGACTTTATAATTAATGAATTAGAATTATGAAAATATGTCCATCTGATCCTTGCTGATGTCAATGTTTGTGTAACACTTAAGTGACACGTGTTACTTTTATTATTGAACTAAATAATTTAACCAGTTACTGCCTCCGCAAAATTTAATATGGAATTTATTCTTGGTGCGTTTTTTATCATGTCCTTGATATTTAAGAATAATTGATGTTCCATAATTAATGACTATTGGATTGAATTGAAGTGAATCAGAAAAAAAAAATCTAAATTGAATCAAAACTAAACTCTTGTGAATCGAAATTGAATCTATTAAAGAAGTTACAATCGATACCCAGACCTACTTATTACGTCTGCAGTGCATGATTTCCGTTCAGCATTTTTCCCTACAATTTGGGCGCCAAGCAAAGCTAATTACAATATTTAAACGTATCCAACTGAAGTGGATGCAAACTATTATCCTACATTTACTGGTTTGTCGTTCTTTTGGGGTTTTTTTCCACAAAGAACTTCGAATCGTGATTGGTCTGACCACAAAACAGGTTTCCGCTTTGCCACACTCCATTTGAAATAACCCCTGGCCCAGAGAAACGCTTGCGCTCCTTGGTCTGCTTTAGAAATGGCTTCTTCTTTGTACTGTGGAGTTTCATCATCTGGCAACGGCGGCTGGCACGGTGGATTGTGTTCACCCACAATGTTTTCTGGAAGTATTGCCGAGCCCTTTCTGTGATTTCCCTTACAGTAAGCATTGCTGTTTGCGGTGCAGTGCCGTTTAAGGGCCCGAATATGATGGCCATCCAGTAGGATTTTTCGGCCTTGACCCTAACACACAGAGATTGTTCCAGATTCTCTGAATCTTTGGGTGATGTTATGCACTGTAGATGATTACTTCAACCTTTTTGCAATTTTTTGCTGGTAAACACCTTTCTGATATTTCTCCACTATCTTTCTGCGCAACATTGGAGGAATTGGTGATTCTCTCCCCATCTTCGCTTCTGAGAGACACTGCCACTCCGAGAAGCTCTTTTTATACTCCAATAAAGTTGCCAATGGACCTCATTAGTGGTAACTGGTCTTTCAGCTGTTTTTTTTTTAATGTGCAATTGACTTTTCCAGCCTCTTATTGCTTGCTACCTGTCCCAACTTTTTTGAGATTTGTTGGCACCATGAAATTTACAATCAACATATTTTTCCCTTAAAATGATACATTTTCTCAGTTTAAACTTTTGACCTGTCATCTACGTTCTATTCTAAACAAAATATTGAAATTTGGCACTTCCACATAATTGCATTCAGTTTTTATTCACAATTTGTATAGTGTCGCAACTTTTTTTGTTTTGGGGTTTGTACAAGATTATTACGTTGCGCAATGATTTGTGGGTGCTTTACCTGGTTACTTTGTGCCTCTTCCTGGCAATACTCTAAGTAGTATTCACGGTCTATTTTGTTACCCTGGGCACCTTTCAATGTGAGATGCCTGTCAGGACAGCGTTTCACACATATCTGAAACAGGTGACAAACAACTGTTAGAAAACCATTTAAAACATGTTAATTGTCTCGTAGCTAACCTGTGTGGTGGGACACTGGAGCTCAACCATCACCGCGGGACTGGCACACATCAGGATATTGAAGTAAAACAGAAGAGGCTTGTCCCTATGTCATATGCGGAGGATAGCAACATGTTATTACTGACGGCACCATTACATTACGCTATTAATGCCTGATAACTCACTCTTGGAGTGTTCCTTTTTGCCCACAGAAGTTGCCTTTACTGTCAGTGGGATAGATGATTTTCCGGGGGTCACCCTGGGTCCAGGCTTTACGGAAAGACAAGTAGAATAATTCAAAACAAAAAGAAAAGAACAGAACATATAAAACAAAAGTTTGCTCAAGAGTTAATCAAAAATAATTAACTGGATTATCTTTGATACAGCCTGTAAGAGTTGAAGTCTGCCTGTAACTTTGTGTTTCGCCAGTAGGAGAAGTTGTTGGTTCACTAATTCTAATTGAAAGGCTAATATGTGCGCAACATTATTACGTGCATTGTTTTTATTTTCCGATTTGTCTAATTTGTAGGATTATATTATTAATAATAATTAGATTGCAAGTTTAACCCTGGAGAATCTAAGAACCCTTTTCTTCTTTGGAAAATTATGAATTATACATTAAAAGACTGCTATAAGTTCACTGAACACCAAAATATATGTTTTTTCAATTTTAGCCCTTTTTTTTTTAACTAGCTCAGAGTTGCTAATTTATCAAAATATATATATAAAACATACTCCTAGGCATTCTGCAACATGATATGAAATAGATTAACAAAAAAAAAAACTATTTTACCAACTGATGGTTTGCTGAGAAGATGGTTTTGTTTGGATTGATTCCCAGCTCAACAAAACAGCATGTTGCCAGCCATCTTGTCACCACCACTCTGGCTCATGTAAGTGCAATATTCATCCACTAGATGGCCCCATGAAGGGGTCAGAAGTGGCACTCTGACTTTTGAAGTTAAATTTGTAAAAAAAAAAAGAAAAAAAAGGTCTGTTATTTGAGTAGCAGAATTTATAGGGGCCAAATTTGACCCCGTGGGTTCTTCAGGGTTAATAAAAAGGGTAACATTTACGTTTAACTTCTAGAGCACGATTAGATCACTTCCTGTTTACCACTAGCAACGTACGCCGTGGTGTACCAGCAGTTGGTAGCAGCTGGCTCGAGTGAAGCTAAACGTCAGATCTAGGTACTTGTAATGGATTTCGTTGTATGACTAATTGCATGTTTTGTATTTAGAATATGGATTGTGAATATGAAATCTGAAAACAAACAAAGCATGACAACAGAAGAGAAAGAAAAGAATGGCAATACTAGTGTTCATCCAAATCATATACTTAGTGCATTATGGCTAGTCAGTCTTACCAAGAATTCCCACAGCAAAGTAGCCCAGCAAGGCAACGATGAAGAGAAAGCAGCAGACAATATCCGTGCATCCTCTGAGAACAAAAAGATCTTGGTCAATAATCAGTTATTTTGCGCCGAAACTTTGGAACCGCTGATTGAAAGTTAGCTTTATACCTGTCGCGTAGGGGCCCCTTGAAGTTCGGGTCAAACCTCCGGACCGCCCCTGAAACTGAAAGAAAACATGATCATCATCACTAATCATGTTTACACTGGAAATTTGGATTGTTGATTTAAATTTTCCAAAATGTACAACTACTGATAATTTTACTCTTATTTGGCCAAACAGTAGTATTGAATCTACTACATAGATTATTAAAGTGCACAACAATACATTTACACACCTGCAGTCAGTCATATGTATGAGTTGCAGATAATGGCATATTAATACAAAATTGTTTGGTCAAGTGTGAATTCTTCATAGGCCCATGCCAACAAACACAAAATTGTCAACATACATCAAATGCCATGGTCTTAAATATACTGTAATTGCAATAAAATCTCAATTCATGTTCTGTTATTATTTTTTTTAAACACAAGAACCCAACCTGAAAAAAAATGGCCCACACGTCGAAAACCGGAAACGGAAACAAAGTTGATGGGTGAAAACCCGGAAGTCGGAAGTCTCGTCTCCTCTGTGGCATATAGTCCATAAGCATCATCACAAAAACATAATTTTCTGCTGTGCCTAGCAACAAACAAAATGGCTCCCTTTAGAGTACCTGTGCACTGTGCAGTGCGCCAGACAGGCGCCATGATATCATCTTCACCAAAGCACAGAAAAGCAGCAAATCAATGTTCTGAATCCGGGGTGCTCAAGTTCGGTCCTCGGGAGCCCCTATCCAGCCTGTTTTCCATGTTTCTTTCCACAAACACACCTGATTCACGATCAGGATCGTTATCAGGCTTCTGCAAAGCTTGCCGATTAGCTGATCATTAGATTCAGCTGTGCTGCAGGAAGAAAACATGGATAACAGGCTGGATAGCTAAAATCTGTACCAAAATGTTAACTTCAATTTTTTATTTCATCAATCAAAATTTTGAACCTTGATGTTTTGCAAGATGTGCCTATTTGTTACCCTTTTTAAGGTAACTTTAACAATAATTTAACAAAATATTGACTTCTTAATTTCAAAACTAGTAATCAATTTGTTGTGCATTTTAATAATGCAACAGGATGATTCAACATTTGGTTTCACCATCATAACAGAAGCCGCAACCACAAAGTGTCCCGCAAAAAAAAAAAAAAACACACTTCTGACACCCCTGCCTTAAATCCTCATTAACAAAAGAAACAAAAACGCACAACTACCTTGTTTTCTGACAGGCAACATTGTCTCGTCAGTTCTCACTCATTTGATGACGCTGTCTCACTTGATTCTCCTCGCGTCCTGGCAGCTATTTCTTTGTAATGGCTGTGAGAAGTCTCATATCTGAGACCTCACTGTCACTTAAACCCGAATGCCATAGCAAGGATAGGTCTAACTTGTCCCATAAGGTAAATAAAGAGCTTTATTAGGTCACGTGATGCGTGACTGGTCACAAAGCAGTGACCAGCAATGCCATAGCAAGGATAGGTCTAACTTGTCCCATAAGGTAAATAAAGAGCTTTATTAGGTCACGTGATGCGTGACTGGTCACAAAGCAGAGAGGTCTCAAAGACATGCGATTATTTCAAGGCCATATACTTAATCATGATAACATTTGCCCTCAAATATAGGTCTCTGGTGACACTTATTGATGATAAACATCATCTTATAAATTAGAAACAAGTCAACCCATAATCGTGACGATGGAGTCCACTTCATCTAAAAGTCAAAGCAATGCAGTATTTTACTGTAGTGTTTTGGGGCATTTTCCCCCCACGGAACTGTTGGTTGAGAGTTGATTAACGGGCAATGTTGTTTGTGTACGAAATTTCCGTTTTCATTCCAGTAGGACTGGGCAACAAACTGAATTAATTAAATGAATTTGTTATTTTAACTCATTCACTGCCATTGACGGCTATAAACGTCAAAAAATCATTTTAACTATTTCTATTAGTTTTACATGCCCCCACTTTTGTTAACAAGAGTAAAAAAAAAAACGATATAAAAAACTTATTGTACATTTAGAACAGATATAAAATTTGTGATTAATCGTGAGTTAACTAGTGAAGTCATGCGATTATTTTCGATTAAAAAATTTAGCCCAAAATTTTTAATAATCTTTTTTTAAATTTTTTATTAATTCGCTGCCATTGACGGCTATAAAAAAAAAAAATCATTTTAACTATTTCTATTAGTTTAACATTTTTTTTCACTTTCATTAACAAGAGTATGAAAACCTAGATTTTTTTTATTGTACATTTAGAACAGATATAAATTGTGAGTTAACTAGTGAAGTCATGCGATTAATTACGATTTAAAAAATTTACCGCCTGAAGCCCCAAATTTTTAATAATCTTTTTTTTTTAAATTAATTTATGGCAGTGAATGAGTTAAAAATCAAATCGTTGAAAATGAGCTAAATCATAAAATCAAAGTGCATACAAATAAATACACTCGTTTTCTTCTGGGGGTTGTTCTTAAGTTGTTTTCTTAGTAATATGAACCCAGAAAATTTTATTTAGAATCGCTACTGCCATCTGTGGCCAAAAAATGCAACTACACACCCCCTTCTTCACGTACACAATATGCATATGACGTCACATCCGCAGAAAAAGGACAGGAAATTCGAACCCGAATCCAGTCTGATAACTATTGGCGAGAGGTTTGCAGGAGTACCCACTGTGAAGCTAAGGTGTTAATCTACTAATTAGAACATGTTCCAGTCACAAATGGGCAAATAAATAGATATTGTTGGGCAAATTGTTACAGAGAGCAACTTTAAGTTTTGTTATATCCAAACGTTATTGTGAGTAGTAATTTTTTACAAATGGCAGAATGCTGGATGGGTCGTTTACAAGACTACTTAATTGTGGCATCTAAGCACAAGCTAAGAATGTTAAATTTACGTTAATGTTGTCTCAACATTTTGCACAGGAATTATTTTTGAATCAATGAAACCTTTAATAAATGTTTGTTGAGTTTATTGCTTTGATTAGTTGTCCAGAAAGACTGAATATATATATATATGTTTTGGCCATATCACCCAGCCTTACCTTCCAGTTTTTTTTTTTTAATCGCATGCTGCACTCGCCTACATCCTAATGCATCCCCTGGGGGCCATCCGCCCCTGTCCATAAAACCTAGCGGCACCCCTGCCTTTTGCCAGTCTGAACAATCGTCATGTAAACAGTTCAATCTGCGTCCAGTCTTGACATGTGTAGTGATGTCGTTTGATTTAGGTCTTTTAAAGCATTTAAATATATATATATTTGTTGCTTTTAAATGTTTTTAACTTCTTTCTTTCTTTTTTGCAAAATATTTAAAATTGTTGTACATTTCATTGTTTGAGGCGCATTGTGTATGAAATGTGCTATGAATAAAGCTTATTTGCCTTTGCATTGCCGGTGTGACTACTTAGTGGATGAGAACAAGAACATCACACGTTGTAAACAAACAAACAAACAAACAAACAAAAAGACCACGGTCTTCTTTGGACCATCCCATAAGCGTGAAGGCGGCCACAGCAACCAGAAGACAGAGCCAGGAACACGCCAGGCTGCTTTGTGGTGCTGCAATAATACCGATTTTTTGTCTCTCTCTCTCTCTTTCTTCCTCGTTTACGTGATAGAGCTACTTGTGAACCCATCAGACGTGTAATTGTTTGATTCAGTATTGCAAAGGATGTAATTTAACGTGTGTAAAAGAGGTGGATATAATTTGTTACCATGGCTGCAAGCAGGGGCGTGTCATCTTGATTTACGTGAAGCTATGTGCAGCAAAAACAGCACAAATACATCCACGAATGCCTCACTCACAGTTCAGTTGAATGTATGACATTTTTCGTACTGTTTAAACACAAAGGGAAAGATGACTAGCAGGTCGTGGAGGATAACGATGCCCCCAGCTCTGCAGGTGCCATGTGGTCCACACCCAAACATCCAGTGCAGTCATTGTTTCAATATTTTCTGTTATAAAGAGAAAGCCGAGACTAACAGGGGAAAACACGCCCTTACCGTATTTACGTTCCGACTTTGTTACCTCCGGTTCCATATTGTCCCGATCACAACTCACACAGGACAGTTACCATGGAAATGCCGAGGGGGGGAAAAAAAATCTGTGGACCGATTCGGTTTCAGATTAGTGATGGAGCGAATCATAAATGAACCATCCCAAAGCAAACGCACACTTCTCGTCCACGCCTACTGAGAGGAGACGAGGCCAATAGGATTGAGTAGCGCGATGAGCGACAGCGTCGACAGCCACTCAGCGGGCATGAAAAAAAAAGTGCCTTGGTGGTGTTTACAATATAATTTCCAAAAGGGCACAATTCAATACCAGTGACTTTAAAATTAGTATTATTTTAATATGTATGTTTAATGCTGACACATCTACTTGAATATATTTATAGTATTAGTATTTATTTTACATTTTAAAAAGTATTAATCTGAAATAAAAAACACTAGTCAAAACACATTTTGGTGCCAATTAAGAAAGTTCGACGATATTGACATCTATATCAATATCGTCGAACTGCGATATTGACATCTATATCAATATGCTTTCATTAATTAAGGGAAAAGCATGATGCAATAGCCAAATCTCAATAATTTTTCAGGACATTTTTAGTGCTTTATGATGTTAACTAATTTTTATTATTATTATTATTATTATTATTATTATTATTATTATCACATCTACTTGAATATATTTATAGTATTAGTATTTATTTTACATTTTAAAAAGTATTAATCTGAAATAAAAAACACTAGTCAAAACACATTTTGGTGCCAATTAAGAAAGTTCGACGATATTGACATCTATATCAATATCGTTGAACTGCGATATTGACATCTATATCAATATGCTTTCATTAATTAAGGGAAAAGCATGATGGAATAGCCAAATCTCAATAATTTTTCAGGACATTTTTAGTGCTTTATGATGTTAACTAATTATTATTATTATTATTATTATTATTATTATTATTGTTTTTGTTGTTATGTAGCAAGTGGCACCGCAAGGGGTCGCTGTAGTCCAAATTGGGTCTAAATGAGAGCATGTAATAAGCGCGTAAGTGCTCACCAAGAGTGAAATTGTTGGTGAGTGATTCTTTTGTGTGTGACTGCTTTGAACTTTGATGCTTTGTGTGTGTGATGTGGATAGCAATTATGTTAGTTTTAATAACTTTTTTGTATAACAGGACTACATGAGGCTTTGGTGCCAATTAAGATTTACCCGACGCAAGAATTGTCGTTCGGAAGTTTGTAAAGCAGAGCTGTGCACAGGTATAACTTTTTATTGTTTTACATGCTTTTCAGTGTTGATTAAATAAGTTTTTTTTTAACTGTTTGTGATTGTAAATGCTAGCTGGGCTGGCAGGGTTGTGAAGGGTGGGCTAGCTTATTTTTGTATTTTTTTTGTCATGGGGCAGATGCCACGGACTTCCGGGTTTTACACATCAGCGCCTTTTCCGGCCACTGCTGGCCGCCTTCCAACACTCGCGCCCCCCAACCGCGCGCTCCGGCTCATTGGCGGGAGGACGTCTCTGTTATCTAAAATGCTTTGGACACAGACACTACACACTAGCAGCCTCGCACCCGTCGACGGGAACGCGCAACGAAGCGCAAGTACTGGGACGTGACCCACACTACGCAAACCGCAAACGGAAACAAAGTTGATGGGTGAAAAGTCAGAAGTCCCGCCTCCTCTGTGGCATAAAATTCATTGTTTATGGATTGTTATTCTCAAGTGTACTTCCCTTTACAATACTGATGCCCGATTGGCCACAGTGGGGCCGATCATAGGGCTTTGCTGTTTGCAGTGCCAGGTGCAATTTCGTTTTTTGATTTTTTTGCGTTGATGTGTTTTTTTGTGCTAGAGTATCACATTTGTTTTTATAGTGCAAGTGAAAAGTATTGTGGATTTGCGGGTTTGTCCGCCACGTGTGTATTTTGTTTAGACCTATGTGAAGGCTCACTGTCCATGTTCGAGCCACTCAGTACACAACTTGAAGGGAAAGTAGTAAGTACCTTTTTACATGCCAAATTGTCAAAAATAAATGATGTGACTTTGTCTGGCTCCTGATCTTTGTATGAAGCACAGCACTATTATTATTATCATTATTATTATTTAACAGTTAAAATCCGGGACATAATGTAATTAGGACAAAGTTTATTGTTAAATAGAAAATTGTCATTGTCTGGATTTTTTCCCCTTAAATATAGTGCACAAAGTAATTCAAGATTATCACTCCATGACCAATATTTTAAAACATTTAAAATCTTTAGTAGTGCAATATGAATTCAGGGAATTCTAAACAAAAATTAAAAAAAAAATCTCCCTTTTAGTACATTTTTCTTTTTCTGAAATGTTTTAATAACATTTGCAATAAAGTAATTAAACCAATGATTTGCAACAGGTGTGTCGGGATCCAGATGACGTGGGACCTGGTTGGCTTGTCCGGTCTCATTGCCACCATGAGATTGGCCAGAAAAGTGTCAGAAATTTGTGTTTTCAGTCGGTCTTTCTCAGCTCTCTTTCTTCCAATTTGACCAACTGTTGTTCTTGTACGTGCCATCCTGCTGCCAGCACTGTATGAAAGATCCGGAGAGATACCATCTTAGTACTGTGTGTTTGTACTACATAGTAAGGATACCATTGTGTATGGTCCAGTATGCCAGTATTGTGTGATGAGGTTCATGACCAGTGAGGCACTATTGTGTATTTGAACAGGAAATATGCAAATTCAGCTATTTTAATTATGAAATTCATTATTGGACTAAAAAAGAGAATCAATGTAAAGCATGAGCCATAATATAATGTAATTATTAGATTTTTATTTAACTCTTCACCTGCAGTCTTCTAATCTTCTCCTGTTTTTTTTTTGTTTGTCTTGGATTCACATTTTTGTTTGTAGTAAGAATATAGGGGTTTTTAGTTTTTTTATTTTGTTTGTTGCGTTTCCCTATTTCTCCCTCTGACGTCTGCACACATTGTGCTTACTAGGGAGTGGGAAGACTGGGGGAGGACAAAAGTAAAATAGTCTACTTCTTGGTGTCATTTAGACCAACCAAAGGGTAAATTTGGAAATTGGAAGGGTTTTGGTAGGATTTGCAGTTTGACTTCAGCGGATGTCTCAGAACTGTCTAATTTGGGCATACTGGTATAAAATGACCTTTATGTAGGCCCGCCCTAGTGCAAAGAAATATGTTCTTTTTTTTGCATTGCACTTTTCTTGGTGTGAAAATAAAAGTGTTATTGACTGTGTTTTGGGTTGTTTTTGAGGTAACAGTGAAGCTGTTATACAAGTACAAGAGTGCACACCTATTGTGATAGGCTGATAGCTAAATTCATCAGTGTTTTGCCAATAATATAAAATAAAACAATCTTGACAGAATTGTGAGGAGTACTTATACTGTTAGTCCAGTAACGTCAATGTTATTGTACAGTATTACGTAATACTGCAGTGTTATTGTTGTCGGGAGTTGCATACATGACCTAAACAAGTGCGCAACGTACATTCCGTTTGCGGAGCCTGATTTAACCAGCCAATGGTCATTCAGGGCGTGAAGCCACGCCCTCCACTTACAAATACAGTAAACGGTATGCCGCATTCGCCATTTTGTGTGTGGAAAAGCCTGGGGACATTCACTATTTAAGACGCACGACATAAAACTATTTTAGGTTTGTTGCAGAATAATATCACCAGCGTCAATTCAAGTCTATATGAACGTGGTTTGTTGGTTTCATACCTCGAAACCAGCGCCACAACAGTGGCCCTTGTCATCACCTGACATGGCGGACTTGAACGCCCATTTTAGGACGGGACACAAAAGTGACGTAACACAAAGCGAACCATTACTTAACCAACTTTTCGAGCGTGCGCCTGGGACACTTAACTTACCGAGGAGGAGTAAACGGTAAACTAAACGTGGATGCGAACAGTGGCTGTTCACAACCTGCAATAGTAGAAGTAGCTTCTAATTGATGCATGCAGACTTTTAATTTTTGCTATTTGCGCTTGACAGCATTGTTCACATAAATAAGATTACTATATGCATGCTTGTCTCAGTTTGTGCTTTTTACCGTGTATTGGTTGTTTTTAGAGGGATATAATAATGTAATGTTTGTTTACCCTGCTATATTCAGTGCAATATGGCTCTGAGGAGTGTCACTCGTCTGCTGTGCAGCACCCCAAAATGTGCAGCTGCCAGTGCGTGCCGAGCCCAGGGTACAACTGCTGCCGCCACCTCCATACTTAATGGTAAAATGAAATCATGGGCTATTTTCCTAAGAATACAAAATAGTTTCGAAAAAGGATACAATGGACATGTTTAATGTGATGTATATTTTCCCAATAGATGCTGAAGTCAAAAAGGCTGCCAAGGGAAGTATGTAATGCTTGGAGTTCAACCTGTTTTGCCCACATGTGACAGTGACGTAACGGTTGAGCATGCGTATGTTCTGACCCTCAGCCAAGGTGGCATTCAACTGGCGAGACGCTCTGGACTTGGAGGGTCAGCTGACAGAGGAGGAGGTGATGATCCGGGACTCCTTCCGCGACTACTGCCAGGAAAAACTCATGCCCCGCATCATCATGGCCAACAGACATGAGCGTGAGGGAAAACGCACAGAAGTAGTAAATTTTCCACGCTCCCTTTAACATCAATATATCAGCGTTAAGGTGATTGTATTTCCTCCACATTTTACAGATTTCCACCGCGAGATTGTCTCCGAGATGGGAGAGTTGGGCGTCCTAGGCCCCACCATTAAAGGTACTCAAAATGTCCCAATCTCATTGCCATGTGTTACATGTTCCCACATTCTGCCCCCACCATGCAGGTTACGGCTGCGCGGGAACAAGTTATGTGGCATACGGCTTGATTGCCAGAGAGGTCGAAAGAGTGGACAGTGGCTATCGCTCAGTCATGAGTGTGCAGTCGTCACTGGTCATGCATCCCATCAACGCTTACGGCACAGAGACGCAGAAGGAGAAATACCTTCCCAGGCTTGGTGAAGACTTGACTTTGTGTAGATAAACGATGTACTTTGTATGTATTCTGACCTCTGCATATTGTGTGTGTGTGTGTGAATATTCCAGCTCGTGGAGAAATCCTAGGTTGTTTTGGCTTGACGGAGCCCAACCATGGCAGCGATCCCAGCAGTATGGAGACCAAGGCCATATACAACCCATCAAGTAGTACCTTCACTATCAGTGGAGCCAAAACATGGTGGGTTGAAAGTAACATGTATCAATTTTTTTTTTTTTAGCTTCTATGAATCGTGGACATGTTGGATGTTGATAACTTGACATCTCAATACAGTATGTCTTTTCTACGGAAGAGTGGAACAGCCAATGTGGAGTAAACAATTTTGTCGGGCAAATAAGTACATTCAAATGAAAATCGCAAGTACAGTACATTTAAACAAATTTTAATTATGTTCAAATGTGCTTGTAGGCTAAATGCTATAAACTTAGCATTTCCCCCCCGCAATGCCACAGGTTATTGACTTACAGTATTGACTACAATGTACCTAATATGTTAAACAATTTAGACAACATTCTTTATTCATACTTTTTAATTTTTTTGAATTTATGTATTTATATTATAATTTATTTGTAAAGTGTCTTTGAGCCTTTTGAAAAGTGTTATACAAAGAAAATGTATTATTATTATGTTCGAGGTGAATCATTTGTTTGTCGTTTTTTTCCCCCATCATGCCGTAAGTTGCACATGTGGAAGTCAATAACCCCGTGGCATGATGGGAAAAATAACAAACTGAAATCACGCATTGCATACATAATTAAAAAATCATAACAATTAAGAATAAACAATGCCTGCTTAATTTTTTTTAATGTATTGGTTTAATACAAGTCAAATGTGAAAAATTTGCATTTTTATAGATTTGCACATGCGCAAGTAAATACCCAATGAGATTATGGGAGCGAATGCTAAGTTTTTAGCATTTAGCCTACAAGTACATTCAAGCGTATTTGCAAGTATGTTCAAACGTACTTGTAAATACATGTATACATATTTCCATATACATATGAACATATTTTTTAATATGTTCCAATGTATTTGCCAGTCAGAATTGTTTACTTCACATTGGCAGTTTTACACGTCTACTTTTCCTCATAGAGCAGTCTAAATACAATGACCTAATTATTCAAACATTTGAGACATTGTGGTAATCGATGTGATAAACAGTTGCTTTTTTTAAAAAAAAATATTGTTGTTGTCAAGCTCTTAGTGAACTTGTCAATGCTAACAGAAACTCTGTTCATGTTCCTCTTCAAGGATCACCAATTCCCCTGTAGCAGACATTGCGGTGGTTTGGGCCAAGTGCGAAGATGGAAAGGTGCGCGGCTTCATCCTCGAGCGTGGAATGAAAGGTTTGGCAACCCCGAAGATAGACGGCAAGTTCTCGCTGAGGGCCTCCGCCACTGGCATGATTCTCATGGACGAAGTGGAAGTACCTCAGGAGAACCTTCTGCCAAATGTCTCCGGTCTGGCCGTAAGTACATCTTCTCATTTGTTATATGAGGTCATCTCCAAAATAGTTAACTTCATTTCCTGTTCACAATGTAATGTCTTCATAAAAATGATATTGAGTGATTAACAGTACCTAATGAAATGGCCAGTGAATGTTGGGGCCCTGTTGGGGCCCGTTGTCACCAGGGTCCCTTCGGCTGCCTCAACAACGCTCGTTATGGCATCGCCTGGGGAGCTCTGGGAGCAGCGGAATTCTGTTTCCACGCAGCGAGACAGTACACTCTGGACAGGTACTTGTTGTCCCTCCATGTCCTCAAGAAGAACTTGTACTTTGTATTTCACTCTTCACACGATGTGAAATATTTCCATGCTCCAATCAGAATACAGTTCGGGGTGCCACTGGCGAGAAATCAGCTTATGCAGAAGAAGATGGCTGACATGTTGACGGAGATCACCATCGGGTTGCAGTCGTGTTTGTCCCTGGGAAGGCTTATTGATGAAAATAAGTAAGTTGTCTCGGGCGTACCAAACGGCAAGATGTCATTTCCAACGACGCGCTTGTTCTGGTTCAAATAGAGCAGCTCCACAAATGATTTCCATGCTGAAGAGGAATAGCTGTGGCAAAGCTTTAGATATCGCCAGGCAAGCCCGAGACATGCTGGGAGGCAACGGAATTGCGGACGAGTACCACATCATCCGTCATGTACTGAACCTGGAGGCTGTTAACACCTATGAAGGTAAGTCAATTGTTCCTGCAAGAGAGGGGGGGGGGCAGCTAGTAAGTATGTTGAATAATATGATGATGACTTAGCTTCTGGTTCCAGTTGCTGCAGTGGTTGCGAAACAATTGTCCAGTCTTTTTCTGTGCATGTGGCCAAGGTTCCATTTCTCCATTGTAGTCCCTTTTATTTTCAAAAGCTACTTGCACTTTGTATAGATTTTATTTGGACAACTGTCCCATTCTGTAGTTGAGTAAATAAGCACCCGCACATCGATAATGGGGAAATATGGTTACAATAGCAGTACTACTGTATTAGCTGCAGCAATGTGCATCCGCCACTTGAGGTCAGCAGCGTATCTTATACTTTGTTTATGGTCTGCTGTTCAAAAAAATGGTATTGTAAATGTGTTTTGTCTCTTACCAGGAACACACGACATCCACGCCTTGATCCTGGGAAGAGCAATTACTGGACTGCAATCGTTTACAGTCGAAAAGTAAAACTTTTGAGAGGTTGAATGAGAATGCCTACGAGGGATTATTGGATGTCAAAACTAGAGCACTTTATTGCCATTTGTGCAGGTGCTTTAGTTTGTGGATTATATTACGAATAGAGGGTGTCTTAAATGTCACTATGGGCTGCCTTTTTTTTTAATATTTTCGTTTTATCATTCTGTCAGAGATGTGATCATCGGTATTTGACCGATTAGGGGCATCGTAGCTCTCAAATGCTAACAGGAAAAACTTCTTGCCGGACAGCGATTTTAGCGACGCTGCTCCAATAGTCGGGTTTCCATCCAAATGTTTTGACATTAGATTGCGAATTTTGTGAAAATGTGCAAAACGGACATGCGACTTATGCACGTTTCCATCCACTCTTCTTTTGCGAATAAGCACCGTGAGATGACGTTGTAGTGACGGAACTTTGGGACAATGGGGAGTTCCAGGTGGGAATGTTGGTTTTGACGGACTGAACAGAAGTAGTTTGTCTTGTTGGCTTCCCTCCCGCGTGTAAGTGAAGTGTGTCGTTACATCTAAAATGGCATTCATGTTTTTTCTTTAATTGTAAAAAGAATTGTGTTGATTCAGCTCCCCAAACATATCTTACTTTATCGTCCGCCATTTATTGTGACTACAAGCGTGCGTGTGACGTAGTATCGGTCAAAACGTGCGACGTATATCTGATCTTGTAGTCGCTTATTCGCAAAACCTTTTTCCATCGCCAAAATGTGCATTTTCCTTTTTTCCGATAGGCTTAAAAAAACACCCCCTCCAAGCGTAAAAACTTTTTTGCAAATTTTTTTCGAATTTGAAGTTGCTTTTTCGCAATTCTTGAAAATTCAAACAAAAATAGGTGGATGGAAACCCACCTAATGTCAATTGGGGAGTCACAGGAAGTGACTTACAGAAACTGTAAAGCCCAAGCAACACTGATGGCCTCATGTCTGACAAAATACCTGAAATGATGGGGGGGGGGCGTATACCTGAGAGGAAGCATATAGCGCCTTTTGGGACCCGCTGTATTCATTTTCATTTGTTTTTGCTAATCGATAACCAATCGCATTGGGTCCAAGTTGGATACTGAATAGTATTTGCCCAGTTAAAATGCCTGAACATAAATACTGTAATTTATTTGAGATGTTGCATGAAAAGGTTGTCACAATATTTTTTCTAATGTTTTATTCTAACTTTAAATATTGCAAAACGAGGGTGGCTAAGATCTTCCATTAGAAAAGCACCAAATAAAACTGCTATCCTGCACATCCTGGTCTCGTCTTACTTTTTGCATTCAACTCTGCATACACAAAACTTTCAATGTAGAAACCGCAAACGGGGCAAACAACCTTACTGTGCTCTTTGACTTGAATACGAAAACTCTGAACTATTGCTCCAAGTCTATAACACGATCAGCAAGTGACCAACTCTAAAAAGAGGAGGAAAGAAGTTGCCTGTGTGACTCTGAACGCAATCTAGTCTGTCACATGTTCATCTGTGCCGCTGATGGCAACGCTGGGGAGGTTGTCTCGAAGACTGGCCAGCACTTGGCTGGCTTCCAGGAGCTCACTGTGGAGCTTGGTGCACGTATCCAGCACGTTGTTCAACTCCATCAGCTTCACCTGCATCTCACCATTGTTCTCTTCATAGACTTTGTACAAGTCCTGCTTCATTTGCTGGCACACCTCCGTCACCTTTGGCAGGCCACAGGGGTGGGAGTCTCATTAGGTTCGCAGGTAACCACAAAAGCTGTAAGCTTTTAATATATATTTTAAAAAATCCTCTACCTTGTCCATCATACTGTGCTGAAAGCTTTCAATTTCTTTCTCGTCACTGGTGCGGCGGTTGTGAATCTTCTCCACCAGTTCCTGCGCTCTTCTTGTGATGTCATTGGAGCTGCAAGCACAACGCAGCCATCAGTATGAAGAGCAAACTTGAGATGACAGCTACACTTTTAACTCATTAAAAGTAGGGCTGCAACTAACAATTATTTCAGTAAGCAATTAATCTGTTGATTTATTTTTTTCAATTAATTTAATTCGATCTAAAAAATAATATATTTTTAAATTTCCGTTTCAAATCGACTGAGCACAAACTTGCTTACTTGTTTGGTCTGCAAGTGAGGAAAATAGGCAAAAATGTTGATAATTGTTTTCCAAAGTAAAAGCAACTTGTTTTATTTTAGTTCAAAGACAATTGGTCCGTTTTCATGGATGACTACAGAAATTGGAGAATGTTTACTGTTGAGGAGCTGAAATTCCAAGCATTTGGACAAATTTCTGATTAAAAAAAGATCTATACACTTCAACGTAAAAAATATTCATCAATGTATTTGATAACTTTTATTGTCGATTAAAATCGTTGCACCTCTAAAAGTAACCACCAGTTGAACACACTTGTGGATTTTGAATCAAAAATGTTTAGATATTCTTCAAAAGTTCTTATCTAAACTTATACTATGAGCTATTCAATTGACTTGGACTGCTTAATTTTCCATTTAAAAAAAAGAGAGAGAGAAATTGGGGTGTTGTAAGATTAGTGTAGGCTATGTGTAAAATAAACTGGTAAAAAGACATCTAAACCATAAAAAAAATAATTGTGGGTCTTCATCTCCAATCGTTGATCAAAATATATGGTATCAATATAGGCCCTATTTCGTTTATTATTCCCATCCCAAGGTCTAATTCCACCAGAAATCCCTGGCCAAAGTGGCTAAGGGGTGTAAATCTGAACACATGAGTAATTCTCAATTGGTTTCAGTTGTTCAGTTCAGTTAAGTGGAGCTGAAAAGTGCCTTATACGTACCTGGAATTGTCTTCAACATCATTCATGCTAAAACTGGCCTCTGTGTCTTCAACCTGTACCAAAGACAATGACAGTAGATCAGCATTGGCACTGCGAAAATATGAAATCACCAGCATGTCGTCATTGTGTTGTTCCAGCATGTACAACACAAGTCAACAATACCGGTGGATATACAGTACTACTGATACCCGGGCACAGCAAAATAACCAATTCTTAAAGGCAAAAAAAGTAACATTTCACCTGATATTCTGCCATTTGTTTGTCCTCGTCACATCCTTCGGTCTGGGTGGAATGTGAGGCGGGTGCTTCTTCAAAGCAAAAGTCCATTGTGGTAGCTTTGACTGTAGTGGTCCTTTGGCGTTAATGTCAAATATTCTGGAGTCTAGCTCGGATGCTAACACACGCTATGCTAGCTCAAGTTTTAGCTTCAAACGTGTACTCTTTAAAGTGCACGTTATATATACACGTCGAAACATACAATATGTACAAATAGTTTATGAAGAAATTACATAAATTAAAGATTATCACGCAAATGCTGTTATAGAAGTGTTTACCATGCCCGTGAATAAGAAATTACTTGGGCGCGAGCTGCTAAAAATAAATAAATCGTATCTGCTGCTTTCGTCGTTTTTTTTTAAACATATATTTTAAACGAATTGGTTTGATTGTTTTATTTGTTCGTTTGTTATTATTTACACTGCCAGAAGTCTGTTATGCTTTATCGCCTGTAGATGGCAATGTTTGGTATGTATGTTTGTATGTATGTACTGTATATATATATATATATATATATATATATACTGTGTATAAATCTCTCTCTCTGTATATATATATGTGTATATATATATATATATATATGTATATATATATATATATATAGGGAGAGAGAGAGAGAGAGAGAGAGAGAGAGATTTATACACAGTATATACAATACTGTATATCCATGTCAAAACTGAAAGTTATTGCTATAATATGATTATTATTTTCCTACTATCTCAGTGAATGACACAATACAGACACGTTCTTATTGTCTGTGGTGGATTAAGTGGGCTAATCTGTGTGAATGTGAAGGGAAAAGAGGTTTGCTGATTGGAAGTATAATCCCGTCCTTGCTCTCGCTCACTCTGTGTGTGCATGTGCCATGTAGCCTGCAGTCTGGATTATTCAAGTGTTGAGGACGCATGGGGGCGGAGAAAGAAATCTGATGTCTTTTCTTTTTGGTACAGAATGAAGCAAGAATGAGAAAACACTGTAAAGAAACATCTGAACCTCCAACAAATGCCAAAACCTATATTCTGGAAAGGTGGGTTTAATTTTGTTTCCCTATATTTTAACCTTGACTAAAGATATATATTTTTTCCCTTCTAGGCGGGCATGCACCTGCAAGATTTATTAGGAATTTGCTGATGTCATTTTGATGTTTCCTACTCTGGGAATATGGGCAGCTTTGACAATAGACAACAAGAAGGGGGAGATCCTTTCCAGTTTCTTGTCCAGGATGTGGAGCCTATGTATGAGGAGTACAAGCCTCCTTCAAGGGACCTGGTCCAGCTACCTAAATCAGTTTTTTACGTGTTTGTGGCTGCCGTGGTGGTGGTCGCTGTAGCTTACGCTATTGTGGGACATCTCATCAAAGACCTCCTGCTGGATATCACAGGTAATATGCCTCAATGAAAGTCAAAATGACATCCATTTCTGTTTCAAGCTGCACAGAAACAGCTCATAAGTCTCCTTGTTAGACTCCCCATTCCCCAATAAAAAAAAAAAGGTTTGAGCACAACTTTGCTCCAAGATAAAGTCTAGGTTGTAGTTTGCTGTTTGCTCAAATTCCAACTGGACTAGGCTCCAGCTCTTCGCTATCCTGAGCAGAATAAGCGGTGTAGAAAAATGAATGGAGGGAGATATTAACCTACATGAACATTTCCTGGCATATCTGGTCTCTATACAGTCTGAATTAGAAAACTGCCGTTGTACTCTGAGGTCTCAATTCAGTGAGCATCATTTTTAGTGGCTCTGGCCACTTATTTCTAAAGATGAGAATGCAGAAGTTTGGTGATGTACGCTGACTCATTAAAAGCAGGAGGCCGTAGATAGCAACTTGACCGCTTAAAGAGTAAGTCAAGTCAAAGATGTTCATTACAGTATTATACTCAACAAAAATATAAATGCAACACTTTTGTTTTTGCCCCCATTTTTTATGAGATGAACTCAAAGATCTTCTTCCACATACAAAATATCACATGAGTGACTCAGAAAACCAGTCAGTACAGTACCAGTTTCCTCAACACTGGTGATGTCATCTGCTGTCGACAGCAAGTGGAAAAATGACTTTTTATAGGTATTAATTCATCATTAAAAATAATGTTATCACATTAACTGCCATTGACGTCTATTGACGTCAAAAATTCATTTGAACTATTTCTATTAGTTTAACATTTTTTTCCCACTTTTGTTAACAAGAGTATGAAAACCTAGAAAAAATAATATTGTACATTTAGAACAGATTTAGAATTTGTGATTAATTGTGAGTTAACTATTGAAGTCATGCGATTAATTACAATTAAAAAATAATAATCGTCTGATGCCCCTAATTTTTACAATCTTTTCTTAAAAAAAAAAAGATTATTAAAAAAAAGTATAGGATTTCATACTCTTGTTAACAAAAGTGGGGAATTTTTTTTAAACTAAAAGAAATAGTTAAAACGATTTTTTGACGTTTATAGACGCCAATGGCAGTGAATGATTTAATTATAGACACAACAGTATCTTCTTCCTGTTGAAAGCGGCTCAATGAGTCAAGTATCCTTTTAATTCATGTTCCACAAACGCGATATTAATCAGGAAGAAAATGTTTGACGTTACCTCCCCTTCAATGCTCCCTGCCATCACTGAATAGCGTTCATCACCTGCCATTTGTCATCTGCCCACAGACTGTTTACTGGGTCCAGTTGACGAGGACGTGAAAAAGGATGGCGTAACAGAGGGGGTCAGCCCACTCCAAATGCCCCCTTCACTCAGCCACTCACACCCCAATGCCTTCCACGTGTGGGACCAGGATGGCGTTATCATCCCCATGACACCCTCTTTAGAGACGCCAACGACCAGCCCACTGATGGCGGTCATTCCGTACATACCCTCCTTCTTTCCCACTAACTTTACCAGTGGCAGCCCATCCTACAATCAGCCAATCCCAAAGGAAAGTGATGCATGAAGGAATGTCTTTGGCATATTGGAAATGTCTATTTACATGTACATCTCAACTTATAACCACTCCAACCCCTGAAATTATTAGAATGATTGCCTCAATATTATGGATTTTATGATCATTAGACGTTTTGCTCATTAAGTGACATCAAGCTAATCTCTAGAAAATCTTATTGCCATTGTTCAAATATTTGCAATTGTTATATTTTCAGAAGTTGAAGTGGGCATTAGTACAGATGTGCACACAAATGTTGGTGGCAGTTGATCACGATTATCTAAAATTAAGTGACATTAATCTATTTTACATCAACTCATTCACTCCCAGCCATTTTCACTGAAGCAACCCCCTTCGCACCCGGCTGTTTTATTGGATTTTGACTGATTTTGCAAGGCCTACAGAATATTGTGTTCTATTGCTATAAAATCATGGGACCTACCAAAAGAGTCCCTTCGTTTTGCAGCCATTAGCATTAGAATATAGCTAAGTTTCATCATTATTCAAAAATCTGTTTACAACACTAAGGAAAAGAGCTCGTTGCAACATGGCCCTGGTTGCTCTCTTATACTCTGCTGCCACCTGTTGGCCGTTTTTTGTAATACCTACATTACAAAGTGGCTTTAAGCGACCTCTTCAGGTCAGAGGCTGCCTCAAAGCCTTCAGTATGCTCTAGCATAAAAACTTAAAAATCAAATATGTTTTTGCAACCATGGCAAAATTTAAATAGAACGTTTTTATATGTTTTTGGGAGCGAATGAGTTAAATGGGAACAAACATAATATTAATAAAATGTAGACTCATTTGCTCCTTGCAAACTATGTACATAAGCCAAGAAATATTCAAGCAGACGCTGAGGATTTATTCATTTTTCTAAGGATCATGTTGGCACCTTCTTATATCCTGCATTTTTTTTTTAACTCTATGAATACACAAAATCTGGTTCTTCTGTCCAATAAAGGTACCCCAATAAAAAGAAGAGAAAAAAAAGTTGTCTGCTGCCAAGCTAACAATAAATGAGACAACGCTTTCAGATGGTCCGTCTGCAGTGTGAGTCCAGGCCGGAGTGGGTGGAGCCACAACCAGTAAGCGGCAATCGTGTGATTGGTGCAGTTTGATGCCAAGTGTATATCTGCTACCAAGATTTAACATCTAAAGAGGGTGGAATTAATTCAATTAGACGAGGTCAGCGCTGAACACAAGGTGACAAGGTGATACCTTAAATGGAAAAGTAGATTATCCTAATCAGGCAAAGGTGGATGCGGTACCACATACTGTATTCTACAGTATTAGCGATTGATCTAAAAATAACAATTTTGATCATTTATGGTGTATACTATGTATTTTGTGTAGGCCCTCTTATCTTTTTAAGTGGTAGTTCATTTATTCATATCACACATAAAGTTCATTTGATATGATGCAAAGACCACATATACAATGACATCATAAACCATTTTTTCTTTTTGTTGTCACATTTAATCAGTGGAATAAATAGTCTTCAAGGTCACACTGCTCATGGCACCAACATGGGTGTCTACATTAAGTAAAGGATATAGAGATTAGGCAGAGAAGATTAGAAGAGCAGTTTAGCCTTAATACGGCACCGTTTTCTTACTTTTGAGCTGTGGAATTAAAACATCGGACAACATTTGGAGATGATGCGCCTCACACACACTTATTCGCGCAAGGGTTGCATTGATTAGTCTGCTATTTCAAGGACAGATAAAAAGCATGAAAAAAATATTTAATTAAATACCCCCCTTGATAAATCATGAATTCACTGTGCCTAATCACTTTTTGATGTTAATTTTAACTGATGACACTAAAGACTGATTACCTTCAGACCTGTTAAATCAAGAAATCACCTAAACAGACAAAATTATGTGGGCCAAAAGATCTTTAAAAAAAATGCAACAAAATGCCATGATCAAAAGAAATTCAAAAACACAGGAGAAATAAAGTAGTTGACATTTCTCAGTCTGGAAAGAGTTACAAAGTTATTCCTAAAGCTTTAGGACTTCAACTAATTACAGTGAGAGCCATTATATACACCGTAAATGTAAACGTTCCCAGGAGTGGCCAACCTACAGAAATGACCCAAAGAGCACAGCAATGACTCATCCAGAGAGTCACGGGCAAACATCTAAAGAACTGCAGGCCTACCATACATATATTATTTATAAACAAAATAAATGTTATTGGCCCAAGAAATGATCCCTGGGGAACTCCACATATTATTCATTTGACTTCATTTAAATATACATACTATTTTCTATTTGCTAGATAGTCAGTTAGCCATAAAGTTTTTCCTCTAATTCCAATGTTCCATACCTTTTCAATTTTCTTATCAGTATATTGTGATCAATCTTATCAAAGGACCTTTGAGGTCAATGAAGACCCCAACTATGCGATTTCATCTTTATTGTTAAATGCATATTTTGTCCTGTCCTGTGAAAAACATTTTGGGGATGTCTGAATTCAATTTCATTCCAGAAACTGTGTGTGTGTGTGTGTGTGTGTGTGTGTGTGTGTGTGTGTGTGTATATATATATATATATATATATATGTATATATATAATCACATGACAGCAACAATTTGCTCTCTATAGTAGTTGACCTATTATATCTAAATCCATATTGCTGCTCGCTCATTATCTTATGACACTCAATGAAATGAATAATCCATTCGCAAGAAGTTTATCAAATATTTTTGAGAATTTAGACAGAATTAAAATTGGTCTATAGATAGAATATTCTGTACAGTTAGATAAATAATTCTGAACTGCTTCCGATAATGTACATGGCACAGTGAATGAGATAAAAGTGTGTGCTCAGCACACGAGGAGGCGTGTACTGTATAGTCATGGCTTTACATCACAGGGATTAAGCGATCCTCACCTGTCCATTTGTCACACTTGACAACTTAACCAGATTTATGGCTGACCTCGGCAGGCGTGGCGCCAACAGGCTTGTACCCACGTTGATCGGACTCTTCAACAATCACAAAAAAACATGAGGAAAATAAACAACATAGCTGCAGGTGAAATTGACTATTTAACTGAATTTGTGAATGAAATAGCTGCAAATATTCAAAGAAAGAACGGTGTTAATTACTTTGTACTATAAATGAAGCCTGTTGCCCCTGACAGGAACAGCCATTGGTGGACTGAGTTTATCCTTTGTATCTGTGCCAATTTGCCAAATCCTTATCTGTCTTGCCATGTGGAGGCGAGCAGAGACCATGAAAAGAGATCCTGGCATTAGTTAGCACAATGATATCCTGCATAATGCACCTAGAGGGACATTAAGTTGTACTCTATTAATCACAAAAAGTTCGGAATATTCGGCTTTCGTGTGAAATTGCAGTCTTAACGCTTACAGGTGAGCTTCAGGAAAAAAGGTGAGCCGTGATTGGTTGTTACCTGAGCAACTGTGACGTTATTTTCAGTCAACAGCAAGTGGGAAAATGGCCGCCCCTGAGATGGATAAAATCAGGTGGATTTCACATCTTTACTCATATTCCACAAATGCAGTATTAACTCATTTACTGCCATTGACGGCTATAGACGTCAAAAATTAATTTGAACAATTTCTATTAGTTTTACATTTTTTCCCACTTTTGTCAACAAGAGAATTAAAACCTAGGGGAAAAAATATTGTACATTTAGACCACATTAAAAAAAAAATGGATTAATCATAAGTTAACTATTAAAGTCATGCGATTAATTACAATAAAAAATTTAATCGCCGGACGCCCTAATTTTTAATGATCTTTTCTTTTTTGAAAAAAGATTATTTAAAAAAAATAAAAGATCATTAAAAATTAGGTCATCAATCATACAAGCGTATGAAAACCTAGAAACAAGTTTTTATTGTACATTTAGAACAGATATAAAATTTGTGATTAATCATGAGTTAACTGTTGATGTCATGTGATTAATTACAATTAAAAAATGTAATTGCCTGACGCCAACATTTTTAATAATCTTTTCTTTTTTGAAAAAAGATTATTTAAAAAAAAGAAAAGAAAAGATTATTAAAAAATAAGTCGTCAATCGTACAAGTGTATGAAAACCTAGAAAAAAGTTTTTATTGTACATTTAGAACAGATATAAAATTTGTGATTAATCATGAGTTAACTGTTGACGTCATGTGATTAATTACAATTAAAAAATGTAATTGCCTGACGCCAACATTTTTAATAATCTTTTCTTTTTTGAAAAAAGATTATTTAAAAAAAAGAAAAGAAAAGATTATTAAAAATTAGGTCGTCAATCATACAAGTGTATGAAAACCTAGAAAAAAGTTTTATTGTACATTTAGAACAGATATAAAATTTGTGATTAATCATGAGTTAACTAGTGACGTCATGTGATTAATTACAATTAAAAATGAAATTGCCTGACGCCAACATTGTTAATAATCTTTTCTTTTTTGAAAAAAGATTATTCAAAAAACAAACAAAATAAAAGATTATTAAAAATTAGGTCGTCAGGCAATTAATTTTTTAAAATTGTAATTAATCACATGACTTCAATAGTTAACTCATGATTAATCACACATTTTATATCTGTTCTAAATGTACAGTAAAAACTTTTTTCTAGGTTTTCATAATCTTGTTAACTAAAATGGAAAAAATGTTAAACTAATAGAAATAGTTAAAAATAATTTTTGACATCTAAAGCCATCAATGGCAGTGAGTGAGTTAATCACAATGACATGTTTAGACTAGTGGGGGCACCTTCAACATATTGTAAAGAAAATATTTGGATTGATTTCGCTTTTCAACTTCGTTATACTGCTCACAATTTGACATCACGAGAATAAAATGACACCTAATAACTCATCAACATTGTTCTCAGAGCAAAGTAGCCACTGAGCTTAGTATCGCAACACTAGTCAGCAGGTTGCAATGAAAAACGGGAAGAGTCATAGAATGGTATGGAAGTGGATGTCCTTAATTCGTCCGTCCGTCCGAAAACTCATTCACTGCCATTGACAGCAATAGACGTCAAAAATAAATTTTAATTATTTCTATTAGTTTAACATTTTTTCCCCCCATTTTTGTTAACAAGAGTATGACAGCCTAGATTTGGGGGGGGGGGGCAATTAGAACAGATATAAAATGTGTTATTAATTGTGAGTTAAACTAGTGAAGTCATGCGAATATTTACAATTACAAATTGTAATCGCCTGCTGCCCCTAATTTTTAATCTTTAAAAAAAACTTTTTTTTTTAAATCTTTTTTTTTTTTAAAGAAAAGATTATTAAAAATTAGAGGCGTCAGCCGACTACAATTTTTAATCGTAATTAATCGCATGACTTCACTAGTTAACTCATGATTAATCACAAATTTTAAATCTGTTCTAATACAATAAAAAAAATCTATGTTTTCATACTCTTGTTAACAAAAGTGGGGAAAAAATTAAACTAATAGAAATAGTTCAAATGAATTTTTGACGTATATAGCCGTCAATGGCAGTGAATGAGTTAAGGTTCATCCTGAACCTTCACTCAAAAGGTGAATAGACGTGGATATTTAAGCACACAAGATAAAAACATTTCTTCATCGTGAATATATTTATTTATTTACCCGCGACCCTTGTGAGGACAAGCGGTTAAGGAAATGGATGGATGGATGGATATATTTATTTAAATAAGCTACTTGAACAATAGCCATTTCGCTAAGGGGCGTGGCCTGTCTGCAAGTGTAACTGTAAAGTAGAGACCAACTCACCCACAAACCTTTATAAGAGCCAAATCTGTTTACATGCCACCTGTAATGACATGCATACCTATAAGTACATAAGAGAATTAAGGCTATAATAAGAAGAGTCTATACATAGAGCAATTAGTTTATCCAGTCAGCAGGGAAGACGCTACACCGAGGCTTGCCCCTCCAGCATTTTATTTGATATTCTAAAATACTTATTTATTTTTATATTTTTTTTTCAGTCAAGCTTCCTCCCCAACAAAAGATAAAAAATCATGGAGCCTTCTCTGCCACTCATTATTCAAGCACTTAATCACCATTATCTTGCATACCTTCACCAGAAAACAGATGACAAATAATGCAAGTCATATTTTTGTTTGGTCATAACAGTAGAAATGAAATGTGTTTACATTCAAAAACAGTTCAGCAGTTGAAATCGGTCTCAATGGTCATTCATGCGGAACCCTTGCAGCCTGAGAGCAAAGGCAATTTATTTTCAGATCAATTCAGGGTTCCATTCATCTTTTTAAGAAGTTTGATCTGCTACAAAACGTTTATTCTTTCTACATAATTAGATTGTAAAATGTTATATATATATATATTTAAAAAGAAGATTAAAACCTTTCCAAATTTGGACGCAAAAGTGAATCTCCTTTGTCATCTATTGGCTATTCCTTGATGAAAGCACCGTGCGATAGAGAGAGGTGCCTTTAGCCTGGTAGAAGGTGAGTATCATCTTGTTCTTCGTGACTTCTGCATGAACAAAGCCACCGAGCGTGGACGCCTTGCCGGTGAAGAACTTGACGGAACCTTTGGGGACATGGTTCCAATGGCGGACATCCGGATCCAGGAAGTTTCCAGCGCCGCTCACTATGTAGCCCAAACCAGACTCCTCAATGTACTGCAAAGGAGGATAAGGGTTTGAGATCAGGAGTGACATTTGATTTAAAGTGGAAGCCAATCTTATCTTATCTTATTTGATAATAATAATGTTATATGTGACCTCACTAGTCTAAACATGACATTCTCGTTAATATTACAACTGTGGAATATGAGTTATTAACTCATTTACTGCCATTGACGGCTATAGACGTCAAAAATTCACTTTAACTATTTCTATTAGTTTAACATTTTTTCCCACTTTTGTTAACAGGAGTATGAAAACCTATAATTTTTTAAATTGTATTTGAACAGATTTAAAATGTGTGATTAATCGTGAGTTAACTAGTGAAGTCATGCGATTAATTACGATTAAAAATTGTAATCGCCTGACGCGACTTAAAGATTATTAATTCATTCACTGCCATAAATTATTTAAAAAAAAGATTATTAAAAATTAGGGGCGACAGGCAATTACATTTTTTAATCATAATTAATCGCATGACTTCACTAGTTAACTCACGATTAATCACAAATGTTATATCTGTTCTAAATGTACAACAAAAATTCTAGGTTTTCATACTCTTGATAACAAAAGTGGAAAAAAAATTTAACTAATAGAAATAGTTCACATGAATTTTTAACGTTTATAGCCGTCAATGGCAGTGAATGAGTTAAAAATTTGGGGCGTCAGGCGATTAAATTTTTTAATTGTAATTAATCGCATGACTTCACTAGTCAACTCCCAATTAATCACAAATTTTATATCTGTTCTAAATGTACAATAAAAAAATATAGGTTTTCGTACTCTTGTTAACAAAAGTAGAAAAAATGTTTAACTAATAGACATAGTTCAAATGAATTTTTGACGTCTATAGCCGTCAATGGCAGTGAAACAAGTCGTTTTTATCCATCTCAGGGGGCGGCCATTTTGCCACTTGCCTGAAGATGACATCACAGTTGCTCGGGACTCAGGCAACGTCCAATCACAGCTCACCTGTTTTCTGAAGATGAGCTGTGATTGGTTGTTACCTACCTGAGCAACTGTGATGTCATCTTCAGGCAAGTGGCAAAATGGCCGCCCTGAGATGGGGGAAAAAAAGGCTGGATTTTGCTGCTTAACTCATATTCTACTAAGGCAATATTAACCAGAATATCGTATTTAGACTAGTTGGGCTGTATGGAACACATTATTGTCAAGATTATTATTATTTTTCTTCCTGGAGTTACCTGTAGATTGTGGTCATGGCCACAGAAGTAGGCAGTGGCGTTGTAGTTAAGTAGCAGGGGGCGAACCCTGCGCAGGAGGCAATCGGTGGGCCCGTGTTCGGACACCGACCACACCGGGTAGTGACCGGCCACAAGGAGGAAATCGGCCTTGGACTGAGCCATCCTCTCTTTCAGCCACATCACCTGCCGGTTGGCATCCATTGCACTCGAGGGGCCTCTGGGCTTCTCGTCCTCAAAGTCCAGAGAGTTGCCACACAGCATCACCGTGTCAAGCATGATGATGGTCAACGTCTTGTCCGTGTTGGGGATGCGGAAATCTAGCTCATAGTAGTAGGAAGGGAAGTTCCTACAGCAAAATTTAAAATCAACAACCACCTTCCGGTTTATAGACTAAACCACTAAATCCTGGGGAAACACAGTTTCTATGAATCCCAAGTCTAGTAATGAATTTTTCACAGTCTACTAGCACTCTACAATGATAGAATGTTGATACTGCAGCCAATGACATCTCGTCAGGGGTCGCCACAGCAATGCTAAAAAGTTTGACAGCCACTGGGATAATTGATTCTACAAAATATTCCATGGTGACAACCCCTTAATTACAAATTTTGCTGACTCCCCATGTAAATGTATACATATTTTTTTAAATAAGATTTTTACACTATTTTTAGAATTATAACAGCTAAATGAAAAGCATCTAATATTACAGAACTCCTGATAACGATGGGACAAATGAACTCATTCACTGCCATTGACGGCTATAGACGTCAAACGTTCATTTTAACTATTTCTATTAGTTTTCCAAATGTTCCACTTTTGTTAACAAGAGTATGAAAATCGTTTTAAAAAATTATTGTACATTTAGAATAGATATAAAATTTGTGATTAATCGTGAGTTAATTATTGAAGTCATGTGAAAAATCAGGGGCATCAGGTGATTAAAATTTGTAATCGTAATTAATCGCATGACTTCACTATTTAACTCACGATTAATCACAAATTTTATATGTGTTCTAGATGTACAATAAAAAAATATAGGTTTTCACACTTGTTAACAAAAGTGGAAAAAAAATTAAACTAATAGAAATAGTTCAGATTAATTTTTGACGTCTATAGCCGTCAATGGCAGTGAATGAGTTAAAGAACAGAGCATTCTGCATGTGGCCCTCGGGCCATACTTTACCAACCCATTGTGTAACGAAAACAAACAGATTTAAGCTTTTAGAGACGAAACAACATATGACAGTACATATAAATAAACACTTATTGTAAATACTGTATTTATGCTATTCCATTGAGTGTTTTCTATTATTAATTCCTAAATGCCATAAGAAAATAATTAAAATAGAATACGATACATAAAATATCAGGAATATCGATAGTTGATGGTCTAGGATGAATTAAAACTTTGCCCTAATGCTTATTTATAAACACAAGTTGAGTGAGGGCAGATGCAGCTTGCAATTTCTCTCATTTTTAAAAAATCAGTAACTGCAGTAGTTTACATGTATAATTTTGGGGGTGGGGCAGTACGACAGTAGAGATTTCTTTGCTTTAGCACATGCGTTTTAGATTCATTACAGACTAGCAGCGGGACAATTGCAAAATTAATATATATTTGTATTTATGAATAAATAAATAAAAAACTCCTTAAATGTACTTGGTGCAAGTCTGATTCATTCTGTTCCCCATTGGGCACCTTTACGTGAGCACTTTGTAACTTGCCTGGCAACAAGTGACATGTTTGGAAAGATATTTCTGTTGAACTGCATTGATGCATCTCCTTTAACGTTTTATAATCAAATGCAAATGATTTGTCTGAGGGCTTCAATGTTAAAGAACTGATGTTTTTCCTAGTATGAAGCATAAACTTTTCGTCCACGCCTATTATCTTATAGACAGCACTCAGGTTGTAGCAGGATGGAGCATTTGGTCAATTAAAAGGAAATTTCAGTTAATTTCACAATCTGTAACATACACTGGACATTTTGTTTTGTCAAAGCATACCAACAAAACATTGGCTTTACTGGTGTCATTTTTTTTTGCAACATAAATCCCATTAGTCCATATACAGTTTTTTTTTTTTTTATTTCACACATTTTGAGTTTCATTCATTCTTTGCTGTATATTCTCAAAGGGCCATCAACCCTTTAAAATGAACTGAAAATGTGTAGTCTTAAAAGAGATTCTTACCATCTTGCCGATTTCTGTGTGTATTCAATCTGGGCTTTGACGTTCCCTGCATGGTCATGATTGCCAGCGAGAACGTACCAGGGGACATTGAGGGGCTTTCCTTTGTACACGGCCTCAAAGGTGTCCTGTTTTTTTTTTTCCAATTCAGATAACAACCAATCAGATCCAGTAACTCTCAAGAAATTATTTTCACATACAGTAAGGTTTGTCAGCGCATTCCATGTCTCATGGCCTGACCTTAAATCTCGGAGACTCCACTTTATCCACACCTTTAAAATAGAAGTTATCACCAAGGGCCAGAACAAAGTCCGCTCCCATCTGCTCTGCTACATTACTCATCTCATGAGCCGTGGCCCTTTGCACCATAGTCATGTATGGGGGGTAAGGCACACCTCCCCAGTCTCCCAATGCCAGGAACTTAATGGAGGTCCTGTTAGCTGTCAGGAAAAAACAAATCTTATCAAGAACTTTCAAAAGTGCCTGTGACTGTGCGGCTATACTTACCCTGACCCCCATCCAGGTCTTGGAAGGTAGCAGGATAGCAGTAGGCTGCAGGAATTGCAGCAAGCACAAAGGCAACCAGTATCGGTGCCATCTTCAGAAATGTCAAAAAAATAAATCAAACCAGATCAGATCATCATTGAGCAGCAGGCGTTAAACAACAGCCATCAAGTTAGAAGCAAAACATGCACAAGCAAAAGTCAAAACAGGAAAACAAAGGTGCAGTTTTTCAAGCTCACTGGGCACGCCTACACTTCCTGTACCATACTTTCGCTCTGCCTACAACAATATGTTGACTTTACTGCCTCACGGTGTCTTGGGGTTGCTTGCAGCCTAAACTTGACATGTTTCAACTGGAGCTGATCCACTAATCACAAATATTTTGAGGCAGATGGGGTTAGGAGGTCACGCATTTTCAGTCTATTCAAGCACATTGCCTGACGTAAGCACAAACTTGCATGCGAGGAGCGTGTCAAGTTAAGAAGCAGATCGAATAACTCACAACTGATAAGCGGCGTGGATAACCTCAGGATGGGACCCTTTGTCCAGATATTCCCCCTGCTCCTCCTTTTTATCAGCTGAGCCACGCCACAGGGGCATGACCATTGCTCACACGCTGACTGTCTAAAACCAGTCTTGGGATTGGAGACTGACCTAGACCTTGTGATTTACAATGGTTATTATTGTCGCAAGGCTGTCCAGACGCCATTATTTCCACTTCACTATTCGTCCTTCTTCTTTTTTGTCAATTTTAGTTGCACTTCCATCTTTTTGAACTTTGGAATCACACACGTTGCTCTCACAAGTATCAAAGTCAAGGCTGGAAGGACCAAAACTGCCAAAAATAAAAATAAATCAATGATGAAATAAATGACTAAAAGTGAAAATAAAAACGGATATCAAAAATATAAATACAAAATTAAATAAATATAAATGGAAATAAAAACAACAACAAAAATATATCCCTAAATAAATAAATAAAAGTAAAAATAAAAAAACTGATTCAAAAAATAAAAGTCGAAATACAAAAACAAATATAAATAGAATTAAATATCAATCAATAAATAAAAACGCTCTGCTCTCACATTTTTATTTCATGCTGCAGACGCTGTCAAGTCGAAACGTTATTCAAACGAGGGGGCGGGCCTAAGAATGTCATGTGTTGGGCTCCGCTGTTGCAAACTGCCTGAGGGTGAGTGGGTCAGCGAACAAGGAAGTCTCGCCGCCGTCGCCGGCTTGCACGGAGAGCTCCAGAAATGGACGACTATCTTGTCCACTGTCACCACAACTTGCAACTTGAGTTGCTCGACAACAAGTCGTGAAGACAGCGGACAAGATATTGACTTCCTTGTTCGCCAACCCCGCTCACTCGACCATTGAAAGGCAGTTTGCAACGGCAGAGCCCAACCCAAGACACGCTTAGGACCGCCCCCTCATTTGAATAGGAGTCTGCAGCATGAAATAAATTTGAGAGCAGAGCGTTTTTATTGATTGATTGATATTTAATTCTATTTATATATTTGTGTATTTATGTTTACATCTTTTTTTTTGAATCTCGTTTTTTATTTTTACTTTTATTTAGTTAGGAATATATATTTTTGTTGATTTTATTTCCATTTATATTTATTTTTGATTTATATTTTTTTATTTCAGTTTTTATTTATACATTTGTGGCCCATTAGAGCTTATAGTGCGTGTGCTTCCTCTTTTTTGTAAATGGGTTTGTTCACTTCATTTTGGAAGAAAATATGTACACAAATTGTGCATTTCCTTCACTGTTGCCATATGTCAAAAGCCTTTTTCCATGTTTACAGTTAAAATTTTCGGTCACAACTCAGTATGATTGTTAGTGTAGTGTGTATATTGTGGAACATATTAATTACTCTATGGTGACTTGACTTGTGTGTGCTCTGCGATTGACTGGCTACTGCCTCATAAGTCACAATGTGGCAAATATAAAAAAAATCTTTGGGCAATCCACAGGAGTGTCATTTTGACAAATTGACCAACCCCAACTTTCAAAAATGGCTTGCTTTTTTTGATGATGCAATGTTAATAATAATGGTTGAACAAACATGCCGTTTTGGGGGTCTCCTGAAAAGTGACAATTTTGGAGGTGCAAGGTTTTGGCCCAAACGCCAACGTTATGTTAGATATATAAGATATACTTTATATTATTTTTACACCATGTGATTAGTATTTGCAGATTCTTTATTAACTCAATATGCACTAGAACAAAACAATGGATCAAGCTCCATCATGGCAAAAACTATCTACGCCACACTAAGTGAAACCATTAAGATAGCGTGGCTTGCGGCTAAAAACAGTCTGACACCCTTGCTTTAAATAAATGGCACAATGATCAGGACAACGCCACATACAGTATTATAAAACATACATTAATAGAAAGTATGTTTGGTTAGATTGTTAAAAACATAGTGAGTGCAGTTTTGCTGAGGTGAAAACCATCAAACAAAGTCAGCAAGGAAACAGCCATACAAAAATGTGTTTGATAGTTTTCCTGTGACGAGACGTACCGCCATGTTGGAGGTCAACACATTATTTTGTTCTGGTGCTTATTGTTTGAATAAAGAATCCTCGCAATCTCAACAGCCAACATGGCAGACAAACAAATACTGATCACGTGCTCGAAAACTCCCTATTCTTCCAACTTCAAAATGGGTAAAGTCCAGTTTAAGAACCATCATGTCACGACTAAGAAATTGAAATTGATGTATTTTCATTTTTCTAGTGGACTTTAGAATCACCTCTCCTCCCAATGTTTTACTAACATGCCCTGACATGTAGACCATGTTACATCATGTCGCTTATTGTGACACATTAGCATGTAGTGCAGCGTGCAGAAGCACTCGAAACGGCTGCGAGACACTTCCAATGGCACCAATGGTGAGGAATTATGTTTGTCATTTGAAACAGAAATACAGCCTGACCTACTTTTCTGTTAAAAAAAAAAAATAAAAAAAAAAAAAAAAAAAAAAAAAAATAGTGTCAGCTTAACTTGTACCTCAAAGCCACACATTACTGGCAGGACAATAGTATGTAAATTCAAACGACACACTTTAAAATGTCACTGGTGAGCAGTAAGTTTGCTCTAAAACAAAGTTGTTTATTAAGAGAATGGTTGGTACAGTTTTTGACAGTAAATAAAGCCGCCAATGGACAAACGCATGCGGAAAGCTTATAGTACAGCTTTAAATCAGAACGGCGACACAGGCATAAAGAACCGGTAATCTATTTAAAAACACGTCAGGGGACAAGATGTAACAAACGCACAAGTGACTTGTGCTGACAAAACAACATTCCAGTATGAGAGACATTTCAAGATTTTTCTCTTTGCAAGTGGTGTGTCGGGATCCTGTCAAGAACTCGGTGGCCCGGTGAGGCGAGAAAAGCAGCGCATGAGCGTGACTAGTAATTTGTGCCGCTGTTTCCAGGATATGAGGTTTGGGTTTGTCCTGTGTAGGACTGGTACGAGCCATATCCCTGCTGACTGTTCCAATTGGACTGGTTTGACCAACCTGTGGAGTGAGATCAAATGAGCACATTGGAACAAAAACGGTCAAATGGTAAAGGGACAGCTTTTTATATAGCTTTTTTTTAATATATTTTTTTATCTACACCATGTGGTGTCCAAAGCGCTTCGCAAAGCCTCACATTCACACCAGTGGTCGGCTGCTGCCATGCAGAGCGCGGCCAGGTCCACTGGGAGCAAAGTGTCTTGCTCAAAGACATTTGGACATGGTCACCAGGGGGTGAGGATCGAACCCACAACCTCACGGATGGGAGACAACCACTACCACTGAGAAAGGTATTCAAAGATGGCAGCCTTATTATTACTCACCATAATTATTATACACTTGGCTCCCCACAGCTGTGCTGGGGTAAGCAGTGCTGTACATGGAGTAGTTGCTTCCCTGTGTGGAAACTTCTGTGTGGCCTTGAGTAAGCATCTTCTTCTTTTCATCACCGTAGCCGTAACTGTAGGGACTCTGTTGGTCAACAGGTGGCGGCATCGACTTGTAACTTGTTGCTGTGCTTGTGGTGGTGCTGGAAACGGGTGGGGAGGAGAAAGTGGTGGCGCTGGTCTCTGGGTAAAATGTGCCGTAGCCGGTGCTGCCTCCTGGGCTGCCAGAACCGACAGTGCCAGTGCCTTTGGTGGGAGCTGCGGTTCCGGTTCCGGTTTCATTGTTGCCGTACAATTTATCTGGAAGAAAAGAACATGCAACGGCGTTTCAAATACAAGTCTACCTTGACTTACGAGCGGCACAACAGTTTTTAACAGTTACGAGCTGTTGCTTAGTCCATTTTTTTTGCTGCGAATTACAAGCGAGATTCAGATACAGTGGTGCCTTGAGATACGAGTGACCCTACTTTATTAAAGATTTTACACTCAATACAAGTTCACTGAGACTAAACATAAAACTTAACACTTATCTTTAAAGGGAGGCTTAAACTCATCAAGCCATTTTAAACAATAAAAAGTGAATATTTTGTCTATAATTCATGTGATAACCATTATTTTTCATGAATGATGAATACCTTTAAAAACTAATTTTGCCACTTGTCGATTAAAGATGACATCACCTGTGCTGAGGAAACAGGTAACGACCAATCATGGCTCAGTTTGCTGAACAAACCCACAAAACAGGTGAGCCGTAACTGGTCGTTAACTAATTCCTCAGCACAGTTGATGTCATCTTCAGTTATCACATTAACTCTGGACAAAATATTCTTTTTACTGCTGAAAATGGCTCAATCAGTCAAGTATCCCTTTAAGCAAAACAAAGTTGAGCCTTTATTTCTTTACAATATCTTTTTTAATTACTTTACAATACAATGCTGGTTTTCTTTATTTAAAACACACACACACACACACACACACACCACAAAATCTGTGTTTTTGGGGGAACTGAACTTTACTATACCGTACAATTGAGTTACAAGCTTGGTCATGGAACTAATTAGACTCCTAAGTCAAGGCACTGGTGTAGACAAAGACTCTCTATCAATATAGCATTATGGTGAAGTGGGTTCTCAGCTTTCAAACATATACTGTATACAGACCAAGTGATAAAAAGGAATCCAAACATTCTTAATTAAGTCTTCCGTTAGCATGGTAGTAAAACACACCTGGTTCCTTTTGTTAACAGTTGCTCATTTAAAGTGTAACTCACCGCCCAACCAGACTCTTGCTGTACCCCTCACTAATATTTGAAAACCGTGCTCAATTGGGGTGTTGCCTGGAGCAGAGGTCCCCAACCCTGGTCCTCAGGGACCGGTATCCAGCCTGTTTTCCATGCCTCCCACAGCCAACACAGGTGGAGATCGTTATCCGCCTTCTCCAGAGATTGCTGATTAGCTGATGATATGAATCACCTGTGTTGGCTGTGGGAGGCATGGAAAACAGGCTGGATACCGGTCCCTGAGGACCAGGGTTGGGGACCTCTGGCCTGGAGGACCGTTGGGCTTGCAAGAGGGGGAGAGGGTTGGGCGTGGTCTGGCTTTGATTGACAGCAGCAGTGAAAGCTACGATTGAATTAATTTCTATGCTACGGCAAGCTATGCTAAATAAACTAACCAAATGCCATGCTAATAAAGCACTAATCTGAAAATCGATAAAGATGCTTGCTAAACGCTACAATTCCAACTCCACTGACAACTACAAGTACAAGTACAAGCATGACCATGTTTTTGTAAATGCATACCTTTTGATACACACTTTTGTATTGGCAGGTGGTCATAATGACATGACAGGTCTGCACACATCGCAAATGCGGTTCTGTCTTTCGATATAGTACACACAGTCCACTCCCACCCACTTTCATCACGACGAGAGAACAACAGCATGCTCTTAAAAAAGTACGTGAGTAAACTTTTCCTTTAGTCTAGGGTGGTTAGCTTTCCACTTAAATGAATACAAACGGAGTGTGAAAACCACACACCACATTGAACAAGACACGGCAACAACAATGGAGGCGAACGGGTGTCTACGAGTTTCCTTGTCGTCTATCTGGTCACATTAACTCATTTACCGCCAATAAAAATTGATGTCTTTGGAACCCTCACGTTTGCAGGTCAAAGCTCCGCAGCACTACCCACTGAGCCACAGTGGACTTACAAAAATTGACGTCTTTAGCCGTCAATGGCAGTGAATGAGTTAAAGAGACAATTGTTTTTCAGCACGACACGTGGTCTGTGAAAAAGGCAGAGGCATTGTTTCATATCATCACCCGCTTAAAATAATTGCCTAAGTCATTTATTTTTTTTTGCAAATTTTTTGGGGCGTAAATCATCTCCTCATGATGCAAATGGTTAATTTTTTTGTGTTTCCTAAAAAAATAACAGGCAATTATTTTAAGAAGGCGTCGATATATTAAAGCATCTAAAGCTCAGCCACAGGGTAAGTTATTAACATTAACATTAGCATTGCACATACAATATCGGCATGTTAAAACTTGGAGCCCTGACTACATTGTAATACCCGGTTTTGTGTCATAACCCGAGACAACACATGCACACATACGGTGACATCTTTCACAAAGACAGCCATGTATACTTCAACAAGACAATAGAAGAGAATTGCTATGTGCAATCACCTTGTACTGAATGAAGCACATTACACATTGTTATGACACTTGACGACGTCACATATTGTAATGTTGCAATACATGGCAAACTTGTTCAGTTATTTGTTTTGTTACATTTGACATAGCATCACAATTAACTGATTTGCAGAGCACTGGTATAAGAATGTTACCTTCGGTGGTACAAAATACAAAAATGAGGGAAGACGGATGGGAGATACTCACGATAGCCTTTAGCGGCGTTGCTCTCATAACTGTAGTTGGCTTTTAAAATGAAGGGAACATTTTCACCATCAGTCACTTCACTTATCAGCTGTGAAAAGTATTTGAAAAGGGAGAGGGTAAAATTCCTTACTCTTGTTGTACACTGGTGCCGAAGAAAAGCCTCTGCCTCTGCCTCTCCCTCGACCTCTGCCATGGCTCCAGTTAGGAGTTACGGAATCTGACGGGATCCCACGAATAATACCGAAGCCGGGGATGTGCTGTTGAAAACAAAACCATCGATGATTCGACAGATTCACACACAATTTGCTTTTGCAGGTCACATAAAATGCTGTAAGCCTCGGGTTTGAGAATGGAATGAACATAAATGGTTCAGTAACATGTAGGCAGCCAGTCAATTTAACAGTAGTCTTCCGTATCCTCTGAGTAGAATGACTAATATTACTGCTGTACTGTTGATCTTAGAGAAGAGTGAAAAAGCTAATTTTAATTAGCTTTGCTACTGCAAAGAGGCAAGGATTGCTAGAGCTCCAGTAGGATTCCTAACAACACCTCAATGAACAGAATATCCATCCATCTTACACTGCCCCCAAGTGGCTACGAACACCAGAAGTTCTATTTAATGACATAATTACTACTCAATGTTCTTATGAAGTACAATAAAAAAGGAGAAATACATATTACAATTTTTATTTTGTTTCGAGGGAAGGCTGGAACAGATTATCTCCAAAGGGAAATCCAATTTCTACTCGGCTCTCGTGTGTCGGTTGCATCTTACCATGTCAGTGTAAGTGAGCTTCTTTGTTCTCTTGGGCATGAGAGGCGTTTCTGGGAACAACTTCTCCAGAGCGGCGAGAGCAGCATAGGCCTTTGCCTCTTTCTTGTTCGAGCCCCTCCCTTTGAACTTTTGTCCATCAACTTCCACCTGGAAGATAGGGACAGGTGTGATGGCCCATGGTTCATTCTTTGGAGCATCAACGTGGGTTGTGTGCGACTGTGAGATGCCGGCAGATCACCTCCATGACGAAGCACTTCTCATGAGAGCCGCCCGTCTCGTCAGACAGTTCATACTTGAGACTGCGTCTTTTCTCGTTTAGCTCCATGACAGGGTTCTTCCCATTCTTGGTCAAGATAGGACCTTGAGCACTCTGCTTATAACAGATCAAAAAGCATAGAAAACGTCTTTAGCCCAAGTCGCTTTGTGTCATTTTTGTGAAGAGATATTTTGAAAAGAGTACTGAATAGACAGAGCTCCAACATACATCTTCTGATGCGGTGGAAGCACTTGTAGAAGTTACTTCTTGGCCATCCTCAGCTTTAGCCTCGGACTTGGAATCTGAGCCTGTTGGAAGACCAAGATCTTGCAGGACCTATGAAATACAAACGAGTTAAAACAATTTAGCTTCTGAGAGCTGCTTTTACATTCTTTAAGTTAAAAGAAACTTGCCTTGGTGGCTACATTAAGCTTGGCCACTCGTTTCGAGGGCCCAGTGGACTCATAGGTTTTTCCATTTACATCTACAGCCATGGCGAATACTGGCTCGTGGACTGGACCTGTCTGAGAGGTGAGGCAGTACTCCAGGCCTGGCCGGTACTGGTTCAGACGCATCACTGCATTCATCGTCAAATCATCTGTCACTAGAGGAAATGCTTGGTCAATAGCTTACATACCAAAAAATGAATCATGCTTTGTTTTTCTTTTCTTTTTTATTGAACACTTCAAGTACTGTAAGAAGAATGTCTTATGTTTTTGTTTTGTTTAAAGGAACCCCCGACGACTGTCACGACAAGTTTGCTCTATATTATTTATTTGGTTGTATAACTATGAGATTCATTTTTCAAAAATCATTTCCAGTTTAAGACATTTTGTAGAAACTTTATTTGGGGCGTACGCCGCCTTGGTTATTAACGTTGCAACGCATTGAGTGCGTAGTGACATAGAATGGCGGCTCACTCTCTGCCGAGCAATGTGAAAACGCTTAGCAAGAAAGCAATGAAAGTCTCCGAAGTGTTCCTAAAGGGACGATCAAAACTCTTGAATGCTAGATGAGAGCATGGTGTGGAGGAGGGTGACTCTCCCAAATGCATTTTTTTTTAGGAACGCTACGGAGGCTTAACTTGCTTTCTTTAAAGGTGTTTCACATTGCTCGGCAGAGAGCCTGCCGGCATGCTACGTCACTACGCACTCAATGCGTTGCGACGTAAATAACAATGGCGTCCAAATAATGTTTCTACAAAATGTATTAAATTGGAAAGTATTTTTGAAAAATGAATCTCATAGTTATGTTAGTAGCAACCAAATAAATATAGAGCAAACTTGTCATGACAGTCGGGGTTCCTTTTAAGAGTGCATGGACAGTGGGTCATAGATTACATGACTTCCGAGGAAACCGCTTCTGGAATTTGAGAAACTTCCTCTGTTTGCTATTTAATGAGGACACATCTTTTCCTTTTGCCATTTCGGTGTAGGGTCTCTTAACCGGTGGAGAGGGTTTGACCTGGTCTGCATGGTCTGTATTGAATAGAACACACAATGAAATACATTGAGCACACATTTAAAATAAGAGATACAATTGTGAACTGATATAAAACACAGCAAAATACCTGGGAAAATGTTTGCGCTGGCTCCTAGCACTTTCCATGGCTTGCCAGGTTTTGCTTCAATCCCCAAAACTTTGTACATCATCCCAAAAGCACACAGTCTTAATGCCAACTATAGATAGAAAACAATAAATTACATGAATTATGGATGTGCGAAACACATCAAATTGAAGATTGGTAGACCACTACTTAATACAGCCCAAACTATGATCTCTCTCATTATGAAGAAATTGAGTGCAATTTAATTAGAGCTGTCAAACAATTAAATTATTTAATCAGATTAATCACATTTTAGAATTTTGATTAATCACGATTTATCGCTTAATTAAAAAGGCTTTTTGATCAACATTTTTTGCCCGCCAAATTTGAAGAGCACCGGTTATGTGTTAATTCCTTCGACGTTATGAGGACGTCTGCAACATTTTTTGATCCACTGCACATTCATCTTCCTCTTTTTCCAATCAGTTAATTGCTTGCATAATTTAAAATGGAGAAAAAAATGACCCCAAAATTTTGATATGAACAAATATTCTGAATGTCATACGCAAACATTTATTAAATGCTTATGTAGTTATGTTTATTGCTCAAACACAACCTGTGCTACCTTTTACATAGCCATCTGTTGTCAAGCTAAATTATACTCTGTGGTCCAAATTAATAGTGTGATAAATCTGCGTTAATCCAAGATGAATGTGATCATTTTCTGTGATTAACTAATTGGTTAACGCTTTAACTTTGACAGAAAATGTAAAAAAAATATTCACAAAACATAAAAAAAAAAACCTCTTCTGATCGCTGTAGTAATTGGCAACGGTATGAAATTGGTACTCGGAATAATGAAAAAACTTCTTCATTGATTTCTAGTAAATAATTCTGACAATTAACTTCATCCAGTGAAAGATTTCATCATAATTTGATGTGTAGTATGTAAAGGTCTACCATATCCAGCTATCAGGTCAGAATGAAAAAAAAAAAAAAAAAGTATTTCGGTGACCCTTCAAATGAGACACTGAGCTGTGTGGTCGGGCCGAATTTTAGCTCACTGGAAGTGCTCTGCGCTCCCAAACCAGAGACATGGTTGCGGTGTGTGTTCAATCCCGGAGATTGATGGACACAGCTGGTTATACATACACGCTGCCAATGCTCAGCCCATTCAACGGTCCCTTTAAGCTATTACTGTTCCATTTGACAAGGTCTTTATAGCTTTGGATCATTTGGTCAGGTTTTGACCTTTAAAAGCTCAGAAAATTAAGAGAACCAATCATTTTTACAAGATCAGATGCAGATCACAAGAGCGGATATAAACTGACCGCGATAGGCAAACTCCCTTTACCTGAGCACTCTGAGTTGTGTCTTCACGCTGTTGCAGGGTAAGACTTCCAAGGAGATCAACGGGTTCCTTCTCACAAGGATCTTTAATTCCAGGGCCATCTTCATCGTCAGACAAATGTAAAGCGAAATTAGCAATATCATAGCCAACTTCATTTTAGTGATGTCACTAGGAAACATTCAAGGCTCACCAGCCAAGAGGATTCCAGAGGCAAGGCACTCAAGAACTCTGCGGAAAGCCTCGCCTGGGCCCAGAGGCCTCTCAGATGTACTGATGGCCTTCTCTGCAAGCAATTCAAGAGGCTGTGCAGAAAGACAGCACAGGACCACAATGCAAACACTCAAAAACAAAGACCAGCCCCCATGCTTCAAACTTAAGCGCAACTTTAAAACTGGATTTGGCTAGCTGGTCTGGTATTGGTAAACATTTTGAAATTTGGTTCTTAAACACAAGTCCACCAGGTAAAGCAGTAGTTACATTTTAATACAATATGCAGTGTATTATCAAAAGCTGCAAAGTGCCCTGAAATACTGAATAAACATAAGATTTTGAGCACCATTTCTTTGCAGAGCCAGCCGCAGTGGTACAGAATGCTAACAGTTGTGTTACAATGAAATGTAATTAAAGGAAAAATACTACATGATCTTTGCAGAATTCAACAACACTGAAGAGATTTAGAGCATGAATGGCCTTTTGAATTGGTAAATACTTCTGCAAGCCATTGTATTATATAGTCAAGATGTGTGCTTACCCATCCTGAGAGTGGTGCCCAGGTGGGGACACGGATACACAAATCCCTCAAAACCCGGATCACAACAACGGCAGACTTGAGGTTATTGACTTTGGCCTGGAGACACAAAAACGATAGTTGAGTTAAAGCTGCAGCATTTCTATTCTTTTACTCATTTCTTCCAAAGACCAAGAGAAAAACACAGAGAGGTGAGAAAATCACTGTCAAATGAACGACTGGTAAGGTTAAGATGCGCTGACAGTTGTGATCAAAAAGGAACAGCTAGGTGTGTAATTTGGTATGATGGAGAACATCATTTCTCATAACTTGAACTAGTCAAAGCGACACTTTAAAGATGATCGACTACAACAACTGACACTCAAAATGTTTGTTTTTCTCCTTAAGGAGAGAAAATCAAAAGCATTCAAAGATACAGTTGAACGTTGCGTACAAATAATGACGTGAATGCAAACCTGGAACCACTTGGCGTGGCGGAGAGATGCCAAGGAACTTAGGCATTTCTGTCTGTCCAGAACGTCCGGCAGATCGTCTGTTTGCGATTCTATTGACGAGGTGGAATAAGAAGAAAAGGTACAGTTTGACCAAGGGGGTTGATTCTGTCTTGCAGCTTAGGGAGCAGCAGCCTTCCACAAACCCAGAGCAGCAAGGAGAGGAGGTCTAATAGCCTTAAGAATATTTTGGAGTGAAATTGTCACTTTTCATAACATTGCCGTTGTAATTATGCCATCCTGGCATGTTTTTGCTCGCGTGTAGCAGACGATGTTTCCAATGCAAACTTGCTTAAGACCTCCTTCCCTTCGCACAGTGGCTCAGGTGGGCTGCTTTCCCCCCATCCTGAGACAGCATGTCCAGTTGGTCAAAGGTCCAGTCGTCCTAAAAAAAAAAACTTGACAAACTACAAGTCAATCAGTGGTAAAGCACAAGCAAAACCTCCACGTCTGCTCTACTCTGCAGCAAAACTGATGGCAGGGCAAATTTTGGACACTTCCTGGTCTTTGTTTAGTAAACACAGTGGCTCAATTACTACACTAGTATGGTAAAAACTAACAAAGAACAAAGAACCATCAGGTAGTGCAACGGCCACAGAAGTCTGTGAGGAATGCTCAAATGGCTATTACCTCCAGTAAAAATAAAAAAAAAGTTTCTTTGTTGAACTATCAATACACGGTAACAGACTATGTACATCACTGGAAATCCATCATTTCTTTATGATGTACCATGAAAGAAAACACACACTCACCCACCAATACAATATGATGTGCAAGAGTTTTCATGTCTTATGTAAAATATTCTATTTGTGACCGGCTCTGGCAAAAGGGTACTCATGTGTCAAAGAATACAAATTGAGATATTCATATATGGTATTTGAATTCTGCACTTCATTCCTTTTATAGTCATTTATCATATAATACATGGACATACCTCAACATTTGACAAAGTTACAGCAACAGCAAGTTTAATGTTTACAGGTTGAAATCCCTCGTTTTGAGAAAAACGGGTTTAGTTTTGGTACTTTCATCTTTCAAATGTCCATAGCAACCAGTACCTTAGGAAAAAGAAAACCTGAAATTTTCAGGACCTCTCAGTGGAAAGTCCTTTCCAATCACAGGATCCAAGATTTGAACCCTTTAAACGTTTAGGAAGTTTGACCTCTCAACAGATGAAATCAGCCTCAACTTTGAAGATCACATTAAGCTTACAATTAATTTTCTGAGGAATCAGCCAAAGTTTGGTCCTTGTGGTATTTTCTTGCTTAAATGAGGTCATATTATCGCAGCAGGAAATTTGATTTAATAATTTTGTGTGAATTAAAAGATTATTTGCAATTTGGTGTAGTCTGTGACAAGTTAATGGATGATATGTTTCAAATGCATTTGGTCACATAAATAAATTAAAATGATTTGATGGTTAAGCAACAGGTTTTTTTCCCGAACATACTACATAGGAGCACAACATGATACATACTGGATTTACAAGTCACTCCAGATATGCGCTACGTGCATTTTTGGGTGGGAAGACTCGCTTCATGTTTATTTTTCATCTAATTTTATAGTTCATATTTTATTTTAATTTCATCCCACTTAAAAGAGCATAGAATGAAATTTTGTGGTGATATTCTGCGACTGTGACGCGTCGAAGTGTGTCATCTTTCATAGATGTGATGACATTGAGGAGTGATCAAAACATTTCATTATTTAGTAAATTTACAATAAATTGGCCTACATTATCACATACAAGGCATTTCACAACTTTTACACTTTTCCGACTCGCTGTTGCATCACTCTGGAGAGCTGCAGCATGGCTGCTTACGTCGAATTTCTCCGTGTCTCCCCGGTGAAAAGCGCTTTATTTACTTTGAAGGGATTACATCACGGTATTTGAAGCCCTTCCACAGTTAACTATAGGCATATAATGATTAAATCTTACCTTTGACACCATGGCAATGTAATTTTTTATGAAATATTAGGTGTTTTGCTGGTTAATTTTCTAACACGGAAGTAAAACCCCTGGTTCAGTAAAACCCTGCCTCTCCCCGTGTGGTTGCCGCCAGCCGGCTGCAGCCTGCTGCGTTTGGCCACGCAAGCCATCAATTCTTTAATAAATATTTCAAACAAAACGGCTCCTTGCCACAAGAAATCGTGGAGGAGGAGGGGAGGAGTGGGAAGAAGAGAGAGGAAAGAAGGAGGAGGAAAAAATTCCCCAAACTTGACCGGGTACCTGCTACCTGACCTGATCGCGCTAACCACTACACGATTCGTTCAGTTAGATTCCACAGCGCAAAGGTTTTACTTGTAGTTTACACAAGTGTCAGCCAGAACCTTTTCGGAGATTCTTAGACGGCCAATTGTCATTGCACTTTGGCATTGGAAATGTGAAGGATAATTGATTGCTTTGAATTCATTTGGACAGAATGTTTACTGATGAAGGCTTTTTTTGTCACTATCCCATGGAGGTCTCAGAGAAAGTGGGCGTGCGTTTAAGTTCACAGGGACGGTGCAGGGGTGGTTCCGCACCTAATGACATCAAACTGTGACAACTCGTTTTCTCAGGTTGGGAGGGGCTAGTGCTTGGAGAGCAGATTGACCTGGAATTTCTCATAGAATGGAAGAAAACACCACTTTGATGATGTTTTTGGTGAGGAATTAGCATCTTAACATGGCTAAAAGCTCCAAAAAGTTGATTTTTCATGTTGCGGTCCCTTTAAAGTAGAAACAGATTCATCAAAGAAAGAGATTACGGAATTGAAGGTTGTCGATTTGGATTACAAGCCTTCGCCACGGTGTTTACCGATGACAGTGTTGTGCCAAATGGCATTCGCTACTACTATGCAACATAGGATCCGTGTTTTGGCCAGTTATGTCGTGCGTCTTCTGTTTACTTTTGTGCTGATGGTGTATTTTGACTTTTATTGGTAGCTATGTCCATTTATAGAAATCATTTGTGAAGTGACGTTTGAGGCGAGGAGTTCATGATTATTCGAGGCAAGTTTCCGAGATGGGTTGCTAGCTAAAGTCGGCTAAAAAACATGTTGGTTAACGATGCACTTGTCCTAATAATTGCGTATTTTCATACACTTCTACTACAATTTTAACTTTTGTGCTGCTGGGAAATGAAAATAAGAGACCTCAAGGAGGCTATTTTTGGAGAAATCTCAAAATCGCCATTTTTGCTTAAATGATCTAATTTTGTAATTTACGCAAAACCAATCTCTGCGACATGCAGACTCTTTTGCCGGAGCAGGTCACATATATCGTATATTTTTCATTTATTTTAAAGCTACAGCATTTGTTTACATCGGAAAAGGAGAGAAACCATTCAATTTCTAGCGACCTAAGAAATGGCTGAAATTTGTCCTTGTATAATAAGCTTTATTTTTATTTATTTATCTCGGTTTTTTTGCAGCTGGTTGCCAATTTCTAATGTTCATGGCTACATTTGTGTTCGTACATGTACATTTGCATTTACACTCAAGCAAAACAGGATTTCCTGGGCTGAGATAGCATAGCAGGCCTCATGGGGTGCCAAAGAGGGAAGAGAAAAAGCCCCGCCCCCTTCCGAGTCCTTTGGGTGTGGTTCGCGAAAGGTCAACTGATCAGGGTCAGCCTGGGCTGTAGGTAAACCACCATATTGAAGCATCAGCAGTGCAAAATATTACTGCTATTGTGTGGTGGCTGTGGCTCAGGGTGTGGAGACGGTCGTTCAGTAACCAGAAGGTTGGCTGTTCGATCCCCGCTCTCCCCAAGTCTTGTGACGTTGTGTCCTTGGGCAAGACACTTCACACACATTGCCAAGGCGCGAATGTTTAGTGGTGGTCGGAGGGGCCGTAGGTGCACACTGGCAGCCACGCTTCCATCAGCCTGCCCCAGGGCAGCAGTAGGTACTTAAGTAGCTTGCCATCACCACAGTGTGAAAGTGTGAGTGCATGAATAGTGTATCCATTCCATTGTAAAGCATCTTGGAGTATCTAGAAAAACGCTCTAAAAATCTGATGCATTATTATTATTATTGCTCCTAATTTATAACTTCATTTACAGTTCACAGTGTAGCTGTTTGGTAAATTCTACCAGTACTAGAAAGTCTCCTTGCGTGAGGCTTCAGCCAACGCTTTAAGACCGATACAAATATGTCACTTTAACTTTAAACTTCAAAAATAAAGGTCATGCTTCACATTGCTTATGCTCTACACCAAGACTCCAAAGGTTCCAATTTTGGTGATCAGGTTTGCTGCAGTGAGCGCAGATGCACATCAGCAGATTAAGGACATACAGAGCGCGCTGGGAAGACTTCAATTGAGCATTAAGATTTTTTTCCCTTTTTTTTTTTTTTTAAATAAAGAACTGAGTCATTGTCAACATGAATAACGTGAAATATTGACATCTTAGAAGGTATTTTAATTACTACGTCAGTGGAACAGTCCAGGATGTGTGCACAACCATTTTGACCTGTGTTAGAGAACATCTCAAGTGTACACTCACGCCCTTCTTGAGCCTCCACCCTGATTTGAGGAGATGTGAGATGGAGGGTGAGAGTTAGAGCCAACGCCTTGGTGCTTTCCACTAAGATGGCTGCATCCTTTGGACAAGGGCTCACTTTGTACAACTCAGCTGACTCAATCTGTTGCAAAGAGGAACAACACTTTAGGGCAAGATATGGTCAACTTAAATGATAGAGGTTTGTGCCCGCAATTTTGATCAGCGCTACTAGGGGTTCACATAACAACCATGCATTTCCTAACTAGAACGTCTGCCATCTAATGGAATGGCGATATTACAACTTAAAATACATCAATGCTGTTGCAGTTATACCTCTAACTGGGCCCGTAGACTCTCAGCCACCTGGATAAGCATTGTGGTGGTTGGCTTGTTAAGACAAAGCAGCACCAGTTCCAAGTTCAGGTCTCCTTTGAGCAAAAGTCCTTTGGCGAGGAGGCCTACCCTCATGATGCCATGCATTACACGTTTTTGTGCATTGACACTTTCAACAAAAGAAAAAGGGGTGGGGTGCAAAAGCAGAATTGAGCAGAGGAATAATGCTACCATGTGTACCAATTGGAAATATAGTATTGTGGTAACTTACCTTTTGGACTCTTTCGTTCCTTTATTTGGGGCGTCCATTTTCTCAGATATAGTCTTTAATGCACACTCCACATGAGACACAATTGTCTGCACTGCCTCTAGCTCCTCTGCAGAGGGGTATATTTCAGAGTGTTTGGCCATCACACGCCGATCGTTTGGCCCTGAGTGCATCTGGTTGTGCGCACTGACCTTTTTTGGGTTGCATGGAGAGAATAAAAAAATCAACTTTTTGTGGAACACAAATCAATTATTATCCATCATCAATCCATTAGTCCCTTTTCTTAACCACTTATTGCGGTTCCAGTCACTTGGGAAGCTGCAGCCAATCCCAACAGACGAGGCAAAAAATCCCATGTCAAACAATCACTAGTACTGCTGTGATTCACATAAGACAGTGGTGTCAAAGTTCGGTCCTCGAGGGCTTGAGTCCTGCATGTTTTAGAGGTTTCCCCATGTTCAACACAGCTGATTCGTATTTAAGCTCATCAGCAAGCTGTGCAGGAGCCTGATAATTATCCTGATCACTGAATCATTTGCGTTGGAGTTGAGAAACCTCGAGAACATGCAGGACTCAGGCCCTCAAGGACCAGATCGGAGGGCATGTGACATAACGGATCATTTGTCAGTTTGGGATAGGCTCCAGCTTCCCCAAATGGGAAAAGGGTTTAAGAATATAGATGGACAATCTATTGTGTGAAATGTGGCAATGGTCCACCATTCCATCTAATGAACAATGTTAGGCTGGCTATATTTATTCTTCTAAAACACGCAATGTCTACAAAAAATTGGGAAGAGTGGAATATTAGAGCAAACATTTAGGTAGAGGACACCAAAACAATTCAGATGCACAAGGTTACGAACTACCAGAAGGATAACATCCTTCAATCATTATGGAGATTGCCATTTTTGAGGAAGCAGAATGAATATGTAAAGTCGAGATTTGGGTCATTAAGTCTTTGAAGGGACAAGTAAAATAGGAACCTTATATTGACTATCATCAACTGACTCCATTGTAGAAATGTAGTCGTGGTAATTCCTCAGCTCTTCCTCGTAGCACCGGCAGTCATACCAGTAACGCAGTTCTTCATATCTGCAAGATGTAGATGACAAATCTAGTAAAAACAACAGTCTGCACTAGGGATGCAAGATAATGCTATTTTCAACCTATACCGATAATTTAGAAAGTGCTGATGTCGATAACGGATAAGTAAGCCGATAATTGTTTGCAAAACTAACTTGAATACAAATATACTTTCAAGTCCTATTATAAGTCTAATGTGTACAAATACAGTGAAACATTGTGTAACACACCATGAAGCTGAATTTTATTGATATCACTGTTTCAAAGAAAACCAGTAACTCATTTTGAGTTTGCCAAAACAAAATAGTCGTCATGTAAAAATGCAACAAAAAACTGCGAAGGTAACATTTTGGGGGTTTTCAGTAGTTAGGCGAGATGAATAAAAACAATTTGTCTTTTGGGTTTTCTTTATATTTGAAGCTTCAAATATACATAAGCCTTACAGAGCAGAATAAAAGAAGTAATGTGAGAGTGTGCGCAGTAATTTATCATGGGAAGATTTTTATGTAGCCTGGCTAGGTTTTGGGAGAATAAAGGGAAGGTCAGCTAGACAGGAAAGCAAGCGGTCTGTTCAGGCACGCTTATCAGTCAAGGTGACTTTGATATTGCTTCATGTACAAGAACCATTGGTAAAGAAAATACAGACGTCCACAATACAGTATAAACTTATGTTAATACGTGTTAAATAGTTACTTTCCATAACAGAACAGTAAAGAAAGCCCACACTGGCGACTGCCAGGTTGCCATGATGCATCTTCTGTGAACACGAGGTCACGCAAGTTAGAGGGTTAGGACCAACGTGGTATGTCTATTATTATTATCGGTGGATTTCTTTATTATCTGCTTTTTCTGTATGACGTCAAATTGGTCAATAATTGCCCAGAATTATTGACCACCAATATTATTGTGCGTCCCTAGGTCTGCACACATTTTGTAGAGATGAGCTTTGCAAGCAGTACACAGTCAATATCTTATGCGCCATTCGAGGAAGATGGGAAGTTGGAGTTTTTCTCCCTCTAACAAGGAAAAGTGCACTGGAACGGCACTCAAACTGGAAAGTTCAAGTCAAGATGTCTGAGAGAAAAAAGCGTCATTTATAATCCGCCTTCCAACCTTCCTGGAATGCAGCATGAGCAATGTCACTGTCCTGGGTCATTCCATACCAACCCCCCAAAAATGTAAATACATAAAAATCTGAAAATTTTAATCAAGCGGCTTTTTAATGAAACTTGCTGTACTTGTTGATTGTGATATGCAACCCTAAATCTCAATTTGTAGATCAATGTAAGTGAGTTTGAAAACGTATATCTCAGGAACTACTACTGGGCAGTGGGCAGCGGTGTAGTTCAGGGTATAGGCGGGTATATGGAGTATACCCACTTCTTTTTCAGTCAGTATTGAGTGTACCCACTACCCCGAAAGTGCGAGATCATGAGTTTCAATTCCCACTCTATACTTTTTTTTTTAAAACTATTTCTTGACAACAGCCTATATGTTTTGAGGGTTATGGTTAGGCTGGTAATGCCGATAACAGCCTATGCTCCAACGGTTATGGTTGGGGTTAGTCGGGTAATGCAGGGTAACAGCCTATCTTTGGTTGCAAAACCAAATGAAAACTTCGTGAAAAGACACAGAAGGTGGAGATGCAAGGCAAGAGCCAGGCCCAGTGCATGCCTCCACGTGGCGATAATCTAATAAGAGCTGTTCACTGCAAAATAGCGCAAGCAGGAGAGTTGCCCGTTACAGCAAAATATCCACTTTCTAACTCATTTTATTCTAAAAAAATAAATGTTTATTATTATATTATTACATTTTAGGGCTGTCACTATTGATTATTTTTTTGAATCAACAATTTTATCGATTATTCCATTGATTAATCGGATAAAATGCAAAACCATGTTTTCCCTAAGTACTGTTTAACAAATTATTGTTCCTTTAGTATTTTTTTGTGATTAAAACCAACAAAACATCAATTCAGCAATATCAATGAGACGAGTTGATGTTGTACTCATCGACCTTTTTGAAACAAATTCAGTCACTGGTTCGGTAAATTTTTGCAAATGTCTTATTTTGAAAGATAATCAGTCTACTCTGATGAAGGACTACATAAATCAGAGAATAATTTCTGTTGAGAGACTGAAATTGGAGGATTTGGACAATTTGGATTTAAACAATGGCTCTAAATGATTACTCGATTAGTAAAACAGTTGTAGATTAATTTGATAATCTATTACTCGATTAAAATTGACAGCTCTATTAAACTTATAATATAAAATTAAGCAGTTTAAAAAATGGAGGGATGGATCAATTATGTTTTGCCTTCTCCATGGCGGTCGCCAATGTAGAGACGTACGTCACACTGAAGTGAACCAACTCGGTTAAGTTGCGATAGATATTTTTTCTCCGACTTCGCAATATGGACCTCCCAATTTGAGTAGCGTTCCAGTGGACTCTATTTTCCTGGTCGGAAGTTGGAAGTTCAGACTTCTTACTTTCCTGGAATGTAGCACGACCGTAGAGGTGAGGTCGTGCGTTTGCTTGCATTGATGACACTCCACAAGCGCAACATTATATCATCGTGTTCTTTTCCAGGAAGAAAAAGAAAAACACGAAAACAAAACATATTTTTAAGGGTACCTGTCAAATTCGTGCGGCAGTAACCGGAGGCCTTGTTGGATGAGGTTGTCCCAGTGCAGAAGCTCATCATAAGCCTGGTGTTCGTCCCATCTGACCGCCATGGTATCACGTCTCATAGATCCAAGCTACCGCCTGTGTTTGGAAACTCTTCCTCCTTTAAACCAAAGGCAGTAGTTGTTCGGTACTAGTATAACCGTCGTGTAAATCAAAACATCGATGGCCCCAAAAGTGTTTGTTTAAAAGCATACTTCAAATAGTTCGAAACTAGCTAGGCTAGCGTTTGTAGCACTGGCGTTGGTAGTTAGCTGGCTAATTGTGATCACGGCTATCGTGGTCAAGTTGCTCTGAAATAAAGCAATTTCTTATTATTATATCATGAACGCATTTCTAGAATAATTGTTACTTGGTGTGGGTGTAAACGGCTTACCTTCACAACAAAAGAAAAACGGGTTTATTATGTCGACCTTTCTGACTGAAACGTCGCTACCTTTTTGTCGTTAGCAATTGATGACGAGTCGCCTACATTTGACGTCACCAACCTGCGCGCTTGTCTAAAACAGTCTAAAGCGAGAGATTGCAATTTTTACGATCATGTCAATAACATTGCCGCCATCAACATTATCACTTGACACATTCAGAGCAAGTAACCAGTGAATGCCTCTGACCAAATTACCGGAAGAGATTACAAAATCAGGCAGATAGCATCCTGTGGCTGTTAAATTCCAACTGAGCGTCTCTTTTTTGTCTTAACACCTTTGGTTGCGTCTCCGCCATTTGGCGACCTGTTGTGATTTTCATACATTTATTATAGCGGGAGCAAGCAGCTTTCTATTTAAGATCATATACAGACAAGTTAACATCTTAAGTAATCAACGCGTGGCTTCAAATTGGCCCTACAACAACAATAAAACGAACATTTATATGGTAGTAAGGGATGTCCTAACAGCACGTTTGACGTTTTTGACAAAACAAACGAAGACACGTTATCTTATAGTTTTGATCTAAAATTTTAGAGTTGGTGAATCGTATGAATTATACTCTTCATCATTGCTTAATGCTACAATATTTTTTTGCAGCGCAGAAAGCACAAGAAACTGCATGAAGAAGACTATAGCGCCAGCGCCCTCTTATGATCGTTCGTTTATACACAGAATGTATCCGGTTTAACCTCGGTCCTAACCTCTTGAATAACCATTAATGCACTGCCTCCCAGATATTTGTAAAAAGCACAATTCAACTAAAACAGGATGAAAGATTAAAGACAGAATACGTTACAAAAAGTTATACATTTATTATTGAACCAGCCTTTGCAATACAAAAGACAGGTAAGGGATTAAGGAACCATTGCACTACTTTATAAAGTATAACTAGTAATAACTCTCATACAAAATGTACAAATGTTTGTTAAAAATTTCATCATCATCATTACAGACCTTCAAATGATTTTGGTTACAGATATAATACATAATTTAACTACTATGACACCATGTTAGCGTTACATAGTAAAATAATGAACTTGCATGGGGGAAAAGCCAGCAAAATGCATTAACTCATATAACTGCAATATTGTCTGGAAAGTCATAAATAGTGGGATTGAGGTAATCGCTAGTGAACCAAGCAACAGAAAACAGAACACAATTCAAAAACACTATACATCCAGCCCCCTTTGACCATTGAGCAAAAACAAAAAATCATTTTCATGGATGTGACATGATGTAGAAGAAAATAGTGTATCAGGTTAAAAAAATAATCAACAATTTGGGAAACCAAAATTAGTTTTGATCCATCAATGTGATGTGTGGAAAAAAAAACAAAAAACGATGCACTTGAACACTTGCATTCTCTGTAAAGCATTATGTTTGGTTGTCATACTGAGCCAAATTATCAATTGTGATAAAGATTTACATTATGACATTTGGGCATACGTCTTACAGAGAGCAGCTTGTGTGTGTCAGGGTTGTTAAGGAAGAGATTATTGCACTGTAGCACACTCCATACCTACAGGGACAGAAAAACACGCACGCTTACGGAGCATAAAGTAGGCTATATTATTATTTCATGTTCCAAAGTCTGTCTCTTCAGGGTTAAATCACAGTGTACAATATATTGTTTCCACCCCATACAGGCTGATCTTACACAGAGGAATGTTAAAATACATATACAGAAATGAAAATTAGCTGACTGTACCAACTGTAATGAGCCGAGAAGATAGTCTGTGCTATTAAAAGGTGGAAATATTCTACCAGAACAGTAACGACAAAATCTTTGGACTGCAATTCCTCCTGCAAAGTTTACTACAAGTATACAGAAGCTTTTGCTTTCTACTAATACAATGTCTGTGCTGTGCATGTTTCAAAGGCCATTTTTAGTAAAGAGTGCACAGGTGTCGGAGCAGTGTGAGGGGTTTATTATTCCTAATTTGAAGCAATATGCAGAAAAGTGTACTGCTCATAGTCCTTTTGAATGTGCGGCGAAGGAATACTGGTCCATCTATGTGCATGGTGACTGGAGAGAAGTTCAATATTTGCCTGGCGCATCCAAATAAAAATCAAGGAGTCACTCAGAGTCCCGCTGGACCTCGGATGCATCAGCTCGGCAGATGGGACAAGTACGATTAGCCTGGACATAGCACAGAAACAAGAAATGAGGGTTAGATTAGAAATGTGTTGGTCCTAAATCAGTTACATCTAAAGCAACTAATACATGCATGTTAGACTAGATGCAAATAAATCCCAGCATGTTCATTATCATCCGTGGTCATTGTCTATTATTTTTCAATTGATCATTTTGAAAATCTACTCACCTTAAGCCACTTGTCTACACACTTGGCATGGAACTCGTGATTGCAGGGCAGAACCCTCAAGAGCTGGCGGGTCTCAAAGTCGCACATGCAGACCACACACCTGGGAGATTGATGGATTGAGTAAGTGATTTAATTATTTTTAACACACAGTAACGAAAAAACAAATACATGATCCCAAATCGAAACATGGTCCTGCTGTTCCAAAAATGGGTAGAAAGTAGTAAAACTTGTTAAAATTGTACCCTACCATTACTTGAGGTTATTTATCAGTCCTAAAGTGCAAATAGATATAAGGTACATACTATATAATATAGTGATACCCAACCACTGTGATAAAAATACAATTTCACTTAATTGGTCAGAAAATTCTTCCAATTCCTGCAAATATATCAGCTTTGTGTTCAACTAAGCTGTCTTAGATTTAAGTAAATTTGTGCCTAAATTGAGACAAGATCATCATTTCAGTATACTGTATACACTTTCAGACATTTGTTCGGTGAAGAAAATGACAGACCTCTCCATTTTTGGAAATGGGAAAATTTGCAAAATTGGCAATGTATCAAATACTTCCCCACTGTATGACCTGTACAACTCAATTAAAAAACAACTGAAATATTTTAAGAGGAAAAATAAGAAATGTATACTAACCTGGTTGCACAGATATGTACATTCTCAAACAAAACGTGAGTTGCACTTACAGCGCTTTGTGGCTTTTCTTACAGCACGTAGTCATTTTGGTGGGAGTCTCAGAAGACTGAAGAGTTTGTAGCAATACTGACTGATATTTGAAACTTCACAATTTGATGTTTGTTTTTTTTACGTTTTCTTTTTAGCTTTTCATCAATTTTGGAGAGATGCACAGTTCTTAATGAAAAATGTCAGTGTTGCACCATATTTTCTACACCTGATGATGACTGTCTTCACTGTGTTCTACATTCTACTGTATTTAATGTCTTGCAAATTCTTTTATACGCTTCTCATAAATGATACCTTTGAACAACGAGATCTCTCTGATGTTGTAGAAGATCACGGCAGACCATTGTTTGTGCTATAAGTTGTGGCTACAAAAAATGTCAAGAACATCTGAATTTTATTTGAGGTTGCGCTTTCAACGGCAACAGATATGCTGATTACCAATCGACATGAATGTGAATTGTGAACACAATTACATCCCTAGTTATCAGATAGCGTGCACACTTGTGCAACCACATTATCTCAGTTGTTTTTGTCTCAGTTTGTTTTTCTTTTCTTTTTTAAATGATTAATCTTGGTCTCATTTTTATTTAATCACAAAAACAGACATCTGAACAGGGGTGTGTAGACTTTCTTTAGATCCACTGTATAAAGAAAACAGTACATTTATGCATACATGAAGGAAATACATGGAGGATAGCTGACTGAATTAAATGAGTTGCCTTTGGCACTTGTTTGGTAAAAAATTGTGAAGTTGTGATAGTGAACTCTAAAAAGACTGCAATGTACAAGTGTTTAGTAAATTCACTAAGTACTCTAATTGAAGTAGATAAACGTTGTTTCATATTAATCCACAGTTCATTTGCCTTTATTTTAGCATAAATCTAATCTATAAAACAAAAACAGTCACGTTAAATAAATCTGATATTGCTAATGATTTTGGTAATACAGATTAATTTGGTATTTTTTAAGAAAAAAAAACACAAAATTATTCAGCTCTACTTTAAACCTATGCCAATACAATATTTAATACCTATTTTCTCTAACTTAATAATACGCAATGGTTGATGGTGTTGAATGCTTTTCTGAGATTAATATCTATTCAAATAGCATATGTTCTATTGTCTCAAACTCGTGTTATTTCTTCTGTTAATTTAATTACTGCATGTGCCATTTATCTGTTAGATCAGAACTAGAACTGATCCTCTATGAGGGAAATTGTATTTAACCAGAAATTAATTTAACCTATTATTGAATATTTTCTCTACTATTTTTGACAATTGTCGTAGTAATGAAACTGTCGTTTTGTAATTAATTGGTGATGTAGATCAATATCTTAGAAATCCCCTTGATGACCTATTTAACTAATATGCAAAACGATATATTACCATCCTTGGATGTTTAGCTTTTACATTTTTTAAAACTATTTCCAGTATTTGATTTCCCTACACAACAAGGTTGGCATCATTTCACACAGCACTTTTGCACAAACACATCCCTTCTGAAACACTTACAGTGTTTGCTCAGACTGATGGTTGTTGGGGTTGAACCTGTACGATGGGAGCTGTTCTATATCTGCTTTAGTTAGGCCACGGGGCTTGGCCTCTCCAAGACGCTCTGCAAGGTTCAGCAAGGCCTGAAAGTTTGATAAACAACAGGAGAGGAAAATGTTTAGGAAATGCTTTCATGAAGCACCAGTTGCACCTACAACAGCACAGAAATGCTGGAAACACTAATATCAGTTAAAAGTCAATGCACCTCATAGTTCTCCACCTCTCCATCATCAACATCAAGCTCCAGACTAATGGCGGGAGCTACATTTGGCGGGACGGGGAGCATTGACCTGTTTGAAAAGAAGAAAAGGGAAAAGTTTCCCTGATGTCTTCTTCTGTGTTGCTCCAGCAACAAAAAAAAAGAGGTTAAAAACACTTACAGGAAGTAAGGCAGGAAGCTCGGGTGATAGCTTGAAGGGGGCACAGGCTGCTGTGAACGAGCTGGATAGCGCCGGCTGGTGAATCGCCGTGGCATAAAGTGTGGATAGGGCTGTGGAAGATCATAGCCCAAAAAATTAACCCACCACAAAAATATATGAATAATCTCAATATAAAAAGCTGTAACTCACCACTGTGAAGAGCTCTTGTGAAAGGGGGTCATGGTGTGAAAGAAACTGGAGTGGCGTGGAGGGCGGTAGGGTGGAGGGAGGCTGGTGGTGATGGTGGTGATGGCCATAGCCAAAGCCTCCACCAACTGAGAGCTGCTCTCCTAGAAGTTCAACCTCGTTTTCAATCCTCTGTAAGGGCTGAGAAAAAACAGCAAATGGATATTTACAATATAAAGATAAAATGGAACAATAAAAAGTATAAGGTATATCTATTACCGATCGTGGCTGTTGTGTCTGGAACGGCAAGAACTGACTGTGTGCGTGGAGGTGTGGCGGGTGATGAGTGAGATGGGGTTGAGGGGAAAGAAGAAACTGAGGGTCGCTGGACAGCAGAGAGGGAAAGGCATAGGGCACTGGCAAATGTTGCATTGAACAGGCCTGTAGCATCTGAAAAATGGGTACCACAAAAAGGAAAACGTGGTCAATGTGAGATCCTGTTATGCCATATTCTGCCACAAGGAGGCAATGTCAGGCAAGAAAACAATCTGTGCAGTTTGCAGATTCCCAACGTCCTAAAAAAGCAGCCCGCCAACTCCCACAGATGACTGTGCTCTCACCGGGTGGTAGTGTTGTCCAGTGCTGAATACCACACTACAGGCAGGAACTTGTTGTTGTGAAGAGCAGCTGGGGGGAAGGTGCTGACCGTTACACAGCGGTGCTGCTAGGCCGTGAGGCGCGACTGGGGTCACAGTGTAGGAGACTGGTACGCTGCCATGCTGAAGCTGGAAATAAGCAACAGAACGGTTACAACCCACGCACAGGAACAGGCACAAACACAAGCAGCTCCAAAGCATACCTGCTCATGCAAGTCCAGGACCATGGCCCCTTGCTGTGACGTTGCATGATGCTGTTGCTGCTGATGGTGATGGTGGTGATGTGCAGCCGGGTGGAGTAGTCGAGGGGACAAGGTGGGGGGATGGAATGCTCGGGGATCCTCCGAACCGCCACTTCCATGTGTGAGGGGCTGACTGTAGGTGTGCGTTGGGTACGTCTGGTGTGTCGAGGAATGTGGGTTGCGTTGGAAGTTTTCATCCTGGTGTTCCAATGGCAACAGGTGAGGTCCGGGGCCTTGAATCGAGGGGTGATGATGGGGAGGCAAGTGGCGAGACGGTCTGGAGAGGCGACCACGCTGACGCCTAATAGGAGGGCTGGGAGTGGGAGCAAGAGTTTACATTTAGTGATTTGGGCTGAGCAAACAAACATCTTGGCGAGCGACGGCGACTTGGCAGTCAGTGTGAAGCTCGGCGAGTGACGCCGAAAGACAGAGCGAGCCAGCTTTAGCCAGAGCATCTAACAAGAGAAACTAGTAAAAAAAAAAAAAAGTCAGTAAAAGTTGCGAGAACAAAAGCAAAAGGTGACAAGCGGGAGCGGAATCACGGGACTCGGCGGCGACCACCTGCAGGCCCCAGCTGTGGAAGGTAAGCGGCTAGCAACAAGCACCACCAGGGCTAACTATGTTTGCAAGTTGTCCTTTGGGCATCCGTAGCAGGAAGATGGCGAGGAAACATGTCAGCCTCTTGTAAGGTGAGGCTCCAGCCATGTAATACTGTATAATTAGTGATTACTAGACCTACGATTATGATAAAAATATATACGTAATGCAACTTTTTTTTTTTGCATATTATTGAAATCAATAGTGAGTTTTTGATTGAATTAATTATTAGAACACCACCAGATGGCGCTAAAGATCACACACTGTCACTTTAACCTTAAGCTTTCGGTGAGTCAGTGTCAGCGATTCTATGGAGGAAGTCACTACATGTGTGTATGTCTGTGCACGTCTAATTTAAACCAAGAATGCTTGGCCACTAAAATACCGTAACCTACAAAACTAAGCCTCAGAAAGTCTAGCAGATCGTACACTGAGCCTTGTTGAGGCTACAACCAGTACAGTTATCCTGTACTGGTTAACTTTAGCTGGTCCTTGAAGGCTCCTGATAAATGTTCACCTGTTCAAAGCCAATGGCTGTGAGAAAAGTGGTCCCCCGCCCAAAAAAATACAAAAGCGGCATCCTTGCAGTAAAATGAGGTGAAATCTCCTCTTAGAATAGTCTAATAGATACAGTATGTTCTTATGAATCCATTGGCAGTTCAGGTATTGTTCTTGGAACTTAGCTTAAAAGCTCGTAGAATGTGCAGTGTTCCCTTTAAGCTGTGTGGCTGGGCCAGTGCAGTACCTAATAGCCTACGAAAACGGCCCAAAAAATAGCACGAAGAGTGTAACACAAAAACTGTAATGGTACCACTATCTTCAGTACAGAAACATTTCTTGTTTTGTTTTATTTTATGCAGACCAGTGTAAAGGTTTAGCAACAATACATATTGTCCTTGCAAACAATCCTTTTCAGGGATCCAAGACATAAAAATGGAGACAAGGAAAATACTTTGTTGTGAAAGTTATGAGTGGCACTTGCCAAGGTGAAGCCGTGCATTTCTGAATTTGTAAGGCAATGGTAAAAGTCACATTTATTGGTGGCAAAAAAAAAATGGAGTCAAATTCTGACTTTTTTTTGTGTGCATCTGGAATAAAGTTTGAATTTGAAGGAAAATTTTATTTTTCCAATGATGAGGGTTCAGTACTTCCAACAAGGTAAAGAAGCAATTCTAGACATAGAAACCAGCTTCAAAGCTTGCCTACCTGCGTCTGAGGCGAACGGGTGTGAGGGATCTTTCTTGGTTGTAGTGTGAGTGGGGGTGAGGCTGTCTCCGGCTTGGAGGTCCCAACTCCCAAGGGCGAATGGGGGGAGAAGGGGTGGATGGCGGTGGGGCGGAAGAAGTTAGCTGTTCCAAGACAGCATGACCGGATAGCCTCTGGCGCTTTGGACTGGGGCTTTCCTCACTCTGGAGAGGGAGGGGTGGAAAAGTGGAGGAGGAGAGTGAGAAAGGAAGAGGGTGAGAGAAAGGGGGCTGCGGTTAGTGACCCATGGCGCTCGAATCAAATCAATTTCACTGTGCTCTTCCATCCCTCTGGCCAACAATCTATACAACTGCTTAGACACTAAGCGTCTTTGTGACTCATGGCATTTCCTGTATGTGCACACCTCTGTTGGCGTGTGAGAGTGCGAGCACGTTGCACCACCAGTGCTCAGAGGCCCTCTGGGTCCACAGTCACTTCCTCTCACAGTGAGGAAATGAGGAAAAAGGCAAGACATGCACTCACAGGCCCATAAGGGAGTCATTCATCCACACCCTGGCTCTACTTTATCAAAGAGTAAACAAAAAACTGACACACACACACACACACACACATTGAATAGTCATCCAGGTTAAGCTGGAGTATAAATTCTCAGTCAGCGCTGTCAAGTCATTGGTGAGTCACGTCACTTACTGTAAGGTAATGACTCTCACTCAGTCATACAAGCGCATGTGTCAGCACCCAGTCATCCTCCAGTCTAGCTAGACCACATGGAGTACAACACTTCACTAGATTGTTTAGTCATACCTTTACTTTTAAATACAGGGGAATCGCTAAAGTAACCACCATTATCGTTGTACCATTGAGAATTAGGGGGGGGGGGGAGTACAGGACAATAGTATCTTGCACAAAAGGTTTCAACCAATTAAGATCACTCAAGCAATTAAATCAAGTAATACAATAAATCAATAATGCATGTTTTCTTTTTTGTGTCTATTTGCCCCCACTCCCCCTGACTTATTCCAAAAGAACCAGCCTCATTAAGGTGTTGAAAGAAGTAGCTGCTTGAAGTAGTACTTACTACCTAATCACTAATTGAAAGAGTTTCTTTAATTGACTATTGATCTGTATATCGTAATTTGTGTAACTTGTCATGTGCCACAAGGCCACCAAAATCAGGAAAACAGCAAGCACACACGGAAAAGGGGGAACTTATCGTGCCCGTGGAGCAGTTCAGAATTCCTGGTGCGTGGGTGTGAACCACATGATGACTTGCACAGTTTTATAAACGGTAGTTTACTTTTTAAACTACACAATTCACCGGTCACCATCATTCATCTTTTCAGATTAAGCACATGAACATTCTACAGTGGTAATTTGACATTTGTTAAGCATATTCAAGTTAGCTAAATCAATAGCACCCAACCACCGGGCTGCGGACCGGTACGGGGGCGGGCCACACTGAATAAAAATAATAAAGAATAATAATAAAACAACTTACTGTACTTTTGGTTAATTGATTAGCCGAGGATTAAAAATATTTTATTTTCAAAAGTGACTGGATTGTCTCTGTTTACGAGGGACTCTTGACGCATGTCTAGATGCTAATTATCTCAGTCGTAGCGCTGATGTTGAATTTGAATGTATTTATTTAAAAAGGGACAATGCACATTAATCAATATTTTACAATGAAAATGTGCACAAGTTAGCTAAATCAAACTCATTTTCATTGGCAGTCCCTTGGGCGGATGTAAAAGAATCATTACATTTACAAATCAATTTCCGACAATATACAATAATATTACACAAGTACATCTCCTGTACAGTTAATAGTGCTAACTAGTCTACAACAACAAACGCAAATCCACTATGTATTTTTTTTTACGTAGCTAATCGACAAGTTAGCAAAATTAGTAAAAAAAAACAGACATATTTGGAAAGTTTATTGCAACGGAGAAAAGGAACAGTGATGAAACAACACAGGAGCCTATGACCAAAAAGAAAAAGAAAGATGCATGGATTTACAGCTACAGGTGATTCCCGCGTATGATGGCCCTCTCTGTGGCGAGCGGCTCTTAATTTAGCGTTTATGGTGAGTGAGTTACTCATGGACTTCAGATTTGTTCTGTGGTGCCTTGTTACGTTGGCACATTTAAGGAGGGGACTACTAATATAGTTTACATAAAAATGTGGCTTCACATTTATTCTTATAGCTAGAAAATACCCCAGTTTTTGTGTAGCTCGTATCATTCATAACAAGCATTACCATAGTGACCTCACCATATTAAAGCATTGTTGTTACCCTTGTTATGGTGCTGCTAATTCAGGTACATAGCAATACATAGTGGATCTGCGTTTGTTGTTGTAGCCTTTTATTAATCAGTGTCCGAACAGCCAAGCACCCCCCCCCCCCCACACACACACACACATACATACATACATATCCCCCCCAACCAACCAACCAACCAGCTGGTCCGCGAAAGTTGTGGACTTGTATGAACCAGTCCGTGGTGGGAAAAGGTTGGGGACCACTGAGCTAAATGACAGTGGAACAACATCCCAGAAATGATTTGACTACTGAACTTTGAGTGCAACAGGTACAACAGGGTTTGATCACCTTTGAAAGATTTGGGCCAGCCAGCACTACCCCCCACCCAACCCAAACCCCGCGTCCCGCCCCCCACCCCCTGTCTCCCTGCCGTGAGTTACCTTCTTCATGAGAAACAGGTTGGTAAAGTGTGATTTAAAAAAAAAAGACTCAGTGGCTGTGACTTTTAACGCGCGCACACACACACAGCTCAGCAACCCTGAGAGCAGTGTGATAGCTAAAAGGAAACAGCTGGAGAGCAGGCTGCAGAGAGAAACACACACACACACACACACACACTATGGAAACGCCTCCACACAGACACATATGGACAGCTGCCACTGTTTGTGTTCAACAGCCTATATAGAACAATACCTACTGAAGCTTCTTGGAGGTCCACAGCGCTGTTCTAACAAGCCTGAACTGAACGTATTTTCACTCAAGAATCAGACACCACAGTGTCAGCCGCAAGTTGCGCTGGATGAGAGATGAGCACAGCCATCTTATAACAAAGACAAATAACTATAATGCCTTGAGGTCTTCATGAACAAACATGATTGGAATGCACAAAAAGAGGTGTGCACAAAACAAACAGGCAGCTGGTTTGATTAGAGGCAAGAAACTTGGGTCACTGCAAACAAATAGTTTTGATTCTAAGTGAAGCTGCCCTCATAGGGCTAGGCAATTGATTTTGATTATGGCTTCTCAGGATCTCAAAAACATTATAATCTAAGAATATCGATGAATGTATCAAAGGGCATGGTGCGTTTGCAACTTTGCAAGTTCACGCCCTAGCGTTCCCCGAATGCACCAAGTTGCTTGTGCAGCAAGCGAGTGACGTTTATGTGATTCTGCCCTCCCTAAGCGTGCTTGTTACTGTTTAACACACCCTGGTTGGAGTTTACTGTGAAACTAAGCATACAACAAAAATAATGATACACATTGCATATTTAAATACGAGACCATGCCATGGCTTCATCCCATCAGCCCTTTTTTTCTTTCCGGATGTTAAGATGTGGTGTCTGCAGTGTTGGAGGTTGATGTGATACGTCCGAAAAGAAAAAATGAATGAATTTAAAAAAGAAAGAAAAGAAACAAGAGACACAGTTTTAAAAACATCGCCAATGCTTATGTCAATGTAAAATCCCATTGACAACTTCCAGGTGTGATATTCTTTCAAATATTCCCGCACAAACGCTGTACACATACAGACAGGTAATATAACAAATCTCAAAGGCAAATATTCTTCCTAATCTGTGAAAAATGAGTTTTATATTAAGAGCTTCTTCTACTCTTCTGAATTCATTATCAAGTGTATACTCCATGCATGCATGGCACCACACTGCCCTTAAGAGGCCATAGCAGGAAGAGACGATATTTACTTTTACAGTATTTATTGCTATTATTTTAGTATAATCAGATTGTATTTCCTTTATTTTCCTTATATTTAAAGTTATGTTTTCAAGGATTCAATGAATTCTTATTGTCGTTCCAACACATTTCCACATGCTATGGCATGAAATAAGATACCCGAGGTCCCAGTAAATTCAAAGAATAATGAAAGTTATGTTTTGCACGGATAAAATGGCTTATGATCAATATGATAATGTAGTACTGCATGCTACAATTTAATAAATAAATAAAAGTGACAGCCCTTCAGTGATTGACATCTTCAAAATCACTTCATAGACTTAACATCAGAATGTTCATAGCACAATCTGACTAGTTCAATCAATCGGACTTGGTCTTTGAAATACAAAGGATGGCTTGTGCGCTTTCTGAATGATGTTGGCCTACATACATTAGACACAGTCTATACAACTACAAGCAATAGCTCAAACATAGCAAAAAAACAAAATGCATTAATCCACAGTAGCCCAAATTTTTATGACAGCAGGTGGAAGCCTGTAAGGTAAGTCATTGGTGTTACTTAGTGTGGGTGGAGATTTGTAGTCATACAGTGGGTAGCATCTTCAATAATGAAAGTAAAGAAGTAGTGATATTTTATTTATTTATTTATTTAAATTTTACTACCCATTTCAAATATTCTTTGTTGTGAAGCATTTTCATGCAATACTGCTGTGGAAAACAGTGGCTTGAATTTGGAACCAATAAGTCACTTGCTTTTTTTCTTTTACTTAATGTTATTAGCATCTGTGAATTTGTATACCTAAATCAAATGAATTTGCTTCGGAAATTGGCATTGGATGGTGTCAGATGTTGATGGTATGATAATCTTGAGCAAAAATATTGTAATTCATGGCACTGTGGTATTGCAATGACAGTTCTAAAATGTATTATTTTGCAATGCTTAGCGAAATAACTTTTTTCCTTTTATTGTAATCAGTTTTATTTTTAATATATGAATTTTCTCATTCACCTGAATGGACCCTGCGCGTACCCATTCACTTGAACGTATCCGGCAGAGATGCACAGACGGATTGTGAACATTTTTACAACCTCTTCACTTATTTCATCCACAGGTACATATGAAACTGTAAATTTAGTATAGGTGTATACTAAGCATACGTATTGTTGTAAAACACAATATATGCATACTGTGTATTATACAGCATTTTTATGACTGCCGATTTTACGATGGCTCTGCCTTGCTCACTTAAAAGCAGGAAATTGGAATTGAGTGCTGCCATCGCTAAAGAAACACCTACACATCTGTTGGTCAACCAGATAACAGTGACATCATGGCCCTGCTCAGCCTGCGTTTTAGAAACAGGCTGGAAAAAGCTCTGAGGAACTGTTCCATTGTAACCGCACGGCCCCGAAAAAATGTCATGGAAAAGCGACCACACCAGCTGGAGCCAGACTGTTTCAGGATGGCGCAAGTACAATGGAAATTGGCCATTTGGCTGCACACTGCTGGTGCCACACACTTTTCCGTATTGGTGACAGCTTTAAAAAAAAAAAAAAAAAAACTAGCTCATACCGTTGATGGAACGTTTGTGCAGTTTAGAAAGCATGACTTTTTAAAAAAACGCGGTATACCTTGAAATCACTAACTGTCCCATGTGTACATAATATGAAAATCTTATTGTCAAGCAAGAGCACTGCAAAGGAAAAAAGTGAGTGTGTTGCTCTTCATCTGAAAGGCACAGACACACACACACACACAAAAACAGAATTATAAAAATCGAGAATTTCTACAAAAGCTAAAAACAAAAACAAAAAATGTGGTACACTGCTCCCCTACCGCTATTTAGTATGAAGTAGCTATGTAGGCAACATTCTTGTAGTTAAAAAAAACAAAAAAACAAAGATGGCTCCAAATGCTACCTAACATGTACCGTGCAATATGACTTCAATTACTGTACGTCTTACACAGGACGGCGGACACCTGCACTCCACACCCACACTCAAACCTCCCTGTGCATCTTTCCCAACCCCCTCTTTTCTGACCCAACACTCTGCATCCTCTTTTCTAAGCTCACCCCAACCAGAACACCCTTGGGACAACCACTGTGCCCATTTTCATATCCAAGCAAGCCTCTTCCATCCAAGCCTGACATATACCCCTCCTTCAACATACGCTCCCGAACCCTACTCCATCACCCCCATCCCTCCCACTACCACTCAACTCGTCTGTCGTCTCCCCTTATCCTTGCTCCTTCCCCCTTTGCTACACCTACCCCTCCTGTCCAAGATCCTGGCCTGAAATTTGAGGGGACGCGACAGGAGGTTTTTAGATAACATGGGTGTGCCATACACACACACTTTTGCCCATTAGCATGAAAGTTTGATGGCCTCGTCTACCAATGTTAGGGGGGGAGTGAAGTCTCGTCAGACAAAGAGAGAAAGCGAGAGAGTGCACGTGTCCTCCAGCAATATGGCTTTATGCGGCCTTATGTTGGACCAGAACACTCTCTTAGAACACACAAGCCTGGTCCAAACATGTTTCCACTCAGCCCAAAATACCAGAGTACACACAGGAAGGGGGAAAAAAACAAAACAACAACCCTGCTGACACAAGATGAACGCACGCAGTGCCTTCCAGCACAGCTTAGAAATACTGTGAACTGCACTAGGCTGATAATACAGCACATTCTAAAATGAGAGGACCACAAGCATGCTCCCTTGTTGCTTTTTTTGCTCTGTCCACATTCGGCTGAGAGCAAACATCAGGCAGGAATGATATCCTGAAGCACGCGAACAGACACACCCCGCCATGTTCTGCTTGGCTATGTCCACACTTGCATACATGGACTAACTGCGGCAGGCAGCTGTTAAGACCTCGCTGTCAATGCTGTGATCCAAATTAGAGTGAAGGCTGAGACACACCTTAAGAAAAGAACAAGGCCCAAGTTTTTCAGTCTAGAATTGTGGGTGTGTAGCACAGAAAGCAAATACGGTCATTTGCTTGAACAGAGTCATTAATATTTGCAGGCATGTTTCCACAAACACCTATCCCTCCCCCACTTATTCTCTTTCTATTAACGAGATTTGAAAGCTCATTTTGTTTCATCTGCCACTGTTCCTCTCTTCCTTCCAATCTCTCACTCCAAGCAAGCCCCACAGCTGGAAGTGAAATCATTAGCAAAACCCCCTCCCTGCTTTTGGCCTCATGCGACCACCCTCCCCTCCCTGCAAGCTCTTTGCAACACCTTCCTCAGCATCCCCCCCCCCCCCCCTCTCTCCTCCACTGCTTTGCAACTAATCTGCTGCTTTTAATACGCACATTCGACTTTTTTTTATTTATGTTGATGTAGTTTTATTAAATGCTACGAATAACTTTTCAAATGTAAAAGAAGTTGACCTTTTGCTTACAGAGTAACATGAGTACAGGGGAGAAACAGACATCCAATGTGTTATTTAGAAAGCATAGAATTTGGGTTATATGTTATAATATGCATGCCAGACCAGTAGTGTGTTGGTACTTTGTATAAGAGAAACAGTAAATTACTGCTCTTGTCCTCCAAATAACCTTTGGTGACATCTATGATGGGTTTTCCATGGAATTTTTTATGTGAATTTAGTGAAAATGTGAAAAACAAACTTATGCCCGTTACTATTCGGTATTATTTTGCAAATATTTATAGGAGAGGAGACTGCACTATGAGATTACATCATATCAGAGCGTCTCTTTGCCACAAAACACTCAGCTGACTGTCAACAAAAAGATTCATTTTCGCTTCTTTTATTAATTCCAGAAACTTTTCATTTCTTCCATAAACATATCTTACTTTATCGTCTGCCACCATTTGTTGCAACTACAATATGTCTGTGTGACGTAATACTCAGTCAAAGCGTGCAACTTCCCTATCATCGAATATTCACAAAACCTGCTTCCATAGCCAAATTTTCCCTTTATTGATATGCAAAAAAATCCACACCCACTAGCGTAAAAAAAAATTGCGAAATTCTGGGCCTTTTTCATCCCCCACAATTTCTAGCATTTCCATTCAGGTTTACTTTCACAATTCTTGAAAATTGGAATGGAAAATAGGTGGATTTCACCATCTTTGTTCAATGTGAATGAAGACTGCGGGTGCAGTAGTGTAATACAATTAGTGATGTCAAAGTTAAAGCGTTTATTGATTAATTAATCACAAAAAAATATCGCATTAATCATAAAATAACACAGATTAATTGCACTATTAATTTTGACAACGCGGATGGCTACATTTAAGGTGGCACAGGTTGTGTTTGAGAAATAAACATAATTTCATGCATTAAAGTATAGCATTTAATGAATGTTTGCGTATCACATTTAGAATATTTGTTCATGTCAAAATACTGGGGTCATTTTTTTCCTTTTTAAAATATGCAAGTAATTAACTGATTAGAAAAAGAGGAGAATGAGCGTGTGCAGTGGATCAAAAAATGTTGAAGACGTCCTCATAACATTAAAGGTCAAACGAATTAACACATAACCGGTGCTCTTCAAATTTGGCGGGGAAAAAATTTAGATAAAAAAATGTGTTTTTTATTAAGCGATTAATCGTGATTAATCAAAATTCTAAGATGTGATTAATCTGATTTAAAAATGTAATCGTTTGACAGCTCTAAATACAATATAATGTAGTGCAATACAATTTATTGAGAAAACATTAAAAGCATAAATGTGTGACAACTGTGTCAGATTTGCGCAGACTAAACACCAAGTATGCTCATGTCTTCTATTTTTAGCTACGATAGTACAATTTTCAGCGTTTAGTTAACAATAACTAGTAATAGACCGATGTTGTTTTAACAGGGCCGATACCGATTATTAGTAGTCAACCAATATTTCAAGCCGATAATTATTTGCAGTAAAAGAGAAAATATTTGCGTCAAAATAAAAAACAACAACTTTTCTTTTCATTTTAAACATAAAAAAGAGACTGCTTTTTAAGCGTTTTCAAATTAAATGAAGCTGTAGTTGTTTATGATCAGCCAAAACAGCATTGTTTGTTATCAAATTTCATGAACAAACTAAAAAATAATATCATCTTACCTTGTCACTCTCCCCATAAGCATGCTCTTGCTGGCAATGGTAAGACCCACCTGAGGCTCCTACACAAAGTGAAAAGAAGAATTATTCAACATAGTGGGAGACGAAGCTTAATTTGTAACAACGTGGTGTTTACTAAATTCATCTCACACGTTCATATGAAATGTCATAGGCGCATGGTGAGGCTATATGCCAAAAAGAATCAAACAGGACCCGTTGTTACGCAGAAGATATAAAATAAAAAATAAAATTAATCAACATGATGACACAATTTCTGAAAATGGATGGTATAGTCACAACCAATCACTCACTCTCTTGTTTATCTCTACCAACAATTGAACATTTAATCCTTTTGTTGTTTTTGTTCTCATGCAGTGGAGAATCATATGATCGCAGGGGGGGAAAACAACTTGTTTGTGCATATTGAACATTTGTGCCACGCAAAAGTGACCACAACACATATGGTCTTGTCTCAGATCAGACAGTACAGATGCGCACACAAACACACACACATGCACACGTATGCAAAATCAACACAGTAATCCCAGATTAGAGGAGCTTTCTAATGATACCGCCAGTTGCATCATGGCTAAGACTTTTACTCGTTTGTTTTTCCACAACCCTTTCATCTTTTTATTGTCTTGTCTGTTTAGTCGGTCTGACTTTTGTTTTTGCCTTTGTCATGAGCGTGTCTTTAGCTGGGGACGTCCTCGCCACAGATGGTGGCATTAGTATACAGTCCAAGGGTAAGCACTCCCAAGGGCACGCCGCACAAGGCTACCTTTGCTATAGAGATTGAGAACATTGAACTAAAAGGGGAATATACACAAAAATGGCTTTTAATAGAAAGGACATTTTTCACCTAATGGCAGTTTGTTTGCAGAAGTCTTTCTACTCCAGCGCTCCCCTTTGAAGAAAATCCATGATTGACAACAAAGAGGCAGGCAGACTGAGGTTTGAACCACTGAATTCTTTAGTCCTTAAGAGAGCCTTTCCGCTCATACTCCACACCCCGGAGCAGAAAAGGTAAATGAATGGAAAAGGTTGAGGTAAGTAAAGCTAACATTAGAGTAGAGGAACCCAGTTAAAAGACTATGATCTGGGCCAGAGGACTGGTGAGGTATTCATGGGATTCAGTGGCTGCATGTGCGGAACACTCATTCACCGTTCACAATGGGCAAAAACGCTGCTCTCTCCCTGAATAGGCGCTCACTTGCACATTGTCAGAGTCCAGTAAATTGAGTCAGAGGCCAGTCATTCAGTCACAGTCACCCTTGGGAGCACAACATAGAAGTTAGAGAACAGGTTTCAAATGTTTAGATGACATTATGTCCCCTGTTGGATGAACAAACACGACTGCAAACGCCACACATTTCAGATCAGTCGTTCTTCTTAACCTTGTTGAAGGAACCCAAATCCACCAGTTTCCTATCCGCATTCACTGAACCCATTTTTTTTATTTGAAAAATAAAATTAGATTTTTTTTCTTTCTAATTCAAGACGGTGTTTACTGGTGAACAAAATGAACAGGAAGAGCAGCCTTTTCATCGAATCTGACTGTTCACCTTGAATTCAGAACGTGCTCTGTTCTTCTATTCTTAAGGAAGGATTCCTTTACTTTTGCTCGATAGCTCGTTGCGCTCGACTAGACTTGCTCAACTTGGCAGTGCAAATCATGCTGTTAGGACGCTGACTCCCATCACTCAACTCAACACTATATTTATGGAGCACTTCAAAACAACCACTGCTGTTTTCTTAAGATGGAACCCAAGGGCAGCATATACAATGAAAACAACAGATGGCCCAGAATTGAACCCTGTGGAACACCATACGGTCTGTTATACATGTAAATTCATATTGCACAAAATTAGTCAGACTATTCTCTTTTTGCTCAACAGTTAGTATGAAGGGATTACAATAATAAAGAAATCAGAATCACTGAGCGCACCAATTCTCTGCAACACAGAAAGGCCAAGCAATGTAGTGTGATCACCTGCAGCCTGATGGCCAAGTGAGTGTGCCATCACGAATCACATGAGTCGGGTCAGTGTCTTGACCTCTGCCGAACCCGAGAGACTGACTCACCAAACCTCTGGGGTTCGAGCGAATCCAGGTTAAAAAAACACTGCTTTTGATTCTCTGCTAAGGGGAGTATAGCATAGTAGGAATCTACTAAGAATTACGACAGTGGATATTTTTTCATTTTAAATCTAACGTCATTTTTGCTGTCCAATTTCTGCAGTCTTGAGCTCCTTTTAAATTGCAATCTCATGTCTGTGTTATTCTCTCGACTTGGAGCGCCATTAGAGAAACAAATGTGATCCAATTCAGAAAAACAAACTAGTGCTGCCAGCTCCCAGCGCAAACTCACTTAAGCCCATGTCGAGCCTGTGTGTCACTGGCAAGAGAATTTGTTCAGCTTTTAACCAAGTGTTTTACAGTTAAAGAGCAAGCAATGTTTTCAAAAAGATTGTCAAATTACAGAGGAAAAACATCCCTGAAAGTTGATATGGACATCCATCCTACTGTATGCCACAAGTGTGAAGTTACAACTCTCAATCTCCAAATTTGAACTCTTACAGTTTCTGGGAATGGCAAATGTGATTGCCATAGAGGGGCAGAGGACAAGGTTGAAAATGCACATGAAAGAGTGACGAATGGAGAGGAAAAGTCAGGAGAGGTGGAGAGTAAAAAAACAGGATGGAGCGAGGTGAGAGAAAAGAGCGGGGGCACTGGATGGGGGATGTGGCTTCCCCTCTTGACTGCTATTGATTTTCTGTATGCCTCAGAGTGCATCAGCTATTTCTATCCATTTCCTTCACCTCTCCACCCTTTTTCATCCCACTCTGCTCTTCCCTCAGACACCCCCATCACTCCATCACCCTCCCTCCCTGACACCAGCCCCTTTTCCCCCTATCTGCCATCCTGTCTCTCTCTCCCATGCACCCCCGCTGCTTCATCTCACAACATCCACATTTCTATGCTTTGCACTATTACATCATCTGTGTCCACTTCTCCTACAGTTTTCCTCTTCTTACTGTCCTGTCCTTTAAGGTCAATGACAAGCAGCAGATATTTGGTGGCCAAAAATCCACATCATTAGGTACACATGCACAAACGTATGCGATTTACCAGAATTAAATGTTTGCTTTTGCACAGATAACTGCGATGGCCTCAAGTAGAGCGCAGAGTAGATCTCAGCCAAAGCTGAACAATTCCAGGGTTCGCAGTTCGCACTGCCCGCTCGCCACATTGTCAATGGCGAATTGAAACACAGTGTGTCGAGGTGAATATTTCCCATGTTCGCCATCAAACTGATGAAAGCCAGTTTGGTTGATCAAAATCACACCATTTCGAAACTCGCAAGCTCCGACTTCAAAGCTAGATGGAAAATAAGATGGTGAAGTTCATTCCTGTTTAATGACTAGGTTAGGGTTGTCAGTTGTCACCGGTTAAATATTTTTAGAATCAGTATTGTATTGATTATTCCATCAAATAATCAAATCAATTATCAGATTAAAAAAAAAATGCATTAAAGTTTATTGCAAAATCATTTCCCCCGATTGTTTATTAACCAATTACTTTTCTTCATTTAATTATTTAAAAACATTAAGTAATATTACGAGAGGGAGTGATGTACTTATCAACCTTTTTAAAACTGAGAACTATTTTTTGGGTACTGAATAATGCGGAGGAAGGGCTAGTTTGATATACACTTCAGAGGCTGCTTCAGGTTCACCTACAATACATGACAATCACATGTTATTCATTCTACGGCTGCAAATAATGATTATTTCCTTAATGAGAGTAAATTGACTATTTCTTTTCATGAACTGATTATGATTCAGTTATTGGTTTGGGTTGTAACGTCAGAAAATAGGGGAAAATGTTAATCATTGTTTTCTAAAGTAAAAACAAACTTAGCAAATGCCATATTTTGTTTAATTACAAAGATATTTTAAGTAAAATAATTGCCCCAAATGATTCATCGATTACGTGTTAAGATGATTTTTATACTTTTTAGTCACATTGGGCTAAGAGGTTTGATGACCCAGTGCCAACCATGAATTCGAATTTGGATCAGCATCAAAATACCTTAACCAAATTATATTTTAATATTGTCATTTATGTATTCACTGAAAAAAAAGAAAGCAACCAAAATCAAAACATCTTAATCATTAGAAATTGGACAGAATGTCACCTGCCATATTTACATATCAGATTTATGGAACATAAAGCGGCGATTTTGAGCAAGCATATGTATGAGAAGCACAAATGCACACCCACACACTTCACCCCTGAACACATGTCAAGGCACACTTCACACCTTGGTGCAAAAGAGTTTCAAGTAACAAGCTGGTGGACACGCTCAAAATAGGTGGCTAAGTAACGTCTGCCCAGCCGTTACCTGGCTAACCATGAATCCCACCTTCTCACCCCAAATTATAACTGAAAATAAAGAATTTATTATGAAAAAGGCTATACATCCTAGACGCTAAACTAAACATAGAATGACTCTTTATTGCAATAATTTACTCTCTGACGTATGCTGTCAAATTTCTACACCAAACCCACTTCCTGGATGAAGCAGCAACAGCCAGCTTGTGGCTTAGAACTGCAAAACATGGTGCTTGTTTAGCAATGTCACTGAATTGGAAAGCCTATGTGATCTACACCTACCTGTCTGACTGCATTGTAAGTCTCAGTGTCAACTAAATTCTATTGTTGATTAGATTTGTTTGACTGGTGTGTCCTTTAGGTAACTTATTACACTTCAACTATCATCGTACTCTTACTTCACCTTCCGTCAGGCTGGTGGCCAACGTGCACAGACAGGATGTTTCTGCTGTTGTGTAATTTCATACGCAAGTATGTTTTTGTTCGACAGTGCTTTACAGCCTAATCCAACCACGCAATAAGCAAAGGGTGGAACACAGCTAATAAAAGGCATACAGAGAAAACACACTCATAAGCAACCCTACTATTTCCTCTTGAATTGTACATAACTATTAATTGATTCATTTCATAAAACGAATGATGATCACCAACTGATAGCTTTATACATTCTACAACAATTATTTTAAAGGACACACAGAAACGTCAAAATCAGTTATCAATTATGACATTTGAAAAGCAGGGAAAAGATGAATGCCTTTGCCCATCAACACATACTGTAACAAGTGGATCTAAAATGTCTAAAATGTGGTAAACTGTGAACTCTAAGTTTCCTAACTGTTGTAATCACAACACTTACATTTTTACCCACGCAACATTTATCCATGCCTTTCCTTACAGTTTCTGGTCTCTTTCCATCAGTATTATTCCCCCTTGTATATTTGCTTCCAGCAAATTATTTTCAACTCCCTCCAGTCACAGTATCTGAACAGCTCAACTATTTTCGAGGAGTGACACTCCTCTCTCTTCTTGGTTACGGTGACTGCAACACAGTGTTCCTCGTTTACTGTGGGGGTTACGTTCCCAAAAATATCTGCAGCAGGCGAAATCCACAGAGTACAGTTTTTTTTCTTTGGGTATTGCCTTTAAAGGTATTACGAACCCCCACACACATAAATACTTATTACACTTAAAGGTACAGTGTGCAAAAGTTCACCACTAGATGTTGCTAAATACTGTAATAGAATGCAGCCAAAACATGTGCATTTCGAAGCACGCGCACTACAGTCACGCAGAGAGACCACACATCGCAAGCCTACCACCCATTATTTATTTGGAATGAGTGAGCATCTTGGCAAGCGATGGTGACTTGGCAGCCGTCAAGCGAGCCGGAGTTAGCCGAAGCAGCTAACAAAAATGGCTTGCGGGAGTTAGGCGGAGGCATAGGCTGGAGTGGCTAACAAGAGCGGCTAGCGGGAGAAGCGGGAGAAAAAAAAGGTAGTAAAAGTTGGTGAGAGCAAAGCAGAAGGCGACAAGCGGCGAGCCCGAATTACGGGACTCAGCGATGACCACCTGCAGGCCTCACCTGTGGAAGGTAAGTGGTGGTTGACCCAATTTTTAGTTCACCACTAGATGGCGCTAAATATTGCACTGTATTTTTAATAAATATAACTTAAAATAAATACAGAGCTGCTGATTGTAGGCTGCATTCTGCAACAAGCTGTTCATGGTCTCACTTTTTTTAAAACAAATTTCCTATATAAAAAAACTACAAATAAAATCAAAATTAATTGGCTGGTCCGACTTAGATGTAAATATAGCTGGTAAATCTGCAAAATAGTCAGGTTAAACTGCAATGGTTGAAGTTTTGGTCACAAATGAAAATCCTGCAATGATTGAGTAGAACCGCAAATAACTGTACCGTGAAGTAACAAGGGAACACTGCAATGTAATTAATTTTGTTTTACATCTTTAACACTCGTTTTCATTCCTATCTTTGTCACCGCTTTCACATCCACCTTTCTTGATGCTATTACTGCACTTACTGCTTTTTCCACTTCTTTTTTTTTACCTCCGTCTTTCCACCTTCCATTTTGCTTAAGGCTTTTTGTCATTCCCTATGACAGTCCATCTAAAAATGTTATTTTCCCAAACCAGATCAAAGTCTATACCTTAGACCGGGGGCTAATTTACGGGTCACTCGCATCCTCCACTGTGATGCTCTTTGACTGACCAATGAGAGTGTTTTGTTGTTTATTTAAAGCGTTGACGGGAACTCTGGCAACTTGGTCAACCAAAACATGAGATTTTTTTCCCCCCAAAACCAGAGGGGGTTTCCTGGGTGACAAGACAAATAAAGTACAAAACAGAGTACATGTTTTCACTTCTGTAACAAACAGAAGGATGGAGAGGACAGACAATGAGTGGTAGAGAGAGTGGCACGATGGTCTGTCCCTATGCTGCAGCTACCGGCAGTCCATTAAAACGATCTTTCCATTAAACAAATGTGCATGAGGAGGCCAGCAAAAATAGACCAGAGGGGCACAGAAAGGGTTGCCTGATCCAAAGGCAACCAAGAGACGAATGTGACAGTGAAAACACATGCCGAGCCAGAATATGACACAGAAAATTGAGCCATAGCATGTGATTGTTAATTACAACACAGGGATAAATTTACACGTTTTTTTTTTCAATAATAATAATAAGAATTTCGCCACAATAGAAGGTTATAGGTGGCCCCTCTACTGTGACTGAAGAAGATGGAATGAAACAGTGCAACTGACTGCTGATGATGTATGTAAACATATAGGCATATAAATAACTATTTATCGAGTCCGGGAAAAAGGTATCATGACCACTTTATTTAACAAGTGACAAGTGGATATAGTAATTATTGTGACAGGCCTAAGCGCTCTAGCCTCAGACACACTTGGCACTTCTGCAGCTTTGTGAGCTTTGTGTCGCAGGGAGACAAAGTCTATCCCAGCTAACTTTAGCCCAAAAGCCAGACTACACCATTTACTAGTTGCTGATCAGTCGCAGGACACATACAGAGACAGCTAACCATTCAGACTCACATTCACACCATGACTGAGTGGGAGCTGAACCCTCGTTGCAGTCTGCCGACACCAAAGTCAAGCATATGTACCACTACACCAACAATGACTGAACTCTTATATGACAGAATAAAAAAAAGAGGTTAGGGAAAACATACTTTCATGTTATATAAAGAGAAATTTGAGTCACTGGAGAAGAGCAGGACAAACTAAAAGTACAACAGGATAACATTACTGTTGGTTTCATGCCTCACGCAGATGACTAGCACTTAATGAATGGACATGGAATGTCTACTTCACTCTCAACCTTCCACACAAGCATGGCTCATTCTGGGAGTGGGGAGAGGCCGGAAAAAAAGAGACAACCAGCCAGCTACAATACCATCAAATGCCATGAAAAAGATGTATGCTTTGTAAGCTTTTGAATATTTGCTAATAGCATAACGACTAATGAACAAGCATAAAAATAAACAGCGAAGAACAATATTCCTGTTAATTATTCTTCATGGTATTATTCAGGCCTCTTCGAAGGGTAAGCAGTTGTACTTTTTATTTTTTTTTTATTCACGTAAAAGGTCAAATAACCATTTTTTCCCCACTGTTTTATGAATAACATGTCAAAACTAGTCTGTGACATATTTTGTAAGTGTGATATCTATACGGTTTGTTGTTTGCATGAAATAGCCTTTGAAAGGCAAAGAGGTGCAGAAATTAGCAGAATTAAATTTGCCGCTGTTGTGATGTAAAATTGCTACTTATTATTTAAATACATACCCACTTCGTAGTTACAACACTCTCTCTAAGCTCAGCAAAAATGACGGCGGCAACGCATGGCGGCTAGAATTGTACTAGCTGTCCATCGCAGAAGAGGAGTTGAAGACGAAACTACATCAATTTATTTTGGAACAATCTCCAAAGTATTTCAAACCCTGACTTTTGCTGTGTTTTCGTGGAGGATGGCTTCGTCAACGTAAGCGTTCACACACGATCTAAATACATTTCCAGGTTTTAAGCCCACATACACACACAATGATTGGTCACCTCTGGTGGCTGCAAGGTCACACAGTATCTCCATTAAGGTGTACCGATATTTAAATCCATCCATCCATTTCCTGAACCACTTATTCCTCACAAGGGTCGCGGGGGTAATGGAGCCTAACTCAACTGTCTTCAGGCAGAAGGCGGGGTACACTCTGAACTGGTTACCAGCCAATCGCAGGGCACACAGAGACGAACAACCATTCACACTCACAATCACACCTAGGGACAATTTAGAGCAGGGGTGAGAAACTCAGTCCTCGAGGGCCGGAGTCCTGCAGGTTTTGGATGTTTCACTTCCCCAACACAGCTGATATATTGATCTGCTCATTAGCAAGCTCTGCATAAGCCGGATAACGATCTTGTTGATTGGAATCAGCTTGTGTTGGAAGAGGGAAACCTCCAAAACCTGCAGGACTCCGGCCCTCGAGGACTATTATTATCATTATTTTGTAAACCTGATAAAAAGGAAAGTTTTTTTTTAGGAAAGAAAAAAACTAAAGAAAATGCTGATAAACATTCAAATAACTGTTGAATACAATTTAATTTGGTCATATCAAAAAAATATATTAGTTGAGTATTTATTGTCTGATTTGTAGTTTGTAGCCTTTCACAAGCTGTCACCATTGGTTTAAAATGGTTAAATAAAAATCACATCTTGAAAGGGCTTAGTATGGTATCAGTATTTTTTGAATGACTTTCTCCAAATGACATTCCCTGAAGCAATGTAATGCACAGCACAGTGGTTCAATAAGCTTCAGGCTACCACCGTTCACATTATACAGACTGCTGTGGTTCACTTGCCTTCCATGTTGGTAACAGTGAGCCACACAAACTGCAGCGTTTATGCAAAACACAAACCCACTGTATTTAAATTAAAATACAATACGCACGCTTAGCCATGTCAATGTACAGGTGAGTTTTTTTTTTTTGTTGTTTTTTAAAGTTTTTTTTAAAAACGCCACTAAAGCTAATGTCAAAGTCATGGCCCGGGGCCAAATCCGACCCACTACACCATTTTTTGTGGCCCACTAAAGCAATTCAAGTGTCTATTTCATGTTTCTTGCGAAATTTAGTTGTTTTCATTTTGGCAGAAAATCCATCCAAAATTGTTAAAATTATTTTTACTTTGTACAGACATTACAAGCTTTTTTTCCCCCACCCACATAAATTCAACTATCCATCAATTTTCTATACAGTTTATCCTCAGGTTATGAGACCCTTCCATCTGACTTTAAGTGAGAGGTGGGATAACCCTGGACTTGTAGTAGCCAATTGCAGTAAATTGACCTGCAATATTTATATTTGACCGTTACTGATGTAGTTGCACATTTGCCTGACTTACACGCAGGCAACGAGGGTTCAGTTACAAATAACTGTTTGCCTCTATGTGCCCTGTGATTGACAGGCGATCAATCCATGGCGTAGTCTGCTTTTCGCCAAAATTTAGCTGAGATAAACTCCAGGCTCCCGCAACCCTAAACAGAATTATGGTCTAGATAGACAGTATAGAAAATTAATGGATGTATGGATAAAGGCCTACTGAATATATTTGGTTGTCATTATTTTACATGATTTATTTCAAAGTACATTTTCTGTTGAAAATATAAACAACAATGAAATGCCGGTGCAATTGTACACAAGCAATAACATGATGAAGTGATTATACATTTATATGATTTTCCACAAAGGTCCGCAATGATAATTAGTTTTACACTTCTGCACTAAAGTAAAGCCGGACTTAAGTGAACAGAATAGTGAGATATTTCACAAAACATTTATCTTTGTATACGGTAATGTATGTCTATATGTTCATAAACACATACACAACAACTTACCTTCGGTTGGGATGCGGAGAGCTCCAGGAACAGAGGGAAGTCTCTGGATACCCGGAGAGGCGTTACTTCCCAGGGTTTGCTGCTGGTTCTCTGCGTGGCTGCTATGAGCCCCAAGGAGAGTACAACCACCGGCAATGTGGTGGTGGTGGTGCTGGTGGTGCTGCTGCTGCTGCTGGAGATGCTGCTGGTTAGTTCCTATTGCTCCACTGCCAGTAATTCCATTCCCACCATTATACTGCTGGTAATATCCAGACCGGGAACGCGATCGAGTCCTGGGGGGCTCCATTGTCATTTGGTGGCCGTGGAGGGAGTGGAAGAGAAACGAGGAGGACGCGACTGGGGACTGCGGCGGAGAGCTGTTGGTGGATGCTGGTTGTATGCTCCGAATGCCGCTGTGGCTGTAACTATAGCCCCCGACTCCTCTGCCCCCCTCCGCGCCCCCGTACTCTGTTCGCTCCGCCGATTCCGCCGCCCCCGCCTCTTCGAATAAATCAGCCCCTTTAGGGACCGGCTCTGGGGTGGAAGGCAGCCGGGGGCACACTCTGGGCTCTTGAGTCGTCGGCTGGCCAGTGGCTGCGATTGGCATTTCCTTTTGGGGGATTTCCTCGGTTTCCTCTTTTCGACTGGTTTGCACGCACTTAGGATGCTTGACGGAGTTGAGACACTATTTAAAATATAAAATAAAAGTAACACAGTTAACATCACAGTTTTGTAGCACACTGTCAAAAGACCATTTACTACTTTACCACAGCGTTCTCTATCGATAATCAAAGTTTACTGTGGATTAAGGTTGACTAAAACAATCACACAGCGCCATACATACGCTAAAATACACGCAAAAAACAACAACTTTAAAAACATATACATGAGATTGAGTATCAATTGGCTGTGGGTCGCTAGCTCCCACAAGCCTGCGATGTTGTTGTCGGTATGCTAACGTTAAGTGCGCGGAACGTATCGCGTTCTAAATATATTCCATACTATTATTACGCAGTCGTTTTTTCCACATCTTACTTGATCCCCCTAGTGACTTTATAACAACTTTGACCACTTTAGCAACAAATTAAACTTGTTAAGCGTGCCTGCGTACTGCGGTTCGCTAGCATGAGAAGATATCGCAACCCCTCCTCTTTACTGCGACCAACACAGAGGGGAAAATCCAGTTGCTTGCCACCCACGCCTAGAATACATTTAAACTGCATGATTGTGAGCGAAAAAGATAAATTAGGATAAAAACTTTTGAGTTTGCCGAGCCAGCCGCAATCGCCGATCATGTTTTTTCGCTGAACAGAGGCAAAACCATAAAAGATGGAAATCAAAAAGTCGACAGCCTGAAATTACAAAGAAATAACAAACGCTTTTTACGGTCTGGCGTTAGTACACCACGTTCTCTAATCTTTCCGAGTTTTTCCGACTACCAACCTGCAACGTGATCCAGCGGACTCCAATCTATCGATAGTACGGCGTGTGTGTATGTGCGTCTCGGCTCTCAGTGTGTTCGCTTGGTGTCAGCGTGAAATGTGACAGACCGTCAACGCTCAAGTCGGATTGTACCAGACTAGAGCAATAGATTACCGCATCATTCATTACCTATACCACATATCCTGATACATGCTCACACGTTGCGATTGAACTCAGCAATGCGACTTTAGTGTGCACAATAGTTTGACATATTTGCTCTCTTTTGAAATAACGAACGCGTGAGACCAAATGAATGGGCACTTAGACCACTGTTCGATTAGCGGTGTCTGTTAAATCAGAAGCTGGATGGCAAAGAGGCAGGCTAAAAGGGGCTTTAAATTATTTATTTACAAATACCAAGCCTACCGATTGCAGCTGTTTCATCCAGTGCTGAAAGTTTGCCGGGGATATTCGCTTTGTTCGCAAAAGTTCCATGCCATTTCCCGTTGCTGGACAATAAAACAAATGTACTTAAGATCAGGTCACAGGTTTATTTTCTTGCCACGCTTTGCAGTTATTTTACATGCCTGAGAGTATGTATGAAATGTGAGCGTAAGAAATACCCCTTTTTTTCTCCAGTCAAAGTCAAGTTTATTATAAATGGCTGTATATGCGTTGGTGTGTGTAATTTTGAGTGCGTACACTTAACCCCGAACCAACCCATTTTAACTCTCAACATTATTCTCATGGTTTTACTCCGTAATTTCACACTCATCAGCGCCACTCCTAATACGCACATCCACGGCACAGACATTCTCTCCTCATTACGCTCCCTTTTCCGACTTTGATGATATGCAAATAACCCTCCACCTACCCGCCCCCTCCTTCCCCCGTCCTCCCATTTCTCTGCCTCAAGCAACAACACACACATGCACACACTCACACATCACACACCGACTAATGCGCTGTGGCAGTGGCCACAGACAGGCGGGGAGGATCAATTTCTTACCCAGTGTGCTACCGATATTCATAAGATAAGGCCATGGAGAGGGAGGCAGGGGAAGGAGGGGGATGTTGCATAGATGGGAGTAAGGAAAATGGCGAGTGGGTGTAATGAAGGGGAGGGAGCCGGAGGAAAGGGTGTCCAGGAAAAAGGGCTGAGTGGGAAGAAAAGGGAGTTGTGAGTATACACGGGTGAGAAAGTGGTGAATGTGAGGGAAATCTCGCGGGTGCGCGGATGGGTGGATGCAGGATGAGTAAGTGGGTTAGGGTAGTAGGAAAGGGGGATGGGGGTGTAGAGAGGACTCTGGGGGATGGGGTAGGGAATGGATGGGGTGGTAAGGGAAAACGAGGGATGTGTGTTGTGTGTGCGTATTTGGGGGGGTCCATTTTGCTGACGTGCTCTCTTATTGGCTTGTTCAAAAGCTTGGGGAGGGGCAGCCACAAAGCATACTCTCCCCAGCTGTAGGAAGTGATGAGAAACAAAGAGTGTGGCAGGGGGGAGAGATATGTTTTAATGTTGATATTCTGGTCTAATTAAATTCCGGAATGAATGGTGCTTATCAGATCCAAGTCATATAGAGACAAAGGCTTTTGTTTGAGTGGAAGAATTCTGCACACGCATGAATTCTTGATCTATTATTCAAATTTATTTGAGAGATAAAAAAGCGCAAATTGCCAACACTGTTTCACGATTTGTAATATTGTTCTGAATTTTATATACTGTATAACAACCAGCTGCAACATTAGGTGCACTTTGACAATGTCATGAGCTATAGCTGTATTAATTTTTTTTTCAGATCAAATAGGCCATACATGTTCATTATTGTTCAATTGTTGTCATGTGCACCAACCACACTGTATCATACTCACGAGCGACCTTCTAATGTAGATTGATATGGAAACCAAAATCACACAACAATCTGTCATGCAACTCTTTATTAGTACCAAACACAACGTTGTGTTAATTATTGCCATCTCTTGTTGTGAATTTTATTTGGTTGTGCAGGTGCACCACACAAATAACTATATTGCTGACCTATATTCACAGAGAAGGAATCGATCCCATGGTAACTGTCCGAAAGTCTGCTGTGTGTACTTACCACCATACTATCCATCCCAAAATGTTTAATAAAATTCCATTTGAAATGTGCAGAAATGCTAGAAATGTAAAAAATTAAAAACTGGATTTCAGATGTCTGCATCAACATGCCATATTTAAACATATTGATCAAATCAACATAATTTAATTAAATGTAAACACAAATTTCAACCTGTAATGAAAAAATAAACAAACACATATCTCAAACTGTAATGGAAAAAACAAATGGCATTTCCACAAACAGCAGAAGGCAGATTGGAAGCTGTTTAAGGAGGCCAGTTGAAGTCCGCCTGCTAAACCAGTCTGCTTACTTTGAATGAGTGTCAGATATGGAAAATAGAGTGTGTTGCTGCATGCATGTTAATTGCTGAAGAGAAAGAGAACAAATTAAGAAAAATTAATACGACCAAAAAAAACCTCTGAAATTATACAGATAAACATACTTACAGACACAAGCAAGAGAATTGAGAATTGACAACACATGTAGTCTTTATAAGAGAAAAATCCCAGCTTTCTGTGAATTAGCCATGGCAGGATGTAGAACATTGGCTTCACTATTAAAGAAGCTAGAAGGAAAAGAATCTCATATTCAAAAATAACAAAAAAGGTAAAGAGTAATGCCAAGAATGTGCAGGCATGAAGCAACACATTACGTTTGTTCCTTCTGCCTGCCCCTCTGTTTCCCCAAGCAGAGCTAAACAATAAGACGGGCGGTCAGAAAAGAGCCAAGAAAATGTGGAAGTTGGAACAAACTGTTGAAGTTGGTTAGAGCCACTCTGCATATTGTGAATTATATTTTGTGTAATTACACTCAGCTTGGGCCTGATCACTGTAGTTTTAAAATCATTATTCATTCATTTTAAGTATGATAAATAGTTGCATCTTTAAAGAATGTGTAATGGTACACTTCAACAACAACATTATCTGACATTACCGGTTTGGTTGATCAGGCCCCTCTGACAATTTGTCCTGCTTGTGTCCTATGTACTTCCAACCTATATATACTAAGCATATAAGGCCTGCTTCTTTTTTTTCTGGGGACTTACTTATCCATATAGTCATCAAAATAGCTGGATTTAGAAAATCGAATAATCAATATTGAATACATTTTCCTTTTCAAACCCCATATCGATTCATAAAACCACAAATTGATTATTTTAATATCTATTTTTTCCCCCATAAATTCTGAAGAAAATAGAATTGTAAAGGCAGAATGTTTTTTTAATCTTAGTTTTCTTGAAATGACTGTTCACATGAATATATTTATTTATGAAAGACCTGATTTATTGCACTTTTAGACAATTCAGAATCTTTTTAATTTATAGTTATACTAATTAATTAATAATTCATTAGTATAATATTCATATATATAATATTCATATATTCATATATATACACACCCACACACACACAAGTTTTTATCATGTCCTTGACATTTAAGAAGAATTGATGTTCCATAATTAATCTGATATTGGATAGAAGTGAAGTGAATCAAATCAAATTGGGAAAAATCGAAATTGAATCGAACTGAACTCTTGTGAATCGAAATCGAATCGATTGAGGAAATTAGAATCGATACCCAGCCCTAATCAAAAGCCATTAAGAATATAAAACTTGTCAGAATGAGAAACATAATATTAATACAGTGATTATCCACTGTTTTTAACAATTTGCATGCTTTGTAATATTACAAATATATGAACAGTAGACATTAGAACACATATATACTATGTACGAATCAATTTTAAGCCCTTGCCAAAATATTGACTGGATGCTATCTTAGGTCTCACAAAGGAAATATCTTTCAGGAATAACTACATTAACTTTAGTTAACAAATATAACAATTTGTATAAGGCAAGTTAGTAATTTTATGAGATTTGCATGCCTCTGAAACTCCTTTGAAATAGGTCTGTTATTCAAATTGATTGTATTAGATTAAAAATTGTGGTGGGAGTCGAGAGATGATGACAACCATGATGTACACTCATTTGTTGCATGTACAGTAAGTTGTATGATGGACATGTTTTTGTGTTTACTTTAACTGACATAAACAGATGACAAACATTTCAAACTTTAATATTAGCACTGCACAAAAAATTCAAGTATCTTTCAAGTTAGCAAAATTCCATACAGTACAGTTGCATCCCATAATACAATCTAAATGACCCAGCCACTCATATGTACAAATAAAGTCTCAGTCCCATGATAATATCACTACATATAAGAATCTAGGGATTTATAGGCTTTGCCAGATTAAAATGGAAAAACAAGGATTTATTTTCCCCAACTTTTCCACCCGTTGGCAGCCAAAGTAAAGGATTATAGTCTTTAGATTGTCACAGAGGGGGGTATAGTGAAAAACACCCCATTTTGTTGTGGATGCTACTTGTATAATAAAATAAACTAGTTTGATTGATGCCTTTCCAATGGTAAATACAGTACTCTGAGTTTGTCACTTGTTATTTGTGCTAAAACATTATACAGTGCTGTAAATTAAAGATAAGTGTGCTGCTCTATTGTTTCGATTAGTTAGTTAATTATTTTAAAAGCGTTTTCAACTTATTTACCATGTGTTTTAGTACATACGTAAGGGTGGTTGTATGACTATTGTACAGAGATGCGAAGCCATGCCATATACCTGAGTCAGAACAGTGAGGAGGGTTCCAAGACCTAAAACCTGCTGATGAGTTGATGTGAACGGCTGAATAGAAAAAGACTAGGCTATCCAAGGCTTAAGAATGTGTGACTGTGCCTTGATAGTACTATGCATTAATGTGCATTAATGTGTGCTTTATTTGTTCCTATTTCAGCCAGCTGGACCCCTCACTGATTCATGCATTTTGGTCAAATGACACTAGTCCCCTGCTTTGTTTTTACTTTGTATTCACTCCCTGCCCCATCCTGACAATTGTATTTGTATCAAAACACATTCACTATATAACATTGCCACACACATGAATGCTAATAGCGAAACATGATAGTGATACAGAAGCTATTTGGTATTCCAACATCTCCAAATCATGACGCACTGGAGAGGGCTCTTGGAAAATATGCAAATGCTGACATCCCTCATATTTCCTGACCTTCTGAAATTCGCCAGCTATTGAAATGATGAACAAATCGCTATGTGTCAGACAAGGGAAAACATATTCTAAATTCCACATATCAAATCAAACTTTATTGTCATTTAGTAGCACATACAATCAGCAGTTCATACATATCATGCGTTTTTGTGTGTGTGAAAGAATATCTGCAGTCTACATTTAACACAAGCCCACACTGTCATGTGTAGTTTCTGTTTTCCTTGTGTGTCTTCCTTGTCTTGTTAAGTGTGATACTGCCCTTCCTCGTGTTATCCAATCAGTGCCCTCAGCCACTTGTGTCTTGCCCAGGTGTGTCTTGTTGTGTCGTTAGTGTTTGTGTATTTAGTCTGCTGTCTCCCCTCTGTCTGTGTAGGTTTATTGCCCCCCCCCCCCCCCCCCCCCCATGTCATGCTGCTCGGGTTTTTCCTCTTCCCCCTTGTTGGTACCGCCCATGTTTTGGTTCATGTTTTGTTTTATGATTTGTTTTATTTTGTACTTTGGAAGATCTTTTTGTTTCATAGAAATTAAATCCTTTTTTTGATTGGGCCTCTGCCTCCTCGCCTTGTCTTCCCGCGTTTGGGTCCCCAAGCTTCCCCGGACTGACACACACAAAATAGTTTTTCAACGATGAGGCATATACTACCTCAGAAAAGTTAATCAGAGTCCATCTTTTTTCACTCACCCTCCTTCACAAATGTCCCTCCAGAGGTCCACTTCCAACAACTATCTTGAGGGACTAACCGCCTCCACACTGACTCAAGAGTCTGCTGCTCTGTGTGTGACTCTTTTTTTCCCTCTCCCAACTTGGTCTCACGCTTCCTCTCCTCCTGCTTTTTGGCTGCGACCTCTTGTGATGTCACTGAAAACGGTCTGTACATGAGTGTGGTTGTGAGTGCTCGCCGGCTGCATGCGCATGAGTGTCGAGTAAATGAGAACAAGAGAGACAGAAGGAAAGAAAGGCACGAGTGTCTGATTTCCCTTCTCAGTTCAGTGGCTTGCCTCCTTTTTAGTCTGAAGAAAATGTGAGTAGGAGAGAAGGCTGCTGTGTTTAAAGCTGCTCAGAGTCTTTTTGTCATCCCAAAGTAATCACATTTGTGTTTTAGCCACGGACAAGTACGTAAGGTACAGTATATGCTGAGCTTCTGCCTTTTTTTTGTCGCTACGCTGGTCTTGAAATAATAAAACATCCAAGATGTTATTAAACTGTAGATTTTCTGATTTAATTTAAGAGGTAGAGCCTATACCAGTGTAACAATTACAGGCCAATAGAAATGAGCTTTTCACAATATGAAAACTGAAGGCAGCAGCAACGAACGAACAGCAACGGAAGGAGACTGCAAAATCATTACCATTGTCCAAATGCTTCTGTCCTGTTGATTAAAAATGACCTTAACCACGTTGACTGTCTATTCTTTTTTTCTTTACTTTTTTTTCATAAATCTCACTGTTCTCTTTTCCTGTGACGTTTCAGTAACCACATCCTGGCTGCGGCTTCAAACGGTATACTGGCAACTGTTATTTTTTCTCAAATGAGCACACACACACGTCGCCCTTTAGCCACAGCATATTCTTTCATTCTCATTACACCAGTCACATGCGCTAGACAATCAATAATTACACACAGTCATGGTAAGTTACTGTCCAATCTGTGGGAAGCCTGTCTATTTTGGTGAGTATATGACCTCTTACATTTCTATGGCAGACGGGTGTCTTTTTTGACATTTTCTCTCTCACCAGCTCTTTAGTCTTGTGGTTCAACAGAAGCAAAACACGTTGAAGAAGTTACACAATATTATATAGTTTTAGTACTGTATATTTTAACATATCTGACAAGTATAAAAGTATCATTCTTAAAGTTGACATTTTTACAAAGAAAGGTTAAACTTGAAGCATTAATGATATAAGTGGGCTATATTCTGTTCTGCTGCCGCTCACTGATCTTGCGGTCAACAGCATGAAAGGAAAACTATTTTTATTTTTTTCCCCCAAATAATAGCTCAAAGTACATGCTTTAAAAGATAGCTGCCCTGAACACACATTTTATAAAGGCTGAAAAGGTTTGCAAAGTCTAATTTGTGGCATACACATCACCCTGTTCCCTACCTGTTACCATCTATAACGACAACAGGATGTGGGTGTAGTCAAACAAGTTTGCATAATAGTCACAGTTTTCTCTTTATTTTCTGTTTCTTATTTCTCTGACTTCTCAAAATTAAATTACTTAAAGCATGCCAGGAAGTATACTCGTATTTTTGTCTATTAAGCACTCAGAAATTAAGTTAAAACTGCTTGACATAATCACCCTACATGGAAGTAGAATTGTTTATTGCAAAACAAAATAAAAATAAAAGAAACTCTGTATCTTGTTTGTTTGAAGTAGGTTACAGTATTATAATCATTTACAATTTATTATAGTGGACAGCACATCCTCTTACTCAGCATAACCTTCATCACTCATTGTTGATGCAGGTGAGAAGAAGCGGTCTTTAGGAAGAGATTACCATCCACTGTGTCTGAAATGTCAAAAGTGTAGAAGACAGCTAACAGCTGGACAACATGCTGAGGTAACTAAATTGGAAATGTGTGACCCCCGCCCATCCGAAAGGTAGACAATTAAGTTAAAACAAACTCTTGATGATTGTGTTTCAGTATGATGAGAAACCATATTGTTCATACTGCTACATGAAGATGTTTGGTCCAAGAGGTAGTTCCCAACAACTCACACTTGAACTTAACTGAGTTCTGCATCTAATTGCTATACTGACATTTATTTATTTTTCCCCATATGGTTTTCTCTCAACAGGTAACAGGTGAGGATTAGAAGCAGTCTGAAACCAACTGATTTACCATTATTGACTGACAAGAAGAGGAGACAAAAAAGAATGATGGACTAAGCAACATCAATGCATTTGATTTAAAATTGTCTTGTTCATCCAGACACTAATAATAAATGCATTTTAAAAATTCCTAACACCAAAGCTGGGTTTAAGACTCCATCAAAAACAAATCCAGAGGGTTACGTGGTGCTTATTTACAAAACAACAACTAAACAGTGCACCATTGGAAATGCATTGAACAGTGGGTTAATGGAGTGCCCCCTTCATCAGGCAACTATACGTATGGAAACAGGGGCGGAAAGGACGGAAACAAGTGGTAACTGCTGGCAAATCTTAAAAGAGTCTAATGTGTATGGCCGACATAAATAGAGCAATATGATGATGAGCTTCGCTACAGTATCATTTTTACACACTTCATTCTTACCTGGTTACCTGGTTTCCTGGTTTACGCTAATGAAAAAAAAAACATCAAGGAGAAATCCCTAAAGAACAAAGCAAGACTGGAGCTGAATGAATGATGCCTTTGTGTCTACAATGCCCTTGAATGTGACTGTCTTCCTCTCATCCACCAAGATCCCTCACTCATCCTCCCTTTGCTCAATCCCAATAACTCCTTCCCTGCTCTTCTGTCTCCTCTCTCTGTGTCTCCTTCACCCATAACCTCCTACCTTGATAAATCACATGACTGCTGTGAAACCAGCTGGTTGACTGCTCATTTGCATGTTTTGCCATATTAGAGAGTGGTGGTGATGAAGGGGCAGATAGCTTTATGTGAAGAGGAGCCAGGGGTTAGCCAGGAGCTGTGGTGAGCATTGGATCATGATTGAAGCCCCAACACAGTTGGATTTCAAAGCCAGGAAGAGACCCTGTGAATGTAAATTGGAATCAACATGAACAAGGAGAACGTAAAATGGAGCAATGGACAATATGTTTGCATTGTGAAAGAGCTACTCGTATGCCTGCACTATTTATGATCTCATATCCAAGAATAGAATGAAGTGTGTGGAAAACATTTGAAAACGCTTCCAGTTTTGCCGAAACTCACCACTTGGCCTTGTCTTTATGTGTGTGTATCATTATCGACATCTAGTGGTGACGTAGAGTTACAAAAATTTGATTCGATTAATCCATTGCTACTAAACTCACAGCTGCGGTATAAGCTTAGGCTTTAAATGTTTTATATAATGTATATCATTTATACAGCGAGCAATACTGCGACAGACTGAAAAAAAAATCAGATCCGTTTGACTTTTAGTTGATTGTTAATTGTGTGCTATAATTATACACGTCTATTTGACTACGGTTCACTTTTAAAGTGTTATGTTTAGGTTTGTTGGACGGGGATTCTAAAACTATTACTACAACAAAGTGTGTGCGGGAGTTGTTTTCGATTGATAGCAGTTATGAAAGGTAACCATTCGGAAACGTTCTCGATTTACGAGCAGCATGTGAAGGCAAATGTGGCAAACCTTTAGTGCGCAAAGTGTTATGTTTAGGTTTGTTGGACCGGGATTCTAAAACTATTACTACAACAAAGTGTGTGCGGGAGTTGTTTCGATTGATAGCAGTTATGAAAGGTAACCATTCGGAAACATTCTCGATTTACGAGCAGCATGTGAAGGTAACTGTGGCAAACCTTTAGTGCGCATGCCTACAGAGTGAACCAGGAAGTTAAGCGGTCGGCAAATGCAGTCATGTACAGCCTGTAAGCGTCATGGAATAAGGCATTTGGCGTCTGTGTGCGCTCGAAGGGACAACATTCAGTCGATAATGGATTCTTGACAACGCCATCAAAGTGTGGTATTCTATTCGTGTAAATTTAAGAGGTAATAAGTGCGCGACAATGATGTCAGAATGCGACCAGACAGAGACTTCCGAACCAGCGTTGGACGCCGAGACAAGCGCGGTTTCTCAACCGGAGTCCAATTTGCTCACCGTGCATCGTTCGGGAGTGTTTTTTGACAAGAACACAGCGGGCTTGGGCCTCCAGTCTAACCCCGGCGTTGCCGTTCGAATTTCGGACTCGTGTGAAAGCGTCTTGACCGAGCTCGAGGCAGAATGCTCCGGCGAAGACGCGTTGCTGTTGCCGTGCTTTGCTGGAAGCTCGTCCCCGCCGAGAAGTGCCCGAGACAAGAGCAGGCGGAACAGACACAGCTCGTCGTCGGATAGAGACACTTTGACCTCGCCAGGTAACCACCGTGATCATAATAAGTGCTTCTGGATATTTACGTAAATGGGTCAGGTTTGTGTATTTATAGATGCTCATGCTGTATGCAACAGAGAGAAGAGTTTGGAGGATGTGGCACTTAATAATAGCCACATAATTGCTACCCGGATATAACTGAAATGCTGAGTTTAGTGACATGGCGCATTATCCTGGAAGAAGACTTACACTTCAGCCCACTAGTAGTAGAACGACCATGTCTTACCTACTCATAATGTTTCCACTTCTACCTTACACTACTGCATGACAGTTCTGCGCACCAGTAGCACAACTAGGCACACTAGTGCAACAACTTTGTGAGGCAGAAGTTATCTGTTAGTCATATGCGAGCTACTAGTACTACTACTAACTAGGGCTGGAGATAAGGTTTGTGAGGCTGAGTATATTTAATAGGGAAAACATACCCAATAACCAATTAATTGGCCAATTATTTTAAAAATAATGTATAAACATGTAAATAAAATCAATAAATGGAACAGGAAACAAACCCAGTCCACCTGCATTGAAGACTAGCTTAAATGTATTAGTCGGGTCATGGACGTTGGTCTACTACTGAGTTCATCACCAAACAAAGGGGGCGCGCTTGGGAATCATTTGGTGATCTAACGCCCTAATTCCAACCCTTTTAATGCGTAGTGTCAAGCAGGGCGGCAATGGGTCCCTTTTTTTTTTATAGTCTTCTATTACCTGGCCAGGGATTGAAACCACAACTTCCCAGTCTCAGGCCGGACACTCTACCACTAGGTCACTGAGCTGGTCCATCGCTAACCTTTTATTACAAAAAACAAAACAGACATTAAAAGGAGTTAGTCACCCAATAAAATGCCTTTACGATGAAAAAAATGATTTAAAATGGCAGCAACTCCCCCTATTTTATTTTTTTTGTCAATGCGGCATTTGTTCATGGAACTGTTTTTTTGTCAGTGCTGCCTCATTCAGAATAGTACTAGAGCTACCTTCTGCCAGCCATGTTTCCTTGATGAGTTAGGAAGTTGAGATCATTAGTCATAATTATGCCATTAATCAATAGTCATTTGTTTACAAGTGATGTAATAATGGATAGCGCTAACCTAGCAGAGATAACCGGTGATACTGGTTTCTTCAGAGGTTGACAAGCTATACTCAGTTTGTCGCTCTAGATTTGTTTCTTCTCAACGACTTTCCGTAGGAGTGGACTTGGTCAGTAGTTACATTCAGATTGATTGTGAAATTTACCAGTAGTGGATGCTCTCTGTTTGTTCCAGTAGTTATATCTGGAAAATATTACATCACCACCTTGTGTGAACAAGGTAGGGTGGATTCATGTTTTTATCACCAACACCCAACCACGCCAGATTCTGTACCATCAATTTTCTACGTCACTTCAATTCTATATTTTTCTAAATCTGCAGTATTTTCCCAAACATGAGAAGATCATTTTGATGATGTTGAAATGCTTCATCCAGTAGCTCATCTGTAAGGACCGGAGGAGAGGGTCACCGTTCGAGTCTGCTTTGTAGACTAAAATGAAACTCGAAATACATTTTGGGAGAGATGATAGTCTGCTTCCGGACTACTTTTGAGGTGCCCTTGTGCAAGGCTTGCAGAGTAACAACACGCACTGCTGATGTGTTAGCATAGTACAATGTTTACTCAGTCGTGTCCACTCACACGGTCTGATGTAATGGTCATCATGTATGTTATCATCCACTGATATAAGATTCAACTTTGCCTCCTTACTTGAACACCTGAAGTCCCTTCAGCTCGGAGTGCACAAAATAAGTTCTCAAGGTTTTTTTCCAGTATTGATTTAACTTCAGATTTTTAGTGCAACACCTCTCCCAGTGATGCCAGATATATTCTGTAACCATCTATTTTCTCTTTTATTGTTCTGTGTGCTAAGATGTTATTCAAGCACAGTTTACTAGGGCTTCAAATCTAGGCTACAGGTAAACGTCCTTATCCGGTAGGCGTTAACGTCGTTTTGTCTTTTTTTTTTTTTTTAACAGTTGTCTTCACATATGAGACTTCATGTCATTCAATATCCCCAAACGAATAGGCAGGCTCACACACACCTACCTGTATGATACAGTGCAATACTGGGAACCTCACTCTGCTCTGTAAAAAATCCAAACAAAACTTGGTGTGTCTTGTAGAAAATTCAGAAATATAAAATTCTGATATGATGAAACGTGAAAGTGAATGCACATTTCCATCGGTACTGATTCCTTTTAGGTATCAGCAGTGGGGACTTCAACCATTTCTCAGATGATCCCGAGTTTGCGGATATTATCCAAAGGGCCGATCAAGCCATTGAAGGCGGTGTTTTTCCAGAGAGGATTTCACAGGGCTCCAGTGGGAGTTACTTTGTCAAAGACCCAAAAGGGGTAAGAAAGGCATTCATTCATGTGTCTCTATATTTATTATACATATATATATATATATATATATATATATATATATATATATATATATATATATATATATATATTAGCTTTTTGTTTTTATTATCATTATTATTTTAAATAAATAACATGTATTCCACCCTGTACAAATTGCCATTTGGAAGTCAACTTGAATCATTCCGCCCTTAACAGAAAGTCATCGGTGTTTTCAAACCAAAGTCAGAGGAACCCTATGGTCACCTGAATCCCAAATGGACCAAATATTTTCACAAGGTATTCATGTTGCCAGGTTCATCTGCTCATATGATCTCTGCAGGCATGTGTAAGCAAATCAAATGTATCACTACTGTCTTTCTTTAGCTGTGCTGTCCATGTTGTTTTGGGCGAGGCTGCTTGTTGCCAAACCAGGGTTACCTCTCAGAGGCTGCTGCTTCGCTAGTTGATAGCAAACTGGGGCTCGGTGTGGTGCCAAAAACTAAGGTTAGTCTCTCTCTTGTGTCTCTGTATGCATTAAATAGTGTTCTTTTCTTTACTGGCTGTAGCTACAGTAAGTGAGCTGAGCGCTTGTCCCCTTTTGCTAGGTGGTGTATTTGGCCAGTGAGACCTTTCATTACAGTGCCATAGACAGAGCCAAATCCAGAGGGAAGAAGTACGCTTTAGAGAAGGTGCCCAAAGTGGGACGACGCTTCCACAGAGTGGGCCTGCCACCGAAGGTAACACCCAACTCCTCCCATTTATTGCAGCACCCCTTTTTCTGATGTAAACCTCAGAGAAAGGTATTTAGTTAGTTAATAGTATGTTTATTATTGCGTTTGTAGTTAACTGTGGTGCATCATACTGAGCTGTTATTTATTCTTAATACCCAAAATGTGAATTACAAATACAATACCTTTCAGTATTGCTGTCTTTTGTTTGGGTGACTTTTTTTTAATTCAGCACAAATTGTAGTATATTTGCTTGTGCAACAATGCTGTCATGCAAATGCTGAAGGACAGTGACATTTTAATATCTTTGTTTAGGTGGGCTCTTTTCAACTGTTTGTGGAAGGTTATCGTGAGGCCGACCACTGGCTGAGGCACTTTGAGGCAGAACCTCTGCCAGAGAACATCAGAAAACAATTGCAGTCACAGTTTGAGCGGCTGGTGGTGCTGGATTATGTAATCCGAAACACAGGTGACCAGGGGTTGTCCATGAGGAGTGTTAGAGTGCAACATTACAGCACAATAGTCCATTTCCATCTCTTTTTCTATCCCTCTCTTTCGGCGCTGCTATTCTATGTTCTTGATGTACAGTGGACCTCTACTATTCACTGACACACCAGTTGAGAATCACAGTTTTTTTCTATCTTCACATGAACACACCTAACTGAAATTCCCTCTTTGTCAGATCGAGGAAACGATAACTGGTTGATCAAGTACGAGAAGCCAGGAGTGTGCGAGGGACCAAAAGTAAGTCTAATAATAGAGCTGATGGGCCATTGATCATGTGCATCCAGGCGAACTGATGGCATTAGAATTAAATGTATAAATTTATATCAACCAAACATTTACATTTTAAGAATGTCTGGGGATTTGTATATGCTCTTCTACATTTGAGAATGATCATAATTCAATAGCGTTAGTTGTATGCCCCTCCCTATTTCAAATGACCGACAATAAAAACATAAAGGCTTGGAATACGCCAGAATGTTGCAAATGTCAGTGTCATCAGACTACTTGCTATCAGTCATTATTATCCACATATCGATTAGCAAGCACAGGGCTGTCATCTCTCTGGCCTGTTAATCAGGCCTTTGGACAGCGATCAATAAGTGATGGTAGCATCAGTCATTAATCATTGACTCTCCTCGCTGCAGGATGCGGAGTGGCCAGAGAACAGTTCCAAGCCTTGTATCAAGATCGCAGCTATTGACAATGGCCTGGCGTTTCCCTTCAAACACCCTGATGAATGGAGAGCCTGTAAGTTGGCGCTTTTTAATGAATGCATCGCTTCCTGATGACGATTTGCCTAACTGGTTTCTCATGATCAAGTGATTAGGCTAGTTTACAATATGATTAAAAGGAATTGCACTACAACAATTTATTTTTTCAAGAATCTTTACCAACAGGTTACAGCCGTTTGATTATGGGGCTATACTGTATATACTAATAATACGTTGCAACGAGGCATACAGTTAAAATTTGCATGCATACTTGGGAAAGCAAAACTGATCTGACTTCCGTTTCACCTGCAGGATGTTTACGCGTGACGGCATAACTATGGAAATAGTGTGACTATTTAACAAGAGCAATCCAACTCTGTGAACAAAAAGCACCACAATGACTCAGCATTTCGTGTTGTTCCTTCTTGGCTTGTTTATTACAAGAATAAAACAAGAAGTGTTTTAGAAAAAAGTCACACATCTGTATTCTTTCATTCTATTGGTTGATCAGTAGGGCTGAACGATTTATCATTTTAGCATCGAAATTATGAACTCAGATAATGTGATTTTGTGATCGTCACAGCTGTTTTTGTTTTGTTTTTTAAAGCCAGTGTTTTCCACACCATGTTAATACTTGGGTGGCCCACCAAGTAAACTGGCCACCACCCAAGAAGTTAAAAAAAAAAAAAAATACTTAAAATATAAATATAAATAAATAGTGTCGCGACCAGATATACCGCATTTAACATTTGTTCGCCGCCACTCACTTGTGGATCATGAGGTTAGAGAAGATGCAAGTAGAGGTAAAAACCACCCCCCCCCCACACACACACACACGAGTACACCCACTCAAATAGATTTCAAATCTGTGGGAAACACTTAAGCACTCTTATTTACCCCCCCACCTCTTAATTTTTGCAATTCAGTGTGTTTTGATGTAGTGCAAATTTAAACTGCTTATTTCAAGCCTTGTATCCAGTATATATTGTGTATATAAATCAAATGATAAAAGATAATTATGTCATTTGTATTAGTTGAGAATGATTAAGGAAACAGATTGATAAGTAATATTGATAATTTAATTGGAATTGCTAAATTTGCATCAATTCCCATCCTTAATCATGCTTGTTTTTATTTTATTTTTTATTAATATGAGATCCTTTTCTGTCAGTTTTGTTTGCTGGTGTACATGCATGTTATCTCAATCATAAAACTTTCACATGTGATTATCTGCTATATACTTCAAGAAAAAGTTTGTGACTGTTGTTCTCTCTTCAGACCCCTTTCACTGGGCGTGGCTTCCCCAGGCCAAGGTGGCTTTCTCCCAGGAGACCAGAGAGCTGGTGCTGTCTCGCCTCTCGGACATGAACTTTGTGCAGGACCTGAGTGAGGACCTCTATGAGATGTTTATGGTACAGAGCGACAGCACATCTTTAATGAATTTTTTGAATTAAGTGTAACAGTAAAAGATCAGCAGAAATATGCTACAGTGTGTCTCGCAGCAGCTAACATGAGTTAATCTCTTCCTCGTCAGAGAGACAAAGGCTTTGACAAGACCATGTTTGAGAAACAGATGTCAGTCATGAGGGGCCAGGTGAGTTTCCGCTTGTCTCTCTTCAGCCTTTAGTCTATTTTTCTTTTCCCCTCCATTTCATTGATCCACAATTGTTTTGCATTGAGTTTGGCTTGTGGTTTAATAAAGAATCACTTTTGACATTACACACGCTAGCATACAGCATGAGAAATGTAAACAACTTGGTAATAACTGAAATCTTGTCGCCATGAAGTATTGTCTGTTGATGATTTCCATTGTTCCTCAACCCTGCTTGCACCAGGTGTTGAACCTCACCCAGGCTCTTAAGGATGGCAAGAGCCCTCTACAGCTGGTGCAGATGCCCCGCGTGGTGGTGGAGCGCAGCCAATCAGGTGGCCAGGGCCGCGTGGTCACCCTGGGCAACGCCTTCACTCAGACCTTCCACTGCAAGCGACCCTTTTTCTCCTCTTGGTAGCAAGGCAACGTCAGCCACCGGTGTTGTTTCGGATTCTCAAGGCAGGAAGTGGGAAAGAAGGGATCTTCCCTGTTGTTGATATTTAACCTCATGAGGTAATATTTTGAAGAAGTGAAGATGAATGTTTTTTCCCAATGCTTGTTGTGATGGCAGGGAATGATCAGAATATAACAGCTGGAGAGGATGACATTCCAGTGTTTGCCAGAGAGATTTGACCTATATGGGTTTTGACATGGTAACTTGATTGGATAATCAGCAAGAATGGGCTTTGTGTATTGTTAAGTAAGAATTTTTGCCCCCTGTTTTTTTTTTTTACGCACATAACAATTATATACTATTCACCGGTTCTACCAGTGACCAAATGACTAAAAACAGGCACAACACTTCTGTAGTCCGGTGTTTGACATTCTTATAAAATATTTCTCCAAAAAGTGCATTTCTAGAAGAACATCCAAAAAATAGTCACTTTGCCTTTTGTAGGGCTCTACATGAAATGTGAGAGGTTTGATTAGTTCCTCTCAAGTTCATGAACCCAGCGTTCCTTTCCAAAATGTGTTGAATTAACACAAAGCCAGTGTCTTCAACACTTACAGTACTACTGCCAAACTCTTGTCTGCAGAAGGACTCTTGAAAAGCCTCAAGGAAAAAAAAAAATCTTGTTTAAACTTGAATTTGAGCCTTGTAGGAAGAGGACTTGGAATAACCACATTGCTTGAATGTAATGTTTACTGTTTATACTCTTTTTCCTAAACATTTCACAGGGAGTGAATGCGGTCAAAAACAATCTCACAACACTGAATGTATTTGTTTTTTGGCATTTATTTATTTCACGGCATGGAAAAATAGCACCACTGTCACCCCACTTTGTGACTTTTGAAAGAGGAAAGTCAGTGCCATGGACTTTTTCTTATTTATGCATCTTGATATTTGTATTCCAACATGATTGTATAAGCAGAGTTGTATATTTAACACAATGAGCTGTGGGAGCATTTAATCGACCTATGGTGGGATTTTGTGGCTGTATTTTTGTCGTGTTTTTTTTTTTCGAGCTAGGTGTCATCCTGGTGAAGAAGAAAAACATGAAGACTCTTACTGTGCCACAAGGGAAATTGGGTTTACACTCGTATTAAGCGAGAAATTAAATATTAAACCATCTCTGATGCTGGAGGTTTTGTTCTTCACTAGCTCCTCAATATGGTGATGTGGCGCTCGCCATGGTAGAAGTGGTATAGGAAATGGATCGCCTTTATAATATGACCTCAGTTTGTAGCAGTCGCCATCTTGTGGCTATACGAGTTTCATGACCAAAATGCTGTACAGCAGAGGTGGGCATCGAGGGCCAGAGTCCTGCAGGTTTTGCAGGTTGCCTTTCTCCAACACAGCTGATATATGATCAGCTCATCAGCAAGCTCTGCATAAGCCTGATAATGAGCCTGTTGATTGGAATCAGCTTGCGTTGGAAGTGAGAAACCTCCAAAACCTGCAGGACTACGGCCCTCGAGGACCGAGATTGCCCACCTCTGCTGTACAGTCTACTTTTGCTATTTCACTCCTATTGTGTCTTCTTCAGCTCAGCACTGTATATCTATATTTCTACTTTGTAATCTGATATCTTTCAAATTAATGTAAAATTAGTGACTTTTAGAATACAAAAGGAATCAAATGAACAAATCAAAGTTACAGCGCTTATACTGATAGATATGATTTATTTTTCTATGAGTACTAGGTGGCGCTCAGGATCAAACATACTGGGATCAATCATTTTCAAGTATAGTTTTTATAGCCACAATAAGTGCATGTGAACGTCAGTTTAAAAAGCCCACTATTCAGTGACGCTTTCAATCACATCCATGGGAATTTAGAGGCTTCAATTAACACAAGAAAGCAGCATATTTTTGGATGTGGGCGGAAACCAGAGTAAGTAGCTACAGTGTGCAAGTGTAATCAGGCCAATCACTTCTGAACTTTTATTTAAACATGCATGTGTTTTTATTGAAGAGGTGCTATTGACAATTCCGAGTTTACATCGCAAGTTAAAATGGCAGTCAACTCTGTGAAATGGCGCTCTCCGCTCATTGAAAAGCATCAGACTTTGGTCCAATAGTAACCTGATTCCTGAGCATTATTTTGATTTCAAGATGCGATGAGGTGTCGTTTGACTACTATAAAAATCTGCCTGGTTTGTATGATAGTCACAGGGCCCGGATGTTTGGAATTGTCAAAAGTCTAGAATAGATCAGGGGCAGGGAACCCTGGTCCTCGAGAAGGCCACTATCCTGCCTGTTTTAATGGCTCGATGATCCCTCCACCAACACACCTGATTCGATTAACAGGGTCATTATCATGCTTATACAGCGCTTGCCTAGTTGGATATAAGAGCTGATCAGTTTAGTCAGCTGTGTTGGAGGAGGGAGATATCCAAAACAGGCAAGAAAGGGACTCTAGAGGATCAGGGTTCCTTAAGCCCGGACCAGAGTTTAACCGTGGTTGACTTACAGTATACCTGGCGTCTGTTTATGTCATGTTATTCGCGGTGGTTGGAAAAAAAGAAAAGAAAAAAGTAACACGCTTATTTTGTCAAAATAAAGTGTAGAAAGTACGGCATAAATAAAAGTAAAAAGTTGTCTGAAAAATAACTCAAATTCTTTACTAATAACATGGGTTTATTAGAAACAGACATGCATTTAAGAAAGGCTACCAGACGTATTTTATAATCTAATTGGGACTTAACATTACATATAAAGGTAAGAGCATTTTTAAAGAGAGATCAGCAAATAAACTACAAATAACAACAGTGAACTTGACCTTATTTTAAATATTCATTTGTTTTTCTTGCTATCTCATTGTTTAAGCATAATTGATTGAAACATTAAAAAAAAGCTTTAAAAAGATTAGATTTTACCTATTCAAAAATTCAATTTGGACCTTAATTGAAATTTGAAATGTTTCAATTAAGGTCAAAAATGAAAAATAGGCTAATCTTCTTTTTTGGGTTCATAAACCTGTATATCTGAGTCCAGAGGAGTCACAGCCTGCACTCATGAACCTCACTGGTGGGTTGTTGTCGCCCTCCTGTAAACTACGCCCATGACTGCAAGTTCCTGATTCTTCATCGCATCTGCAGCAATTTTCCAGGGCTTAAGAACTTGATATATTTTGTATTTCACTCTGATTATTGTCACTCACCACTGTCACCAGCATGAATCTGCAGCAATTTTTATTTACAGCAGCCTTTCTCTGTGCTCTCGACCTCACCGGAGCCGTAGACCGTGCCAGCTCCCCGTGCGACCCGAGCTCCTGTCCGAGCCCCATTTGTGCCACTGGATACCTCCTGGATCGATGCAACTGCTGCACGGTGTGCGCTCCAGGAGATGGCGAGAGCGACCCCTGCAGCCGCAATCCACCAGTGCCCTGCAGGGACGGCATGGTGCGCGCGCGAAGAGGCTCCAAGGGGGTCTGCCGCTGTAAGGTGGGACATTTGGTGTGTGGAAGCGATGGGGAAACGTATGGAAATGTTTGCAAGATGAGCGCAGCCAACCGCAAGAGGAAGGGGAAACCTGCAGTTCGACAAGTGCACGATGGACCGTGTGCCCTTTCAAGTGCAGGTAGCAAGCAGTTCCAGCATTTGTTTGATATTATATATATATATATATTATATACTAGTAGGCCACTAATAACGGTTTCCACTCCTGTATGACATCATAGTTCTGCAAACTAATAGAAAGAAAAGGGCAGGCGCACTAGAAGAACCACATTGGGTGCATAGTACCAAATTCTGGGCCCCATCCATCCAATCCTATTAATTACAGCACAGAAGTTTAATTAATTATTTATATCATCGCATAGCCTAATTGTTGGGAATGAATGATGGATATGATTTGTATTGCACTGTTAATGCATGTAAATATTAACATTTTGACTGATAGGTATGTCAGCACTGTAGGTACCAGCAGCCCCCGCTACAAGTTCAACTTCATCGCTGATGTGGTGGAGAAAATAGCACCAGCCGTTGTCCATATTGAGTTGTTCCTAAGGTGTGTGCAATTATACATTACATTGTGAGTTTGTATCCGACATCAGTTCTTCGGGACCATACAAATTTTTGATGGGCTATAGCACGCCACCCTCAAACCCCGGTGTACTGCCGGTCAAATAAATCACTCAATTGTATACATTTTTCATCATTAGTCCTTTCCATCTTTGTTCTTTCCCCAGACATCCTCTTTTTGGTCACCACATACATCTTTCCAGTGGCTCAGGGTTCATTGTGACCCCCTCCGGCTTGATCATAACCAATGCTCACGTGATAACCACCAGTGTCGTGGAGATGGGGCAGCTCCATTTGCATATTCAGCTCCATGATGGTGACGTATACGAGGCTGTGGTCAGAGAAGTAGACAGGAAGGCTGACATTGCCGCCATCAAGGTGAACCCCCAGGTAAAAGAAACAGACTATTAAAGCCCTAGTGTGGAATAAGTCACCACTAGATGTCGCTATAGCATAGAATGTAGCCGAAGTGCATGCAGTTCGAAGCACGCAAACTTCAGTGGCTCAGCGAGAACACTCCGCAAGCCTATCACCGATTCTTGTTTTGCGTGAGCAGAGCGGAGCAGCCTAACAAGATCAGTTAGTGGGCGTTAGTCCAAGCCATAGGCTGGAGTGGCTAACAAGAGTGGCTAGTTAAAAAATAACAAAACCTTAGTAAAAACTTGCAAGGGCAAAGCTGACGGTGACAAGCGACAAATCATGGGACTCGGTGACAACCACCTGCAGCCCCTGCTGTGGAAGATAAGCGGCGGTCGACCCATTGGGTCCAACACTCGATGCAAGCACCGCCAGGGCTAACTTCGTTCGCAAAGTTGCCCTTTGGGCACCCGTAGCAGGAAAGGGGCGGTGAAACATGTCAGCCTCTTATAAGGTGAGACTCCAGCCATATAATATAATTAGTGATTACTAGACCTACGATTATATAAAACATGTACGTTGATATGATGAAACATTTTTGTGTGTGCATATTATAGAAATCAATAGTGTTTTTTAAATGGTTTTGTATTATTAGTTCACCGCTAGAGGGCGCTAATAATACACACTGGGGCTTTAATGCAAATCAGTATTGTTTGAACTTGTAGTCTCCAACGTTTTTTTTGCACTACAAACCGCTTTCATGTAAAGTGATATTTTGGTGGGATGGATGGAATTAAAACAAATAACAAATGATTGCAAATATATACAACTCAAAATGATGCTGAATGTCGTTCTAATTAGTGGGAGCGCTACACTCGTTTCTCTTCTATGATACATTTTTTTAATCTTGGGGTAATGAGAGACAATATGACACCTAAGTGTGAATAAAACCGCTAAATTTTGTTGATTCTACACCATAATTATTGTCATTCAGTGTTGCCAACTCCCCAGTACGGAAAGTAGCTAAATGACGTAATTACCTAATTAGCATATTTGGCACCTTGCATGTAATAGTAATCGACACTGTAAGAGAGGAATAACGTCGTGGGAGAGGCAAAAAGTGAGTAAAAAAAGAAAAACAACTGAAGAATACCAAAAAAGAGTCGCTAGTCAAGTTCTGTTACATTTTTATGACGAATCTCTCCAAATATATTTGTTTTGCACTCCATTTTGCTCGCTTGTGGGTTTACGTTTTACTAGCACATTGTGTGACTGAAACAAGCGCTTTGACGTGTTCAGACTTCATGGATCAGTACTAGTCCACACCCCAGTGGTTGGAAACCGCCTGTGTATATAACGCTTCACGCTGCCAGGTTCTGAAAGGAGTTTGCAAGACCTTCAGAAAGCTAACAGCACTGTGTCCATAAACAGCAAGACTGTAACACTGACGTGGGTGTTCTCACACCCATATTTCACCTACTTCATCTTTCTCCCCACCATTTTTTTTTTGCCATTTCCCACGTGTCATTCTCCTTCTTTGCCTTTCCTTGCTTGCTCAACGTGTGTCTTTGTGTGTGAGCAGAAGAAGCTCCCTGTGCTGCCTTTGGGCCGTTCAGCTGATCTGAGACCAGGTGAGTTTGTGGTGGCCATTGGCAGCCCCTTTGCCCTGCAGAACACGGTCACCACTGGCATCGTCAGCACAGCACAGAGGGATGGCAAGGAACTGGGCATCTACGACTCAGACATCGACTACATCCAGACTGACGCTATCATTAATGTTAGTGTACTCAAGACTCATTACATAACATGGCATTGGGATTGTTTTGCACACAAGCCCGAATAATTACTGTGGTTGTCTCTCCTTTTTATAAACCTTTGTGACTAGTATGGAAATTCTGGAGGGCCCCTTGTTAACTTGGTGAGTATTGTATGGGTGATTTTAGAAAGCCTGAATTCTACTGTTAATACAAATCCACACATTTGCGTAAGAAACTTTATATCTATAGAAACTGATAGATAACAATAGATGAATGTATATGGTTACATCCACGTGATATAATGCATGTTTGAATTTGTTCCAGGATGGCGAGGTGATCGGCATCAACACTTTGAAAGTGACAGCAGGCATCTCCTTTGCCATACCCTCGGATCGCATTAGACGTTTTCTTGCAGAGTCACATACTAAATATTCCTATGAGTCCAATTCTGAAGAGAGCCAAGGTAAGAAATAAATTAAATTTGAAGAGGTACATCAGTTCCTAATTAAGGAATCAGTATATTGTATATATGAGTGTCACCTCCTTTGTGACAGATACCACTACACCTTCAAATGGGTTGACAGAGATGGCAGAGTCAGAAGCAGGTGAGATCCACACGCCTGAAACTTCCATTTGGTCCTTAAGCATTTACTAATTGATTACTGTACTGTGTTCTCAGGGCTTCTTGGAGGGATGAGACGTTTATTAGGCAATTGAGTGCTCATAGTTAGCTAAGTGTGTAGATATACAGTAATGTCATACTGGATTATATGCAGTTTTTTTTTGACATTTGACATTTCCTGACCACACAACAAAAACAACATGATTTTTTTTTTTAACTGAATATATTTTCTACTCGTGGATTTTGCAGCATTACCCGTATGTTTGCTTGCTTCAGTCTAGCAGCAGCATGGAAATATCACAAGTCAGACTCTCCCAACGTCAGCAGATGTGTTTTTGGTGCAGCAAGTCCTACGCAATCAGAAAAATATGTTCTCACACAGGATAGAATAAACCTTGAGCAAGAACAATATTACAAATGTAGCTTTCACTACTTCAGGCACATCACATTGTTTGGTGCCATAGTGGTGTTATAATGTGAAGCAAATCTGTCTCACAGTTGAGAGGTAGGTTTAAATCTTGGCTCAGGCCTTCCTGTGTTGTTTGTGTCTTCCCACCAAGCTTGTGTGGATTTTCCTCCAGATACTTTCCTCCAATATTCAAAAAACATGCATGTTAGCTGAACTGAAGATTCTAAATCATTCATAAGCGTGTGTGTTAATGGTTGTTTGTTTATATGTGCCTGCAATTGGTTGGCACCAGTCCAGGTTGTTCTCGCCTTTTGTCCGAAATCAACCCTAATGAGGACAAGCGCCATACAAAATGGATGGATTTTGAAAAAGGATGAACTATTTTCTACATGTATTTTCATATAATTGAGTGCATGCAGGCCCTACTGTATGATGCCAGCTTTCAATAATGTTAATGCATGATAAAAAAAAGATGTATATTTTTTGCAATATATGCATTGTTTTTACATCTTCCAAAGGATAATGTATACTGTACATGGAAATGAAACCACAGCTGCGCTCCGCCTGTAAAAATAACAAAGTTGCCTCTTTTGTTTAGTTCATCCCACCTCTTAATGGATACACATTCTGAATCTTAATCTGGCACTTAACCATATACAGTCTCTGGAAAATGGCACATGATGACAGTATGTGAAGTTTATCTGAACAAATAAAGTGTAATTTGGCTTCTTTTTATTTTATTAAAAACATTTTTTTTTTTTAATTTCTTTCTTTTTTATTCTCATGGGGATTTTGCCACCACCATCAGAAATAGTTTGAGGCAGTGGCGGCGGCTCGTCAATAGAGGGCACCTGTGTACTGTACCATCTCTAACAACGGTCAACACATTACTTTTCTTGAAGACACCCTCGCTCCCCCCCCTCCCCAATAATTAACTATAATAAAATATTTTACATGTATTTAAAATTTATATTTGTGTACAGTATAAAATCTATCTATCTACCTACCTACCTTCCTGTCCGTCCGTGGCATGAGGTGAGGGCTGAGGCAAGGGTCATGGCGGAACCTCCTAAAATGAATACATTTGATTTGGATAAGGGTGATCTATGATGAAATTGAGAAAACAACAATAGCAACATCCAAGGTTTGCAACTCGAAGGTAAGAGACAACATCTACGACACTCTTCACCTGTCAGACGCATGGGATGCTAGCTGTGTGTACTGTGAAGCTAAGCTAGGTAGGGTAGCTTGACAGTTTAGCTCACCACTACCTGGTCAAATATAAACATTTCATGTCAGTCAAGCCTTTCACTGAGATGACAAAGTAATAAATTAGACACAACAGAGACCGTAATCTTGAAACTATCCATCCATCCATTTTCTTGACCGCTTCTCCTCACTAGGGTCGCGGGGGTGCTGGAGCCTATCCCAGCTGGCTTCGGGTAGTAGGCGGGGTACACCCTGAACTGGTTGTAATCTTGAAACTATACAATTAAATAAGTGATTGTGATTAACTAATTACTTAGAGCTGTCAAATGATTATTTTTTTTTTAATCTCGATTAATCGCCTAGTAAAAAAGGCTTTTTTTAAAATCAGCATTTACCCCCCCCCCCCCCCCCCCCCGCCATATTTGAAGAGCACCGGTTATGTGTTAATTCTTTTGACATTTAATGTTATGAGGCTTCAACATTTTTTGATCCACTGCACACGCTCATCCTCCTCTTTTTCTAATCAGTTAATTATTTGCATAATTTAAAATGGAAAAAAAATGACCCCAATTGTTTGAACAAATATTCTAAATGTGATACGCAAACATTCATTAAATGCTTTACTTTAATGCATGAAATTATGTTTATTGCTCAAACACAACCTGTGCTACCTTAAACGTAGCCATCCGCTGTCACGCTAAAGGCTAATCTATGGTAAAAATTAATAGGGTGATTAATCTGCATTAATTCATGATTAATGCGATACTTTTTTGTGATTAATTAATCAATTAATGCTTTAACAGCACTATAATTAATGTAACTCTACTTTGAGTTGCCTTTGTGGTCACTGGTTGTGAGTGTGTCAGACATATCTGATCCGTAAACCAATGCACGTCAACTTGACTGAACTTCATGAAGCAACAACCTCCAGAATGCACAATGTTAATTCCACTCCTTCACCCATTTGCACTAACACATTTGAAAAACAGATTGGCAAGAAAAAAGACAATACTGTATGTACTCCTTAAATCTAGTATTGTTCCGATACTGATACTGGTATCGGCAGAGGCCCCGATACTGATTAAAACAGTGGTATCAGTATCGGGGAGTACTAACAAGTAACATGCCGATACCATTAATTCTGATGCTAATATAGGACTTTGGATGCAGCATCTTGTGTCTTGCTCAATCACGACGTGTGACATGTTCACTTCATGCCGAGCTAAGATATCCTATTGGCCCTTGAATGCTCTGAACCAATAGCAGGACAGCTTTTTCATCTTGAGAAAAAAAAACTTAGGTATCGGTATGGCATCGGTCGATACTGCAAAGCTGGGCATCGGAATTGGCCAAAAAACGGTATCGGAACAACACTACTTAAATCTGTTGATTGCACGTTTACTGTTCCACATACAGCATATTTCAATATTTATCGTCACAGTCATTATTCGTTATAAGCACCACTCATGCAAACGTTAGAAAAAATAACATGCATTTTTTCTTTTAAATAATATACATTTGTCTTATACTCTTGTTGTTTGTTTAATCTGTAGATAAGTAAACATGCTTTTTTGTGTGCGGTCATTTAATTTTTTCAAGGTATTAATGTATTTATGTGTTACGATAATTTAAAAAATATATTATCACTCCAAAATATGTTGTGACTGAGCAAGATTTTATGACGAATTGCTTGAACAAAGCAATGACTTTAACTCAATTTCGTGACGTCTGGACTTGACTTGCTTGATTTTTCCCCTGACAGTAACTTGGGACTTGCTTGCAACATATCGCTGGCGTCGGACGAAACCACAAGAATCACAATTGGGTAAATTTAATATTTTTACGTTTAGGTGTAATTTTTACGAATTATTGACCAATCTACTGTGTTTAAAATTGAAATTGTCTTGCTCTGTTTGATGATGCAATGTTCATGGTTGAGTAAACATGCCGTTTTTGGGGGTCTCCTGAAAAGTGATGATTTTGGAGGTAAAAGGCACCAGCGATATGTAGCTTAGTTCAGCTTTTGCCCAGCTCATAACTGGCCTCAGTGATCTTCATCCTTTCAGTTTATTTGAAAAAGCATTGTGCCACGTTCCTATTATCCAAAATGTTGCATGTAAATCATAAACACAGAGGGAAGTAGTACTTAGAAACCGGGGCAGGGGGTAGGTTATCCCACGCTGGACAAATTGCTACCACATTGCTCAGTAGGACTTTCCATGTTATACTGTATGTCTTCCCTGAGGCAATACTGCTATGTGTGTGTGTGCTTCGGAACCCTTTGCTGTGAGCGTGTGTTTGTGGTGTTGTTTTTGGTGTGGCAAAAGACATCTAATCATAGTGGAGCACCAGAGCAAACAGGCGACCAACTCTTACTTATAAAGATCCACAATATTTCCCCCCCACATAACTTGACAGACGAAATCCTTTGACCAGCCACAGCATAAGGTGCATCGCACAATCAAATGATACGCAGTCAAGGGTTTTATTTATTTATTAATTCATTGAAAACAGCAGTCTTGGGTTTGTTTTGGTTACCACCGTCAGAGAGACTTATCGTTGTAGATGTAGTTTGCGGTGGTGTGTAACTGACCTACATAACACCGAGAGGTGTTTCTAGTTTGACTCTCATATAGTTAAGTTAGGTTACCATCTTTATTCTTTTATTTCAAAATGTTTTTATGTTTTTTCCACACGGAAATGTACACGTCATGAACATTCAGAACAATTTGCATAGGGACATATACATTGACTCACATATATCTTCCTCAATGACATTGTAGCCCACAGGCGTACCTACTTACGACACACATTTCTAAAACAAAATACAAAACATGTCCAAATAACAAGAAATTTAGTAGAAACGTGAGAAGAAAAAAAAAAGGAAACGAGATGAAGCCAAGGGAAAGAGTGAGAGTGGGCTATTGCTCTAATGAGTTTGCATCAAATATATCACTATAATGATCATGGAAGGGTTGCCATATAATTTGAAAATTCTCCTTTTGCACAGTGGTTTACGATCCTTATTATATGTGGAAGTTTGCCTCTCGGCTCAGATTTATGAATGTACCGCCATCTAGACACCAAAATGAGTACTGCATAGGCATAGGTCCAATAAAAGCCCACATTGCACAGTGCAATTCATCATTCCCAAAGTAACCAATAGATGGCATATTGGACGTGCAAACCACTTTCTGACGTGGCTATAACTCAGGGAGTCAAATTATACAGTTACTTTTTTCCTCCATAAATCTGCTTCCAGGAAAGGATCACATTCACAAGCAGTGTGTCTGTATGAAGTTATGAAATTGATGCAGAGAATGCACTGTAATAAACACTCTTTGAGCTGTCACCTTCTTGTCGTGGAGGGGTTTGTCTGTTCCAATGATCCTAGGACAGGGGTCACCAACGGAATACTCATGTGGTCCTCTGGTGCTACCTGGTACCCGCCTGGGTCTGTTGCAAAAACAGATCACCAGTGATGGGACATTGTGATTTTCTTGTCGCAGTTTGTTTGGAACGTGCTGCAGCCATAAAATTCTAAGTTAACTCATTCACTGCCATTGACGGCTATTGACATCAAAAATTCATTTGAACTATTTCTATTAGTTTAATTTTTTTTAGAGATTTATTTAGAACAGATATAAAATTTGTGATTAATCGTGAGTTAACTAGGGAAGTCATGCGATTAATTACAATAAAACAAAAAATCGCCTGACGCCCCTAATTTTTGATAATCTTTCCTTTTTTTTTCTAATTGCGTCAGGCGATTAATTTTTTTAATTGTAATTAATTGCATGACTTCAGTAGTTAACTCACAATTAATCACACATTTTATATCTGTTCTAAATGTACAACATTTTTTTCTAGGTTTTCATACTTTTGTTAGCAAAAGAGAAAAAAATGTTAAACTAATAGAAATGGTGAAAATGAATTTTTGACATCTATAGCCGTCAAAGGCAGTGAGTGAGTTAATGATTATTTGCTTATCTTGTATTTGTAGCGTATTCAATTAAATATACAGTAGGTTGAGCATGATTTGCAAATCATTGTATTCTGTTTTTATTTTTGTTTAACACAACGCCCCAACTTAATTACAATTGGGTTTGTAGAAGTGATTCTTTAAAATGTGAACACTGGAAGAGATTTATGGGGAAATTTTAATTATAATTATTTACAGTATCTCTTTCGTAAATATTGTGAGTAGTGTATTCGTTAATATGATCAGTGTCTTCACATAAATGACAATGATTTATAAAAACATATGATAACATGTAATTTGCATACATTTCTTGTTTCAGAATTGTGTATCTGGTCCCCCTTTACCCTCGTCAGTAGCCAAGAAATAGCTCTCAGCTTCAAAACGGTTGGTGGTCCGTGGATATCGGGGACAATGCCTCGGGATTGGTAGACCGGGGTGATTATTGTCCCCCCCATTTTAAGATACAAGACCGGAGGGTATGTAGGATCACACTCCTCAGTTTCCCTGGTATGGTCGATGTCTGGAGAGGAGCCTCCGTCAGGAAGTCGAATCTCCGATTTAGGAGTAGCAATGTGGCTTTTGTCTGAGCCGTGGAATAGTGGACCAGCTCTACAGTCTCAGCAAGGTCCTCGAGGGTGCATTGGAATTTGCACAACCACGTCCCTCAGGGAGTTCTATAGTTGGTTCAGGAGTATAGGGTACTGGTCTGGACCCCCTGATATAGACTGTTCAGTCCCCGTACGGCAAATGCCAGTTTGGTCCACATTTCTGTTAGCAACTCAGATTTGTTTCCGGTGAGGGTCGGACTTCGCACCAAGGCTGCCCTTTGTGAATGAAAATGAGAAGCTTGGTCATCCAGGTGGTGGTGGAGAAGAGCCAAATGAGGTGGCCCGGACATTTGGTTAGGATGACTCCTGGATAAGCGGTAAAAAATTGATAGATGGATGTTTTCAAATTTCCTCTTTTGACCACCAGCAGTAGTTAAATTTATGCTAATTAATATTTCCTCCAAGACACATGGCACTCAGCAGTAACCTGGTGGAAGGAAACATTATTCAGGGAGACAATTATGGGATGGAACATCTTGAATCTACAGTACAGACCGAGACATCTGACATGACAGAATGAAGGCAGAGCTGCAGCAATACAGTAGGCCTAAACTACTTCCATCTGCCGCTATTGGGTGAGTCATATACACACACACACACACACACACACACACACACACACACACACACACACACACACACACACACACACACACACACACACACACACACACACACACACACACACACACGATTTCCTATAGCTCACAGTGTAATGAAGACAAAGGCGCACTATCTCTTTAAAATGTGGTTCCATGACTGCTCAATTAGTTTTGGAAAAGACTAAAGTGAGCCCATATGTCGACTGATCTCTTTCCTACACTTTCTCTCCATTTCTGGAAGCATGATAGCGATTATAATGAAAAGCCAATGGCGTAAAAAACTAAACCGAGATAACATTTTGAAAGAAGAAAGAAAAATAGAGTGTCATCCACTACCAAGTTATTAATATATAAGGAATACTAGAGGTCCCAGAATAGAACCATGTGGGAGTCCACATGTTAGGGTGGCACTGTCGAGACAGTCCTCCAATAATTATGGCCACATAGGTCATTTTGAAAAGGTGCCAAATTACGACCAAGTGTTACATATTTTAATTTAGCGACCTCTATCGGCCATGTTAAATAGCGCAAAAATGCAAAAGTGAGAGTCGAAACCGGTCCGTCTGGTCAGAAGACAAGTGTTTATCTGACTGTGCTATTTGGCCAGTGATTATTTTAGCGTTGACTATATGTTTATTTTTAGTGTTGACTACATGTTTTCTAATGGTCTACAAGATCACTGTGCCTTTTCCTAATCTCAACCATTAGTGTCCCTTGTAAAGACATAACGTGTAACCTCGCTGAAAGCCTAATGCTAACCCCATTAGACGGCGAATTGACATACAAGTCAGCACTAAAATAGGACACTAAGACCATTACCGTCCTGTTCGCAGAGTAAGATAAACATTTGTCTTCTGACCAGACGACCCGGGTTTGATGTAACCTCGCCAGCCTGAATGATAATTGTTATTCACTCAAGGGAGTTCTTCACATTATCAATCCGGTACTTCACTAGGCAGACCCGTTCGGGAAAGGCGGGACTTGCTTCGAGCTGATTGGACGATGCGCATCTCTGCACATTTGTTTTGACCAATCAAGGCAACGGTTGAAAATCCCGTCTTCCGTCTCGTCTTATCTCTACCATATAAAAATTCACAAAACGCCTCTTGATGTTTAAATTAAACAAGGAAACGTGAGTAATCCTGCGAGAATTGCAACACCCATTCGTCTGTTTGTTTCGATTGGTTTCGTCCTGCCCAAACAACGCCTGATTGGTCCGACCTAAAAAAGGTCGGCTGCAATTACCTCCTTGCATATTTTTGGCGTTATTAGATGCAAGATATTTGCGAGCATTAAGAGCAGCTCATTCAACGGAGGTTCCACAACGATGTTTCTAATTTTGGAACACCCTTGTCGATTGCTTGCAGCAACTCTAAGGAGCTGTTACACTCCGCTGCCCCGCCCCACAACATAATGACAGCAGCGTGGCTAAACAGAATGTGGAGAATTATGAATGAATTTAGCTACTTTTACTACTACTAGTACTAATACTAACGGACAATATTACAGATTGTTTTTTCTACATGGGAAATGGAGGAAATATTTGGTAAAAAACAAACAAACCCTGCTACATGTGTACAAAGCCTGTGGCCGTCGCGGCCGAGAGTTACAAAACTGAAATTACTTTGCGGCCCACTAGATGGCGCTCGCGCAATGGTTAAGAGTCACTGCTTTAGATACATTTAAAAAAATAAAACTCAGAGAGCAAATTCATGTGGTGTTTAATGCAGTATGAACTTAGTCAACAAAATTGCAGTATATCTATTTCAGCCAAGTATTTTCCCCCCCAAACTCATACTGATTGTCAAACAGTAGGCCCTATATTATGTTCCTGCAAGTGCACCATCATTCTATTCAAAACCAGTGTCTCCAAAAATCTTTAAGAAGTATGTCTTTGACAAATGACTTTGGACGAGATGTCCTGGACTGGTCGCCAGCTAATCGCAGGGCTTATACAGTATAGAAAAACAACCATTCATACTCACACCTCAAACTGTAAATCAGACATCCAGTCCAGCGCGTTGCCCTGTAAACATCCCGAATGCCTGCTCTAATTCTCAATGTGCACCCAAAATACTGTAGTATATTTGATGTCAAAGTATTCATTTTACTTTGAGCTAAACAATCTTTTCACATTGAAACAAGCCAGTGCTTTGCTTTTGAACAAATTCCTCAAAACTGGATGGCCTCAAAATGACACAAGCACAAGCACACAGTGTAGAGTGAGAGCCAGAAATTCTTTTGTCAGAGCTCCGATATGACCAAATCCTGGGAGGCCTTCCTCTGTTTCTCAACTCCTTCTTTCTGGCTGACTGCTGACTCATGCTTTTTATGCCTCTATCTCTCTCTCCCCCGCTCTCCATACGGTCATGGCTCTCTTTCAAAACCCAATCATCTCTCTCCTAAACACCCCTTCCTTCATGCATTTCGCAGGATTCGAGATTATTCAGTGACATTTTTATCATGTGACCTCTGCGTGGGCTGCGTGCAAGCATTTGCATAAGCAATATTGTTGTAACTGTTGGTTAAGTTCATTAGATGTGTGTGGGTATGTTGCAATGTGTTGGTAACCAGGGTTCATCTCTGCTGCCTGTGTAGTGAGTTGAGTGTTTAAAGAAACACAATAATTGCCATATACTGCATGCTGGGCTCAAACTAGTGTTCTTGCATTTTTTGTCCTGTCTCTTTTTTTTTTGCTGGCTTTTTCTAGCCCCAGACCAGGAACATATGACGCTCTTGCTGGCTGTATTTTTTTCGTCATAGTAGTACTATTTCTTGGTAGGCCCTCAAGACAAATTTACCAGAAGGCTCAAGACAAGAAACAGATGCAGAGATGACTCGTGAAAATATTTGGCAGACAGACCCCTTTCAAAAAAGTGTGTTATCTTAACTCAAGAGGTGGGCGGTGAGGAAACAAAACATACCTAACCAAACTGCAGTGACAATAATAGTTGAGAAAATATAATAAGACCACACTGCTTTCTAGAAGGAAATATCTTAATCTCATATAATTGGTCCGTGGCACTGTTTTAGAAGTTTGGTATGTTATTCCACCTGTTTTGCTCTTTGTATGAAAGTAGACTAAAGCACTATAGGGAAAAAAGAACACATTACCATTACCTTTACTTCCTAACTAGTCATGTAATTGTTGATGGATAATCCTTGCGGTGTTACACCATATCATATCACTATACTGTATAGGCTGCAGGCTTCACTTTAGCTTTGAGAAACTTATGAGAATTGATGGGTCATTCTTTCTACCTTGTACTTTAAAACTTGTGCTACGGAACGATTTGACATTCACATTAAGTTTGGAATTTTTTCATAGTATTTGTTATTTGATTGGTAAGCAAGGCTTGAAATAAACAGTTTTGCAAGGCAAAAATTTGCACCTCATCTAAGCATGATTGATTAGCAAAACTGTTTTTTTTTTTTAATACTGCTCATTATGCCGCACCAGGTAGTTGGCAACAAACTTCGGCTGGCTACTGCTGCGACAAAACACGTTGCGCCAGTGTTACTCCTAGTATGTGTTGTAAGCCGACTACTCTTGCGCTATTTGACCCTGCGGAGTATGACATTAACGGAATGTAGCAAATCAAAGACGCGCTCTGTCTTACAAGATATTGTCATATTTTGTGACTTTTCTGACCATTCTGGCAACTATTAAAAAAGAAAAAATAACACCAAAGCCAACTGTGGTCCTCAAGTCAGGAACAACCTTATTTTTTGAGCGGTGGAGGGAGATTTGGGAGTGCTTAGAATGGTCAAACACTTATGGGACCGCATTATCAGCTAGCTGATTTAGCACAGTTTTCTTGACCAGCGGTCTGCCACCCAATCTTTTTTGCATCATGGGCCGTTTTTACATAAAGTCATATTTGACAGACCATCAAAGGTGCAGCGCAGCCAGACCGAGATGACTATCTGGTTGGAGGCCTTCTTGTCACCTGCGAGTGTAGCCGCTATTAGCTATTTGCGGGCTAGCCGCTATTAGCTATTTGCGGGCTAGGCAGCCAAGTCAATCAGGCCGCCACAGGTTGTTCATAGGTTACTATGCAATGCACGACTTCAAGCTAAAAGTCCAACATGTTATACTGACATGAACATCAAGGCCTTATTAGGCTTTTATTTTGAAATTGGCATTTGCTGTGGTAGCTAACTTGACTTCATGCTGACGAAACTGCTATATGCTTAGGACGCAAATTAATGCACACTAATGCTGTATCCCACTTGGAGTCTCCCAGTTCCGACCTCAAAGCATTCCAGACAAATGTAAACAACAAAGATGGCTGAATGCGATAAATTATTTGTTGTTCTGGTTAATGATGTAATTCCAAATCATGTGTTTACGTGAATCTATTTCAAATGACTAATTTAAGAAAACTACATACCGTATTTTCACCACTATAAGGGGCACTTTGAAAGTCTTAAATTTTCTAAAAAAAACATCGGTGCGCCTGATAGTGAGGCGCCTTGTGTGTGGACCAAGATCCAAAATCTGACTGACTGTTAGAGAGAACTTCCCGCACACATTGCTTATATACAAGAAAGGCGACCTGACTGAGGACGCTTAACGAGCCACTTACAAGTTAATTGTTTGATTGACAGCTCCCTCCAAAACAGAGTGGTCTGCTGTGCAGGGAGTGAGGGAGATGGAACATACCAAATGTAAAGGAGTGTCCGGGCTAAAGTACTACATACAGTAGTGTATTGTTTCCTTTTTCATTTCTTTTTTAAATGCTTTATTAAACAACGTGCACTTACATCAACAGACATCGCAAAAGTCACTTTGAAGTAGTGCAAGTCTACACGGTGTCGCTAAACAGATCACACCACATACTAAAGACATCAGATTGCCTTTTTAAAAACATGCGCTAGCATATGTTTTAGCATAATAGCATGCTACCATATGTTTTGAGCTGCGCCCAATAGTGCGGTGCGCCTTATGTGTGTGTTAAACACAGAAATAGCACCAGTAACTGTGACCGCGCCTTATAATACGGTGCGCCTTATGGTCGGGAAAATACAGTTAATATAAATAAATATCTGTTTAAAATCTTTGAAATAATGTTTTGCTGTTCATGGTCTGTGTCTCCATGGGGCTCGCCATTGTCGAGTGACGTCAGATTAAAACCAGTGAAGTCGGGGACCTTTTTTTTCTTGACTTTGCAACACAGATGTTCGAGTTCAAAGGGGCATTCCCATGCTCACTTCCTGGTATGAAGTCGGAAAAGTCCTACTTCCCACTTTCCTCGAATGCAGCATAACGCAACTGAATCTTGTGCACACATGAATATTTTCAGCACACTGCTTATGTTTGCACCCCTGATTATAGTTATATTAATATATATAAAATTGTGAAATGACAGCTTCAATTGTCTTTGAAAGTTTACATCCCCTTGGACTATATAAACCTATGAGCATGACTGCAAATTAAAAAAAAGCTAAACGCTACTTACTGGCACAAAAATGCTATGAATCATCACCAAAATTCACATGCAAATCTCTACTCATGTCAACTTCAATCTCTGAAAACATCAGAACAGTTGCCACAATATTTTGGATTTTATGGGCATTAAACCTTTTCCTCATCATAATCACAAGCACAACTGTATGTGCTGTGAGCAAAAAGGAAAATAGCTTAGCTTAGTTTAGTTTTTAGTATGCTAAAGAGAAAGGGCCATTTATGGCCCGTGGGTCGAACTTTGGACACCTTTGATGGTTACTGCAGATAAATAGCTAGATAGTATAAGACTCAATTTGTCAATACCAGCAGCAAACATAGAGCATTGTACATGTTATTGTTTTCATCTTAAATTAGCATCACACAGCCTCTCCACAGCCAGACTCACTCCTCCACAGTCAGCACGTGACTGGGAGGGATGCAGCGAGGGAGAGGGAGGCAGGGCGGGCAAGCGAGAGTGACAGCGAGCGTGGCTGAAAACGAGTGCGTCTGTGTATGTCTGCACATGTGAGTAATGTCTCTGTGAGTTGGGGTTCATGCGCAGAGCGTTTGCGCAGACCTGCTTACACCCCCAACGCTCATCTAAGGCTATTAGTGTCGATCAATACCCCAGCCGCCTCCCCACCCCTCCCACATGACAATCACATCTTTCCAAGCCCTCACTCTTGAGCGGACACGTCAGGGTGCTCCTATAAAAAAAAAAAAAGCGTAACTCAGGTGCCAAATTATGGGTGAGGGCAGCTAGAGTGATTTGTGTGCAGGGCAGGTGGACAGCGTGAAATCGTTGTCAAGCAACGGACTAAAGTGAAGCGTGAGTTCCATATTGTGGTGGCGACCGTGGGAATTGCGCGGTTATGTAATGGCCCGGCACGCTCAGCATATGCATCGAGTCATACAGCCATGGGCAGTTTGTTTGGACTCCTCGCCGTCCTAACAACATTTCTTAAGTGCTTGTGTTGCTTGCACAACCGCATCCTCGGTTCTGAGAACCAAGAGGAAACATGTGACCACAGAGAGGGTTCCTTCCCACTGAGGGGAGGGGGAGGGTATTTCTTGTCATCCCCTCATTTTTCCCTCTATATTTTTCATCTCAGCAACAAAGGGAGTTTTTCCTCCAATTATTAAGTTGACGTGCACAAGGACGGCAGCGCCACTGAGGATTGTGGCTGACAAAAATAAAAAGGAAAGACTAAATCTGGTAGCAGCCTGTTAATGATTGCATATAAATGGCACCCTAAGGGAGGACCAGAGGGAAAAAACAACATCTGGGCAGGTTCTTGGTAAGGCGCTTCATACCTACCAACAATCATATAGCATATGTGCTACATACTGTAGCATAAGGAACAACCTGCACAAACAGTCACATGCTCAAGCACGCTCACACTTGCATGCTTGAGGTGATGCACGAGCTCAGCGCACGTCGTTGCGAAACCAAACGCTCTCTTCAAAGCCAAAAGAAGGAGCACAGATTGCACGAGCGCGTTCCCACATTTCACCTGCTGTTTCCTGAACTCAATCTGTCAGCGTGGTCACACTTAGGTTGTCGCCATGTTCTCATTTTTTTTTTAAATTCAGGCTTGAGACGGAGTGGGGATGTTCGATCCCACTTCTTTTTCAGACCGAACGCAGTACGAGTACTCAACTCTTGACTAGTCATCAATACCGATATCAAGCACTGATACCCTAGTAGGCTTTTGATACAGAAAATTTCCTCCCGAAAAACAATGACAGAAAGACCTATACCCTAATTTCTGGACTAGAACGTGCACCCGATTAAAGGGGAAGTCAACCCCTCCAAAATTTCTTGACGATAATATGTTCTATGCAGCCCCTCTATGCAGTGTAAATATGGTATTTTGGTTAATAATGCGTTACTGGAATTTGAGTTAAGCAGCAAAATAGAGCAGTTTTTATTAATATCAGCCAAAGCCAGACGAAACGACCACTATACCACTGAGCCACGCCACCTTGCTGAGTTGTAATTGGTCATTGCCTGGAGCCCAAGCAACTATGATGTAATCTTCAGTCGACAGCAAGTGGCAAAATGGCCGCCACCTGAGATGCATTAAAACTCATATTCCATAAATGTCATATTAATCAGATGTTGTGTTTAAACCAGTGAGGCCACCTATAACATATTATTGTCAAGAAATGTTACCCCTGCATGAGCTATTAAGATCAGAAAAAGATTGTGCCTTTCTAAAATAATTTTGCACACTTTTATTGACACTGTCAGAGAGAGGTATTGTGTAATGTTTTTGTATCATTATTTCAAAATTTTAGTTGCCTTGTTTTGATACATGACAGGGATAAAATATTAGAAACACGGATGGTTGATACCACTTTTTTTTTTTGGACTGATACCATTACGAGTAATCAACTCTTTAGTAGTACCGATATCACTAGTACTTTTCATATGTAAAATTTCTATTGAACCAATGACAGATAATTTTAAAGAAATACTTATACATCTCCAATATAATATTTTTCCTTCATGGTATAATACTATTGTGTTTTTGTCCATTTGTTTAGAAAATCCATTTTTTATAGAACAACCAATAAAATAAAATAAAATGAAACAAATAACCCAGTAGCCAGACAAAGGCCCAATCGAAACATGTGGTTTTCCAACTTCCTTCAACTGATACTGGTATCGGCCGCCATCCTGAGTACCCGATACCTTGAAATAAGGTCAGTATCGGCTCGATACCGATACTACTCAACCATCCCTAATTAGAAACAATGCTTAGTACGATGCAGGGCAAGTCTAGCCACTGTAAGTATTAAACACAGTGAATTAGCATCAATGTTAGTCATCCTTGAAGATCATTACTGTTGCAAAGGCAGATCAGATGCTTTTCATACATCTCTATATGCATACCTCATATTAAAGCTTCTTGTTGCACTCCTCAGGGAGTCAACTCATTTCTGGGTAGAAAACAGCCCAAATGAGTGTGCAAACGCCCTGACAAGCCCATATTAAGGGCTGCTTGCATGAATATTGTTCAAGCGTCACATGAGCCAGCAAGAGGCTGCACGTGCAGGGCGCACGGCATCTCCAGCGTGAGAGGAGGCGCCGGCTAGTGCGCATGTTTGAGAGCCACGAGATAGAAAGAGAGAGAGAGAGCAAACCACCGTCCACATACTTTTCCTCCGGTCTTTCTCGCAGTTAGTCCACCATTGGGGAAAACAATGATTGGAGGCGGCTCATGCCAGATGGGATCCGTTTTGAGCTTTCAGCACTGGACAGCTCTCCACTTGAGCGCTTTGCGCGGCAATCAGTCTCAGCTGATGGGACGCTCAAACATGTAGGACTCTATGCTGGCAAAGTGGAGCCTGGAATGATGAGCATCCCCGAGTTCCTCCTGGAAGTGTCCATCGTGGTGATGGCCGTCGTCTCCTTGGTGACCAACATGTCAGTGCTGCTGTGTTTCACCCACAGCTCAGAGTTGAGGTCCCACGTGCCGGGAGTTTTTGTCCTCAACTTGTCTTTCTCCAACATCCTCCTCGCTTTCATCAACATGCCTGCCACCTTTTTCGGGGTGGTCAAAAGCGAGGACCCCTTCGGGAACTCCTTCTTCTGCCAACTGGTGAGCTTTGCAGAGACTTTCCTCACCACCAACAGCATGCTGAGCATGGCGGCCCTCAGCCTGGACAGGTGGATCGCCGTGATGTTCCCTCTCAGTTACTCCAGCAAGATGCGTTACCGGGATGCCATCCTGATGGTGGTCTACTCCTGGCTGCAGTCCCTCGCCTTCTCTCTGACTCAGCTGCTGATGGACTGGGGAGGCTACAGCCACACGTACGCCTCATGCACCGTTCACCTGGCCGCAGAGGGACGGACGCAGCTGGCCGCTTACGCCACTTTCACCGTGCTGCTCCATTGCAGCAGCTTCACCTGCAGCCTGGCCGTGCTGTGCTTCTCCTACCTCAAAGTTTTGAGAGTGGCCAAGTCCCACTGCAAGAGGATTGATGTCATCACAGTGCAGACGCTGCTTCTGTTGGTTGACATTCATCCCAGGTACGGCACAAGTGTAACATTTGGTTGCATGTTGGAGTCTAATTGCTTGTCATTCAGACTAAATGAGCATGTGAATATTTAATATATGTGTATTAATTTTTTTTCTTTGTGTTGCCAGTGTGAAAGAAAGATGTTTGGCAGAACAGAAGAAGAGGAGACGGAGGGCTACCAAGAAAATTTGCATCTTCATAGGTTCCTTCATCTTCTGCTATTCGCCATATGTTATAACAAGGTAATTACCAGCTTTGTATTAATTAGTTTATCCAAACTTTACCCTTAACTCTGAGGAAAAGTTGAATAGTGGATGGATGATATACAATACTTTGCAAAAGTCGTATGACACCACTATTTTTCATCTTTGATTATTTTATTTTATTATTTTATTTTTTTCTGGAGAGCTCAGTATTGTTCATTCGGTAATTTTACCGATTTGACATGTCATCATCATTGCTCTCCCTATTTTTCATCTTTGATTGACGCAACAGTCATTTAGACATATTTAAGGTGACATATTTTAAGTCAACTCCCCAAAAATATTGACAATAATATGTTCTATGCAGCCCCACTACTGTACTCTAAATACAGTATTCTGGTTAAAATTGTGTTGGTGGAATATGTGTCAAGCAGCAAAATCCAGCAGTTTTATCAATATCAGAAGGCAGCCATTTTGCCACTTGCTGTCGACTGAAGATGACATCAAAGTTGCTGAGGTCTCAGGTAACAACCAATCACAGCTCAGCTTCAGAAAAAAACAGGTGAGCTGTGATTGGTCATGTCATCTTCAGTCGACAGCAAGTGGCAAAATGGCCGCCCGCTGAGATAGATCAAAACGGCAGAATTTTGCTGCATAACACATATTCCACCAATTTAATATTAACCAGAATGCCATATTTAGACTAGTGAGGTCACATATAACATATAATTGTCAAGAAATGTTTAAGGTTCACTTCCCCTTTAAAACAGTAAACCTGCAACGATTCTAAGGTGCATTTCACTCCATGCAACACACGTATCTATAAAAAGCCTCAAAATAACATATAGTATAGTACATAGAAAATTCAGGTGCACGCCTCCTTACTCACACACGCACATATGACCATATTACTTGTGCACTTCAACACCTCCCACCGACTCCTTGTCCCACGCCCTCCACAACCTCGCACCCTCCTACCTCACAACCTGCTCCTCTACGACTCTCCTTCCCGCCCCCACCATTCTGCTGATGCAAATCTCCTTTCCACATCACTCAGGACTATAAGTACCGAACCTGGGGTGACGGAGTGACAAAAGGTTCCATATGTCCACAGTTATTCATACTTTTTCTCAATATAGTCACACCCAATGGACAGTTAATTAAAATGGAAGTTGTACCAGAATACTTTATTGTGCAAAAGGATGTTTTCTTAAAATAGTAAATGACCAACAACAACAAACATTTAATTATATATAGTTTTTAGTAGGCAACCTTCTCCATGTCTGTTTTGTATCCCTTTCCAGCCTAAAGGTTCACCAAATGCAAATTCACGTTCACTTAAAGTTCGGCCAGGCTATAAAGCAGGGGTGTTCAAACTTTTTCCTCTGAGGGCCATATACAAAAAAAATTAAAGGATGCAAGGACTACTTTGATTCACCAAAATCAGCTACAGTATATATTAGTTTTTTTGTTTTTTGTTGCAAAACTGCTACCTGAACAGCTTTCTACAAAATTTTGGAAATTAACTCTTTGACTGCCAGACGTTTTCAGAAACGGGTTGTCCCCAGTGCCAGCCGATTATAAGCATTTTGACTGATCTTTCAAGGTCCACAGAAAATGTTGTGTTTGGACTATGGAAACACACATACTACCAAATGAAAGATTGGACTCTCATCTTTCATCAGAAGAAAAAAAGTTTGTTTCTACCTTATTCCGTTCTTCAGTAATCAACAACAGAAAATGGTTAGTTTCACCTCTGTTTTGAAACAAACGTCTTTTAACGTCTTTGGCACTCCTCCATAGGATTTTACTAAACGTTATTTAACGTTTTTGGCAGTCAAAGAGTTAAATATCAGCCCCTGCACTGAACAGCATCCCAATCCTATCTGTACATTCAGAACCTATACAGCAACGATCTGTCATAAACTGGCTATTTCGGAAGAAGTTACTTGGGAATCGGTCATGTGAAACTTTCACAATTCGGACCTTGACACAGAGCAGATGTGGAATAAACCATTTGTGCCTGTAAAAATGATCTTTATTCGCCGCAGTGCTATCAAGAGAAACGTTGTCACTTGTTTAATTTAGGGTTGCCAAAATTAAAGTGTTAACTCTGGAGATGAATTTAAATTCTTTAAAGCGCTAACAAAATGAACTCAGTTAACTCAGTTTTATTTACTCCTCACTCCTATTTACTTATGGCCTATAACCTGCAGCCAAACTTAGCCGCTTGCGTGAAGATGGACAAACACTGACTAGAGGTAGTTTTACTTTCAGTTTTGCTGGTTAACGCTTGTTGGAGAAATCTCGAGAAATTTGCGAATTCACCGCCAAATTCAAATAGCATTTTATTTGTATGCCTTTGGTGTTTCATCTCAGAGTAAATACCCTGCTCAAGTTCCCTCCACAGAGCCTCGTAAATCAACCTTTCTGAAGTGTGTGAGCATAACTAAACCTGGAAGCAATACATTTTGAGAATTGTTTCTGTGAGAAAAAAAGTTAGAAGTAAAGCGGAGTCCATTTGGATCGATTTGTTCAATGGTTGTTTTTTTCTTACAGGAGTAATTCTATTGCAGGATCAAAGAAAGCTATTAGAACAGTATTTGATTCTAAATATACTTTCTAATTGATGGTTTTACATTAAATCCAATAATTTACGCAATAAATATAGTTAGAAGCTTTGTAGAAAAATGCGATTAATCACAATTAATTATGGAACATTTTGCGATTAATTAGCTTTAAAAAATGAATTGCTTAACATCACTAGTTTAATTGTAAATAGTTGAATTGCATATTTAGAAAAGCTCAACAGCAAAGGTGCCCAAGTCCGGTCCTCAAGAGTCTGTTTTCCATGTCTCCCTCCTACAGCGCAGCTGAATCTGATGATCAGCTCATTTGCAGAAGCCTGATAATGATTCTGATCATGAATCAGGTGTGTTGGTGGAGAGAAACATGAAAAACAGGCTGGATAGGAGCTCTTGAGGACCTGACTTGAGCACCCCTGCTCTACAGTATATAAAACAAATGTATTAGTAGCAGATGACATGGCGCGGGCCGCTTAAAAATGGGTGGCAGGCCACAAATGGCCCCCCAGACCATATGTTGGACACCACTGCAAAGGATATGGGGATGAAAATAAACATACCATAGCTTTGCAGTTCTATATAATATAATAAAGAAAGACCATGAAATAATATTTGACCAAAAAATAATTAATAAAGTTATTCTTTGTTCTAAGTTTATCTATATTTAATTTTTTTTTTTTAAATGTTTTTCTTTAAAGTTAGAAAGGCTACAATGTTATGCAGAAGTGTACTAACTCATTCACTCGCAGCCATTTTTACTGAAGCAAAATATTACAAATATATGCTCGACCCGTGCAAATGACAAAACAATACAAGCCCCTTCTTTTCCTCTTGCAGGTTAGTGGAGCTGTTGCCCTCAGTGCACATCCCCCGATACTGGGGCATCGCCACCAAATGTCTGTGCTACGCCAAGGCTTCAAGCGACCCATTTGTCTATTGCCTGCTGCGGCATCAGTACAGAAAGGTCCTGGTCCGTGTCATCGGCCGCTTTTTGAGAAAGGATCATTACTTGCTGTCCGCCAGCAGCTGGAGCAGCACATTTGACACCACGGAAGACAACTGCGCTAGAGCAACATGAATTGTGTGTGCAGCTGTTTCTAACGAGGTGGCAAGCGCACCCCTTCTGCTCAATGTTGAAATGGAAGTCGACGCAGAGCAGATGGATGGGGAACCTTGCGCAAGGACACTTTCACCGAGGGCTCGGTCACGTGCTTCGTGGCCATTTATTTATTTATTTTTTGGTCAAGGACATTGAACAATGTATGCTTGAATGCAGGCACGCGTTGTTGTGATGTGTGCCAAAGATCCTTTGAAACGCGAGACTGTTGATTTCCACAGGGCTGATCAGTTTGCCTGCAGAGGCACTGCCAAGGATTCCTTCACACAAACAAAAGTACACCACATTATATACAGTGTGCATTTACATCATAAATGTTATTGTACTGTACACTTCCACTCACGTTGAATTTGTCAAATCAGATTACATGGACTCAGACAACAAGTTGAATTGACATGAAATATTGTATTCAGTGCCATGCGTCTGAAATGGTTTGATTGTACTTCATGACAACACAAATACATGTTCAAAGAATAAATTGTCACTTTAATGCAGTAAAAACATACCAATCCTGGAATTACTGTGTGTGTGTGTAAATGGGTTGAGAGACGCTCTTGTGCATCAAAAAATAATAATTTTTTGGTAAGTGAATTTATGTGAATTTATTTTGAAATACAGGTCAAAAGAAGGCATGTGCCAAATATGTCAATTATAGGCCCCAACTGCTTTGAGTGTCTGTCCATACGTTTGCCTGTCTCTCCGTGTCTATGTCTGTCAGTCTGGAAAATAGTTGCAGTAGGCTACATGTAAACAAACAAGAAAAAAAAACACTGTGCAAAATGTGCCAAACACTGGACTAAAATGCTTTAGATGTTTGTCTAGATGTGTGCCTGACAAAATCAATGGTGGCCACTCTCCTCTTGCCGAATTGCCAGGATAGAAAGTGCGTTGGGACCAACTTCATTTTCTTAAATGACTGTGACAACTAGAATTTGTTAAATAATATTGAATACTCCCAATATTTGTATTATTATTTAATGATGTAATGCAAAACTCATATTTTTATTACAAGTAAATAGCCAGTGCGTTCAACATAAATAGATTACACAAGAATAACTACATACATTTTCTGGTTTCTTTGAGTATGTGATGCTATTTTTGCATTCATGGCGAGGGTATGGCAAATGGAAACAAACTTCTCAACCTGCATTTTGCATATAAATCAAGGATGGGTCTCTATTTCACCTCTCCATAAAGTTTCATGCATGTAGCTTATGTTTTTTTGTTTTGTTTTTGCTAATCAAGCTAACACATACAAAAGGATTTTTGAAATCATGAAAGATTTTTTTTTTTTTTTAATCTGTGACGGACCACACACATAAAGATAGAAAATCAGACATTTAACAATTTTGGTCATATTGTGAGTGCTGTGCTCTGATAAAGTGTTTTTTAAGTTTTTAACCCTGGAGAACCCAAGAAACCTTTTCTTCTTTGGAAAATTATGAATTATACATTAAATGACTGCTATACGTTCACTGAACACCAAAATATGTTTTTTCAATTTTAACCCTTTTATTTTAACTAGCTCAGAGTTGCTAATTTATCAATATATATATATATATAAAAGATAGTCCTAGGCATTCTGCAACATGATATGAAATAGATTAACAAAAAAAAAACAACACAATTTTACCATCTGATGGTTTGCTGAGAAGATGTTTTTGTTTGGATTGATTTCCAGCTCAACAAAACAGCATATTGCCAGCCATCTTGTCATCACCACTCTGGCTCATGTAAGTGCAATATTCATCCACTAGATGGCCCCATGCAGGGGTCAGAAGTGGCACTCTGGACTTTTGAAGTTAAATTTGTATATATAAAAAAAAAGGTCTTTGTTATTTGAGTAGCAGAATTTACAGGGGCCAAATTTGACCCCTTGGGTTCTCCAGGGTATCAAAATTGAAAATAAAAGTCATGGAAAGCAATGGCAACCAAATATGTAAGTATGCAACTATTAATTAATGAGATATTAAATGAAAATAAATAAGTAGAGTTTAAATTTAGATTTTAGATTTTCTGCCAAAAACAATGACCACAACCATTACCATAATCATTTTAATTTCTTATGTGGGCCAAATGAATGACTAATTTGTCCCCCGGGTCTTGAGTTTGACACCTGTGCAGTATAGAAAGATCTTTGGCCCCCTATGAATCACATGCCATAATAGATCATGTCAGCTTTTGAGACGATGATTAAGACTGTGTTCTTGGATCTAATTAGATACGTGAACCACTCTCTCTCTAGTCCCACCCCCCAGCACACACGCAGAGCGAGCGGTGCAGTGAAATATGATCAGTCAGCAGTAAAGCTACTCTTGGCCAGACTCAGCTCTTCGGGTCAGGGATGCGCTGCACAAACAAAGAAAGGAGGTTTCCGTGCAGCGGGTTGTAATTACCATCCCGCTTTCAAGAAGTTGTGACTCGCCACTCGCAGCTGCCACATCGCACTGTGTTGTCTACTACGCAAAGAAACATGCTTTTGGGACTTTTGGGGCTGTTTCTGGCTTTGACGGAAAGTTGTTGGTGCGCGCCACAGCAGACCTGCCATCCAGGAGACCAACTTTTGGGTGAGTTGAATGTTTTCCCCACATATTTTAGCAACAAAGACCGCATCATTAGAAGATTGTCTATGCATTATGCAGCGTTATTTGTGCTTTAATCCACTATTCTATCGTTTAACAACACTCTACATTACTGTAGATTTAAGAGCCCCCTCCAATTGAATATAATCCAAAACGTTGAAATTGCCACCTAAAAATCTCACTTCAAAACACATCAGTAAGGATTCTCTTTTATTTTTATTTTTTTTTTTAAAATATATATTTTTAAAGACAAATAGCGCCCCCTAGCGTTTATATATATGTTACGTGCCTTCATTTCATCCATCTTCATGTGTGGTATTTTTTGACCTCCCACACACAGGAAGATGCAGTAACAGTGTGACCGAAGCAAAACGTAAGTAAAATAAGTGTACATTTTTATTTATTTGACCATGGATCTTGATAGCCTACTGTTAATTGCAATGTGACCTACATATGCAAAAAAATGTATCGTTTTTTGTAGATGCATGCATGGATGCATGCATGGAACAATATATTATAACCTATGATGAGATTTTCACCTTTTGTGTGATAACATACATTTCTGTTCCCCACAGCGACCTGCACAGAGATGCATCTGAGCTACTGTAATGATGTAGGATACACTAGGTGGGTTCTAGAGGTTGGTATAAATTCAGCAAAGAAATTAGTCTCATTGTCCTCTATACAACATTGACCTTATTTGTTTATACTAAGTGTTTATATAGAAGGCTCCTTAGGCGAAGCCAACCCAAAAATTTTCTTTACAGCCCCACTAGTCCAAACACGGTATTCTGATTAATATTGTGTTTGTGTAATATATGAGTTAAGCCACCCGCTTTTACCCATCTCAGAGGGTGGCCATTTAAAAAAATAAAAATTATTGAAATCAAGACAATCAACATTAAGCAGCACAGTAAATAAAGCCATTATACACAACAATCTCACAATAACATGGGTCTTAAACTAGGGCGGCCATTTTGCCCCTTGCTGTCGACTGAAAGTGTCATCACCGTTGCTCAGGTTATGACCAGTTCACTTGTTTTCTGAAGCTGAGATGTAATTGGTTGTTAACAAACGCAATATTACTCAGGAATGCAGACTAGTGTCCCGTGAACAACCTAGAATTACAACAGAGCAAAAATAAATAAACTCTAAAATCTTATTATAATTCCTAAATGTTATTTAAATGACATTTTATTATTGGCACTATTATTTTTTAAATTTTTTTACAAAAACAAAGTTCATAGGCTGTTTTAACACCTGCGAATTCCCTGAAGACAATTCAAATTATGGATCAGTGTGTGGCCTCCACTTGAACGTATGCACTCCCTACACCTGGGCATGCTGAAGGAAACCAGGGCCCACTGCACCATGCATGGGCCGTTTTCACCCAAATTTGATCTCAAGTGGGCCAGACCAGTATGTCCGTGACCCAATAAGTTATTAAAAACAGGTAAAAAATATTTCCTGTTTTTTGTGTAAATAATCACAAGCACATTCTGAAAACATTTCCGTCTGAAACTTCTGAACAAAAATGAGTACAAAATTTTTGCATCAAATCCTGAGTACTGTAACAGCCAAATTGCAGTCATTTGCGCCCTCCAGTGGACAAAATTAGTAACAACAGTTCATTTTTGTGAAAAACAGCAGTTTGGACTAGGGCTGGGAATCTCACGATTCGATTCAATTCCAATTTTTGGGTCTGCAATTCGATTCAGAATCGAGTATCAATTCAGAAAAAATTTAGATTAAAAAATATTTGATTGACAATGATTTCTGCTTCAATTTATAGATATGCAAATAATTGTCATGATCTACTCCAGTCTGACTTGCTAATGCTAATTAGTGCGCTACTCGTGGCACTTTTATAACTCAAAAGAACGACTATTCATACAAAACGCTTCAGGAATGTATACAGAGAAGCATCTTAGCATCCTACACTGCAAAAAAACTTTTATTGGAATAACTTGATCATGACTTTTTGCTCCTATGTGGCTACAACTTAACAGTGTATCAGAACGAGCAGAACCACACTGCCCCTAAGTGGTCAAATCGTGTAGAACATGAACAGTGCTCCTAATAAAGGCACACACAAACAAGGGCAAGACAGTATAAAATAATTGAAATAAAATCGTTTTTGGGACATTTAAAATTGATTCTGAATCATACTAAATGAGAATCGCGATTCTAATGAAAATCGATTTTTTGGGCACACCCCTAGTTTGAACCCCCTGACGGCCTGATTACGTATTTCGAGCCGCATATTTGATACTCCTATTTGTGATTGACTTGAAGTTACACTTTGTGATAAAGCGTTGCCTACTTTGTTTTTGTTTTAGTGGTATAAATCATTAGATTAGACTTTGTGTAGGCTATAGATTTTGCTTGTGCTAGCTAATTAACAAACTGCAATCAAAACAACTACTACTTCCCCACTTGGTGGAGGTAACAACCTCCAACCTAAAATTTCAATCTTCCATTGCTACCCCAGAACAATATTTCCCAACATCCTCGGCCACCGGACTCGTATGGATGCCGAGTCGGGGGCAGAGTACCTCCTCCTGAGTGTCATCCACGGTCTGCTTAACGGCGAGTGCTCCCCTGACATCCGTCTTGTGGGCTGCTCGGTACTGGCGTCGCCCTGCCGGGATAACAAGATGATCAAGCCCTGTCGCAGCACATGCGAGGCCCTGAGGAAGGACTGCGCCCACACCTTTGAGGCCATACACATGGCCTGGCCATACTTCCTGGACTGTGACCGCTTCTTTGCAAGTGATCGAGAGGGCTGCTTTGACCCATTGGCGGGGCTAAGAGGTAAAAAAAAAGAAAAAAAAGTTTGAGCTCTTGGACAATTCCAACACAATTCTAATTGTAGTCCTCCAATCATCACCTCACCCCTTTCAGCCAGACAGGAGCTTGCTAGGTCCAGCCTCTCACCAGATGAAGCCAGCACCATCATCCAGTTCACCCACACCACCAACAGTCAGATGTACAGCTTGCTGAAGAGAACGGCAGCAAAGTGTTCCCACATCTCTCACGTTTACAGCATCGGCCGCAGCACTGAGGGCCGAGATTTACTGGTCATCGAATTCAGCAACAATCCTGGACAGCATGAACTAGGTAAGTACGACATGTTTTTGAGTTACCAAAATATTGCATAGTCTTTCCCACAGGAGTGGTAACTGTTATGTCTTCAAAGTGAAGACTGTTCCACTTCAGTGGAACCAGTGGATGCTCAGATAAGGACCAAGTACATGTTTTCCACAACTTCTGAAGACGGTACCACTGTAATGTTCACAGATCATGCTTGTTTTTACAGGAGTTATTCTCCAAAACGGGTGACATTTCCACCTTGCAATTTGTAAAATTTTCATGCAGCATGAAAGACGTGTTAATCCTCCCAAAAACATATTTTCCCACCTCAGGCTTAAAATGTTTATTAGTAATATCCATTTTTATTTAGACCTTGTAGACATATTGTACCACCCAGTCACGGACCGTATGTACACTATTTAAGTGATGGTACATTAAATAGAATGTACTGTAAAATTCCTTTTTTTTAAACCATCAGTATGTAATTTAATCAGTTTTTTTTTTTCATTTTTAGGCTCATTGTCATCGGTGACATCGTTTTTCCAAAAATATTTATGGATTTCAAAATTTGAAAAAAAAACCTACAGTCCTTTGACTAGTCCACAAAACTAACATTATTTAGCATTAATTCATGAAGCATTTCACTCCATTTCTCTCTTTTTTTTTTTTCAAGTGTTCAAGTTCCTGACCTACTTACAATTGAAAATATTATTTTCTTTACAATAAAAGTGCACATTTTTTTATTTAAAAAACAAACAAACAAACAACAAAAAAGAATAAAACAGAATGTCATTTTTTTATTTAAAAAAAAAACAACCAACCACAACAAAAAAGAGTGAAACAGAACGTCATTTTTTTTTTAAAAACAAACAACAACAAAAGAATAAAACAGAATGTCATTTTTTTAATTTAAAAAAACAAACAAAAAAAGAATAAAACAGATTGTCAAACTTTATTTAATTTAAAAAAACAAACAAAAAAGAATAAAACAGAATGTCAATTTTTTTAATTTAAAAAAAAACAAACAACCACAACAAAAAAGAGTGAAACAGAATGTCCAAAAAATGTTTTAAAAAAACAACAACAAAAGAATAAAACAGAATGTCATTTTTTTATTTAAAAAAAACAAAAAAGAATAAAACAGATTGTCATTTTTTATTTTATTTAAAAAAAACAACAACAAAAAAGAATAAAACTGAATGTCAGAACTTGCCTTTTTTCTTCCTGACTGCTCCAGAGGTTCAAATGGTTTCACTTTCTCTTTGTGATGTCACTTTAAAGCAGCAGTCAGTAATTTATAGACAACTAAGTGTGACGGGGTGGTGAGACAAACTGAGGGACGCACACAAATAATAACATTTTTACTTAAATGTAATGTTTTACTTAAAAAACTAAAAAAATAACTTATGGAATCAGTGACACACTTATAATTCGTGAACATAATAAAGGGTTGATAAACATCTTTAATCTATTTGGTGATATTTTAGATGCAAATATTATGTTGTAATGTAATGTAAATGTTATGTTGGTCAATACGGACATGTGAAAATGGCCATGTACTTATGAAAGTGATTAAAAATAGTCATTCTTGAAAAATATAATATTTACTCAACAGCAATGAAATTAAAACCTTTAAGCTTTAAAAACACACTTTTTTTGGTGTGACTTATGCACGTTATCAAACGTGGACTCAAAATGGCTCTCGTCCGGTAGAATGTCTCACAATATTTACCTCCTGTCTTACTACTTTAGTGGAGCCGGAGGTCAAGCTGATTGGCAACATGCACGGCAATGAGGTACTGGGCCGCCAACTGCTCATCTACTTGGCTCAGTACTTGTGCTCAGAATATACCTTGGGAAACCCGCGGGTTCAAGCCATCATAAACACCACCCGCATTCACATCTTGGCCTCCATGAACCCCGACGGCTACGAGCTCGCCGCTGCAGAGGTAGAGGATAGCAATGACCCGGAGCTCATCAACCAGGAAGTAAATATTGTTAACAGTACAAAAACAAGACAAACCGCCATTATCCGTTGTCAGTCCACTTTGCTTTGTCTTTCTGGAGGAGGGGTGAAGGCAATAAGTACTGATTTGATGATTTAGTTTCTTGGCAAATTGGAATGTGAGGGTCTGGTGGTGTTGGGCGCGATGTTGTGCAAAGTCAAAATGTCATGTAATTGTAGTCTCATCAGAAATATGACATGACTACATAGGATTAGCATAGCACATTATGCAGCTAACGGGGAACTCTCCCACCTTGCTGAAGTGTGACTACAGTAAAGCTAGTCCACACCATCTGACAAGTGAAAATCATTTGACTCACGTCAGTAGTCATACCTTCCGCCTTCCAATCTTTTTTTTGTCTGTCTAAATTCTCAGGCCCTCCCACAACCAGATTGAGTCATCAGTTATATTAGATTTACGAGCTAGCAAGCAGAATTGACTTATTACATCACAAACTACCTGGCAGTGGGAGAACTCTAACCATTTAATTTCCTACTAACCAGTAAGCAACCCAACATTTAATTCATTTCTTCTTCATCATCATCATCATCATCATCATCCTCCTTTTCTATATCCTATTATGCCTTTGTAACCTTCCAACCACCAAGCGCATTTTCTGTCAGAAATGTAAACATTCTGAAAGAGAGCCATTTCTCAATTGTGTTTGTTTCATGTTTTTTTTTCATGCCTTGTCTCCTCAGCCAATTTCCTTATGTCAACCAATCAACTCTCTCCAGGTGTGCCTCGTTGTCTCGACAATTTGTTTTTATCTAGTTCCCTGCTTTCTGCGTTGTTGTTGCAAGGAATGTTTCCCTAGTTTTGTCATCCTTCCTGTCATGTTGAGTGTTTTGTTTCCTTTTGTAAATTTTAAAATTGTGTGTTTTCCCAGTGGCTTGTTTGCCTTTTGGTTTTTGGAAATATATATATATATATATATATATATATTTTTTTTTTTTTTTGGGGGGGGGAATTTGCTTCCCTGTGATTGGGCCCTCCATTTTTCTGTCAAAGCTGTGGGTAGCTAGGTTTGCTTGTTGGACCTGTGGCAAAAAAAAAAATGGCTGGCCCGGATGGAGGGAAGCATGGAGGCAAGGGAGAATGAATTAAAAAACAAACAAAAAATTCCCTCTACAAAAGTAATTCATTTCCAAAAGGCAAACAAGGCAGGGGGGAAACCCTAAAAAACAAACAAACATTCAAAACCGAATTCTGACCATGAAAAACATATTAACAATACTATGGGAAATGTGACTTTCAACAGCGGCAATGAGCCGCCACAGACGGAAAGAAAGCGGGGGACAAAGTGCAAGCAAACTGTTGAGGACGATGAACATGACAGAAAATTTTGGAGTGAGCTAATTGGCTGACACGAGGAAAAAGGCTGATGAGAATAGGTGGTGACAAAAACCTAAAAATGTTTTTAAAAAAAGGACGGATCATGACAAATACTCCATATAAGACTAGCACAAGCATCATAAATTAAGTTATTGAGGAAATGATCATTTAGGGGTTTCCTATTCAGTGTTTCCTCTGCATGCATATACTGTATTTAATGGACTGATCACATGCTCAAATGTCTTTTCAATGCCATTTGACATGGGGCTTCTCTTGTCGGATACATGGTCTTGTCTACATAGACTAGTCATAGTCATAGTCTAACATTTTCTAGACTAATATCTAAATAGTTTTTTCTCACCACATGCTTCCCATGATGCCTGCTCCATCTAACATCTACACATCATCATCATCAATATGATATATATATTGATCTCACATTTTTTCTCTCACATAGTTTAACCCTCCCAGTTGTTTGAATATAAACGTTTCAGGGTCACTTGCTGAACGGTTGGACCAATGGCCGCACAAACGCCCAGAACATTGACCTGAATCGCAACTTTCCTGACCTCACATCTGTCTTCTACCGAAACCGTCGCAGCAGACACTACCGCACTGACCACATCCCAATTCCTGATGGCTATTGGTTTGAGAAGGTAGAATGAAATTACAGCATATTTGACTATTTTCTGTAATGTGTGTTCATGCTGGGATGTGGTAAATAAACCAGTGATTTAGGGTCAAAACTATTAGTAATACGCCACTTATAGAGTCAGTTCAGTACATGTTATGAACTGTAGGTGGCACCAGAGACCTTTGCAGTGATGAAGTGGACCAGGTCAATTCCCTTCGTCCAGTCAGCCAGCCTCCATGGAGGTGAGCTGGTCGTCTCTTATCCCTTTGACTACTCCAGACACCTCCATGAGGAGAAGATGTTCTCACCCACTCAGGATGAACGGGTAATGGATGAATGAAGCGGAAGGATGAAGTGGATGATACTTGTTGATGTAGCTCTCTCAATAACCATGCCACCCGCAGATGTTTAAGCAACTGGCTCGTACCTACGCTGATGCCCATGCCACCATGTCAAACAATGACACGGACCGATGTGGGGCACACTTTAACCGAACTAAGGGCATCATCAACGGGGCGCTGTGGTACAGTTTTCCTGGAGGTGAGAAAGTGACGTTATTCATTCCTTTGAGTTTTTTTTTCTTCCAATGCCCACATGAATTCTGAATTCTACATTGATGTACCGCTTTTGCCCTGACTAAAGTATTTATATTTTTATATTATAGCACACATTTAGAGGAACAATTTGGCAAATTTTCAAGGTCAGAGGTCAAGGTTTCTATAGCACATTTAAAATACAGTAAACACTGACCAAAGTGCTGCACATATTGAAAATAATACTATTATAAAAGTTAAAACAAAATAGAGAACAAAAGACACAAATTAAAACAATTAAATGCAAATCTCTAGCTCAACTTGTGCACATTTAAAATACAGTAAACACTGCCCAAAGTCATATCATCGTAATATCTGTATATCAGCAAAACAGTGAAAAGACAAACCGTATTTCCTAAAAATTTTGCAGAGCGAGCCAGCATATATAAGGAAAACAAACCCGGGCCTAGTATAGAACCTTGGGGCACACCACATATGAGGCAGTTTTTCTTTTTTGGTTTGGCATTTAAATGATCTTTTTAACCCCTTTTATTTATTTCCTTAGTTCCCAGTTCCTTTTATCATATTGTCTTTTAGCTTTGTTTTGCCTTTTATTCTGTTGTCTTTTAGCTTTTAACTGTTTTTATTTTGTTGTCTTTTAGTTTATAGTTCCAGTGTTTCCTGGGTGCCTTTCCTCACATGGTTTCTCTGTGCCCTGCCACGTTTTTTTTCTTTCTTTTTTTGTCCCCTTTTTTGTATGTGTGTATGTGTGTGTGTTGGGGGAGTCTTATTTTAGCAACTTGAGTTGCATTTTAATTTATGAATGGTGCCATATAAATAAAGATTGATTGATTGATTGATTCGTATTTTGGCTGACGGAAAAGGGCCAACGCTCACAAAAAATGTCAGTAGTGTCTTTAATTCCAACATATAATTCTAACCGTGATAATTAAATCTCATGATCCACAGTATCGAAAGCTGTAGTCAGATACACTGATGTCTTTGGCATTATTCCACCACTATTGATTATTATTTAAATGATTAAATGAGGTGACATTTTAAACCATTTTGATGTTAAAAAATGAAATTAAGTGTCCACCTACCCAATTAAAGCGAGTGGCATAACAATTTACTAGCCAATTTGGCGTAAATTTATGACTACCCGCCAAAATGAACTTTAACCCACATTTGGCGGGTTTGCCAGTGTTAATTTAGAGCCCTGACTTGTGTAACTGTGTACAAGTGTCATACAACTGTTAGTATTTTGCTTTTGTATTGTTTTTGTAAGAGTGTTTGAAAAAATAAAGTGATATAAATCATTATTGATTACAAAAACACTAATTCTACATTTCTCCTTTGCAGGCATGTCAGACTTTAACTACCTGCACACAAATTGTTTGGAGATCACAGTAGAGCTGGGCTGTGACAAATTCCCCTCGGAGGTCGAGCTTTACCCAGAATGGAAGAGGAACAAGGAAGCGTTGCTCAGTTTTATAGAGTCGGCAAGTATATTGGAATATTTTGTTAACTTGGCAAAATTGATTGCATGCCAACTGCCTATAAAAAATGGATTAACATCTATCTGAAGAAGGGCCATTAGTAGTGGTTCACATAGCTAACGTTCAGGAAGATGCTAAGTCAGCTGCGATAGAAGCTGCTGCCGCTGCATGTGATGGAAAAGGAAACACAGTTCCACTTTTTCCCTGCTCATACAGGTCCATCGTGGGATTAAAGGTATTGTGAAGGATGTCGATGGCAATGGGATCAAAGACGCCACCATCTCTGTCAGGGGGATTCGGAAAGATGTTACCACGGGTAAAATCCAGTTGCAATGTTACCTTGTTTCTGATTTCATTTTCCTGACATCAACGCTCTCGCTCTGTGCACCTTTCAGCTGAAGGTGGAGACTACTGGCGTCTCCTGAGCTCTGGTACTCACATCCTGACGGCTACTGCCAAAGGTTACTCCAGGGTCAGCAAACGGGTTCATCTGCCTCACAACCTGAACAAGGCCGGACGTGTGGACTTTGTCTTGAAGAAGGTCCGTCGACTGTTTTGCTACTTGGATTGTTAAAGTGTGATATTCGTCCTCTATTGCCACTCTCCTCTCCATCTTGTATGCAGGTTCCACGGAAGCCTGATATTGACGACCACTTCTTCCCCACAACAGACACATGGGATCGATTCGACCCTTACAATCAGTTTGAACGCTACAGCGAGCCAGATGTAGTTGAGGGGGGGATCGAGCGGCAGGAAAAACCCTGGTGGTGGTCATACTTCTCCCAGTCTGGCATCGCGCCTCCAAACTGGCTGCTGCGAAATGTCTAAATTCACTTGAGGACAACACAGGTCTCATTGTACCACTGTAAAACTATTTGGATGCATATTTGGTGCAGCTGAGATGTATTAATGTCGACTTCAACAACACCTACACAACTTTAATGGTTTTAAAAGGACTTGACAAAACTATTTTCTCCCAGGCGTCACATGTAATTCTAGTGAGCATTTGAAGGTGATGACATCCAAAAATAATGGCATGCACTATTACTGTATGATGACAGACAAGTAAAGGCAGCTGCATAAAATGTGCTCATTTTATTTTTAAAGTCTAATGGTTATTTCTTATGTTTTGTATCACAAAAGCCTGGAAACGTAACAACCTTTTATATATATATATATATATTGAGCACAACACTGACACATGGTTTAGTCGTAATGTTGTGCCACTTAAAGATGCTTTGCTTTGTTTTATATAAAAAATAAACATAGGCTATAAGATACCTGAAATTTGTTAAAAATAATGATATTGTTTGCTTTCCTCAAACAATGTTTCGTGTTGCAGTTTTACCACCGATTGTATCATACTGACAGATGTTTGTTCAAGTATTTTAGTTACTTAAAGTCCCAACAGAGGGGTAAAATACAATTAATATAAATACATACATAGACCTATATAAGAGAATTATTGAAATTGTGTGCAAATACAGCAATCGTTGTGACGTTCAGCTTATCCCATCACAGCGAGTCAATCGCTACAGTACTGAATTCTTTTTTGTCTTGTTTGTACAAACTTTGACCAATAGAGGGCGCCAGTGTACATGTAACGCACAACTCAACCTCTACCAAGCCAACGACCCCCCCCCCCCCCTCTCTAATGTCAGTACAGTAAGTGTGCTAATACTGTGCATGTAGTTTACGGAAGTACAGTAGATAAGGTAAGTATGTACAGTAATAGTTTATGATAATTATATGAGCGGATTGAGCACAAATCTACAGGTGCCGAACACTAATAATAATTAAAAAAATATATATTGGGGGGGAACTAGTAAAAGAAGAAATAAAAGTAGGCGTATTTTATTGAACCCCTAAAATGAGATTAATACCCGTTATTTTTTTACTTTGGCGCTCCTCGGATGTTTAGCCGAAGAACACGTCTGTGCATCCAATGAGGAAGTGGTGCACCACCGAGCATTCTCAGGCAGAAATTTGCTTATCTCTGCGCTGGTTGGAACATACGTCACAAGTTTAATTTTCAGCGGCTAGACATGTTATCAGTTGAGCGAAGCAGAATTAATGCAAAAGTTACCACATTAGCAAATAATAAAATAAGATTTGGCCAGGAAGGAAAAGGGTTACAATATAGTCGGACAGTAATGCGAATAATTTCGTGAGTTAGTTTACCGGTGGTTATTAGGTCACACTTTCACACTATTTTACCGAGTTAGTGTATCTAGCTCATGATTTAGGAGTCAAAGGGTAGCTGCTGACTTTTTTGAGCAACTGTAATGAAAGCTAAATTGGAACTGTACACAATTCATCTAGGCTACAAGCAATAGCCTAAGTGATTTTTTTTTTATCACCATGAAACCATTAGTAGTGCTGTGTACTGAACAATATCAGCAAGCAGGCTTAACAACATACATTACTTCTCTCACTGCACATATTTTAGAATATGTGGACTAACACACACACACACACGCAAATTGCAATCGTTGCATCCAGTTATATTATGTAGCGAGTAATATGCTATTAATCCAGAAGGGATGTGACAAGCCTCTCATTTATCTCAAAACCATGTACAAAATGGGGGTTACTAGTTTCAGAATTGATAAATGACTGACCAACAAAAAGTGCTCATATTTAGTTTTTTGGCTAGCATTATTAAAACGTGTAAGGATATCCGTGAGAAGGAAATGGTGTCGGAAAAGTTGCAATAAGATTTGAGCTCTGCAGGGTTGACCAAGTGCACTACATATCTAAGAAAATAAAGTGTTATTACCTTATTTCAACCTAATACAGCTACAATTTGGCTTTCAAATACTTGCGCACGGCAATGCATTTGTCTGGAATTAGTTTGTTACATTTGTTTTCTTCGGCTTTAATTCTCAAACCCACTGCTGTTAATCTTTAACCCTAAAGAGAATTGTTGCAAGAAGAAGTCATTATTGCTGTTTAAGATTGTCCAATACATGAAAGCCAAACTGTTTTGTTGTAGTCAATACCAGGGACAAAAACAAAAAGTGTCAATTATAATACATCCCGCAACACTGGCTTAATTTCAACTTCTGCTGCCACTACTTCATGCTTGACAAAAAACCTTGATAAAGTCCCAGCATTAACATCACAGTGAAAGTTGCACTGCGGAACAAATCTGTGCCATTCTAGCAGCAAGGCTTTGAAAAGTCAAACTGAATGTGTTGACAGTGTTCCAAGTCTGGTCTAAGTCTTTGTTCTATGTGTCTATGTCACCCAACCTTTTTCCCCTTGCCAAGTCTAAAATCTTTTAATCTTTTGTCAGGGGCTCGGAAGTCCTTTTCCAACATAACACAATCATGGATGGGCTTGACGACCAAACAGCAGAACAAAGTAATCCATCTTACTTTTTATTTTTAATACAGACCTGTGAATATTGCGGTGAGCAGATGCCAAGTGGTGTTTTCACAATGGGTTCTGGCCGAATGAATAATGCGCACAGTCCTTACAGCGGTTATGATGATGCACATATATACAGTAGGTGTGGCTAACCTCAATGACACGTCGCACATGAGCTAATCTGCTTCATATTTTCTTTGAAAATAGAATTGTGTTCTTCTCTACTGCCTGTAATGGAGCAAGCACAGGAAGTGATGCGGCATTTGTGCGTTTGCTTTTGAATTGTGCTATAATTATCTTCTTTCCAAGGCAGCGCGTTCCCAGATGTCTCCTCCTTATGCTCTTGGAGTGACTTTCCGTCGGGCAGACTCCGACTGACGTTCTCTCTCTTTCCCCGGCCTCCCCAAAGCACCATGTAGTCACTTTCAATCTGACTGCATCACTTTCTGTAACTTAACACTTTTTAACACTCAGCATATATAATGCAAATGCCAAACCACTTTGCTGTGAACTCCGTCCATCGCACTCTTTTTCTCTCTGGCTGCTCTCAGTCTTTCATTCCTGTAGCTATCTAGCTGTTATGCCCCAGGAGTAGAGGCCTGCTCAATGTGGCAGAGATGATTTGTTTGCTTTGCAATTATTTTCCGTCAGTGGAGACAAATGGATTCATACTGCATAGAAAAACCCACACAGACGGTGCTGGAGCGGTGAATGCAGTGGGACAGACTAATGTGCACTGCCAACAGATAAAGACAAAGATGAGGAGCACAGTGCAACTCGGGTGAGGGACCGTTAGCTTGAACACTGAACAGACAACAATATATTACAAGGACCATGTACATTTCCTTCATTATTATTTCAATGTGTGGTATGTGATGGGTGAAATAATTGATGAATCAAAAATAGCGACAACCTTTTTTACTGAATTGAATCATTTATGTAAATTTTAAGGTCTAATAAGCTTCATGAGCATTGTTATTGCTTATTGTTTAATATTTATTCTTAAAGGGAAAGTCACCTGAAACATTGTCTTGTTATGTAGCAAAATCCAACCATTTTTATTAATCTCACGCGGCGACCATTTTGCCACTTGATGACTGGAAATGACATCACTGTTGTTCAGGGCTCAGGTAATGACCAATCACGGCTCACCTATTTTCTAAAGTTGAGCTGTGATTGGTTGTTACTTGAGCGCTGAGTAACTGTATGTCATTGTCAGTCGACAGCAAGAGGCAAAATGGCCGCCACCTGACACTGATCAAAACGGGTGGATTTTGCGCTTAATTCATATTCAACCAACACAATATTAATCACAATGCTGTGTTTAGACTAGTGGGGCCGCATAATATATATACAACATATTATTGTAAAGACATTTTTTGGGTCGACTTCCCCTTTAGAACTAATGTTTCTGTTTTGTTTTTTGAAGAATACCAACATCGTAAGTAGTGATGGGAAAATGAAGCTTCATGAAGCACTTGTGATGTTTTATGGCACTCTTGGTTTAAAGATGCAGTGGAAATGTAATACATTTTTTTAATGTTGATCTTTTATTTACTTTATGATGTATCTTTTTTTTTAAATGTATCTTTATCTTTAAATCAAAAGCCCCATCTAAAGGAGAAAAAAAATATTGCAAGTGCTTCATGAAGCCTCATTTTCCCATCACTAATTGTAGATTCCACAAAATCACATCACAGTCAGTTCCAGTACAGGAGTGAAAAGTCGTTGGTTCCTTTTCCTCTTAATATTATGCAACATTTATTGATAATCATGGCATGGGCCTAATGACATGACAGTTAGAACGCAGCAGTAATCTATACAGTTTGGAATCAATGTCTATCTAATAAAGTGACAATTTTTTTTTTTTTTTACATTAAGTAAATCATACTCACCATATTTGTATTAATGTGTGCATACTGCTACAAATGTGTTTTGCTGGTTTTACTCTTAACAACCACTTAGAGGTAGAAAAATGCTGACATCACCAAGGGTCAGCTTTGTAGCCCTGTGCGGACGAAATTGGAATCTGATTGGTTAAAAAAATAATTAAAATTACAATGGCCAGTACTACTGATTATTTGAAGGCCATGGACGGATTAGATTGATATGGCAGCACATACTGATATCGGATTTGCAAATTAAAAAAAAAAAAATAATAATAATAATAATACTAATAAAATAAAATAACATTCACATGTAGTGTAAGCAACGCAGCCAATACAAACGCTACAAAATGAGGATGATATGTAATAATGTACATTCATAATTATATCGGATTGTGTATGAAGCATGTAAATTTTCTTGTGAAATCCCTCACAGAGATATTTTGAATACGTTCTCTGAGCCTTTGAACTTTAAGACTATGGGGAGTGAGGACAGACATGAGCTGAAGGTTTCCCCCGATTGCCCCCGAAGTGTGATGGACACAACTGGAAACACAGGCTTTCTCTGTCTCTACTGAACTTTCAGACTATCCACACTAAAAGAGATTAACCTTTTCCTCCCAGGTTGTGTCTCCTCAATTTCTCTCTTTCTCCAGCCTTCTGTCTCCCCTTCTCCTCTTTTACAAGCCTGCTTCCCCTTTCCAATGTCTCTGTTGACTATTCCTTGTCCTGTGCTCCCCTCCTCCCCCGTGTCACCCTTCCTTTCCTCCTTTTATACGAAGGGCAGGTTCAGGGGGTCACCAATTACCCGAAGAGGGCTGAGAAAGTTGTATGGGCTCCGGCCTCGAAGCTGCCATGCTGCATTACTATCATGTAGATTTCAGGTACGCAACAGCCACTGGCTGCCGGCGCAGCAGCACCAACCCCAGTGCAGTGCCACGGTGTAGACGAGGTTTCAACTCCTCGTGCCTCAGTGGAAGCTCTTGCTGAGATATTGGGCAGAACTAATGCGTATGTCTAGACTTGTCTACCTGAACATACAGTAGGCTACACTGCATGGCTACCCCGTATTAGACCACCATTACAGTTATTTAAAAAAGGAAAAATGACATAAAAAGTTTAATTTTGGGCATAAAAAGTTTCCTGTTCAACATGGTAACACACCCAGAGCTCACTGAATTGAAAAAAGTCAGCATTAAAGCACTTTATCATCCTATGTCACATCTTTTTTTGCATAGCAGTTTGTGAGGCAAAGTTTGCAGTTTGTGCCTCATTAAAACACACTGAACAGCAAAACCGCTGGGTCGCTCAGGTCACCCACAACGGGTATCCAAGCACAACTTGGTGCGACTTGCGCTACTAGCTAGCAAAGAGCTTCGGCTAGCTAGCTAGCATCTAAAGTTGCGAACTCACTCCCAAGTCAGAAATAATTGTTTCCATGGCGGCGAAAAAGTCAGATTAGTATTGTGCTGACAAAGGGAGAATCCATGCTAATTGCTAAGCTAACCTAAGATTGACAAGGCTAGCACGTTAAACACCGAAATTATAGTACTTGTTTGATCGAGTCAACTTTTCACAGACATCTGGGAGGGATCATGTTAAAGCGGAGAACGTCCAACTTAGAACAGCAAAATAACAGGAAAAAGCCTCTGGAGAGAAAATCTATTCGCTAACACAGCCGGAACCGAGAATTAATTATGGTAGGTTACGTTGCACGTCAGTCAGTTAACTGTAAATTAATATAGTATAAAATGTTTATATTAGCAGTGCTATTTGTTTGCTTTCACAGTCTTTCACAGACTTTTGAGGTTGGCACAAATGTTATCAAATTTACATTACAGTAGATCATATCTTTCTTTTTTCTCCAAGACAAGAAAATACGGTTTACTGCTATACACAATGTGAATCTAAGAAATAAAAACTGTTGATTATATTTTAATTTGTTTTTTTTCGTTTTGTCATATGTTTTAATTGTTTAATAAAGTCCTTGCTCCAGGTCACTGGGATAAACCTGCAAAAAAAAAAAAAAAAAATTGCTCCACAAAATTAGAAAGTTGCTCCTCATATGAAGTCATTGATTTGCAAGGCTGCTATGCAAAAAAATAAAATAAAAAATCAAACCTTGTAGATAGTCTTTTTATGACAGGTCATGTGATAAATTAGTGAAGCACTGTAAATACACATTTGCAGTATTCATGAATCCTGTTTAAGAGACAGCCGGAATTTTTGCTTGAATACTTTATCTTTCTACATCATAAAATATTGACTTTTGGAAAAGTAAAGGCCCTCACTTACCCTTCCCTAACACCATCAAGCGGATTCTTTCAGGCTCCAGGCACAGCCCAGCACTGTTCAGGCCGGGGCCAACAGAAGCTGTGCAGCCAGATGGAGTTGAAACGGCTCCTGAATAGAGAATCTCAGAGTCCGATTCACTGTGCTCAGCCAAACCCACGGTAATTACAAAAACAGCGCTTGGTTCACTAATAATGGGTGCGTGTCATCTCCAATCCCCAGACCGCCTGTCTGTCCACGCCACAGAGGCAGCAATTACAGGCTTGGATCTTCCACAGTAAGTGTGCAGGGGAACAGTGGACTGTGTGCGGGGGCGGCAAGTTAAGGAGTGAACAAGTAACTGAAAGAGATGTGTGTGAGAACGCTGGGAAAGGAAAATGTGCATATGCCGATTATGTTCATTTCAGTGTTAGTTAGCTGTGAATGTTAGCAATGTTAGCATCATTTGATGGAAGCTTTTCAGGCCACAATGAGCAAAGCTTCACGGCAACCTTTTAAAGGTGAAGTCAACCCCACATTTTTGGGGGACAATAATATGTTCTATGCAGCCCCACTAGTTTAAATATGTTATATTGCGTAAGTGGAATATGAGTTAAGCAGTTGAAGATGACATCAATGGTGCTCAGGTCTCAGGTAACAACCAATCACAGCGCATCTTCAGAAAACAGGTGAGCTGTGATTGGTCGTTGCCTGTGCAACTGTGATGTCATCTTCAGTCGGCAGCAAGTGGCAAAATGGCCGCTCCCTGAGATGGATAAAAACGGCTGGATTTTGCTTCATAACTAATATTCCAGAAATGTAATATTATTCAGAATGTCATGTTTAGACTAGTGAGGTCACATATAACATATTATTGTCAAAAATTCCTTGTAGTCTTACAGTATAAATATTTATATATTGCTTTACTCCTTTACCCAAATGTTGGGGTGAGAGCAGCTCTGTGTGATTCACTTCCTTTACTAAACACTGTCATGGTTACCCATCCATGATCCTAACAATGAACATCACGAGGATTTACTAAAGCAGTGACTGATCTTTCCTGTTATGCTGCTATTGTTTTTATTTGATTTTCTCTACAGAAGCATGACGGACTGGTGTCACAGCAGACAATAGAACTTAGTTGGGGTCTGACCCCACAACTAATTTGCCAGCTTAAGGTCTTTAAACAAGTGACAGTTTCACCAGTAGTGAGTTTGTTTACACCTTGTTCTTTCCATTCTTTTTTTTTTTTAATGGCTAATGAAAGTTTTTTTTTTATCTGCAGGTCTTCTTCCTTTGCCTTTTCAGAACCCCTTTTGGCATGCTTGACTTTTTACATACTGCATTTTAACTTACTTAATTTTACATTGTCAAAACATTTCATTCAGTGCATACTGCAGGTCTGTTTTGGCTGTCAGTTTATAAATATATTCTATATAGCCTCATGAATATTAATTAAATTGCTTAACAGTTGCTAAAAGACAGTACCTGCTTTTGATTTGGTTTGAATGTTGCAGCCATTGATGTACCGCAACATCTAGTGTCTGGTTGCCGAAGGGTCAGGGGTCAGGGCAGTATTGCCGTAAGCAGGAAAAGTACGTGTGAAATTGGACACAGCTATGCACCATTTGTGTGTGATTAAGCTGATTTCCGAGGGCAAACGCTGTCTAAAGCTATCACATAAAGACACTGAAATGTAAAAATTAAAATACGCAGAACTTTGCATGTTTAACACATTACCTGCTCATGTTTTTTTCATGTTTATATTTGCGATTGAGCGTGGAGCACTTTTTATCAAATGTATTGTATTGCTACTATATAGTATGGAGGACCAAAAGTGCCAAAATTTAATAAATGAATACACCATTGAATAATTAAATGTGTCATAAATTTATTAAATTACCTATGATTTTTTGTAAAAAAAAAAAAAAAAAATATATATATATATATATATATATATATATATATATATATATATATATATATATATATATATATATATATATATATATATATATGTATATGTATATATATATATATATATATATATATATATATATGTATATATATATATATATATATATATATATATATATATATATATATATATATATATATATGTATATATATATCAGTCAAACTTGCCCCTCAAAGTTTGATAGGCAGGTCCTAACACCTGATTGGTTACTCAGCTCACCAAGTCAAGGCAAATCAATTTCAGAAAAATGCATTGATGCAGAGCGAGTGGCTAGTAAACATATTTTGATAGGCTGGGTGGCGCTTTTCACCTCAATAAGTGTGTTTCTATTACGCTCAGATTTACGCTCTCATGAGGTGTTTTTTGAAATAGAAGTATTTTGAAAAAGTGTCCACTTTTCACATTTCCTGTAGTCACATGACCCCGCCCTGTCATGGGCTATAGAGTCAAGGCTGCCGCTCCATACAGGCAATCAATTTATAATCGTTGCATGCACCTCGACTCGACCAAATTGTAAAAAGAATGAGGGGAGCCACTTCGATTGGCCGGGAGTCGGCTGCGTTCCATCAGACAATGGCGCAAATGCACTCTTCTACCTGCGCTCGTCTGTAGACTTGTGCTGGGCATGAAAATAGAGCCCTGAGTATATTTTTGTTGCTGGTCACTTTTTAAAAAATAATCGTGGGAGTTGGCAATATTGCATCACTCTCTATCAAACATGACACTAAATACGGCTAAATAATCAAAAACAATAATTATAACAACTGTTGAAATTTGATCATGGCGTATCATTAAACCGTGAACTGCTTCTTTCCGAGTTGTTGTGTGCATGACATCGCAAAGCACAGAGAGAGAGCTGGTAGGGGAAACAAAGTCATTTGAGCAATTCAGTGGTGAAACGTCGAACTTGACTTAGAAGACAGCTACACTTGAAATGTTATATCATTCACCAAACAGATGATAATAAATACATGTAAACAAATCGAATGAATTCCTTGTTGATAACTGCGACAAGCCTGTGACCCGTTGACATCACCAAACTTTTGCATCCTTGTTTTGTACTTACACTTCAGCCTCTTTTGGTTATTGTTTGTTTTGGAGGCTTTTGCCATTCAGTCTCCTCTTTAGCAGGTAAAATGCATATTCCATAGGGTTTAAGTTTGCCGATTGGCTATCCTAAAACATTCCACTGCTTTCTCCTGATGAACTCCTTTGTTGTTGTAGCGTTTTGTGTGTTTCGGCCCATTGTCTTGCTGCATGAAGGATTTCTCTGTCTGTCTTTAAATATGTACATTAAATGTTTGTTTCAACTTCTGTGTTTATTTTGGTGTTGCCATCATGTGATACATCATCAGTGAATATTTGTGAGCCAGTCCCGGAAGAAGGCAGAAAAATACAAGCCATGACTTTGTCTCTATCATGTTTCCCAGATGTGTTAGTATGTTGGGCAGATTGTTTTTCTTAGCATCTTTCTTTACAGTTCTCAAACTGTTTCTGTCACGAACAGCTGTTGTTTAGCTCTGTCTGCCCATTCATGTCTGTTACTTAACACACCAGTGGTTAGTTTCTTCTGCAGGGCATTCTAAAATTGTCGTTATTGTCCATGGCCAATGTTTGCATTACGGCTGATTGATTTTTCCCCATTTGAATGTTTCTCAGCTTCACAATTGCTTGTTGCTGTTTTTTTCAACTCAGACAGCTCTATGGAAATCACTGTAGCAGGACCAAGGTTATTTTTGTACCTACAACTAAAATTGAAAAAAATATTTTCTTAAATAAATAAATAATGCAAATGTGTTAAAAAAGACTACATCTTACGTTTACAATATTAATTAAGAGTAACTATAATTATAGTTGAAATCAGGTTTTGTTTTCGTCTTTGTCATTTAATCTCATACATGAGCTGTCGAGGTTCGTTTTAAATGTAGGCTATTTATTTTGGTATTGCTGGACATTCAGCTACAGAGCAAGAAAGGTCAGACAATTGTTTGAGTCGAGTATTGTAGTTTACTTTATTACACAATACTTAGTTACTTTTTTTTAAAATCTAGTACAAAAAAACCCCTATAACTAAAACTAATACTAAAACAAATTGAAAAAAATAATGCTGAAATAAAGCATTTTCGAAAAAATATAAAATAATCAAAACTACCAAACTTGCTCTTAAAATTAATTTAAGGATCTTTGTGCAGTTTGTCACTTTTTTACTCGCGACTGCCACCTCTGGCCCAAAGCGTAACTGCAGCATCTGTGTCAGGCTCGTTCATAGAGGTGTGTTCAGTACGTGCACGATCTTAAAGCGGCAGTCGCAGTTGACAAACGAAGACATGACTTCAAATGAGGTAAGAAAAACTCCGCCCCTCCCCTCTACAAAGAAACTGTGGAGTGAGCAGGGTCCGCACACTTTACTATAAAAGGAAGATAAAAGCTGATGGATGCAGTCAGAGTAAAACAGTCAAGGCTCTTCATACTCATCTGGGCATTGGTGAAGCGTGCATGATGTAGAAAAAGCTTTAACATTACCCTTTTAAATGGCACGCGGCAGCTTTAAAACTAACTACATGTAAAAAACTAAAGTCCAAACTGTGAGTCACTGCCACATCCGATATTTTTGCTCACATGACACATGAATGGGTTCAAACAAAAAGTGCTACAGTATATTGTAAATTGTGGATCCAATCCAGGTTGAAAATATCTTGAAATAAAAGTTGACATATTTGTTTTCCTTCTGTAAATCAATATATATATATATATATATATATATATATATATATATATATATATATATATATATATTTCTAGATTAACCCTAACCACTTGCCTCCTCTCCTTCTTCCCTGAGCTTGGGTTCACCTTTGTCTCTATATCACCATGACGAGCACCATCTCTTCAAAACTCAACAGCCTCAGTACACTCCTTATGATGCTCCTCCAGATTTCTGACTCACTATTGCTTAACATCCTCTCCATCCCCATCACTTGTGCACCTTTTTTGGCCACATTTCCCCTTCCCCGACACTCTGTTCATGTACTTTGATACGCACTCTGTGAGCATCCAGCTTTTTTGCATTTTTTTTTTTGGGGGGGGAGACCTTTTCTCCTTATGGAGGGTGTCAATGATGGTTTCCTGCACAACCGTCAAGTCAGCAGTCTTGCCCTTGATTCTGAAGGTTACAAAACCAGACTGAGACTGTTCAAAGGTTGAGGAAAACCTCTGGATTTGTTTTGCATTAACTAGCTGACAAGATTGGCACACATCAAGCCTACAATATTGAGCTTTGTCACAATATTAAGATTTTGTAAAACACTGGATTTTATTTCTTTCTTTCTTTTTTTAATTTGCATGTCTGTATTGAATTTCTACTATTTTCCCTCTCGAGATCTATGCCCCCGCTCATGAATAAATAGCATTTAGCCACCTTAACTCATTCACTCCCAGCCATTTTCACCTAAGCAACCCCCTTCACTCCCGGCTGTTTTACAAGGTCCACAGAATATTGTGTTCTATTGCTATTAAAAACATGGAACCTACCAAAGGAAAAAATTGTCTCTTCTTTCATCAGGAAAAAAAGTACATTTCTATCTGTTTCCGTTTTGCAGCAATTAGCATTAGAATATAGCTACGTTTCATCATTATTCACAAATCTGTTTAAAACAGTGGGGTAAAGAGCTTTTTGCAACATGACCCTGGTTGATCTCGTATACTCTGCTGCCACCTACTGGGCGTTTTTGTAATAACTACCATTGCTTCAAGCATTCTTTTCAGTTCAGAGGCTGCTTCAAAACCTTCTGTATGCTCTAACATAAAAAACGTATAAATATGTCTTTGGGAGCAAACAAGTTAAGCAAAGTTTTCAATGAATATAGAAGCTGCTTGGCATGTTAGACTGTTTAACATAATGTGGGTTAGAGTTGTCTTTGTCCTCACAGTATGATCCGTAATCATCTTTACATATAGAGTAGGTAAAATCATTTATTTCTCCTACCTCAATATTTCCGGCCCATTTTACTTTTATGGAATGTGAGCATTAAAATGAAATTCTGTTTGGTTGTTGTTACCCCGAGGCCTGTTTTGCCTCCTGTTCCTCATGCAATCTTGAGAAGTAGACCATGCAAAATTACATGTAGCAGCAAAACAGTTGCTCATAGGGGATCACATACACGTTATGATTACACATTTAAAGTACAGTACAATTAACCCACAAAAACCCTTTTAAATTCAACATTATGGACAAACTTTCTTGTATTTATATGAAGTCTTCAAGTGAAGTGACTCGTCTCCTAATCAGTATTCTCCCTCTGCATTTGCCCATCATGTCTGTCATTGGTCATCAGTTTAAACTAAATGAGACAATTACATTTTTTGCACAATTTAAAACAGTTCATAGGACATTGGTGTCATGATTTGGTCAATCCATCCATCCATTTCCTCTGCCGTTTCTATTCACTCGGGTGGTGGGTGAGCTGGAGCGTATCTCATCTGACTTTGGGAAAGAGGCGGGTACAACCTAACTGGCCAATCACAAAACACATAGACAAATAAGCCTTCACACTTTTCAATGAACCTAGCATGCATGTTTTTGGAGGGTCAGAGGAAACTGGAGCACGGGAAAACAACATGCAAGCTCCACAGAGGAAGGCCAAAGCCTGATTTGAACTCATGACCTCTGAACTGTATCTCATCCGGGACAGGTATTCTTATCAGGACAGAAGGTTTGCTGTTCCAAGAGAGGGAAAAAACATTTTCATTTTCTAAGAAATTTTAATTATTTCATAGTCACAACTACAGTGACAGAAAAATGGATAAGCATGGTGGGAGACTCAACAGAGACACTGTGAGATCAGTGGCCTTGTTCTCTCTAAAGTCATGCTTTGTTTGTCGTACTTCCACGGGGTTTGGGGGGAGGGGGGTGGGTATAAAAACACTTTAAAAGTCAGCAAGGAAGAGAAAGCATGAGGAAAAGCCCTGAAGGCAAATGGCAGGCAACATCAGTGCCGTTAGACGGAGCCACTTAAGCTGTCATGCAAGAGTACGTGAACGCACCAGTGAACGCACACAGTCAGCATCAGTGAACACATTATACACAGACAACCATAGTGATGCTGATGAAACCTACAACTGCTTTGTTAAAATTATTGGATGACAATTGAGAAATAAATATGCAGTTCAATTAATTTTATATGAATCCATGCCGAAATATATGTTTTGTTAATAGGTGTATCAAAATTAGTGTGTTAATTTTAGGTTAAAGTTAAAGTTCCTTTAACGCTACAATTTTTTTAAATGTGAGATTAATGACCGCCCCTGACTTGGAAAACCTGTACTGGGGAAATTCCAGTCGCAACACAGCAGACACGTCCACGTCAAAATTGAGCAGCAATAAATAATAAATAAATAATAATGCACATATTTGTAGAGACTGAGGTCAAGCTGTACTTTACAATTTTAAAAATGTGCAGAGTTTACTTCATGTTAAAGATTAGAAATATAAAAAGAAAAATGCATTGTCACCAATATCTTACAATTGCAATTATGCCATCTAGTGGCATAAAAATGACCTCAACACAAATCAATATAACTTTTTTTATTTGTATGTTTTTTTTACAGTACAGTATATCTTTTTAATTTTAACTCAATCTTAAAAAATATTATGAAATTACTGTCAATGACTAAAAGATGCAGCCATATTTGTATTAGTTTAAACTTTTTTCCACTTTATGTTAACGTACGGAGGAGGATTAGGGCCAGTGAAGAGAGAGAAAAAAGTTTGGCAGGATTTTCACTTTATTCTCAGAATTCTGACTTTACAGTGAAAATTCTGACTTTAATCTCAGAATTCTGACTTTAATCTCAGGATTCTGATTTAAAAGTGAGAATTGCCACTTTAAAGTGAGAATTCTGACTTTATTCTCAGAATTAAAGTGAGAACAATAGTAGCACTCATAAATCCATAATTTTGACTTTAAAGTCAGAATTCTGAGATTATAGGCAGAATTATCACTTTAAAGTCAGAATTTTGACTTTAAAGTGATAATTTTGAGAATAAAGTGAGAATCCTGCCAAACTTTTTTTTTGCCCCTCTCTTCACTGGCCCTAATCTTCTTGCGTATTAAGAAGAGTATGAAAACTTAAATTTTTTTATTGTACATTCTATTGTACATTTAGAACACACATAAAAATATGCGATTAATTGTGAGCTAACTATTGAAGCCATGCGATTAATTTTGCGATTATTCACGTATTAGATAGCTGTTCATATCATAGCAAACAGTATACAGCTCTTGTTAATGGCACAGCTTTGGGAATACTATCTGTACAGCTGAAATGTCACCAAATTAGGTTATTACAAATAATTTGGATCGTTATTGGAAGAACAACACTAATAATCACTTAATACAATAATGAGCACACGAAACATGTGACCTAAGTGATGGTTGAGCTGAAAATAATTTCAGACTAAAGAATACATATTTCTAAAAATTGCAAGACAACTTAGTGGAACTGAAAAGATTTTAAAAATCTTTAAAAAAAATAAATAAAATAGAATACTTATTGTTGCAACCTGTTAAATCATCCATTTTGCTGTGGCTCCATCAATTAGATTTCTTTAGTGTGCCCATGCATCTTTTAAGCTTCCCTCCAATACATGACAGTTGGAGAACGGACTGACCGCAAAGACATAGAGTTTGCTGTCGTGTTGGAAGTCAAGTGACAAATCAAAGTGGTGGTGTAAACTCTCCAGAGATATTTAGTTTGTCAGAGTTGATTAAATCCAGAGAGGCGTAAGCGGACGCTGAGGGATAACGCGTGGTGGCGTTGAGTTGAGCCGTTTTTGCCTCAGCCTTTTTTGCTGGTCGATGCGTTGGGACAGGGAGAATGAAGCGGAGAACTCGTATGGATGGAGATGATGATGGTTGATTTCTCTCACACAAGTCTGTCCCTCTGTCCCCTCCCTCTTTGTACGTAACGACAATTTCTCTTTGATTTCTCTGCCAAATCGTATGATCTGCTAATTGTGTTTGTTTATGCGGCCATGAATGAAATGTGCTGCGTTGAATGAGCATGCAGACAAGCACGTTTATTTTTTATTTTTTTTACAGCTTTATGGTGATGTACAAGCTAATGCACTATTGCACAGGATGGAACCAAAGATAGCATTTATTACCAGTAAAGTAAAATAGTAAATGACATCTGTTGTCGCTAAATTGTCTCGTAATATTATGTAAATTTAGGCGTCTGCATTTTCTATACTGCTTATCCTCATGAGCATTGTGAGCTGAAGCCTATGTCAGCTGACTGTTGCCTGAATGGAAAATTTGTACATGGGGGCGGCATGGCCCAGTGGTAGAGCACAAAATGTTGTTATTTTGTATTTATTTATTTGTATTTTATTTTTATATTTATATATTTTATGTTGTTATATTTGTATTTTTTATTTTTATTATATTTTTGTAATATTTTTTTATATATTTTTATAATATTTTTTATATATTTTTTATATATTTTTAATATATTTTTAATATATTTTTATAATATTTTTATAATATATATTTTTTATATTTTTATAATATTTTTTATATATTTTTATAATAAATATATATTATTTATTTGTTAGTTTTATGTCCCCACAAGGGTTTGTTATTTTTACAAATGATCGTCCAATCGAAAGTGTTAAAAATGGCTTGGTGTCGTTGAAGGCTTAACAAACGTGCTGTTTTATTTTTTTGTACGTTTTCCTGAATAATGACGGTTTTGGAGATGTGAGGATTCTGCATGATGCCACTCATAAATTTTGTATCTTCAAGTACAGGGAGTCCTTGAGTTACGTTGTGCGCGATCGACGTTGTTTCGACTTTACGGCACCCGTGCCTCGTCCGTAGCACCTTCTTTTTCGTTAATTTCCCACAGTAATCACGTCATTTTAAAGTTATTTAAAGTTGCGTTGTTGTCACCTCCAGCAACGGACGTCCATCAGCAGGTCGGCTTCCCATCAGGCGTGTCACATTTCCGCTCTGCCGTCCGTCAGCAATGAATGTCCGTGCCGATACATGAATGATTGCTTTGGCTCTTTTGGTTCACACAAATGTTTTTTAAAAATACTGTACAAAGTATTTTGATGTAAATATCGACTTTAACGGGGAAATGTGACTTAAGTCGAAATTCAAGTTACATCGCCAGCGTAGGAACGGAACTCCGCCGTAACTTGAGGACTCCCTGTACTGTACAAGAAAATAAAAACCAAACAAAATGCCCTCATATGCTTTTTCTTGTCTCACTTTCAACCTTCAATTAAACTTGTTGGGATTCAAGGTCTTAAATTCACATTTGATTCAAATGTATATCCTTGTGAAGTTTGCAGTTCCAAATAAAGGTTACGTTGGCATTTCTATTTAGGATTCAGGCTATTATTTTTATACTTGGAATACTGCATTAAGGCCATTCCGTTATTTGAACAAATGTTATCCCAAAGGCAAGCAATAACACCTTCCAGTCTTGTTTCCTTGATCCTCCAAACTAGCTAAACCCAAATCCTATGCGTATGACCCACCTTAATCTAGTATTAGTGGTCGGCCTCTGTTTGTTTCATTGAATTTGATCAAATTTAATGCGCAAAGATAAATCCCCCACATTGACTTCAATCATTTGTATTGGAAATACATGGATGTAGCGGGCGAACTTCGCAAAGGTATATCTTATTCAACCAAGAAATGCAACTATGGTCTGGCAACAAAGCTAATATTAGCTTAGCATTAGCAAACAGGGAGCTTAATCGGGCTGCTGAGCTGTCAGAACATATAACCGCATGCTTCCAAGGGTTCCTTTGGAGTTATAATCCTGGGTCTCGGCAGGCGATGACCTCATGGACTGGACTGGTGCCTGTGGGGGGATTGGGAAAACTGTGTGAGTCTAGTCAGCCACTCACTGAGATTTGTGTGTGCGTGAGGCTGATTGTTTGTATTGAGATGTACAACACAGTGAGTCCACTGACTGTTGAGTTGAACTTTTCAAGCATACTCTGGAATAGAATTCCAGCTGCTTTGTTTGGGCATTTTTGTGCTGTATATCATGTTGAATCTGTGTGTGTGTGTGTGTAGGCCCCAGGGAACAATGATATTTCAATTGTACAGATGCCACATCTAATTAATTGTGGCCATCATTTTCCCTCCGGGCTACGAGATAATTGAAAAGGTTAACCTGTCACTTCTCTCCTGCCTTGGATATTAGTGACTGACAATGTGGCACAATCTCTTGCATCATCGCAACAGACCACGCTGCACCCATCCACGCAGCATTGGCTATTTTAGGAGGCTTTCAAGAGAGTTATCATTTATTTACTGCGAAGAAATTTTATACATACATACACGCACACACAGAAAGATATATGGAAAGAGAGAGACAGCGAGAGAGAGAGAGAGAGTAAAATGTAAAATAAAAAAGTAAATAAAGTGAATTTAAAAAAAGACATAAAATATTTATTTTAGAATAACACCACAACCAAATCCGACTGTTTGGAACAGGAAGCCCAGACAGTATTTGGCCGGCACGCGTCAAAACTGTGATGAATCTTAGTGGTGACTGCTCCCTCCAAAAAGCTTGCTGCTAATGCTAATGTGTATTTCTCTAACCCGTGAAGCATTTTGGCTCTCAACAGTAATCTGCAAACTGGTAGAATATTCTCTTTCGCTCTTCAACTGCCAAGAGAATTGGATAAAAGTATTATGAGAGATATTTTTAAGTTCTATAAAACAGGGCTGGGTATTGATTCTAATTTCTTTAATCAATTTGATTTCGATTCACAAGAGTTCAGTTCGATTCAATTTAGATTTTTCCCGATTTGATTCCCTTCAATTCAATCCGATATCGATTAATTATGGAACATCAATTATTTTTAAATGTCAAGGACGTGATAAAAACTCCACACATTTCAAATTCCAATGTAAATTTTACAACGGCAGTAACTGGTTAAATTATTTCGTTTATTAATGAAAGAAACGTGTTATAATCACTTAAAGGGATACTTGACTCATTGAGCCATTTTCAGCAGTAAAAAGTTTATATTTTGTCCAGAATGAATTTGATAACGTCATTATTTTTCATGTAGAATTATGCTGCATTCGAGGTTGGTGGGAAGTCGGACTTTTCCGAGTTCAAATCGGGAAGTGTGTATGGGAACGCCCCCTTGAACTAGGAAATTCCACTTGCGAAGTCGAGAAAAAAAAAGGATCCTGACGTCACTCTAAAAACTAAAAACTAGATAGCTTTCTTCATTCATAATTTCATTTAAGACAACGTACCTGACACTATGTCGCTATCTCCCTGCATGAAATTATACGGTGAACTACTCAACTGTATGGAATGCTTATGAAATAAGATAAAAACAATAAATGAAGCAAAATTGCAAAAAAGAAAGTTTGCTGGAGGTCCAAATTAGTTTTGAGGACCAAAATAAAAAACTATTTATCACTATGCGCCATTTTGGTTGTTTACTTTCGCCTCAAACGCTTTCAGGTCGGAACTGGGAAAAAACATCTCGGATCTATTTGACTTCTGACCATCCTCGAATGCAGCATTAATACCTTTAAAAACTATTTATTCCACTTGCTGTCGACTGAAGATGACATCACCTGTGCTGAGGAAGTAGGTAATGACCAATCATGGCTCAGTTTGCTAACCAAACCCAGAAAACAGGTGAGCCATGATTGGTCGTTACTTACTTCCTCAGCACAGGTGATGTCATCTTTAGTCGACAGATAGTGGAAAAAATTATTTTTAATTGTATACCAAAAATAATGTAGGTAACAAATTCATTCCGGACAAAATACAAACTTTTTACTGCTGAAAATGGCTCATTAGGTCAAGTATCCCTTTCAAGTGTTACAAATTGACATCAGAAAGAATGAGACGAAAATATTTTCATAATTGAAATTCAATAATTGTAAATATGAGTTAAAAAGATTCTGAATTGTCCTAAAGTGCAATAAGTCAGGTCTTTCATAAATGTGAGATAATACTTTTTAATTTATGTGAACAGTAAATTTCAAGAAAACAGTTAGATACCCCCCCAAAATGGCCTTAAAATGTTCTTTTCTTTTATTGCTTATGAATTCATGGGAAAACGAGATATTAAAATAATCGATTGATGGTTTTATGGATCGATATCGAGCTCGAAAAGGAAAATCAATTAAATATCGATTATTCGATTTTTTAAAACCCAGCCCTATAAAACGGTGCATAGCTTAAATGTATCTTATTCAGTCGCTAATACACTCTTTGGAAATAACGCCACAAGCTCCTAATAAGATGATAGTCGTGTGTGCATATTCACTTTATTTACATCTTAGCGCACAGTTGTTTTTTTTTAATATCCACTGTATGTGGCCCGTCTTTTAACTTGACTCAGTATTTAACCAGGAAAGACCACCCCCTCTCCAGAGTCAACGTCCAAGTGATGGGGGCTTTAGGGTTAAAATAACCACACATCTTCACACAAAACACTTTGGAAATTGTCAGATGACTGAGTCAAATGAAGTGCACACACTAATGGGAGGCTGTCGGTAAAGGGGATCGTCAATAGCTCTAGCCAGCCATGGGTATCATCAACTTTTAGAACAAGGACTCCGAGACTCCGCTGAGTTTATGAAAAGCAGCAACGTTTCCGCATGATGTAGAAGGCTTCTGGTGTTCAGAGATCAGACGACAAATTTCGAGGGAATGGTTCAATTTGAGATGGTATTTTGGGCGATATAGATGGAGGAAAATATAGAAATGAGAACTTTATGCAAATGTGGAAAACAACAAAAAACTGTGGATTAATTTTCACAAAAACAAAAACAAAAATGAATGATCCTGCTGTCTCATCATCTGGAACTAATTCAACTAGGAGTAGTTCTAATTGGCCCAAACTGTTGGCATTGGTTATATCTCCATTTGTATCAGTTCGTTATAAAATGACAGGATTATCTTTTGAAATCATGCTGATACTTGTCGTTGTCATTTATCGCCCCACTAGTCTAAATACGGTGTTCCGGTGTATATTGGGTTAGTAGAATAAGACTTAAGCAGCAAAATCCAACAGTTTTTATCAACATCAGAAGGCGGCCATTTTGCCACTTCCTGTCGAGGGAAAATGACATCACAGTTGCTCTGGTCTCAGGTAACAATCAATCACGGTTTAGCTTCAGAAAAGCAACTGTGATGTCATCTTCAGTCGACAGCAAGTGGCAAAATGGCCACCCCCGAGATGGATAAAAACGGCTGGATTTTGCTTCATAACTCATATTCCACAAATGTAATATTAATCAGAATGTCATGTTTAGACTAGTGAGGTCACATATAAGATATTATTGTCAAGAAATGTTTAAGGTTGACTTCCACTTTAATAATGAAGCTTATGTCGGCTTCTCATTTATTCGTGTTGATGTGCATACCGTGTGGTCAGGCGTGTGTGTGTGTGTGTGCGTTTCCTTCCATTTTCTCTCCATGAGAACTGACCCTCCGGCCTTCCAGCTGAGTTCACATATCCAAAGTGGAGTTAATCTGGTTTTACCTTTAGCCCCAAAAACAACACAGGATTATGGCAGAAACAACTGAAATCAACCATGAAACCACACTTGAGGTCAGAGAGAACAACGGTAAGAGACCTTAAGAGAGCACGACGACATTGAACTAATGTTCAAAAGTTTGATCTGTGATGTCAACACTTGAATATGTTTGTTGCAATTGGTGAATACATTTATCTACATTATCATCAATAATTACAGTTTGTAAGAAATGATTACATTGTTTCCTTTTAGTCGTAATGCTTCCACTTATGTGGCCCAAGTCAAAAAAAATGCTTTCTTTTCTTACACCAAATGGTGTCAGCAAATCGTCGCGTTCGCTCTTCGTTCGCTCTTCGTTCGCTCTTCGTTCGAAGTCTGTGCATTATATAAGAAAGCTCATAACACTATGACGGTGGGAGATAGACGAGGGTACAAACGGATAAATAAATGAGTTAAGTGGAGAGGAGGGAGTTTGTGCTGTCATCCCCCCTCCCTTCGGACAGCCGAGTGTATGCAATAAGTGCTCTCTCCTTTCACCTTTTGCTTCAGTGCTTCTCTGCTCAGCTCCCAATAGAAATTGCTCCGTGGCATTAAATATGTAAAATTAGCATTTTATGTAGAACACATTTGTGTGTCGTGCGCTGCTTCAGCCTCCCCCTCTGCTTGCCGCCCAGCCCTGAGCGCAAAAGCTACACAAGCTCATGCATGCATATGATATGCATTTGGTCATCTCCATGGTAACATTAGTGGGGCAGGGAAGAAGGCTCAAAGATAGAAAGATGAAAAGGTGTAGTCATTGAAACAGACCTGAGATTTGCTCATTCGCATGTGCACACACACGCACACACACACACACTGTTCATGTGCTCCTGACTGACTCCCATATGAGTGGATTCCACTTGAATCTACATCCAACTCAGTTATAGGATATCGGTCGATGCCAGCGCACATATAGTGGAGTAAAAAAACAAAACAATAACATACTGACACATACAAGAAGAGCCATTAACTTTTGCCTTCACAATTCAGAGTCAAAAGGGCTATAAAGGAAACTGTTGTCCATGGAGACAACTGGTCTTTGGTACTCTGACACTCCTAAATCGACCTCTGGTACCACAGCACCTTGTCCAACATTGACTTTCTACTTACTGTATGTCTTTAATAGTGCCTGTGGGTCACACAGGCTGAACCATTAGCCAACCATTTTTTCATTCTTCGAGCCAAACAAATGTCAGAAAATGATCTCATACTTGAAAGTCGTCACGTGTTGTTTGATCAGAGATGGGTTGTACAATCGAACGAGATGAGGAGATATACAGCGAGTGTTAAATAATTTTACCAAAGCCGACGCGGTGGGCGACTGGTTACCACGTCCGACTCACAGTGCAAAGGTCGTGGGTTTGAATCCGATCTACTGTGGACATTCAATAACGTGCTAATTATAGGTTAATTGAAGACTCTAAATTGTGGGTCCATATTAGGGGGTCCGATACCCCATACACTCAGAGCACCCCCACCACAAAAACATTTCTGAATTCCTTCTCCAAGTCCACAAAGCACATGTAGACTAGCGAACTCGCATAAACCCTCTAGAACCCTACCAAGGGTGTAGAGCTGTTCCACTGTTCCAAAAACCAGAGCGAAAACCACATGGCTCTTCCTGAATCAGAGTTTCGACTTCCCAAGGGACTCTGCTCCCCAGAACCCTTGAATAGACCTTACCAGGGAGGATAAGCAGTTGGGACATCCAATAGCTGGAACACACCCTCTGGTTGAACTTTTTCAAAACCAAGACCATCACCCCAGTCAGCCAAACTAGAATCACTGTCTTTGAAGTCCATGCGATGTTGCAGAGGCGTGTCAACCAGGACAGTTCCACATCATCCAGAGCCAATACATAGTATTCACATGACATCACCGACCCCGACCTATCGATCCAGCAGGCCTTTCGTGGGGCAAACATCCAGCGCGACAACGCAACCAAATGCTGAGGAGAGCTCGTGATGTTTACTACAAGTTACTTTGATTCATTCATTTGTTCATTCATTCCGGATTGTCATGAACCGCTTCACAATGGTGCACACGTGTGCCGCTCACGGGTGCCAAATTGGGCAAACAAAGATGTGAAATGAAACTTCCAGATAATATTCACATGCCGGGTCATTTGCCCCACCTTGTGTGCCGGTCAATGGAATGTCGAATGGGAACGACAAAGAAGTGTCCGGAATTGCAAAATACATCAAAAGGATTTCCAACCGGCAAATTCTACCAACGTGTGTTTTGACCATTTTGATTAAGGTGTCTTTGTAAGATGGTAAAAATGCTTTTACCATAATGCGATCGTGGTACATGTGAGCTAGCTCTGGCTAAAAAAAGATCTGGTGGTCAAGATGTTCGATTTTGAGATCTTTCCAAATACCCTCCTTAAGATCTCTTATTTTCCTTTACCAGCAGCCCAAAAGTTGAAATTGTTGTTAAAGTGTACGAAAAATAACTGATGAATCAACAATGTTGTTTTTGTGCTAGCACAGCTAGCGTAGCTAGCGCGGTCGGGAAACTAGCTAACCCGAGATTTTTCACCTCGAATTCACTATTGATAAATGCACATAGCAAACAATAAAAGCCGAAAGTGCAGAAGACGCAAGAATATCCGTGTTTTGAGAGCCACCCTACCTCAGAGCACCTTTTGAACAATTCCACTAACCAAACGATTCAACGTGTACCGCTGCAAAGACAAAAAACTAAACAAAAAACGGGTAAACCACGAGCAATAAAAACATTTCAATTCTTCCCTTAAATAATTAAACCAAGAAAATCTGGACTATTTTAAATTCCTTACTGTGAGATCTTTGGTATGCAATTACAGACTTGAATCTGGTGTGTTTTTAAAATAGTTTCAGTCTGCATACACATTTGCACACCACTTAGAGTATGTGGACCCCAGATTATGCAAAACAATTTCTATCCATTATTGTGCATAACACATTCGCCTTTTATTTATACCAAAAGTTGGCTGTCAGATTCATATTCTTGTGAAGGTTTGATCGTATTCAAGCAGAATAAAATAGACCACATTCATATCTAAAAGGAGCTGATCTTGACACTGAGTTTATCCATATAGAGTATAGAAAATGAAATGAGGAAATATTTAATTTATATGAAATATATACATTATAAAGGGTTTTATACGACAGCTCAGATGACTACATAGCAAAACTGGCTCAGAGTACATCTTGAGCCTGGAACGGATTAGTTCAATTTCCATTATTTACAATGGAAAGAATTAATCAGTTTACCAGCATCCTGGATTAAAATGTGTTTGCTAATTCTGTATGTTTTTCAAATATAACTTTTGCAACAAATAAGGTAAATGAAATGTTAACTTATATAATGGGTATGTCAGGGGTGTCAAACTCATATAAGCTCAGGGGCCATATGGAGGAAAATATATTACCAAGTGGGCCGGACCAGTAGAATCGTGGTGTACCAGTATAATTTAAAAACAAATGGTTCGGTTATACACAGGTTTTCACTATTTGGAGGCCAACCCTAAATAGCGGGGTTCAGTTGTAAATAAATTGTTCCAAAAAATAACACAAATGCAACACTTTGCCCGTACGTATATCTACCTGTTTAGCATATATTTTTTTCCCAGAATGCATTGCGTGGCACAATTAATGAAGTTATAGGATGCTAATGTTAAATTTGTAGCGAGGATTGAGGGAAGGTAGACCCAAGTGCAGGGAAGCAAGGCAGGGAGGCAGGGATTAAGTCCAAGGAGATTTCTTCAATTAAACAAAAATGGGGAGGTTAAAGGTCGCAATCAAAAACAATGAACTAAGCAAGAAACTAGATGAGGTGACAGCAGGACATGAGGCAGCGACAAGATCTGACAACAAGAACACACAATGGACCCACAAGGACAAAACTAAACTGGGGACTAAATACACACACACTAATTACACAACATCAAGTACGCATATCTCGCTGACGTATTTTTACGTTTGTACAAGATACACGGGTTTTAAAAATCTTACTTATGTCCTTGTGATTTTGTGAGACGTCATCAGTACTGTTCCAATCAGAAGTATGCATTAACCAAGACCACACGGAATTCCCAGATGTCCTTCTTCTTTAGCTAGCTTAAACCAAGGATCCATCGCTTGTTGCTTGGTGAAGGCTTGGCTGAGAAAATATCCCAAGATGCATTTTGTACTTCACATTTGTTCTTCTTCCTCCCCTTTTATGAGCGTGTAAATAATAAAAAAATATTTAACATGTAATTTACAACTTTATTAAATCTAGTCCTTTTTTTTTTAACACAACTTAATTAAACAGCTGCAATTTACAATATTATATATAATAATATATAAAATATGATTTACTACACATTCAAAGATAATTTTTATAGATGTACCACAATTTCAGGAGAATCACATCAAAACCTGCAACTCACATCGGTGTCTTTCCAGAACTTTTTTTTCCCCAAATATAACCCTAAATTGGATAAATCCCGTGTATAATTTCAAATGATACTTCTTTAACATATTACGGCAATGCGTCAGAATCAGGAAGCATAATATCCGGGTATTCCATTAGTTCTTTGCTCAACCCTTATGGCCTTTTGCGTACTTGCAATTGGAACAGTACTTGAGCTGCGACTGATGATGTTTCAAGACGTCACAAGGACGTAAGAATGCAGATTGAGAAACGGCTAAGGAATATATAACAAAACACTGATCACAAAAGTCACCAAGAACACAAAACCTAAAATAAACAAAAAACAAACAGAACCGAAACATAATGTTAATGTCATACATATGTGTTTGTGCTACCAGTAGCTGGATGTGTGTCATATTCTGCACGTGTATGTTTGATTTATGTTGGTCTCTGTTTTTTATTTATATTTTGGGTGGCACGGTGGATGACTGGTTAGCACGTCCGCCTCCCAGTGCAGAGGACGTGAGTCCGGGCTTCGGCCTTCCTGTGTGGAGTTTGCATGTTCTTCCTGTGACTGCGTGGATTTTCTCCGGGTACTCCGGTTTCCTCCCACATTCCAAAGATAATGCATGGCAGGTTAATTGGATGCTCTGAATTGTCCATAGGTGTGGCTGGTTATTCATCCCTCTGTGCCCTGCGATTGGCTGGCAACCAGTTCAGGGTTTACCCCGCCTACTGCCCGAAGCCAGCTGGGATAGGCTCCAGCACCCCCTGTGATCCTTGTGAGAAATAAGCGGTTAAGAAAATTATTGGATGGATGTTTTTCAATTTTTTTTTTAAATAAACCGTAACTTTAAGTTTGTGTGAAAATAATGACATCCTGGTTAATTCCATTTACAAGTTGCATTGCTCATTTGAGGATTGCTTGTGAAATTAATTAATTTATATGTTTTGATTTTGGCTGTCTGATTGATTGGTCCAATATTACTCTCTTTTTTTTTTACTTTACAAGATCATCTCATTTGCTGGATTAAACCCCTTCGTGGCCCTACGTTTGACACCCCTGGTGTAGGACATATAAAGACAGCATCATACTGTATGCCTATCTTTTGTTTTCAGTTTGTCTATAGTTCATCTTTTAAAATGCACTAGGAGTATGTTTAAAAAAAATTTTTTTTTTAAATTTTTTAATTAATTAATTTATTTTTTAGTGTTTCAAAGAGATTTGTGACACACTGGCAGGAAACAGTATCATGCCCGACACTTGGCATGTCTTTTATGAACAAAAGGTTTGTTGAAATCTACTTCTGTTCACAATCCACAGGATTTGAATTAATGTCAAATAAATGCCAGAAATGTGAGACAATGTGTAGCATCATGTAAGAAACAACCATATACCAAATAATACATGTATCTGCATGTACTGTATTTATGATGAGTTCTGCGAATCATACATTATGATTTATTCACGAGTTATGTTTTGACCCTAAAACTTGCTCATTTGTGAAGATAAGATGATACTGCAAGATAGGAGGCAACATACTGCTGTTTGGTGTTAATTCCTGAGAGTAAAAAGGAGTCCAGCGGTGACTGGTGGGTGTGAAGTCATTTTGTGTGCATGCTCTCTTGTGTGTCCCACCATGTACACACTCACCATATGTTTCTGTTTTGAGCGTGTGTGATGGCCTCCAGCTCGCCTCTCTTCCCCTGGCCTGTATGGGAACCGAGATTATTACAGGCCTGATTCATTAGATGTCTGTCTTGTTCACTTTGGTTCATCAGTCAGACACAGCATGGACATCCAGAAATGACGACATATGATCAGCCCCTTTTGTTTGTTTTTGCTTTTATTTCCCTTTACGGCTTCATTCTTTTCCTCTCTCCCAATGAAATTCTTTCCAAATCCTCCAAAACGAAAAGAAACCCACTTTCACTCAAGTGGCAAACAGCCCTTTCGGTCCCGAGCACCCGCATAATCAATCATAACCGGGGAATACAAATTCATCAGCCTGGATCCATTTTGCCGTGGTTAGAGATCAAAAGGTTGCGAGCTGACTATAGGAAGTCCAGGTACTAAGCCAGACTAATTTATCTAACATGGGAGAGATTTAGCCCCCTAAGGAGCCGGGAACATGGTTTTTCTCCATCAGGTCGAATATCCTCGATGGGCCTTGAGGGCTCTTAGTATTGCCGCGGCATATCCTGTACGCCATTTAACATTCCATTGATCAGATTAATTGCCTTTGCTTGTGTCCTGTTTGAGGAAGCCTGCAAAAGTACATGCTTAAATTAAGTCAGGCTTAAAATGAAGCACATTAAGTTCTACCTTCACTAATAGGAGATTGTTTTTATTAGCAATTGTTTGTCTTTTTCGTTGGTGTTTGTGTTAAGCTTGTCAATTTTCACTTGCTGATTATTATTTTTGGGGATGTCTGATTGTTGATAATGGCATACATAAATCATCAATATAAAAAAAAATACCTCTATTGTTATTCTGAAAAATGTATATGAAGTGAAAAATAAAGTGTAAAATGAAAAAACTCTCTTTGACGATGATGTAACGTTAATGGTTGAACAAATGCACCGTTTTTGGGATCTCTTGAAAAGCGATGAATTTGCAGATAAAATGATTGGGCTCAACGGCAGCAATATGCTCTTACCTGTCAAACGTCACTGTTTTTTTTAAGCTTTTACAATACGAGCCATTCACTCACTGAGGGCTTCTGTTTTTTGTATGCTTTTGGTTATGATTTGTAGCCAAATATGTATCACTTTAATTAGGGCATCATTATCATTTCTGTCATATGATGTGTATGCGTTTTACTCCTCATTAAATAAATATAGTTTATTTTGTAAAAGTTCCAGCAAGTGGGAACTGACATTTGTGTTTTAACTTTTTTTTGCCAAACTTCAGAATGTCACCATCTTGCTTTCAGTATTTTCCCGCAATTTTGCCCAACTTCTTCAAAGCCTTTCATTGAGTTTGTCAGTTTGTGGGACTCTGAACTTTCTCTTCATGCACACATGTATATATACACATATTTTTGCACACACACTCACAGACCCAGTTCCTCTGCAATTATGAATAATTGTGACCGTTGAAATGTGTGTGCGTTTGTGTCTGAATTCCCCTGGTTCTCCTCACTGCTAGAGGGGCCAGTCACCTTTCGGCACTGGTTTCAAGTACGCTGAAGTTCTCACACACTCGCTTTTCACGCTACATGTTTAATGAAAGGCCAACATTCAGGAAGTGGCTCTGCTTTGAAGACAGCAATTCATGTTTCTAAGTGTGGAGCACTTATTGGAGGTCAGACTCGGGGTCTATTAGTCTTTGCGTATTCATTACGGAGGGCAGAAGGCAAGAGATCTCGGGAACAACAATTCCCGCTTAGTTACCGTGACCTCTAGACACGGGATGTTTTTCTATTGGTTTTTGGTGGTTAGCTTTCCAGACCTTGAATGACAATTCAATCATTCCGTACAGTTTTGGTCTCACGGGATTCGGAAGAGTGATTATTTAAAATATCCAACACTGTGTGACAGCTACTACTGTATAAAAGGAATGTGCAGAAACAGCCAAGAACATTTGAAAGACGTCATTAAAAATCATTTGAAAAAAACAACTTTATTTGCACGTCGCCTCGCGGCAGCCAATTGACTGCGGGATTGCCAATTGACTAGGTAAGTGTTGCTTATTTACTTGTTTACAGTTGTTCAACTACCAACCTAGCAATAGTGTTTAGCATTAGCTAACATATTTGGCACATCCAGTGGCCATCTGATTGGCTCTTGAAAAGTGGAGGATCTTGAGGGACGCAAAGAAAAAACAAAGGCGCTGCCATTATTGTTATTGTATGTTAAATGCGCTACGTTAGAATAGATTTATTAGTTTCAAAATAAGTTTCCGGGAAGCTTGCTCCAGGTCCATTCAAAAAAATGCAATTTGCGCACAGTTAGAGACACTGTTGTTGTCGCACCTTGTCACAATAAAGGTGCCTTGACAGCTGGAATGTGGAGTGACTTTTATTTTGTAGGTGCCGCGTGAAGCGTGTCACGACATGTCTTCCTTTACAATGATCATGCTAGCGTTCTAGCAAGAATCCGCATCCCTAGCCTGGAACTGATCCGGGGTTCGTTTGAGAAGACTGACGTTGATCAAAATAACATTGTTGGAGATCTGCCGAAAAACGGCCGCCATGAGGACGGATTCGCTGACAATTCTGTTCCAGCAAGAACCATTACGGGACTTTGCGACTTAACAAGCACAATGACAGCTATAAAGAAAAGGTAAGTGACACACTAATGAAACAGGTGATGTATGTGCCACAAATTACCTTATGTCCAGTATATTTATTTGTTTATTTGTTTATTTATATTCTGATTTCTGTAGTAATTGGCAGTGGGAGATCATACTGACACATTCTTAACATAATCACCTAAGTCAATTTTTTCAGATTTTTTAGGAAACAAAAAATTGAACCATTTGCATCATGAGAAGATGATTTTGGAAAAAAAAATGCAAAAAAATTGCAAAAAAAAGACTATTATTTATTACAATTATTTAAGAGGGTATGGTATCTGTCATTATGGGGTGAAACATTTGTGTGACATAGATTTTCACAAAAATCAATGAAAACCTAGCCTGGAAAAAAATTGAATTCCTTGTATAAAAATACAAATATAATAATATAATAATAATATAAATATGATAATAAATATGTATTTTAATTCTAATTATTTTATTTTTTTTCAAAGCAGTGAAAATAGTTACTTTACCAGTTAACAAGTTATTTTCATTATGAAGTAATTCAATTACTGAGCAAATAATGAGTAACTAGAATTAATTACTTTTATAAAGTAACGTTCCCAACACTGATAACCACATATTTGATTGTGACTTTTTCTGGCCACTGGGTCATTAGCCTAATTTAATTAATTACAAAATATTTTGTGTGTGTGTGTGTTCATATATATATATATATATATATATATATATATATATATATACATAAAGTGTGTGCAAGTGTGTGTATGTGGGTCTACATGCCGCTTGTTACAGTTAGTATATTCTTCTCTGTCTCTGTTACATGCTGGGATCATGCCAAAATACATAATGGTCAATTTCACGTAGTCAGAGGATCTACATTGAGCAGATCAAACAAACACATTGCGAGCCCCCTCAGGGATGATATTCTATACCAGAGACCAAAACGCATATCTTTCCTAATGTTGTAGTGCCGCCAAATCTCTGTGCTGCACGCTACCTGGAGTGTGCATGCGTGTGTGTTAAGCAGACGTGTCAGTTTAGACTAAGGTGATCGGTCCGCTCAGACCCAGTTGTGGCCCCGTGGGGGTATCCCAGTGTCCTGCTCTCCCGGTGTGGGAAAATGGAGTGCTGGATGGGGTATCCCATCGCGCCTGCCTGGCTCCTGGGCAGCAGACAGCTAAATCAGTCACAGATTGGATTATGAACGCTAAGTAATGAATACATCTTTCTTCGATTGCACACACAAGCAGGCGTGAATGTGTCAGGGCTATTTATATGATTTAATGTGACTCCTATTACATGCAGACATAACAAGCAGACCAGCGGATTTTCATCCGTCTAATATTCTTTGCTTCTCTCAACTCTTTCTCCATTCTGTGCTATTTATGCACACTTTTTTTTTGGGTCCCTCACTATCCATCTTTCGGTCTCCTTGTTTTTACATCTTTCTGCCCTCAGGTCATGTCGTCCTCGTTGATCCTCATCTGAAACCTATTGCAATCAGGGCAGCACTGGATTTGAAATACACACGGCTGAGGGGTGTGTGCGCGAGAGCGACAGAGAAAGAAGCTGTGTGTATATGACAACATTTGGAATTTTAAAGGTAATGTATAATCAAAACTATAATTATTTAGGAAATTATGATTTCTTTGTGTTGCATAACTTTTTTTCCATCTAAAATCAGGTATACAAAGGTACAGTTTAAACAGGAGCATCAATCGTTGCATGTTAACGTGTAAAGCTAAGTTTTTCCTATCATGCTTAAAATATTGATCAATCCTAATAGATCAAATAAAACGTGTTTGTTTATTCTGTGGCTGCAGTCAAGCTCTGTGTTTAGGACGTCTTCATATAAAAAAAAAACAACAACCTTTCAATCCCAATGCCATATTGACGATTGTTAAGCGCAATGTAAATCAGAAGCCATCACTCAACTGGAGACATTTTTAAAATCAACAGATTCATTATGTGGTAGATGCGCTCTCCTCAGGCTTATTTAGTCTGTCATCATCTTATTGGGGAGTAATTTGTGTGTGTGCGTGATTGTGTGCGTCTGAATGTGGCGTCTGCTGAGGCCTGGCATTATAATATCCTGCCTGATCCTTTATGTTCCGCCCAAATCATCAAGAGCTGATAAGACGAGAGTAGGTGAATTCTCTCATCACTTCAGATGAAACATTCTTTCCTAATACTTTGGATCGACCTCAGAGGCTCTTCAGAAGACCAAATAGAATTGCGTGAGGCAACGTAGAGCAAATTTGAGACTTGCATTTATGGCTGAACGATTTGAAAAATAATAATGATTTAATGGTGATTTAGCTTTTTTCCCGATTACTGTGATTTAATATGTGATTGATTTTTGTCAAGGTCCTCTTCCCATGTATATTTGAACAGACACAAGCAAAACACATTAACCTGTATTACAATGGATAATGTCTATTTAATGTTGATTTATTGCAACTAATTAAAAAGAAGAAGAAAAGTATTCTTTTTTACATACATAGTCATCATGAAGCACATAAATCAGTAAGTCATAAAATAGATTACAACAAAATACAAACAATTCTGCGGCACTTCAACTTTTCATGTTTTATGAATGACGTGGACTGCACTTCTCAAGGGTTCAACTTATATATACACTACACATAGGTAAATAAATAAATATATATATACACACATATTAAAAAAAAAGCCTCAACAACAACCCCCACCAATTGCATCCTTTGTATTTATTTTTTATTTATTTACAGTAATTGTGATCTGAAGTAAAGCTATTAATGTCTGACTTTGTATCTAAGTAGAATTTTATTCTCACTGCATGATTTACATTCACTGGACACAACAGGTATGCATTATGGGCAATATAATTAGATTATAAACAGGAGGTTAATGCGAAAAAAAAAACTAAGCAGAATAAGTTGACAAGAAAAAATATATAATTTGAGGAAAAATAATAATAGCAATATTAATCAAATACTGTAGAGAAAATCTAAGTTATATGACAGAGTTGTAATTGCACATGGAACATGATGTAATAAATGTCTTAGAAAGGAATAAAAAATAAAAAATAAATGGTGTGACCACCAACACTCACTGATCTCAAACCGATTGAGAATCTATGAAGTAATTGTTAAAAGTCTGTTTTTTCTTAAATACATTGCATAATGCAGTTAATTTTGTTTAATCTTGCAGAAAAAAACGATGCTGATGCAGAAACTAGTCTTTTTTTTTTGGGTGGGGGTTAACAAAAATTGCAAAAGGTGGATTTCTTGGTAGTCTAACTTCTTTAGAAAAGGCTCGGACCTGTTCTCTGCATTGTTAACAGGATTTAATCAAAGATCAATCAACCAATCAAAAAGATGGTAGGGATTCTTGTCTCCTTTTGCTGACAGACAAGCAAAGAGAGGGCTTTGTTTCTTCTTATCTTCATCTGCCCTCCTGTCAAATTAAGCTGCACATGATGGAGAGACAAGAAACATCTCCTACCATCTACTATGAAGCTCAGTTGAATAACATTAGCAAAAACTAAACTAGTTTCAACCCCAGCATAGGAATAACATTTTTTCTTTTTCTTTTCTTTTTCATTTCTTATTAATTTGCTTGAACACAAAACAATACATGTATTTGCTGTAGTGCAGATAGTGTTACCCATATGGGAATGGTCAGACGCGCGGCTCGAGTTCCAAAGCCATATGCTGACCACTCCAAGTATCAATCACTGCATCCAAATGACCAAAAAGAACGTATTGATTACCAATAAAGCTTCATAAATCAACATGCACACACATTTAACCTCTCTATTAGGCTCATACGTGCTGTCTTTGGCGCACATGCAGGATCGCCAGCCCGCCCGCACGCACGCACGCCTGTGCTTGTGTGCGTAGAATAAAGACTCCCAATGTGAAGTTTGAGTTGTATTAAACGTGCTGACAAGTAACCGCAGTTACTTACACAATGAAGTATGTGTAAAACAACTGCTATACTAAAAAATGACCTAAGTAGTAGAATTATTTTAATTTTAGGAAATAACATGTCTGAACCGCAAAAAACGCTGACTCAGATGACCACTGGCCAATAAGCCAAAAGGCTCTTTATCCAATTCACAGGAGAAACACAATCAGGCTGATCACCTTTTAATCACAGGGCACAAAGTGACAGACAACGATTCACATACATATTAATGTGCACATTTACTTGAGCATACACTTAAAAACACATTTTGCCACTTGCTGTCGACTGAAAATGACATTGTGTGTGCTCAGGGCTCATGTAAAGACCCAATCGTGGCTTAGATTGCGAGCGTCACATGACCAAACCCAGAAAACAGGTGAGCTGTGATTAATCGTTACCTGAACTCTGCGCACCTGTGATGTCATTTTCAGTCGACAGCAAGTGGAAAATTTTCTTTTTAAAGGTATTAATTGTACATGGAAAATTATAAAGTTATCAAATGAAATATAGACAAAATACTGAAAATGGCTAAATAAGTCAAATATACCTTTAACTTATATTTCACTTACACAATATTCATCACAATACTGTGTATACACTAGTGGGGCTGCATAGAACATAATGTGACCTCTGGCAAAGGGCATGTGCAAGTTGAGATATTGATATATTCGAATTCTGCACTTAATTTCCTTTACAATTATATATAATACATGGTGGTACCTCAAAAATAGTTACAGCAGTTTTAATGTTGGAAGGTTGAAATCCCTAGTTTTGAGAAAATCGGGTTTCAAATTTTGGTACGTTCATCTTTCAAATGTCCATAGCAAGCAGTACCTTAGGAAAAAGATATGAACCTGAAATTCTCAGGAACTGTTAAAATATCAGTGGAAAGTCAATTCCAATCGCAAGTAAGTTTTGTTTTAGAAATTTGACCTCTCAACAGATAAAATCTGCCTCAACTTTGAAGATCACATTCAGCTTCTGAGGCATCAGACACAATTTTATTGTTGCTCCTTGTGGTATTTCCTTGTTTAAATGAGGTCATAATGCCGCAGTGGGAAATTTGATTGAATAATTTTGTGTGAATTAAAAGATTATTAGCGATTTGGTGTGTCCTGTGACAAGTAAGAAGTATGTCTCAAATTAAATGCTTTTTGGTCACATAAAGGAAATAAATGGTTCAACAGAATGTCAGTAGTGACCGCGAGTCAATGTGCTTGACTGCTCCTTGCTTGCACCTCGTCAGCGGACATGCCTTAGACTAGTGTGAATGTAGACATTTGGATTAAAACTCGAAATCGATTCATTAGGAAAATGATCCCTTATTACAAAGCACGATAAACGGACCGCCGACGCGTTTCTACGACAAGGTATGACGGTGTGTTATGACGTGCGAGTCATTCATTCATACGTTGATTATGGTTGACTTTGACTTTTTTTGGTTGCTAAGTCCATCCAGTCATTCATTATCACAACCTCTTATCCTCACAACATTTATATAAATCATTTGTGAATGATGTTTGGGGCAGGAAATACGGGGTTGATTTTAAATAAACAGTTGCCTGACGCGGTGCAAGCTAACAGCGAGGCTAAAAACACTCCAACTAGTTATGATGCATAGTGTCTAATAATTGCTTATTTTCATACACTTCTATTACATGTCGGACCTTTTTGAAATGAAACTAGAGACCTCCAGGAGGCTATTTGTGGAGAAATCTTAAAATCGACATTTTCGTGCAAACTGTATATTTTCGTGTCTAACTTGTTAAACATCCCGCCAACATGTGGATGCTTTTCCTGGAGTGGTTCTCATATTATAAAGAAAATTTTGGGGTTGACTTCCCCTTTAAGTCTATCTATTCCTATGCTTTGGCTAACATGAAAAATGTTGTGTTTTTTACATATGGTGCTTCTAAGTTCAAAGTTGAGTGTGTGATCCAGGTGTGGAAATATCCGCTTAAGTGTACCTTAATGCTCAGAAAGAAGAAATTGGTGTAATTGTGATAAATCTAGAGCTCTAACCGTATGAAAGTATAATGTCGCAGTATAAATATTGTTGGTATTGACATCTATTGAAAGTTTTCTGCGGGTTTGTCTACTCAGTGCGTTACAACTCTTTGACAGGACACATGTTCTTCTCCTACTTGGCCAGAGGGCATACATGGAAACATTCCGACAATAAGAGCATTTCAGACTCCAAATGTGTTTTATTTACTTATTTATTTATCTATCCCCATAACACCCTTGAAATATTGATTGTAGCAGAAGATTCCACAACATCGGGTCTTTGGAGCTACAAAATGGAAAACACTCCTTTGGTTGCTTCAGGTGAAATCCAGAAAGCATTTTGTTTTCTTCTTGTTGTTGCGTGTTCCTCTAACTGTTTATCTGTTTGTGTGTTTTGTATCTTCACTAGTACCTCCCTTTTCCTCTGTCTCCGCGGTTTGCTGTGTAAGCAACAACAAACACGACAAGCTTCTTGAAATAAAAGTAACCCATCCAATATTTATCAGCCTACTTTGAGTCTGTGAATTGAGTGGAGTTGGGGTCGCCATCTCAATTTAGTGTGAAGATGCAGAGGATGGAGAGTTTTGTGCGATTGTGCCTGTGATATTTTTAGGTCTTTTCTGAGCTTCTACTGATGCTGCAACTTTGTTTTTAGGCAAGGAATACTCAAAAATATTTTGAACCTGGCAACTGTTCTCGTCAACACGCATCCGTTAAGTGTTCACTTTTCCAAACTGACAAGTGCTGGTTGTCATCTATTTGATTTTATTTAATCTCATGTTTACAGGTCCCGATGTGCATGTCTTCTGGAGGAAGTTTTTTTTGTTGGATGCCGTGTTTGACAATGCTGTAGTCAAGCAACAAAGGTGCTTTGTAAAGAAGTGTAAGTCTCATCATGCGAGGCACAACTTGACATTTTCCCTGTCTCTGTAGATGTCTCTGTAGATCCAAGACTAGCCTGTTGATGAAATTGAAGAAATGAATATGTATTTTTCTATTAAAGAGAAACTTGACTCATTGAGCCATTTTTAGCAGTAAAAAGGTAATATTTTGACCAGAATTAATTTGATAACTTCATTACTTTTCTTATACAATTAATAACTTTAACTCATTCACTGCCATTGACAGCTATAGACTTTAAAAAAATCATTTGAACTATTTCTATTAGTTTAACATTTTTTCCCCATTTTTTTTAACAAGAGTATGAAAACCTAGAAATGTTTTTTGTACATTTAGAACACATATAAAATTTATGATTAATCATGAGTTAACTAGTGAAGTCATGTGATTAATTACAATTACAAATTTTAATCGCCTGATGCTCCTAATTTTTAATATTTTTTTCTTTCTGTTTGATTTTGAATAATCTTTTTTTTTTTTTTTAAGAAAAGATTATTAAAAATTAGGGGCGCCAGGCGATTACAATTTTTTATCGTAATTAATTGCATGACTTCACTAGATAACTCACGATTAATCACAAATTTTATATCTGTTCTAATACAATAAAAACATTCTAGGTTTTCATACTCTTGTTAACAAAAGTGGGAAAAATGTTAAACTTATAGAAATAGTTCAAATTAATTTTTGACGTCTATAGCCGTCAATGGCAGTGAATGAGTTAATAACAAATGTATCCACTTGCTGTCGCCTGAAGATGACATCACCTGTGCTGAGGAATTAGGTGACGTCCAATCATGGCTCACCTGTTTTATGGGTTTGGTCAGCAAACTGAGCCATGATTGGCCGTTACTGACTTCCTCAGCACAGGTGATGTCATCAGTCGACAGCAAGTGGAAAAATTTGTATTTTTAGGTATTAATTGTACATGTAAAACAATGAAGTTACCAAATTTATTCTGGACAAAATATTTAACTTTTTACTGCTGAAAATGGCTCAATGAGCCAAGTATCCCTTTAAGTAACGGGTGAAAAATAACACTTTGCCCTGTATACGAGAGGGCGGTAAAAAAAACTTCTGTAAACACTGTGCCACGTGAAGTCCAATTTTTTGTGCATGCGTGTCACTTTACCGATGCATTCTGTTCACATTAGAAATTGTATTATTTTCTTTTTTTAAATTATGTGAATGACCACAGATCAAATTCAACACACACACACACACAAATCTGAATTAGGCATCATGCCCTGTCGTGTAAAAGCAGCAGTAGACTTTGATTTTCTCATATTCTCATATTGATTTCTCAGATCCGAATATGCATTATGTGTCAACTGTAGTTTTGAGTTGTAATATTACTATTCACCACTAGATGGTCTATATACTATATACTATACTATATACTATGTGAGTAGGCATAATATTGTTGTTCTTTTTTTTTTGCAGATTTGGAATGATATGCAGGGCAAAAATGTTGTAGTACCTATATTGAGTTGGTTGGTTTTTGTAAAAAAAAAAAAAAAAATTACAAAATGAGTTGTGGCACATAATGTTGGTTTCTTCAGCGGTTTTGAGAAATTTTTGAATGATTGTTTTAATGCAAGAGAACCCTTTACATGGGGTGGGGGGGCACATTATGTGGTTATTTTGTTTGCTTCAAACCTTTTGTTGTTAGGTTTGGAAAGTAGATTTTTCTTATTCATACATTGAAAAATGTAATGCAAGCACATATTATGTACATATATAAAATAGCATTTTTGTGATGCATCTGTATAGGAAGTGTGTGGTCCTGTGTGGCTCCCAGCAGCATTGATGAAAAAAAATTGTGGCCTGTCCACCATCCCTGAGCTAAACTATACATTTTGCTAATATGGCGGCAATATAGTATAGTTTTCATCATCACTTTTAACACACATAGAAGGTCAAACATATTGTTCACTTAATAGTGCACTACTACCCACCCAACCTAAATAATGAGCTCTGTGACATTGTTGACAAACACGGCATGAGTTTGTAAGTGTATAATTATACAGAATATATCATCGAGGCACACACAAAGATTGCAAAGCAAGATATGAAGACTTGCAGTCCACTCTGTGTTCCCATTTTAGCATCTGATCTGAGCAAAGCAGACAGGCGAGAGTAGCTTGCCCTAAAGTCATGTAAAATGCAAAGGAATATTCTACTCTATTAAAACCTCCTGATGGCAGAGAGAGCGGGACTACATATCCATGCGCTCAAACACACAAATGCATGCAAAAACACACACACGCATTCATGTTCAGACACAAATAAGGGGAATGCACTTGAGCGCATTGTTCAGTCTGCTGCATTGTCACAACCAGACACTTGCTCTGTCTGTAACCTCATGAAAGTAATACATTCACATTAAAAGTGCCTCTAGGATTTTTTTTTTTTTGATGTAGTCGTACAAAAGCCTTGCGCTTAATTGTGTCTTAGCATCCGGACTTTTAATTTCACTGACAGCAAATCTGTTACTTTGACCAAGAGACGACCCAGATTCAAAGGTTTGTTAACCATCATCCTGGCACCTCCTCATTCCATCTTGTCATCTGTTATCTCTTCCACAACACTTCTGAGTGCACTCCTAAGTGTACTTAACTCCGGCAACTCCACATGTTCTCCTTTCATTATTAAACCCTCCCAACAGACTATCAACTTTTTATTCCACTTGCCGCCAGAAGTTGCCACTTTGAAATATTCTCTAGCACTCATTTAAGGCCCCTAACCCCAAACGGCACTTTAAAACACTTAGTCTTGAAACTGGCCCCAAATGCGGGACAAAATATTTACTTCGCGACAGGCATTTCTTTTTTCCTATGTGACAACAAGCCAGCTTTATTCCTCTTAAGTAGATAAAGCGCCGGGAGTTGTACAGCCTTGAAAAAAGAGAGATCTCATACGATGTGCTCTTTTGTCATTGCCACAAGAGCAAGTAGCTTTCATGAGTGATGCACGTTATTATTGAAACACAATCTCAATGCTTCAGGGTAAAAAGTTGTTAACGTCAACTTAGATCTCAATGAAAATTGCGCTTCAGGTTGCTTTGGAAGTGAAAAGGTTATGAAAGGTCCAGGTTTTGTGCAAGGTCCTACTATAAGCGTATCTGAATTGATGTTTGGATTAATTAGTAAATGGCACTTTTGCTTTTCCACCTTACAAGGCCCTCAAAGTGCTTTACTACTCACGACGGAGCATCAGGAGCAACTGGGAGTTCAGTATCTTGCTCAAGGATACTTCGATGTGGTCACAATGGCATGGGATCGAACCCACAACCTCTGGGATAGGCGATGAGCAAGCTGCCCCAAGTAAAACAAACAGTTGGGATTTAAGGTTAGCGAACAGTAAAATCACATCCATGCCACCATTTAACCACAAACACATTTCAGATGTTCTAGTAGGCTTTTCCTGCCCTATTTTATTTTTTATTTTTTATTTCTAACAGAAGACAAATGGTTTTGTGCTGATGCTGATTTGGAACAGTTCATAATACCCCCCCTTGGCTACTACTAAAAACAGCCCCAGGGGATAATGCTGCCAGCACCATGCTTCACTGTAGCTATGGTGTTGTTTGGTGTTGGGTTTGCACCAAAAGAGACTATAGCTAAATTAGTTGAACTTGGGTTTCATTAGACCATGCACATATTAGTAGCTCTCAAGTGTGTTTTTGCTAGATAGGTAAACTTGGAAGTTTTTCTTTGTGAGGTAAGTCTTACAACTTGCCACTCTACCCCATAGCCTGGACATACTGTCACGTGACATGTGGAATTAGGCTCTAAATGTAGACAAGGAGTTGGCGAACAGAGAGTCTTTATATACCAAAATACAAAGTAACAACAGAGAGCAGGGCTGTATTCTGATGGCCTTGATGAAAACCTTGGCTAAGAACCTTGAGCAGGCCGGATGCAGAGGGACCTCGATTGAGAACCTTGAACACATGCAAGAACCGCTTACGTGGAAAAGTAGGGATAGGGAACCTCAACGTGCTGAGAAACCTTGACTAAGGAACCTCAATGTACTGACAAAATTGTCATTCAGTAACTCTCGCTAGAGTAATGCACAATACTATATGACTGAGTGAAGGCTTATAGGATAAAACGAGTGATTGGACATACTAAGATAAGCACATAGCAACTGCATAGCAACTGACCACATTATCATCATAAGGAACATAGTAACTGCATACCAATTTTCTAACTAAGAGTGGCTAATATGGCTAAAACATCATCATCATCATCATCATCACCACCACCACATTATTGTCATAAGGCACATAGTAACTGCATAATGATAATAAATCTATAACAATGATCCCCTAATATTCATGAGCATAATAACCCATCATTAGGGACATAGTAACTGACAAAAGCATAATACACCCGTAGCACAATGACCCCATGACCCAAAACAGAAACACAGTCACCTATAAATCCAGTGACCCAACCCAAAGCACACTCATCACATGTACAGTATGAAGAACACACGAGATGGTTGTCACACTTCAATGCTGGTTGTTGGTCTGTTCTCAGACTCGCTGAGCTGTTTTCTTCACGTTTTAAATTTTCATAAATTTTGGAGCCACATCCAGTTTTTGGTAATGTCACTGTTGTGCCATATTTGTCCATTTGATATTGTTATTGTCTTCACTCTGTTCCATGGTATACTGTAAAATCCTGCGGATAACACTTGGCGGAGGGGTGGTGTGTGTGTGTGTGTGTGGGGGGGGGGGGGGGGGCATCCCAAATCGATGGGAGTGTACAGTATATAGCGTAAAAAGAAACATAAATGTTCACGTTGTTTAGATGTTTACCAGTACTTACCTGGAATTGTAAAAAATAATAAAAATAAAATAATAATAAATCACTGATTTGAAGTGCAATTCGTATTTGTTACTAGTTACAGAGTTAAAGAGATTTAAAAGAAAAGTAAAGAAATAAAAAACAGCTTACTAAAACTCCACAAAGTGCAATTTCTGGAGATTACGTGTGAATGCTGAAAGCTGAATGCGAATTTAAGATGAATGCTTGGGGAATGCTTATGTAATAAATTGAAGTTGAATTGCAGTTGAATGATTTATACTGGTGCGTTGTTTCATTCACAGGATTTTACGATATTTAATGCCTTGGAAAATATTTTCTAGTCTTCACCAGACTGATACCATTAAACAATGAGAATCCGTCTAATGGTGTGGAAGGCATTTACAGACCAGTGCTTGTGGTGTAAGATGTGACCTAACAAATGTCACGAAAGGCAAACTACAACATCTGAACTTTATTTGTGGTTAATCAAAGGCACTTTAAATGGTGGCAGGTGTGTGATGACTCCCATTTAACATCAATTTGAATGTGATTGGTTAATTCTGAACACAACCAAATCTCCAGTTATAACTATAGGAGAGTGTGTGCAATTAAGTGCAACCACATTATCCCGGTTTCTTATTTGTACTTGCCTTAGCAAAAAATATTTTTATTTTATTTTCAATTGAATTGTGCAGGTTATAGGTTGCATTAATAGTCGAAAAAACGTTGTTGTGGTCTTCAGAGTTATTCTTCAACAACGCTGTTCATTATGGAGGACCAAAACTGCTAAAATTTTAAATAAATGAATAACTAAATTAATTAATAAGTGACTAAAAGTGAAAATAAAAATGGATATTAAAAATATAATTTGAAAATCCCCCCAAAAATATATAAATGGAAATATAAACAACAAATATATATATATATATATATATATATAAACATAATATATATATATATATATATATATATATACAGAAATAAATACTTTTGTATAGAATTTTTTAATTATATTTTTTAGAGTCATTTTTATTTATATTTATCATATTTATTTATTTAGTCATTTATTTATTTTTAATTTTGGCAGTTTTGGTCCATACCAGGACGAAATGTTATTGAAATGAGGGGGCAGTCTTAAGCGTGTTATGTGTTGGACTCCGCCATTGCAAACTGCCTTTCAATGGTTGAGTGGGCGGGTCGCGAACAAGGAAGTCTCGCAGGCTTGCATTGGAGAACTCCAGCAATGGACGACTATCTTGTCCACTGTCACAACAACTTGTGACTTGAGTTGCTTGACATCATTTGACATATTGTTGTTTTTATTTCAATTTATATTTACTTTTTGGGATTAAATTTTCGATTTATATTTTTTATATCCATTTTTATCTTTACTTTTAGTCATTTATTTATTTTGAATTTTGTCAGCTTTGGTCTTCCATAGTTCATGACTAGCCAGACACTTCTCATTTGACCGGCCGAGAACTTAAACTATATACGGCGTCATTCGAGGTGAACGACAAACTTCAAGCGAAAACCAGAAAGGATATCATCATGGAGGGTTTCAGAATGGTTGGAAAACTTGAACATGCTCACAACATGTCCCAACTGACGATCACAAACGAACATTGCTCGGTAGCTTCCGCAGGAAGAATTTTCCTTATTCATTCCTGTCCACTTAGGATGTCAGTTCACACCCGACTACCACACGGATGCACAAACACATGCGCACACACCGCCCCTGAACTATAAATATTTCAACCTCTCAATCTATATTCATTATAAAACACATGCCCAATGCAATATGCGGTTGTGAGGACACGAGGCTTTTATTTATTCATCTTACTTATTTATATTTCTTTCCTGAGGGCTGGACGTTGGTTTCTATCCATCAGCGCTGATTGCTGGCTATTACAGAGCACTTAGAGCATCCCTAGAACTGGCCAGAGGGGAACACAATCCTCGAGAGATCCACTCACTTCAGGGCTAAAAGGTGTGTTTGTTGTGTATGAGGAAGTGTGTGGAAAAAAAACACGCACACCTTACGGCGTGAGAGAGCAAACTAAAATAAAGCGTAATTATGAATTCTGTTATGCTTTTGCACAAGTTCCTCTCAAAATGGGTCCTGTCTTGTTGAATGAATACTTTTTCATCAAGTCTTTGCACTTTTCTTAGATGGTTTAGCTTCACAGGTGAGGTCTGACTCGAAGTTTATGACGACAACAAAAAATAATTAAATTAGCTGTTTTAAAAATGAGAAAAGGCCATCCGCTATGAGGAAATGCTTTATTTTATTTTATTTTATTATTTTTATATTTTTTATTTTTATTTTTTTTTATTTTATTTTTTTTTATTTTAATGCCCCTTTTATAAGCCAATTTAGGGTGGTGGGCAGTCATTTTGAAAAATCCATCACTATCAACAGTATTAAATACTGCTTGAAGGGGTGCCTTTTAGCCATACTTACCTGAGAGATCGTGCTCCTGTCTTGTCTTAGAAGCTCAGCGGGGTCGTGTCTACTTAATACTTGGATGTGAGACTGCCTGGGAATGCAAGGCACTGAAACCTTTTGGCGACCACCCCAGGGTGTCTCCCTTCTCTCACCCAAAATCCGCCGGGATAGCGGCTAAGCGGTTTAGAAAATGGATGGTTGGTTAAAAAGCTTATACGCACATATGTACAGTACGTACAGTACAAAGGTAGTGCTGTTAATTTAGAATTTAAGCATTACATTGACTGGTGGTCGAATCAAGTTGTCATTTTAAAGGTTAACTAACGGTTATGTGGGTTTTGTGGGTAGTTGTTTCATCTGGTAACTCCTGGTTGATCTGAATCCGAAGTTAATCTGTAAATTGCTTTAGCTAAACACAAGATTAAGAGTGCAACATGCAGTGCGTTGTACATACAGTAGGGCTTTACCATGAAATGCTTAGTGAGATTTTGTATTAGTGCTTTTTTTTCTCTCTTAATGTTTTGAATGTGTGAGGTTTTTTTTTCCAGGCTCACACTATGCTCCCCTTTGGAAGCATGGTTCAAACCTTGTCTTTTTTTCTTCTCTGTTGGTCATTGTTTTTCATGTTTCTTGGTCGAGTTGTGCCTGTTAAGTCAATTTTGTTATCTATACATGTGCAATGACAGTAAAGTTTCATTCATTCATTCATTCATTCATTCATTCATTCATTCATCATTCATTCATTCATTCAATTAAATCATTCATTGCCATAAATTCACTTAACTATTTCTATTAGTTAAATTGTTTTTCCACTTTGCTAACAAGAGAATGAAAACCTAGCATTTTTTATTGTACATTTAGAACACATAAAATTTGTGATTAATCGTGAGTTAACTAGTGAAGTCGTGCAATTAATTACAATCAAAATTTTAATCGCCTGACGCCCCTAATTAAAAAACACAAATTATTGTCTTTTTTAATCTTTTTTTTTTTAATTAACTAGTGAAGTCATGCGATTAATTACAACTAAAAAATGTAATCGCATGAGACCCCTAATTTTTAAATATTTTTTTCTTTTTTAAAATCTTTTCTTATTTTTTTTAATTAATAAAAAATATTAACTAGTGAAGTCATACGATTAACTACAACTAAAAAAATTAATCGCCTGACGCCCCTAATTTTTAATAATCTTTTTTTCTTTTATCTTTTTATTTATTTAAATAAAATACAATAAAAGAGATTATTAAAAATTAGGGGCGTCAGGCGATTGCATTTTTTAGTCGTAATTAATCGCATGACTTCACTAGTTAACTCATGATTAATCACACATTTTATATCTGTTCTAAATGTACAATATTTTCTCTCTCTAGGTTTTCATACTCTTGTTAACAAAAGTGGAAACAAAATGATCAACTAATAGAAATAGTTCAAATTAATTTTTGACATCTATAGCCGTCAATGGCAGTGAATGAGTTAATAGCATATCTGATCACTACTACTTACAGTAAATCTGTTTACATGAGCAACTCATCATGGAAGTAAGGATACTAGCTTTAAAAACATTGATACAACGATCCCCCCCAGCCTGTAGCCAAAATCACAAATGTGAAAGGAACGTTCCACCCATATTTGGACTAAACGTGGTCTCTCATAAGCTACTAGTTGGGCAACCAATAACACCACTAGGTTTACCATCAGTTAGTCTCCTGGGTTTCACAAGACCCTACTGCCAAAATGCTGCTGCCTTGATCCTTCTGCTGTCCATCTGAGCCCTGTGGAGCTCATCAAGAGCAATTAGAGGCTCATTTTCTTGCTCAAGCGTACTTCAGCATGTCCTAGGGGAGATAATATAGTTACTGTAATATGCACTTGGTTAATCTTAGTGACCAATTGTGATCAATTTAAGATGATTGTTTTTTGGTAGTGTCTGGCACCCCTTTCATGGGTCAGCACACAGTTTGGTCACTCGGTCTCACTACATCTTGTTTTGCAACAGGAGCCATTGAGTGTTGCAGTTTGTCGCATGCAGGTCAGCTGAGAAACATGCACATTACTTGCTTTGCCCTCCTTATCTTTGGATGACCGAGTCCTGTGGTACATGACTGTCGAGGTGTGTTGGCTAAGTAAATTGTGGTTCTGTAAGTTGTATGTTGCCGTCTTTGTGTGCATGTTTGTGTTTACAAGCATGTGGTCTCTGAGATAGCTTTTAGTGGTTTGCTTGATGTCACTTTTATTGATCGGCAAACAATTTCGGAAATCGAGAGAGTGCGAGTTGGCCAATAAGAACAAGCAGCGCTTCAGTTTTTTTGTATTAAGAAAAATTCTGTGTGTAGAAGTCTTCTCAAAGTAGTTTTGTATCTTTTGTAGGCTGGTTAGCATCTGCAAAATGCACTGAACATTAAATCAGGCACTACTTTATATTTATGGTCCAACATAATTTTTTTTATTTTTAATTTGGGACAAAAATTAAGGTTGCTTTCACTTAACTCATTCACTGCCATTGACAGCTAAAGACGTCAAAAATGAATTTGAACTATTTGATTCACATTTTTTTCCACTTTTGTTAACAGGAGTATGAAAACCTAGGAAATTTGTATTGTACATTTAGAACAGATATAAAATTTGTGATTAATCTTGAGTTAACTAGTGAAGCCATGTGATTAATTCCAATGAAAATTTTTAATCACCTGATCCCCCTAATTAAAAAAAGAAGAAAAGATTATAAAAAATTAGGGCCGTCAGATGATTAAATTTTTTAAATTGTAATTAATCGATTAATCACAAATGTAATATATGTCATAAATGCACAATAACAAAAATTATAGGTTTTCATACTCTTGTTAATAAACGTGGGGAATTTTTTTTTAAACTAATATAGTTCAAATTAATTTTTGACGTCTATAGCCGTCAATGGCAGTGAATGAGTTAATAGTACTTAAAATAATATTTGAAAGTTCCGGGACTGGTGTCACAAATTATATATTTGAAATCCAAAATACTATACAGGTTTTCTCCTACAAAGTAATCTCCCTGGAGTTTAACACACTTTCCTAGTAGGGGTGGAATGGTTCACAAAATCCACGGTTCGGTTCGGTTTTCAATTCAGTTCGGTATGCAGTGACTATTAGAAAAATCAAATTATGTCTTGGAGTTAAAAGTGAAATTGTATATTGTTCACAGCTAATTATCATTTTTGTTATTGTAATATAATTTAAATTATTATTATTATATTTATGCCAGTGACATATAGAGCCATGCGTAACAAATAACTGCTCTTAAATTGGATGGCAAAAGGTAAAACCAACCTGTGTGTATTCGTCTGTAAGTCATGCTTACCTGCAAAAATATCAGCTTTGTGTTGATTTTTATTTTTAATTTTTATTTTTACTGTTATTTTTAAATGACCGTTTGTTTTTTTGTTTTTTTTACTGTGTGCTTTCATTACTTTTATTGTTGCCTGTACTGTCCACTTTGAGGTTTATTTTATAAATTGCATTATAAATAAAATGCATTATTATTATTATTATTATTATTATTATTATTATTATTATTATTATTATTATTATTATTATTATTATTATTATTATTAAAACACTGTCTCAAACACTGATCTAAAAATTACTCTTTCTCAGATCAAATTATTTTAATTATCCATCCATCCATCATCTACCGATTATCCGGGGTCGGGTCGCGGGGGCAGCAGCTTTAGCAGGGAACCACAGACTTCCCTCTTCCCAGCCACTTCAGCCAGCTCCTCCGACGTTATCCCAAGACGTTCCCAGGCCAGCCGAGAGACGTAGTCTCTCCAGCACGTCCTGGGTCGTCCCTGGGGCCTCCCGCCGGTGGGACAGACATGCCTGGAACACCTCCCCAAGGAGGCGTTCAGGAGGCATCCAAACCAGATGCCCGAGCCACCTCAACTGGTTCCTCTCAACGCGGAGGAGTAGCGGCACGACACTGAGTCCCTCCCGGATGACCGAGCTTCTCACCCTATCTCTAAGGGACACCCTGCGGAGGAAACTCATTTCGGCCGCTTGTATCCGGGATCTTGTTCTTTCGATGACGACCCACAGCTTGTGACCATAGGTGAGGGCAGGAACGTAGATCGACCGGTAAATCAAGAGCTTTGCCTTTCGGCTCAGATCCTTCTTTACCACAACGGACCGATACAGAGTCTGCATTACTGCAGACTGATTTTCATCCCAACCGCTTCACACTCGGCCGCAAATTAGAATTATACTATTAGAATTATTAGATTAAATTATTAAATAAGTCTTATTTGATGAGGTTGGGGAAACATGAGCACATCACTCCCATCCTTTGCACTGTGCACTGGCTCCTCATTCACGCCCGTATAGAATACAAGTTTCTTCTACATACCCACCACTGTCTGCACCTATCTCACTGAACTACTCACACCACACACCTCTTCTCGGACCCGGTCAGCCCAACAGCGCCGTCTGGTCTCGCCCAGGACACGGCTCAAAACGATGGGCGATAGGGCCTTTGAAGCTGCACCTCATCTGTGGAACGCCCCTCCGGACCACCTTAGGGCCCCTCAGACAGTGGATTTTTTTTTACAGAAAGAATTTAAAGACCTATCAACTGTGATTTTTATGACTGTTTTATCTTATTTATAGTGTTAAAAAAAAAAAAAAAAAAAAAAGGTTTTATTGTCTGCTGTTCTTTAATATATTGGTTTTATTGTTGAGATTTATTTTATGTTTTTTTTTATAACAAGTCAAGTCATGTCATCTTTATATAAATAAAAACATGAGATAACGGACCGAGACTATTTAACCGATCGGTTTTAATGGTTTTCAAAAACTGTTCCAGCCCTATTTCCCAGCCTTCTCTGCCAAACCTTGATGCACACCTGGAAGGATTCTTCCGCCATTGTCACAGCCATCTTCATGACTTCTCAGCCAGGAACTGTCAGATGCTCAGGTCATTGTGAGCAGGCACATTATCATGGTGAAGCAGCCACGAGTTGTCTTTCCACATCTGTCGCCTCTTCTCGTACACTGAATGAAGCAACCAGCAGGATCTCTTTGTTGACCTGCTGGATGATCATCTGGCCTTGTGGCAAAAACTCAAAGTGGACGATGTCCCAGCAACATGACTTTGACTGTCTTGCTTTCTTCAGCCTTGGTGACATTGGACTCATCCGCTGAAGACTTTGGCATTTGGTCTCCGGGTGGTGGTGTGGTCATAGTTATAAATGATCCTGGTGATTACATTGAAGAGGAAAACTCATTTTGGATTTGAAATATATCTATTTCGTCATGAGTTCTGGCACTCTTCTGACATACTCTACATCTGAACAAAAAATATCTTTTTATCTCCTAGTTTGTTAGTTATTACAAAAACGGATCCATCTAGTGGTTTTAATTAGGTGTGTGGCCAAAAATTGATTCTCATTAGAATCGCGATTCTCATGATTCAGAATCGATTTTAAATGTCCCAAAATCGATTTTATTTAAATTATTTTATACTGTCTTGCCTTTTGTCTGTGTGTGCCTTTATTTGGAGTGCTGTTCATGTTGTACCCGGTTTGGCCACTGAGGGGCAGTGTGGTTCCACACGGTCTAATACACTGTTAAGTTGTAGCCAGATTAGAGAGTAGAAGGAAAAAGTCCCGATCAAGTTATTCAAATAAAAGTTTTTTTGCCGCGTGGAGTCGATCTTTTGAGTGATAAAAGCGCCGCGAGTAGCACGCTGAATAGCATTAGCGAGTCAGACTGGAGTAGATCATTACAATTACATTACAACAATCGTTCGTAATCGAAAATCAATTCCGAATTGAAAAAAACCGGAATCAAATCGTGAGACATTCAAAGATTCCCACCCCTAGTTTTAATGATCTTTGCTCCACCTGTCTCCACTCCTTGTAAGAGTTCGGGCACTTCGACGGCGCTATCTGTTGTTAATGGACCTATATTGACATTCAGCATGAAACCGCACTGAGTATTCCGTGTCTGCATAGTGGAGCTGGTACGCCTCCCCCCAGACTTAGAGCATTCCTCCCCTGCCTCCTGTCCATCTCCTTGCTTCTCCTCTTTCCTCTGTTCCCTTTCCCCCCATATCACCTATTGATTGGCCAATAATGTGTTTTCAGTGGTAGATTAATGGCACATTATCCTGACAAGGGTGTCTGAGGGGACAGGACATGAGGGAGGGCATTGGACACGATGCTGTTTAATTGATATGCAACTTTGGTGTGTGTATGCATGCGCATGTGCGTCACTGACACTGAGACAGGAAATTAAATGGCAAAATACATTGTTAATTCTACTTATTTTGAATGGGCTTCAATTATAATGTACGGTATTTAAAAACAAAAAATGTTAACTAATAATAATTATTCTTTTTTTTAGCAAATGTATTTCCTATAAACTCCCTTTCTAGGGAATTATGTAGTGGAATTCAAATAACTGTGTGCATACAATCAAACTTATTAACATTGGACCTAGTGATAAAATCTTTAAACTAGAAAAATTCCCGCGGAAATTTTGAATGGGACTGCTGACTCTTGTAAATGAGCTGAACAGTTTAAAATTTAAACCACTGGAATCGCTCAAGAAATGTGGAAGTTAACCATAATCAACTGAAACTAAAAATATCTCACTGTCCCTTTAAGAAAAATGCACTTTCTCTTTAAATTATTATTGGAAAATGTATAACTCTACTTTTAGTTAGGGAAAGTCAACCCCCCCAAAAATTTCTTGAGAATATTAGTCTAAATACGGTGTTCTGGTTAATATTGCATTAGTAGAATAAGACTTAAACAGCTAAATCCAACAGTTTTTATCAATATTAGAAGGCGGCCATTTTGCCACTTGCTGTCGAGTGAAAATGACATCACAGTTGCTTAGGTCTTCGGTAACTACCAATCACAGCACAGCTTCAGAAAACAGGTGAGCTGTGATTGGTCGTTGCCTAAACCCCTGAGCAACAGTGATGTCATCTCCAGTCGACACCAAGTGGCAAAATGGCCGCCCCTGAGATGGATAAAAACGGCTGCATTTTGCTTCGTAACTCATATTCCACAAATAATGTTAATCAGAATGTCATGTTAAGACTACTCACATATAACATATTATTGTCAAGAAAATGTTCAAGGTTGACTTCCATTTGAAATGTATGTACCTTAATTTCCTCACTTAGCTTTCTCAGCAATTAGCATTTGGCCATGGTCCAAGCCCGTCTCTGTATCACTCTGCTTTCATCCAAATCCATCCCCTCTGCTATCTTTCAATTTCCTCCAGTAGTTTGCATTATGGAGAAGGGGGGGGGCATAAATCAGCAGATCAATAGGCCATCAAACACTCTTTAAGTGTGACACATACGCGCAGCTCCTGTGTCAGGTTTCCTCCTCTAACTAATAGCCTTGTTGTTTACTTTACAATATGCTGTGTCTCGTAGTTTTGTTCTCGGGTCGCCCTCTGGTGTATTGGGACACGCCGGGGAATCCATTCAATGGATCCTTGGTTGTTAGTGATTATGAGATATATTTCTTTTTAGTTTGCTGAACATATCTTATGCACAATAATTGCTGAGAAGACAATCCATGTATTGTATCATTAATTAAATTCACAAGAATTACGTTATCTAACTCCAACAAATATTTTATTTATTTTTTTATTATTTAACTCTTTGACTGCCAAAAACGTTAAATAACGTTTAGTAAAAACCTACGGAGGAGCGCCAAAGACGTTAAAAGACGTTCACCAAGTTTTTTTTTGTTTTTTTTGGAAACGGGTGGAGGAAAGCCTTGGCCAGCTGTGCTGAAAGTATCAAGCAGATCTAGTTAGTATAATGCCTATTTTTGGCCCCTAGATGGCAGCGATGACTCTCTTTGGACAAGATTGGGTAGGCGTCAGTAGAAGACGTGAGGCGGAGGTAGAGTGTTGAGGGGACAATGGCTGAGGAAGCCATAATGGCGACCGGTTGCAAGCAGCTCACGCTTGAGCATTTTTTTCAAAGACGAAATGCATCGACTAATGCTAAAGAGCACATTGATGACGACGATGATGATGATGGTGACTCCGAGGTTGACGCCGAAGTTGGAAGCGTTGACGCGACGGCTATGATCACGTCATAAAGCCTCACCGGCTAGCAATGCTAACGCCGGAAAACGCGGAGCACAACCGAGCACGCTCAGGCGCACGTTCAATCGGACGACGAAGAGTGCCCCGAGTCCAATGCATATTCATCGGAGGAGTGGGTACAGTCTGATCACGGAGAAGACACTGGTTATGGACTACGATGCCACCATGAATGGAGCGGATAAGATGGATCAACCACCCGGTATAGGAACTGAAGGACAATGAGGAAGCCAGACGTAACACCACCGTAACGTCACCGTATCATGATCCTGAGAGTAGACTTGATGGCAACATGGCCAAACACACACTGCAGTATATACTTGCTATTCCCCGGAAAAAAAGGCCGGCAAGAAAGTGTATCGTCTGCACGCGAAGGAGCCATCGCAGTGAAACTAATCTGTTGTGCAAATCCTGCTGCGTCCACTTGCACGCAGGGGAGTGTTACAAAAAGAAAAACTGTATTTGAAACATCCACACAATTGTAAATAGTACCACAGTTGCACACATTTGTAAATAGTTTGCCAAATTGTTTTGTCAAATTGTTACACTGTTGAATGTAAATAAACGTATTTTGCTATCAAAAAACACTTTTTCATTGTTGGTGGTAGTGTTTTACAGAAGTAAAGCACTGTTTAGGTGTTTGTGGCATCATTCATGGAAAAAAAAAAAGGTGTCAAATTCACTAGAGTGCATGAAATAATATCGTTTCACAAAAAGCTTGATTTCTCCGTTTTTTATTTCAAAACAGAGCATTTGGGTGAAACTAACCATTTTCTATTGTTGATTACTGAAAAACGGAATAAGGTAGAAACAAACTTTTTTTTCTCTCTAAGGAGAGCTCAGTATTGTTCATTCGATTTGACATCATCATTGCTCTCCTTTTTTATTTTTATTTTTTTTAAAAAAAAAGGTTTTTTTTTTAAATATATATACATATATATACATATACACACACATATATATATATATATATATATACACTTTTTTTGTATATGGGTGAGTATGTGTATGTGCGTGTGTGTGTGTGCGCGCGTGCGTGCGAGCGTGTGTGTATTCATCAGTTCACCTAAAGCCCATTAAAAAAAATCCCATACTAATAATATAATATAATAATAAATTGCCAAATGCAGAAACATCAATGTAAGTTATCACGATGTAGTGGCTCTCGCTAACAGACAGAATTAAGTAACCAGAATTAGGTTAAAAAATTCTATATACATAGAGCATGTTTCTATAAATTTTGATATTTGGTTTTTATTTGAGGCAGATATTTTTTCCATTAAAATGTGATTTATGAGGAGGTTAGACCATTGGTTGATATTCGTTTGTTTATTTTTCCAGTTAACAAGAATTGTTTTTTTAGCGATAGTAAGGGCTACAAGTGTAGATTGAAATTGTTTATGTGGTAAGTCAGTTGTTGTTAGGTCACCTAGCAAACACAAGTTTGGAGATAAAGGTGTCCTACAGTCCAAGATAGCGGAAAGTTTTTCTAAGACTTTAGTCCAGAAATACATAACCGGCGTACATAACCATAAAGCATGAACATAAGTGTCTGTAGTGTTTTGTAAACATTGGAGACAAATGTCGGAGTCTGAGAGTCCCATTTTCTTCATCATATATTGAGTAATGTATGTTCTGTGAATAATTTTATATTGGATAAGTTGTAAATTTGTGTGTTTTGTCATTTTAAATGCGTTTTCACAAACTTGAATCAACAAACTTTTTTCTGATGAAAGATGAGAGTTCAATCTTTCATTTGGTAGTATGTGTGTTTCCATAAAACACAAAATTTTCTGTGGACCTTGAAAGATCAGTCAAAATGCTTAAATCGGCTGGCACTGACAGCATCCCTTTTCTGAAAACGTCTGGCAGTCAAAGAAAGAGTTAAGTATTGTACAGTAAAACCTGTAAAGTTGAATGCCGCCAAAGTCATGCAATTCAAAATTTGACCACCATTTCTTGGGAAAATCTGGTCTGCTAAAAACAGCTTGCAGGTAAGTACACAATGTACAGAATGTGTACATATACAGTATGTCAACAATGATCATAATGATGTCGATGAATTACTGGAGCGGTGCAGTCCACTGAAAAACAGCGAATGAGCATTTGACTGCACGGCAACGCGTAGGAGTCAAAGTGATTATGCCAAGTGCCGCCACTCTGTGAAGCAGCCTTTTGTTTTGGGAAAGTCAGCTGGCACAACAGTGGTTAGCGTATGGGGCCGTCCGTCAATGTGCTGACAAAATACAAAATGGCGGTTGTACGCTTAGTTTTGTTCCGCTGATATCTTGCCAAAGGTTCTACTGGTTTTGATGCTGTGTTTAGTCCTAGTTTCTATCTATGTGATCAATCTACACCCACTAACTGTCAATCACAAATGTAGCACTTTGCTGCCGGATTTGTGATTGAATGCGCAAGTCAGGTGCGAGGAGTGAAGATGGTAAGACGTGTGTGAGTGTGTGTGGGGGGGGGGGGGGGGGGGGGGGGGCTTTGGTCTACACTCAACAACCTTCTGCCTTCTACTGCAGAAGTTTGGTTAAGCGGACAATGAGTTTAGTGTTTTTTTTTTGTTTTTCTTGCCTGATGACAATCCTAATCTTTAGAATCGGGTGTGCTTAAAGAGGAGGAATACATATGGCTAAAAAACTGGTTGTATTAACGCCATCTTGTATATGACAATGAAATATCCATCTACAGTATCTATCAATCATTTCAGAACATATATTTTTTTGGGGATCGTTTTGTTTGGTGATGCGGTGTGAGATTCCTCTCATGTAAAATGTGTCCCTTGGCTCACAAAAATGTGTGAAACTCTAATTTCTAGTTTCTATCCAAATGTTTTGACATTTTTAAGCGAGTTTAGTAAAAATGTGCAAAACGAACATGCCACTTACAGTATGCAGAGATGGGAACTTTATTTACTTACTTTACTTGAGTAGTTTTTTTCAGCACTTTGTACTTTCCTGAGTAGTTTTTTTGGACTACATTTTACTTTTATCCATTACATTTTAACATGATTACATTGTCTTATCTGTACTTTTTACTTCAAACATTTTCAAAACAAGGTCGTTACTTTTGTTATTAAATGCATGAAAACGGTTAAAAGTGAAAACTTGACCTGGAAGAAAAAGCAGCGCCAATGACTCCAGGCTCCGCCAATCATATGAAGCGTTTCACACGGCCCCCTACATCCCAGTTTGTGATTGGCTCTACAACACGCGATCACATGACGTGCATTTGGCTAGATTACAACAACCCCTAAATATGAGGCCAATGCGCGCCACCACTACAGAGGATCATTTAAACTTGAGTTAAGTTAGAGAATCAATTGACCGATGTATCCCCATTTTTGCTCCATTTGAGCTAATATCGTTCAAATTGACATAGGGTAATAAAGTAATAATACTTTTTACTTTTACTCGTCAAGTACGTTTCAGAGCCTATACTTTTGTACTTTTACTTGAGTAATTGAGTGAGTACTTTTGAGTGAGTACTTTTACTTTTACCAAAGTTTTTTTTACACAAGTAATTATACTTTTTTCTCAAGTAGAGAATGTCAGTACTTTTCCCATCTCTGCACTTATGCACGTTTCCATTTGTTATCATTTTTTCAAATATTGAGAGGAGGAGATTGCTCCATGAAATGATGTCATATGTGAGCGTCTCAGATTATTTATGTTCACTTCTATTATTAATTCCAGAAATATTTCAATTCCTTTGTTCCCCCAATAATAACTTACTTCATCATCCGCTGCCATTTTTTGTGACTTTTATCGAAATAAAAATAATCCAAAATTCAAATAAAAATATGTGGATGGATATGAGATTGAACCAGCGTCCCCGAAGAGATTGTGTTTGACGTCAGAGGTTAAGCCAAATGTTTTCACTGCATCGCGTCCACCATGTTAGTACAGTACGGTGTGTTGCGACAAGACTTGCCATTGTTGTGGAGTGTGTCGTAAAGGTTAGGCTTGGTTTGGTTTGGCTTGCCCAATGTAGGGTTGTGGTGAGAATATTATTGCCTGTCAGACATATGTTAGGGAACAATCTCTCCATTTGTCTTGGGTGACGACCTTTGTCAGATGACTAGAAGAGGTCAACAGAGGTTAAAGAAACGGCCGAGCTGAGAGTGGGGCCCCCATCTAGTCATGCAGAAAGAGGCTGCCAGAAACTTTTACATAGACATAATGTGCACACTCTCACACACACACACAGAGAATTGGTCACTCTTGGATACACTCTGCAACCATTAGGAACAGCACTTCCTTGCCTGTGAAAAGCCAGACCTCAGCTTTACAGGGGCGCAGACCCGTGCAGGAATACAAACGGGATCGTACTATTTCCAACACAAACACACACTCATCAAATGGTTCTGACTGAGCTCCCCCTCCCTTTTACGCTTCTTTTTTTTTTCTCGCATTCAGTCATAAAGTACATATGAAATTAGGGCTCTGAGCACACTTCACGAAAACAAACTGGGATTAAAAGGATGTCGTGACTAAATATTGTATTTTGGTGGTATTTTAATTGGAATTTAGTAGAGCTCACAAAAGCCAGGTATAGCCAATTATCATAATGTAGTCGCGTGTATATTAGAATGCAGAAGTATTTTTTCCCCCTTAAAAGTTATTTTTTTTTTCTGTCTGAGTGGATAGCCTCAAAGGATTGTGGGTAGTGAGCATTGCAGCTCTTAAACTCGAGACAGCCTGCCGGACATAGCCGACCTCCTTTTTTCCACTTAACACACACACACACATATTTGTACACACTTGGCACTTTTTTCTCCTTCATAACTGTTACTTTAGCTTTGTTTACTTCAACGTTAAGGTAGTGTTATGTTTTGGTCATACTGTCACTTCATGTATGGATGCAGTTGATCAACATAAAACAAATGATTGATTTACACACTATACTGTATGTGACTTATATTTTTTAAATGCAGGATACAATCTTTTCATGGTATAAATAGCATGATTTATATTACTTGCGTGCTTGTTGCCTATTGATTGCATATTCAATAGAATAGAGTGGAACTATCTTATGTGGCACATGTGGAGTGTGACTGTTGTGGCAAAGTGCACTGGAGGTCAAAGGACATCACTGATGGGGTCAACTGACTTCCATGTCAAGGCAGGAGGTCTTCGGAAAAAAAATATCAAGTACTTTGATGTTTTTTTTTTATGTTCAGAAAAAATATTCTGTTGCCATAATATGTTAAAGATAATACTTTATACTGTATTTGCTAGGCTACAAATTACAGTTTGAATTGTATCCTTATACTAATGTATATAGAAGCCTTGTTGGCTAAGCAAGGCTACTGCCCAAAGTATTTCAGCTCCATTCATATATTTTCCCTACTGAATGGCCTCTCATTAGAGTCAAAGGTCACGTATTTATATTATGTTGGCTTTGGGGCAGTATGTCTGCGAAGATTACCTGGATGATTGAATATGAGACAAAAACAGAGAGGACGGGTCTAAGAGATATTGAGGAGGTTAATCTGTCTGCATAATAATAATAATGATAATGATAATAACTCTTTAAACTGCTAGCTGGGTTAAAAACAACCCAATTTGGGTCAAAAATTGGACCCACCTGCTAACTTGGATCAATTTGACCCAACTTTCTGAGTTCAAAATACAGTAACTTTATTTGACTTTTTTGCTCATTGTGGGTTTTTAATTTTAATTTTAATTTTATTTTTTGTACAAAGCAACCAAAATTGGGTCATCAAAGTTGGGTAAACTTGACCCAAGAAACTGTGTTGGTCCAATTTTTGATCCAGCATTTTTAAACATGTAATAATAATAATAATAATAATAATTATTATTATTATTATTTCCAAGACACTTAAAAAGTGCTTTTTCAATAAGGCTTAGTTGGAGTAAATATGTATGATTATTATTATAATTATTATAATAATAATTATTATTATTATTATTATTATTATTATTATTATTATTATTATTATTTTATCAGTGATGATGCTTACATTTTTATTTCAATAATTTATTCCAACTATAGAACTGTAACAACTTTGGCCTTTATTTTTCTTTAAAATGCGTGAAAATAAAAGACAGTGGTTACAAGTTATTTAACATGTAAGGTTAATAAAAGTTGATGTTATGAGTCAATTTTTTAATATTTAAATATTACTTATTATTATGTTATTTTTGTACCTACTTCAACATTTTCTTTCTTATTTACAGTAGGCCTATATATGCCAGTTTCATAAGTGCGCGTGCACTACTGTTATAAATTACAGAACAAAAAAAGATATATATTGCAATTGTTTTTGTCCGTTGACTGTTTTTGTTGAAATACTGAATTTGTCGTTCTAGTCTGTATCGTCATGTAAAATCCAAAACGTAATACAACAAGTCACGTGAAATTATTGAATCAGTTGTAAAGGTTTTCTTGAATAAAGAGTTTTTAATTACAGTTGCAGTAAATGCTGTAATGAGCCTAAAAGGCGAATGTAAGAATAACGTAAGTGTAAGATACGTAAGGACAAAAAATAGACATGCGTGAATAAAATGTTAATGACATTCATTTAAATACATATAATTTCTGTAATCCAAAAGTCGTATATGATATTATAAATGCATGCAAGGTATATTAATTTCTTTGGTGGCATAGGCTGTTGTTGAGAATAATAATAAGAATGATAATAACAATGATAATGGACTATATCATGTAAACAAAAAGATGTAGGCCATTCGCGGCCAAGCAGGCTACCATTTGCTAGGCCTGCTATTTTCTCTTTTCCGGTGTTAAGTGTTAGGCCTACACAAAAGCCAGGCTAATAAATAAATAATACCCAGAACAGCTCATTTGAATGTGATATGTTCCTACTTGCAGCCTTCTTTTAAACACTAAAGGGACAGCAGTGTCCGGCCCTTTGAACTGTAAAGGCGTAACGCCATAAATGCTCCAGTTGGCACTAACAAAAGTGTCTGTTTACACAAGCAGGCTTGCTGGCAGCGTCATACGTCCCCATCATAGAGGCTGAAGTACTTGCTGGTATTGGAGAAACAGAGGTAAGGCGTGTTCGAACCCGGGTACACGACGGGCAACGGCATGGGCATCAGGCACCTCCCCAGCAGGCTGCTCTCCTTGTACAAGGCGGGGAGCTGACCCACTACCACCGGCTTCACCGTCTCCGGGAAGTCGCTCACAGGTCCGTCGATTTCACTCGAGATTTGTCGTTTCAACTTATTCCTGCGGTTCTGGAACCAAATTTTCACCTGCGTTTCGGTGAGCTGCAGGGAGCTGGCGAGGCAGGCGCGCTCGGCGCTGCTCAGGTAGCGCTTCATGTCGAACGTAGACTCCAACTGGAAGATCTGTCTCTTGGAAAAAATGGTGCGCGTTTTCTTTTTCGTGATCATTTTACTCTTCTTGGTGGGATTGTCCGCTTTAAGAGGCTCCGTGGTCGTGGTGGTGGAGCTGCAGTCGTCGCAGCTGCTGTCCCCGCTCTCGAAGCGCGCCTCCGCAGCACGACGGTTAACATCGCTGGCCTGGTTATTCTCTCGGGGAAAGTCTGCAATAAAACGACAATTGCTTGAATCTCCTCTCACAATGTGTCACCCGAAGTTGTGCGTTATGCGTCATCGTGACGCACCCTTACCACTTTCGTCCGATTCGTGCTTGTGTGTGGCTCCGGGACCGTCCAAATCGCTTTGCAGGATGCGGCCTTGACACGTCGCGGTGGCCGACACATGGCGCTCTCCATCTCGATCTCCGTGGGGGTGACGGCTGTCACTGGCGCGCCCGCTTGTTTTCAGGTTGAGGATGTTGTCAATGGTGAACTTGAGAGAGGCGCTGGGACGACATGCTGCGTCCACTTTACTCATATTCTCCAATGCGTAAAATCGCCCTTTGTTGACTTCTCCTCTTCGATAAACGCAAAGCGGTCACCACAAAGGTGTCGATGGTGCACACACCATAGCAGCATCCACTGAGCACACACTGCTTGGCTGGAGAGGCTCGGTGTGTAATCTCAGCGCTCACATCACGTTGGATGGGGCGAGCTAGGTCCTCGCTGATTGGTCCAATCAGCGAGCGGTGTGGGCCAATCACAGCGAAGGGATGCGACAAGAAGGAGAGCGTTGTTTTCTAGCTCCACTACTCTCTTCAAGCTACATCTTCTCCATCCAAACCTGCTATTCGCTAACGTGTCATTTCACACTGGTGCACATGTGCGCATAAACTTAATTGGCCTTCCATTTTAGACCAGACGGTTACGTAAGTTGTTTTAGACTTCCACGCCCTAAAATTCTCCACAGACGGATTTTGCTGGGGAGAATTAGAAAAAAAAAGCATTTGCACGTGCTGTGCTTGCAATTGTGTACCGGCTACTTGCACAACTCTTCAAAATAAATAACTGAAAATAGCTTATGGGAAAAATGCTATAGGTCTATGCAAAATACATTAATAAACATCATTAAATTCACATGACTCTGGTGGTGATAATCAAAACTGCATTATTATTCTGGTGACATCTGATACATTTTTCACAAACGATGCCATAAGTGCAGATATAATTATTGGGATACGATATGTTTGATTTTTGAAAATGAGATTTGCATAGAGTGCTTTTTTTTCTCTCAAACTAAAGGCATAACACCCCCCCCAAAAAGAAAATTTCTAACAAGATTTATATATATATATATATATATATATATATATTATAAAATCGAGTAATATTGTTTTTCTTTTTTTCTTTTTGTAATGCTTGATTATTATTTTTTGACCCCAAAAATGATTTGCCTGCACCTCCAGATACTCAATACATAGGTTACTGCAGCTTTAAATAAACATATTTACGTTTAACAAGAATATATTTGAGCCTAATTCATAACAATCAGAACACTTAGTCTATTTAAAACAATGCAGAGGCGTATTTGTGTAATTTGTTACCAGTAGGCAATTTGCATAAATGTAATTAATTTTAATTCTGCAGCCAAAAAAAGATGAATGGAAAACAATTATCCCTACTTAAGCATTAAACAACAACAACAGCATATTTTTGCTTCAAAGTTATCCCCACATTTTTTATATTTACACTATAAATTGTGTATATTTTACTCATTGGACATACACAGAAAAAAAACGAGTCAGTATTTGTATCCATTTATTGAGTGGAAAAATGGTAATATTGAAAACTTGTGTGTGCGCGCTTTTTTTTAATTTTTTTTTTTAAATAGGCTATTGTATAAAAGTTTGGCGAAAAATAGTTGCTTATCAAACTGAGTACACACTGCACTCGCGGTTTATAGATTATTTTATGCTAACAGGAGCAAACGAAGAAGATAATACACAAATATGACTTCACTCTGTGGCAAATGTTTCCTTTGGATGTTATCAACGATTGCGTGTTATTGCACTGTATTCAATGACAAAATAGACTTTGATATGTTTTTACACCAAGCCGCTCATCTGCGACCTCAGTATGCTCATGGAGTGGGCCAAGGAGGAGAGGGGGTACGCGATGGAGTTGGAGAAGACCTGATGTCCGTTCAAGTTGAAAGCCAGTGCCGAACCGGCTCCAGGTCCGTCGTGATACAAAATGGGGACTCTGACCACCCTCTGACTGGGGTTGGGAATATGTACAGCCTCCAGATCCGCCACCAGTTGTCTCTTCCATTTATTCCTCCGGTTCTGGAACCAGATCTTGACTTGGGTCTCTGTCAGGTGGAGTGACGCGGCCAGGCCTGCCCTTTCCGAACTGCTCAGGTACCGTTTCACGTCGAAGGTGGACTCCAGTTGGAACACCTGGCTGCGGCTGAACACAGTCCGGGTTTTCTTCTTCCGGGTCGGGTTCGAGTCAGACGGTGCGTCAAAGCCACCCTGAGCATCGTCGTGGTCATCAATCAGGTTGCCGTCGCTTAATTTCCTGTCCGACTCGTAGCTGTCGTCTGTAATCGGTTCCGATACGGCGGGGGAACTTCTGTCACTGGTCGACACCGAGCAGCAGTTGTCCTCGGACCTCGTGTGAACAGATGGACCTGATAGAAGATCAAAATGCAACGATTTGTATAAATCTCACCCTGGCGCACGCGTGAACCTCCATCGTATTATCAACGTGCACTTTATTGGATACAAAAAATAGTTGGACATGAAATGTATATGGGAGTGTATTGATTGGCTATTTTTTCTTGAGATGTAAACACAAAACGATTAAAATAAAAATCTAATTTCCATTCAATATCCGATTGCACAGCTTTATCCTTGAAAAGTAAATCTACTTTATGTTAGAACCTCCAACCTCATATTCAATCTGCTATATTTCTGTAAGGGTGAATTGAATGATACTCACTGCCGGGCGCATCCAAAGCTGCGGACAGCAAACCAGTGTTCCCGGTGGCGTACCAGTTGACCAGCGGCTCCGTGCACAGGGACGAGACTCGGCTGCAGCCACCGGGCGCCGGCGCGTATATGACGCCGCGCGGAGCTGCTCCACATCGGCTCTTTTCGAAACGGGAATCCCGCTCGTGTGGCCCCGAAGCAAGTAGGTTCTCGATGAAAAAAGACGACGCCCTCGTTGATGACAACAGAGGAGTCTGTTTGTCCGTCATCTTCTGCTGCATGTTTTCCGGATTTCGCCAAGGAAAAACAATAATCAAACCAATCCCGTCTCCATTTAGCGTTAAAACAACGTCCAAAAAGTCCAAGCAGGCATGTGACGCATCGCTGCTCTAGCTGTGCTCGGGGAGTTACTGCAGGGACAGAGCGACGGAAGCACTGCTCCAGTACAGTGAAAGGTGCAGTCGCGCGCTCGGCAAGCACTGGGGGCCATCCAGTGATTGGACGAGCACAATAGCAAATGGGCTTTTCCCAGGAAAGGCGAGTCACCGTCTCGTTGCAGTGACTGTAACTTGCTACTGTACAGGCCCGTCCCCGAAGCCCCCGCTGGCTCTGTTAGGTCTTTATTTGGGTCAATTAGAGTGCAAATCAAAAATGAAGACACCCTCGATTTTTCTTGTCTCTTCAAGTCAGCTAGTTAAGTGAAGAAAATGCAAAAAAAAACAAAAACATGCAGCTTATCTTATGTAGCCGAAAACAGAGCTAATGACATTTAAAATGAAACATTGATTAATTGTTTTCTTTTTAGGAACACTTTGAATAGTGAATTATTATGTGGTAAAAACATTTGGCATTTGTTGTTGCTTTTCTCAAGAGCCAAGAAGAGTCTGTTAAAAGGCTGCTGGAAGATGCTTAAAAAAAATAAAATAAAAAATACATATATATATATATATATATATATATATATAATTATTATTATGGCCACCCATTATGTCTGTTTATGCACACGCTTAGCTTCTTGTCCCTTACCAAATACTATATTCAATGGGAACCCTAATACATGGCCCATCACATTACATAATGTTTAATAATGTTTAATAAACATTTTGTTGCTATGATTATTTAAATTGCTAGTTTAAAATAATTGAGCCAATTCAAAATCAAACCCAGGGGGCTTGAGTTTGATGTTCGAAGCCACGGGCTACCCAAAAAACGTGTGTCGCAAATATATGGATGCAGTTTGAGGACTGCACTGTGCACTGGCATAGTCTAATCAACAACCAAATTCGGCCTTTTCAAGTATTGCTGTTTGAGTTGACATTCATCATTAAGAGCTGTGTCTAATATTACAACATTTTGACTCACAACAAGGTCACAAAGATGTTACAATCTTTCAGTAGCATGCAGTGCTGTTAGGCCAATGCAAATTGCAATCGAATTGTTCAAGTACGACTTTGTGCACAGTGTCAATCAAAACAGAGCATGTGCTTTTAATTCTTGTACAGATTTTCACTTCAAATAAGTAAAACGTAGTCCAAAATATACTGTGTAAGACATGTTACTGAATCAATTCTTTCAATTTTCTCTTTACATTGAAGTGGAAATCATAGAAGAGTTTAAGGGTCAAAGGTTGCTACCCTGACCTCTGCCAACCACTTCTTATTTTCATTTTGACCCACAGTTTGACCCACACCTCAAAATCGAGGTCCCCAAACTATGTAGGAATACAAAATTCTAACCTCCTTCGAGGGTGGGGGTAACATTTCAGACCCCCCCACCCCCCAACACACAATAATTTAAATGTAGAAATACCTTTTTAAATACACACTAGTCAAGTTTTAATATAATTTATGGTACTTGACCATTCTTGAAGGTCTTTAAACACAATTTTAGAACAATACGAACACATAATATATTCACAGAAACCAACAGCAATATATAAGACAAAAATTAAGTTAAAAAAAAAACTGCTAAAAATAATTAATTTATTTTTTTAAAGAAAATTAAAAAATGAGTAGCAACTAAAATAACACTTGGAAAAAAATCAGCAATATAGCAGGACTGCTAAAATGAGAATATAGCAGGGTTTACTGTGTCATTTTAAGTATCAGTTCCACATGTGCACTACCGCGTCATATATTGTATTCAACAAGCTGAAGTACATTATACACTTGGATAATACTGTTTTTAAAAGCTCAGATTTTGATGTGTTATAAACTGTATTTTAAGGTTAGTCAAATACTTGTTAAAACACTTGCAAGTATATAGCTTATATAAGTCTAGACCACACAGTATAAATGTCTTTATACTTTGGAATTTAATCCCAAAAAAAAAAAAAAAAAGATTATGTCTAGAAATTCAACAACTGGATATATACTTGACAGTTTTCAAGCAAAATCATTGTATTAAGAGACCTCACCGGATAAGTGTTTCATCGTTTGATCATCTGAAAGATTGAAATAAGTGCTGACGGGCGTCTTTACCCTTTTAGTGCAAATGGCAAGACATTTGAGCTTTTTATTTCCCTCAATGGAGTCAGCGGCTGTGACCTTTAACTTGAGTCTCTTTCTCTTCTCCCCCTCCGTCCCTCAGGTTAGACTTAGCCTTTGACAGAGGATCAGCGCTAATGTTGCTCTTCAAACTAGCACGCGGCGCAGACATCGGTAACATGAGCCTTGCACCGAACAACTGAGTCTTCCACCTGTCGGTGAGGAGACTGCTTGTCTTTTTTTCAAACCTCTTTTCGTGAAATGGGCCCCAAATATCACTTTCTGAAGTTTACTCCAGAAAAAGAGTGGTCTAAGAAAAGGTTTCGAGATCTATGGAGCTGCCAATGTGGAGTAAACATTGTTTTGACGGGCAAATACGTTTGAACGTATTTTAAAATACGTTTAAAGGTACTTAAATACCTTTGAACGTATTTGCAAATACATTCGAGCGTACTTGTAGGCTAAATGCTAAAAACTTAGCATTTTTTCCCCCATGACATGGTTGTGTCAACGTTTACTGAATTTTTTAATGTATTGTTTTTTTGTTGTTTACACTTATTTGCAATTACGTTTGAGCATATTTGCAAGAACGTTCGAAAGTACAGTATTTGCAAGTATGTTTGAACGTATTCACATTTTGGGTCACAGTTCAACCCACAACTCAAAATCAAATTACCCATAGTTATACAGTATGCCAACCTTCACCAAGGGGGCGTGGTTATGTTACAATAAGCCCCCCCCCCGCCCCCTCCGCACTGTAATATGTGAAAATCTGCAATGCAGAAATCCCCTATTTAAATACACATTTTATAGCATTTATGTCACTTCGACATTTTTGAAGGTCTTTAAATACAAATGTAAAACAATACAAATGTTTAAATGTATAATATATTGCGTAAGACTGATAGCATTTATTCATTTATTTTGAACATGCTGTACTCTGCAATACGGTTAAACGGTATTTGTCAGTGAAAAATGGTTGCTCCACATTGGCAGTTCCACACTTCCTTAGAGACTGAATGTAGCCCCCCTGTCTTTTTTCTCCTCCCCCTTTCTTGAAATGGCCCCCAAATACTTTATTATAAAGTTTATTTCTGAAAAAAAAGAGTGGAAAATACAGAAAATATGGGAAACAATCCAAGAACAGGTTTTAGACCTGTGCCTAAATTCAGAAGATTTTTTATTTGCAGGTTAGTGTCTGTGTTGGGTGAGCTTGTGTGTGTTAAAAGCCCACATTAGATCAATCTTCGGTGTGTACATTGGGCCAAGTGAGTGATGTTGCTCCCTGGTCAGCACAGGGGGGCCCCACAGACCCAGAGGCTCCTCTCACTTTGCTCCCTCCTCTCCTTTTCTCTTCTTTTTCTGATCCTCATCCAGCTAGGCGTGCCCTTTACTTGTCATGGCCTGCCGGCTTGCTCCGCAGTCGCGACCCCTACGCGCCGCCGCAGCTCTCGACATCGGCTCACAACTGCGCTCCACGTTTCATCACACAAAATCATATCATCGGCATGTGCTCCGGGAGACGGCGGGAGCAAATTGAGCGTGTTTTTCCGGCTGCTGATGCTGGACACAGCAGAAAACTCCAAGTCGTCTTTAACACGACAGTAAGACTGAATTGAAAACTGCTTGAAGAGTACGTAATTGGTGTCTTGTAGAACTCTTTCCTTAAAGCAGAGTCTAACATTTGGCAACCACGACTCTTTCCATCTTGTCTTCTTTGGGCTTGCAGATTTCCTTTACTCACAGGTCTAATTACTCATTTATACCAGCCATTACTCAATGGAGTGTGATTGTAATGGCTCTCGGCTCTGCTGCTCTTTGACTCGTACAGTCAATGAAAGTGGAGACAGTTTGACCCACTTAATTCTACTGGAGGCAGTCAGACAAACAGGAGGATGAATCTCCTCGCAGCTCTTTACACCAAAACACTGGCATTCACTCAACTACACTGACCTCAGACGACTTGTTTGACAAGAAGCAGCAGCATCGCATGAGATGGTGTGAAAATCCTCAAGCGCTTTTTAAAGTGTGCCCCAAACATTTGCCTCCAACATCTGGTTGCCAATGGATGACACTTGTAAAACATATTTGTCTGGGGTTTGTTTGGGGCCCTCTGATAGCTAACAAAGTGAAAGACACCGTAAACCGTGCAAAATGCGTTTGTACAAAATGTCATGTAATGTAATTAACAGCAATTGGACTTATTTATTTATATTAATTAAACAGAAGTAATACAAGCCCAAACACATGTACACATTTTGGCAAAATAATACACTCTAAAAACAGTTGGGTCAAAATTTACCCAAATTGGGTCAAAATGGACCAACGGAATAACCCAAAAAGTTGGGTCAAATGAATAACCCACAAAATAACCCAAAATGGGGTTGCTTTGAGGGTTATTAATGTAATTTTACCTAACTTTTTGAATTATTTAACCCAAAAAGTTGGGTAAAATTAAATTATTAACTCACAAAGCTACCTGTTTTTTGGGTGATTTTGTCCGTTCATTTTTTCACCCAATTAAATTGGGTTATGCAGTTTACACAAAAAGTTGGCCCAAATGAATAACCCACAAAAAAGCAACAAATTGGGTTGCTTTGTGGGTTATTATTTAATTTGACACACAATTTTGGATTATATAACTCAAAAAGTTTAGTCGGTTAGATTTTATTTTTATTTTTTTTACCAAATTCAGTTGGGTTAATCAGTAAACCCAAAAAGTTGGGTCAAATGAATAACCCACAAAACAAGCCAAAAAATAGTTTGCTTTGTGGATTAAATTTTAAATTATTTTAATGTAATAATTGTATTCATTTAAGTTTTTAATTAACTCAAAAAGTTGGGTCGGTCCATTTTTGACCCAATTTGGGTTACTTGTGACCCAACTGTTTTTAGAGTGTACTGGCAATGTGAGCAAGTGTTAAGACTATGCTAACACTAAAAGCAGAGGGGACTTGACCCCCCTAAAAAAAAAATCTTGACAATAATATGTTCTACGTAGCCCCACTATTCTGAATACAGTATTCTTGTTGATATTGCACAGTGGAATATGACTTAAGCCGCAAAACCCAGCAGTTTTTATCAATCTCGGAAGGCGGCCATTTTGCCACTTGCTGTTGAGTGAAAATGACATCACAGTTGCTTAGGTCTTCGGTAACTACCAATCACAGATCAGCTTCAGAAAACAGGTGAGCTGTGATTGGTCGTTGCCTGAGCCCCGAGCAACTGTGATGTCATCTTCAGCCGCCGCCACCTGAGATGCATAAAAATGGCAGGATTTTGATTCATAACTCATATACCACAATTGTAATATTAGTCAGAATGTCGCGTTTAGACAAATGAGGTCACATATAACATATTATTGTCAAGAAATGTTTAAGGTTGACTTCCCCTTTAAACAATACTCCTAATCAGTGGTGTCCAAACTCGGTCCTCTTACAGGTTTTGGATGTTTCTTTTCTCTAACACACCTGAAGCTCATCAGCAAGTATGTATAAGCATGATAACGATCCTGTTCAATGGAACAGGTGTGTTGGAGCAGGGAAACATCCAAAACCTGCAGGACTCCGGCCCTCGAGGACTGAGTTTGGACCCCACTGCTCTATATGGCAAGTGGTACTTCATTTAGCGGTTTTCCACCTTACAAGGCCCTCAAAGTGCTTTACGTTCAACTACTCGTTCACCTTGTGATGACGCAGCATCAGACGCAACTATGGGATATCTTGCTCAAGGATACTGTGGCATGGTCACAATGGCATGGGATTGAACCCACGACCTCTGGGTTGCGAGATGACCACTCCACCCCCATATTGGATAACATGTGCCATATACTGTAGTCAACTTATCGTCTTTTTAACATTGAACTGATATATAAGTGTTAAAAAAAACAGGGGGAAAAAACACCCTAAATAACTGTACAGCATAATGTAAATTCCATTAAAATTCACTAATGGAAAATGTGAGACGTGGCACTCATTTTCTTCACATTACCACATATGAAGCTTTAGTGTACATTTAATTATTATTTTATTGTTTATATTTTTTTATGAGTTATGGCTGACTGATTTAGATTTTTGCTTCAGCCATAATGTACTGAGCAGCCATGACTGGTACAGGTGCAATAACTTCCCCCATGATCGTCATCATGTTTTTTCTCTGTGGCATCATACTGAAAACAGGAAAATGCCAACGACAATGCAAAACACAAGAGTTAATTCTCAAAAGTCGTCAGAAACTTGCTGAAGTTTGCCAGATTTGTGAACGTCATGAATGATAACTATTGGATTTGCAAGTTTTTGTGTGACTTTTATTTTTTCCAAATTCATTCCATGTTCGAGGTTTTAGCATCGAGCGTCCGCCACATTTTGCAGATTATATTGCTGCATGATATACCTTTTGTTTTGGAGTGTTTCTCTGCAGGGGTTCAAACATGTGAACAGAGGTCACGCAAGCAAAAATATCCTCATGTTCATGTTTCAATGGGGCACAGTGCATTCTTTTTTTGTACAGTTTTTTACCAATCACCCACAGGCGCACATAGTTTTCGTGAAATCTTAAGTTTTCTTCCCGTTTAACCTCTCAAACAAGGTGAAGCATTTCCATCTGTTTTAACAAAGCATGTACTCTTCTGCTCTTCAGTAGGTAACCAAATCTTGTTTGTGGCCCTTTATCAAGCTGGCCGAGCCGGAATGTGCTTGCTCTGGTATTAATAATTCACTGTACATAAAAAGTTGATGCCGCAGAGTTTGTTCTCATTGATAGTATTAGCGGAGGTGAGCGTTCTCAGGCAGACTTTGTGACGCCAGCGGACCGGCATAAAGTGGGCTTTAATTGCCCATAATCTCCGCCGTGCTCTTTCCCCTCAGTGCAAGTCAACAGCTTCTATAGCCTACAAATGCCAGACCTTAGCAGGACAGTTTTAACTCCATATCAGCGAAAAGCTCACAAAGCAGGAATGCTTGGAGGAGAAATCAAAGGAATTAAGAGGGTTTAAGGATTTTTACACCCGCTCCACTGTTTTCAGATTTCAAGTCAGCTCTTTCATATTTGTATTAGGAAGGAAAATAACTCAAAATTGTTTTCCTTTTATGGTTAAACTTGTGAGCTAAAGACTCCATTTTCTCATGGACTGGTGGTGTCATCAATGCACACATAAGCAACACTGGTTGAAGTTTGTGAAGGATTATGCAAGTCATTGCTGGAAAATGATTGTCAATCTATATGAGTGTTTAAAAAGGTTTATAAAAGTCTCCTCTAAAAAAATAAAAGTGAGCGAAAGACCTTGTTCGCCACTCAAATCAGCTTATCATGGCAGGATATACAGCAATCATGAACCTATAAGTGTATAAATGGTTTAATGAGAAGAGTTCGTGCCAGGTTAAACTCAGTAGAATTGCTCCTCTTATAAGGCCACATGAGCGTGCAGGAGGATTTGTGAGGGGAATGTCCGTTTGTTTAACCCCTTCACGGCACGTTAACCCCTGTCATGACCTGCTCGTCAGCTCAGTGCAAACACTCCCAAAAGTACACTCGCCCCCCCCCCCCCCCCCCCCCCTGCTACCAACACGTTTAGCACGACAAAAATAACATGTTTCCGGTAGTTGGGCTGTGTCTTTCGAAGCAAAAATAAGCTATTCATTTCAATCATTTTATGCTAATAAAAAACAGAATATTGCGATTAAAATGCTCTATATCCATTATTGTCTTTTTTGCAGTAGTTATGAAGGAATCGTTTGATAGATGTCACCTTAAATTTGGCACCCACTGGTTGCGAGGAGACGACTGCACCTCCGTGGAAAAACATATTCACAATCCCCGAGATATAGAATTCAATATCATGCAGTGAGTGCACCAGCTGTGCAAAACTTTCGAGAGAGAAGTTGAGCTAATGGAGATGTAGGCCTACGTGTCTCGAAGATTTTGTCAACGCACTGCAGGATCAAGAACGAAAATGTCATCACTGTTAAAATGGCTTAATTAGTGCGGACGCAAGTCTTTGACTTTCGCAATTGAATTGAATTTATAGGGCAACGACATTGTTGTGTTTATTAAAAATATTAATTAATAATAGTAGCCTATAGGACTAAAGTGCGTTATTTTATTATGTTTTTTTTTTTGTTTTACGGTAAATTGTGGTTTGCCTCTCTCTATTTTTTCCCTATTTGGTCACCTAATCTCTTTAATTGTTGCCGTAAAAAACATGTAGGCCAGCCGTTATAGTCATTTTTTTCTTCCAATTTTACCAATCACCATGTTGTTCAAGGAAATGCGCCATTTAATAATAATAAATGTATAGGCTATATAATCCAGGTGGTTGTAGATAGACAATAAAATCAAGTTACTTTAGCGCCCGCTTTTTTGCCTTTTTTATTTCAGTATTTTTTTTTTAACAAAACGCACTGCTTATTCTATAGACTATATGCGCCATGTTAACATTGAACGCGTGCGTGTGTATTTTTTAGTTTATGTTCAAAAAAATTTTTTAACTACAAGTTGACTTTGCACGTGTCAGTGAAATGGATCCGGGCTGCATTTGCAGTGTGGCGTGAATTAAATAAACGAGTAGTATCACGATCTGCAAATCATAAAGACAAAAATAAAACTGAAGAAAACTTAACTGGTCAAAACCTATACCTCAAATGTTAATTGTTAAAATAATAATAATAATAATAAATTGAGGAACAATGTATCGCATTTTGCGTATTTTATTTACATGCAATCAAACGACCAACGTAATTTAACCCTTAATATATTTTATATACGAATACGCAATTAACATTTATTTGAAATACATTTCCGGATTGAAGGGACCAAACCCTTAACGTACACAAGCTTGACAAGATGCGGTGTAGGCCTATTTACAACTCTTCTAAAATAACAAAACACTAAGTGCATTGCTTAATACACAATTTTTTCCCCCCACTCTATAGTTTTTTTTCTTTAGAAGTGATTAACCGTTTATAAGTATTTAAATTATATATATATATATATATATATATATATATATATATATATATATATATATATATATATAAAAGTGAAACCAAAGGGTAAATAGCCTATGTGCAAAAAGTATTTGTGAGTCAGGGCTATGGCTCTCTATGAGGTCGCTATGGTACTTTATTTCATAATCTTATCGTAAATTTCTATAAATTAGAAGTCATTTTCATTATTGAAGGAGTGTCTTCCAATTACATAGTGAAAAAAATGCTTTCGTGGGAGAAAAACAAAACATTTATTTTGCCTCCTTTTACATTTGAAGCTTTACATACTTAAGATTCCATCGTGTCTATATTAGACGTGGCATAAAAATGGAAAGAGAGAAGTAAGAGAAATGACATGATGTGCCATCATGTTTAAAAAAAAAAACAAGAGAGGAAAACAAAATCAGTTTTAATGGGACAGACCCGACGTGAAAGAAATGAGGGAGAGTTGACCTGAAAAGGGGCAGGGCTGTTAAGTCAACCTCAAGAAGACACATAAAAGAATAAGCAGTATTTGGACATGCGCACATTAGTCAATATAGGATACCGTGTGTGTGCGTGTGTGTGTTAGCCAGGGAACCCTGTTTTCTTCAGTCTTGTCACGCAATGTTTCTTGAAGCACCGCCCTCTTTCCACTTCTACACTTCCCAAGTCTCTCTCTCACGCACGCACGCACGCACGCACGCACGCACGCACGCACGCACGCACGCACCCACCCACCCACCCACACACACACACACACACACACACACACACACACACACACACACACACACGCACACACACACGCACACACACACACACGCACACACGACTGGCCTATTTTCAGTAGCTAGTTCTGTACAGGACTCCATGTGGAAGCGTTGAGGTTTAATATTAGTCAATAAAGGGCTCATCGTATTCCGACTCGAAACATGTACAAAAGACAGAAACTGTCATCCCTTTGAAACCACACAAAGGACAGTAGCCTATAGTTCACCAATTCCGGTCCCCGAGGTCCGGACTCCTGCAGGTTTTAGATGTTTCCACCTACCAACACACCTGATATTAAAGATCAGAATCGTTATCAGGCATGCTGATAATGATTATATAAAACAGGTGTGCTAGTGGGTGGAAACATCTAAAACCTGCAGGACTATGGAGTACAGACCTTGAGGACCGGAATTGGTGAACCCTGGTACAGTGGATCCCTGATTTGCCCCTCTTCATTGGGGACAGCGACTGAGCCGCAAATAGCAAATTTCCGCAAATAATTCCCTCTCCACTAAAATTCACTTTAATTATCTATAATGAACGGGAAGACAAATAAAAAAAATGTCTAGATACAACATTCTGAGTGATATTGTTTGTAGAGTATGAGTTAAGAAGCCCAATCCACCCATTTTTATCCATCTCAGGGGGCTGCCATTTTGCCACTTGCTGTCGACTGAAAATGACATCACAGGGCCAGGGGCGTGGCCAGAATTTTTTTTATTGGATTGGCCATGGTGAAACCATGACTCATATGGGGGTGGCCATAAGTTCATACCTGAAATGTCTGAAATAAGTGGTTCTTAACCATGCAGCCATACCGGTCGCATGTCGACCTTGGGCTGTAAACGCCGACTAGTGGGCTGCATAAAATAATTTGTTATGAATTCAATGCATTGGAGCTGTAACAGTTGTCAATGAGTTGCTCAGTTACAATAGAGTTTTCTGCCACTTGGCGGTAATAAGACAAATGTCAGTTACTGACCTGTACACAATAAGTAGAAAAGGAAACCGAACAGTGAAATTCACGACTAAGTATTAAAAAAAAACAATTCTATGTTGATGCCTTACCTCACCAAAAGACAACTTTTCCCCCATTTTTTTTCCTGTGTTTTAAAACTATTACCTGTAGTTATTTTTGTGTTAGTAAACATGACTCAAGACTCTGAGCTTAATTTGATGCAGGAATTCTTTGCCTGTTTGGCATCTTGTTGGATGTCGGGGGGTGGGGGCAGGGAAGGGGGGTGGCCGTGGCCACCCTTGGCCACCACGTGTCGCCGCCATTGCACAGGGCTCAGCTTGTGAACGTCACATGATCAAACCCAGAAAACACATACGCCGTGAAGGTCGCTACATGAGCCCCCGTGATGTCATTTTCAGCCAACAGCAATTGCCAGTACAAGGCAAACTGGCAGCCAATCAACATTTGACTGCACATCACCGCATAGGAGTTACTGTACTTCGATGATGCCGATGCTCCTGAGCCGGTCTGTGCTGGTGGGAAACATTGTTAGTTTGTAGGCTGAAGTTGAGTAGAACGGACGCAGATGTGAGCCAAAACCGCCGCAGCAAACATGGGCGCCACCCGCCATCTATGACACATAGGGCTGATGACTGAGTGTGTGTAAACAAAACTTCTGCCCACACACACAAAAGCTTTTAGTCTTCCTCCTTGAAAGTTTAGTTGAGCGGACAACTAGTTTGAGGTTTTCTTGCCGTCTTCATGGCCAACAGTAACAACCATTTGTTGTTAAATGAATTCTACAATACAATAAATGTCACATAATGTAGACCAGGGGTCACTAATATGGTGTCCACGGGCACCAGGTCTCCTCCAGGGACCACATAAATAGCCTGTAATTATTTTCTAAAAATAGCTGTTAGCCAGTGTTAGTGACTAATGAAAATGGGACATTCTGATTTCCTAGGAATGTTGTAAAAATGGTCATTTGAAAATGCAAACACTTGTTAAGAGATTTATAGAAAAAAAAGGGTTGTTTGTTATTATTTATCTTTAATATTTTGAATTCATTATTAGGTCAATGTCTTCATTAATTATTAATGATAACATAGAGTTAAATTTGTGTGTGTATCACACTGGTGACCTTATAGCTGTAATCAGTTCCCCAGAAATAGTTTTCACTTTCCAAAAGCTTAGTGACCACTGTAGACAACACCCCCCCCCCGCCCCCCAAAAAAAAATACAAAATCATTTTCAGACTTTTTTTGTTTGTTGCTATAACGGAAAATTGCAAAAACAGTTTTTGGAAGATTTGTAAAAAAAAAAAAGAAGCTGAATAGCTCAGCACATCACATCACATGATCAGAACGCAGTACTTGACTTCCTATGTATGCCTCCATAATGAGCAATACAAGGGATTGATGGCATGATTGAAGCCCAATTTGGAAAAAGAAAACTTTATGGCTGCTGTTTATTTCAAACATAAAGTCATTAAAAACAACAGAATAAAAATGATAAATCAATAACATAAGCAAAGCAGAATCCATAATATTCCTAGTGAAAACATTAACATGTCTTTGGACAAATCTGCGTAGTACAAATATGTTACAAAGCCTAAACATCGGCTATGCATAGGCAATTCCAGGCTTACGTCACAATCATGTCACAAGTCAAAATGGGGGAAAAACAAGCTCTCCGCTCATTGAAAAGCAATGGACTCCGAGTTTGGATCATTGCAATTTGATTCGTGAGGATTATTTTGATTTCATGATGAAATGTCATTTGACTTCTCCATCTGCCTGCAGAGGCAAAAATATGAATAGAAAATGGACGTAATAACGTTAGAGGAATGTCCTTACAAACAGCAAAGAGGCACTTGTACATTATTACTTTATTAAAAATTAAAGAGTCAAATCCGCATATGTATACAATTTAGTTCTTGGTCATCTGAATATTGTATGTTATGCTAAAAGTGTAAAAACGGTTCCATACAAAGTTAAAATATGTGACATGTGAGCTAAAACATTTCAAAAGACTAGCATATGGCACGTTAGCTAGCACGGAGCTATGGGGGTTTGATCTCGGATTGAGTTAGCCTGGCTTGACAGTCTACACTCTATTAATATTCTATACAAAGAGAAGGACATTTGCATTAATTTTCGATTTGAACGATTAGACTAAAAACCCGTTTATTAATTTTTATTTTTATTTTTTTAAAGAAAAGATTATTAAAAATTAGGGGCATCAGGCGATTAAAATTTGTAATCGTAATTAATCGCATGACTTCACTAGTTAACTCACGATTAATCACAAACTTTACATCAAAACCAAAAACAGAGTGCTGTGCCATAATTGTCTGATTTATTAAACTTTGGAACTTCATTTGTACAGCAGTCTCTTGAACTATTTGGAAACCCAAAAAAAAAAACAAAAAAAAAAACTATATATATTTTTTAAATAAAATAATTAACTTAACTCATTCACTGACATAAATTCATTTAAAAAAAGGATTATTAAAAATTAGGGGCGACAGGCAATTACAATTTTTTTATTGTAATTAATCGTATGACTTCACTAGTTGACTCACGATTAATCGCAAATTTGATATCTAGGTTAAAATCTAGGTTTTCATACTCTTGTTAACAAAAGTAGATCTAGATCTAATAGAAATAGTTCAAATTAATTTCCGACGTTTATAGCCGTAAATGGTAGTGAATGAATAAAAAGAAAAGAAAAGATTATTAAAATTTTGGGGGATCAGGTGATTAAAATTGACAAATTTCATATCTGTTCTAAATGTACAAAAAAAAATTCTAGGTTCTCATACTCTTGTTAACAAAAATGGAAAAAAATGTTAAATAGAAATAGTTCAAATGAATTTTTGACGTCTATTGCCGTCAATGGCAGCGAATGAGTTAAGGCCCCTTCATCATTCACTCGTGCAAAGAGAAAGTGCTGTTGCATTTTTTGCCAAATGTGGAAGGAAGTAGGTTCCCCAATTTTTCGTATCCATGTGTGACCCCCTTCTCTGACCCCAGAGCTGTGCCACAAACCAGGCGATTTTAAAAATACCATTAAGTTGATCATTCTAATAATGCATTCAATTAATTGAGGTTTTCATGCATATCATTGTCATATTCAAGAATGAAATATCCTGACATCCACCACAAATTCCCAAACAAATTCCCCAAAATCCTGTTACACTACCTACACCAAAACATAGACGTGTTTCCAGTATAGGCATTAAGTTTAGTCTACTTTGAGCCACCAAATTGTCTGATGTAGCAGGCACATGAGACACCCACCATGGCGCAGAGCAGGCTGCCAAATTCCCAAGCAGGCAAAATGAGGCTTGCACACTTGAGTGCTATGAATAGAGACCAAAAGTGTTAATGAGTGCAATTTTGTCACTTTTGTATTCTGTTACTCCCAGCACTGATCGTCAGCCAACCGGCTAGCTGACATATGTATTGTCACTTGCTGTTAGTAAAGGTAATATTTGATTGTTTTTACGTGTATGTGTCTTCCCAACTTCATTTGGGCGTAAATCTTCAAAAGCATGCATGTTAGGTTCATTTAAGACTTTCTGCCTCTCTCACTGTAAGGGTACACTGAAAAACCCCACACAAGCAAACACACACACACACACACACACACACACGCACGCACGCACCCTCGCACGCACGCACGCACGCACACACACACACACACACACACACACACACGCACGCACGCACGCACACACACACACACACACACACACGCACGCACACACACACACGCACGCACACACACACACACAAGCACACACACACACACACACACACACACGCACACACACACGCACACACACACACACACACACACGCACACACACACACACACGCGGGGAAACATGCAAATTGCAAACAGGAAGGCTTCCAACCTCACAACCGTGAAGCAGATGTGCTACCCCAAAGGAAAAGACAGGATAAAACTGCATATGATATATTGTTTTCACAATATACCATATTTACTGTAGATTTTTTTAAATTATATAATATGTTATATTATTATTTTATTATGATGAAATACAGCAAATACATTTCATCTTTTACCTACACTGTCCTGAATTGTAAAATTTCAACATAATTTTTTGTTGCTGCACTTTCTTTTTCAGTTATTGGGTAAAATTTCCTTTGATGTCATGTCATGAATAAATTACGCTAAACTATTTTTACAAGTGGACAAACATTTGCACACATGCCAGTACAAAGATAAGTCTAAAAAAGATTAAACATTTTTTTAACATGGTTTTACTATCTACAAAGATTTATTTAGTAGCCCTTTTGATCATGTATATTTCACTGCCATTGACGGCTATAGACATCAAAAATTCATTTAAACTATTTCTATTAGTTTAAGTTGTTTTCCACTTTTGTTAACAAGAGTTTGAAAACCTATAAAAAAATATTGTACATTTAGAATGGATATAAAATTTGTGATTAATCGTGAGTTAACTAGTGAAGTCATGCGATTAATTACGATTACAAATTTTAATCACCTGACGCCCCTAATTTTCAATAATCTTTTCTTTTTTTTTTAAATCGTGAGTAACGAGTAAAGTCACGCGATTAGTTACGATTAAAAATTGTAATCACCTGACGCCCCTAATTTTTAATAATCTTTTTTTCTTCTTTTTTTTTTAAAGAAAAGATTAGAAGGCGATTATAATTTGTAATCAAAATTAATTGCATGACTTCACTAGTTAACTCACGATTAATTACAAATTTTATATCTGTTCTAAATGTACAGTAAAAAAAAAATTCTAGGTTTTAATAGAAAGAGTTAAAATAATTTTTTGACGTTTATAGCCGTCAATGGCAGTGAATGAATTAAAAAGAAAAAGATTAAAAATGTGTCCCAATACTGTAATCCTAGAAAACAGACAAATAAAAATACTGTACTCCCAGTACAAGTTACATTTACTGTAAAAAAAAAAAGAAGAAGAATAAATAATTTGCAGAGTTCAGGGGTAGGCAACTCTGGTCCCAGAGAGCCGCAGTCGTATGCATTTTAGATGTTTCCCTCCTCCAACATAGGTGAGGATCCTTATCAGGCTTCTCCAGAGCTTGCTGATGAGTTGATCATTTGAATCAGCTGTGTTGGAGGAGGGAGACATCTAGAACATGCAATAATGCGGCTCTCTAGGACCGGGGTCGCCCTACCCCTGGCCTAGTTAGATCTGACCAGCAAATTTCATCAACATTGTAGGCAATATTCCTGTTGTTTTTTTTCCTTTTAACCCTGAGCATCAATTCATGGTTGATGACAGTATCAAATGGTGTTGCACAAATTTTATTTGACAAATTTGGTCTTCTTCTTCTTTGAGGACTTTCTCCTATTTCAGTTCTTCCTCAACCTCTTACACCTGCTCGTCCTCTACAGATCCCCCTCTCACACTCACTTTCCTTCCTCGGATTTCTTCCGTTTTGGTTGAAAGCAGGTGAAAATACCCGCTGCATTTTTGGAGTGTTTTAACCTGATCAGTTTGTCTACAATAAAGCAATCATGTGTTGAAACAGCTATAAAAAGTGTGTAAAAAAAGCGTGTTGAGTGTTTCGCAAATCATTGTGTGTGTTGTTCTGAAGAGTGTGAGGCTGACTTCGTGTTTATAGTGGTGAAAATCTGGTCCAATGTTTTGCTCCTTCAGTGTAAGATGTTGATAATTATGTATGATATTTGTTCTTAGTGTTTATACAATCGGAAAAAAAACTGTAACCGCACAGTGACATATGAAACATTTTTCTGTGATTAATTGAAAACTCTAAATTGTCCATAGACGTGAATATGAGTGTGAATGGTTGTTCATGAGCCCAGCGATTAGCTGATGACTAGTTCAGGATGTACCTCGCCTCTCAACCAAAGTCAGCAGCAACAGGCTCTGCTAGCATTAGCCAAAAATGTCTACACTGTCAGCAAACTCATATATTGCTCACAACATGTAGCCTACTTTGTCCTCAGTAAAAAAAAATAGAAGAAAATAGTTTGGGGTGTTTGCGGCCTGTCTGTCTGTCTATCTGTCTCTATCTCTCTCCACAATTTGCACACACTCACAGTTTGCTGCAGGTAAAAAAGGAGTATCACAAGGTGGCGCCAATGTATTACTTTTCAATATAGCACAACACTATATAGCATGGTCAACCTCCAAAGGTCCTGCGTTTGGGCGTTTCTAATTTAGATTTTAAGTTGAGGCTTTGAGGGAGTCACACTTTTTGAAAAAGTAATTATCAAGCAAACTTATGTAAGTTAAATATGACTTTATGTTTGAACAAAGGGGATGTAAAAAATAATCCTTTTGGGTCACAAGCCAGCATAAACTGTTGGCTGGTCCCTCGCCCGGATACATATAGAGGGTTGGTTCAGGAAGGGCATCCAGCACCATACAATGATGAACGTTTATTCAACAAATGTGATACTGGGGTGATCACAGTCTTGGTTAACAGCAGCCACCATCCGTGTCTTTAACCTACAGGATGCCAGTGGAAATTCTACTACTGCATCTGGAGGCTAGCGTTCATGAAATATGAATTAAGCAGCAAAATCCACCTGTTTTAATCCATCTCAGGGGGCGGCCATTTTGCTACTTGCTGTTGACTGAAAATGACATCACAGTGCCTAAGGACTCGTTACCTGAGCCCTTAGGCTTTGTGATGTAATTTTGACCCCCGAGTTTTGACATTAATGTAAATGTAATACTTTTTGAGTACTCCTGCTGCTTCTCTGCAATTTGGTCCACAAGCCTGCCACTAGATGGCAGCAAAGTAAAGCCTAATGCGTTTCTGTGGGAAAGCGACTGCTTTCTTTTCATTGGTTGACATGGCAACGGGTATGGTTAAATAATTCTTATATTTTGCGCTACGACCTGAAGGTTTTCACTTTCCCTTTCCAAGGTCCCTCTCACTTCCTTGATTGGATTTGGAAAGGTTAATGGGTACTTCCTCCACTTTGACAGATCGTGCTGTCCTCTTACTTACATCTCAGTGTCATCTCAAATATTAAAAAGGAAGTTCAAAGTAATTTGTGATGTCTTTTGTGTTCTAACAAGAGATATAATTTCGGGTTGTTAATCTGTGAATGGAATATGAATTTAACACATCCTTTGCAAATGACACCAGCCCAATTACTTGAACAATTACTGATCAGATAATGATCAGATTCTGGGTGCTGGTGATTGAAACAGGACAAAGTGAATGAATGCTCACCGAACATAATGTAGTTAAACTTATGAAGTTCACAGTGTTTATTGTAGTGGTTGTAGTTTGTAGTAATGTAAATACTAAGAGGTGCTACTTGGACTACATAAGAGGCGGCAAAATATTAAATAAGATACACAGCTATGTATGATGCAGAACATTTATATGGCACTGTGACCTAAAATACTAAAAATCACATCAATCATAACTGGATTTTTTTTTCCATCTTCGTAAAGTTCGAATTGTTGATATAGCTTGAATCTCTTTAGATATATATAATATATCATTAATTTAATATACATTTAAAATAAAAATAATATAAATTTTATATTAAGTAGGATTTTCAATTCAATTGTCCTAAAAATCCAGTCTCCTTAAACCAGAATGGTTTGAGCGAAACTGTCACATGCCACTTAGGATCACCTTTCAATCATTTGACATTTTTTCATTTAAAATTAAGTTAGGATTTATTTTTCAGAATAGATCTTTACTATGATCCCAAAGGACGACACTTTAATGGTGATAAGAAAAAAAAATTGTGCAGAAATCTTTATTTGCAATTAATTCATTCACTGCCATTGACGGCTAAAAACATCAAAAATTCCTTTGAACTATTTCCATTAGTTTAACTTTTTTCCCCCTCTTTTGTTAACACGAGTATGAAAAGCTAGAATTTTTTTTATTGTACATTTAGAACAGATATGAAATTTGTAAATTTTAATCACCTGATCCCCCAAATTTTTAATAATCTTTTCTTTTCTTTTTATTCATTCACTGCCATTAACGGCTATAAACGTCGAAAATTAATTTGAACTATTTCTATTAGATCTAGGTCTACTTTTGTTAAGAAGAGTATGAAAACCTAGATTTTTTTTCCATTATACATTTAGAACAGATATCAAATTTGCGATTAATCGTGAGTCAACTAGTGAAGTCATACGATTAATTACAATAAAAAATTGTAATTGCCTGTCGCCCCTAATTTTTAATAATCCTTTTTTTAAATGAATTTATGGCAGTGAATGAGTTAAGTTAATTATTTTATTTAAAAAATTGGGCTACACGATCCACAAACCTATGGTAAGTTTTTCGGGAAGCATTTTTCGACGCATCAAATACGAATAGCAACACTTCTTGCTTTCGATGTTGATGGCAGCACGCGGCGTAATTACTCAATATCCTACACAACCTGGTGTGAGCATTTGACATTCCAAGTGAAAGTGTTGACTTTTCGCTCCACTTGGGTGAGTCATCACATACAAATGTCTCTCATTATGACAGCCGGCTTTTCACCCAGCCCTCGAGTGTGACCTCCAACGACAGCTTTGAACCCTCACATCATTCAGAGGTGTTAAAATGGCACTTCTAATGACCGTCTGAACGTGTTGGCTCAAAGTAAACCCTTTATTCTAACTCTTCCTTCTCTGAACAGCCCTCCGTTGCCCTGTGAGCTGTGGCAATTTGATAACATTAATCAACAGAGCGAATCCAAATGATCTTGCAATACTGTTTGCTTTGTGCATCCGGTGTCCTAATTCTGCATGTGCGTTTGTATGAGGAGCAGCATTTCAAACATGGTGATGAATGCCAATGTTTTGAGGATTTGGCGAAAAGAGGAAGGTTAATAGAATTGTATCCCATCAAGCAGTATATTTTCTCTTCCCTCGGGGCGGAGAGAGACAGTGATATTTCAGTCCCATTACTGTTATTTTGAAGGGGACCACACGGTACTGCATTAGATGGACTGCACCCAGTCTGAGTGAGCAGACAGGCCATTTGTCAAACTTAGTGCTCTGTGCTTTGAAGTTTAACTAAGCAATTAATAGAGGTGGTCACACACATCCTCTGATAAATGGGAAAGGTGATGAGCATATTTAAGCTGGATGGATGGCGTGCACACATCCGAATGCACTTCTGCCTTTCTTCCAAATTCCTCAAATCCTTCACCACGATAGTAGCTGCGAGGAGCGCCATGAAGATGAATTGTGAGCACTGCAGTGCTGCGTAAAGACACACGTGGGTCACTTTTCAATTAAAAGGCTCAGATGTCAAGGAACTCCTCGTGGGAGTTGCTCGAAAGACAGCTTTACCTTTGATTTATATTTTGGAGTCATTTCAAAGAGATGCAATTCATTTTTTAGAGTGTCTGATGTGAATATGATTACTACTTGTCTTTTAGATGTTTTAGAAGTCTTTACACTAGAGGGTTTAATTGAAGGGAGGCTGGTTTGAGTTCTTCTTCACAGCATACAGATGTTATAGAGTTGCCACTTTGCTTCCCTGGCACCAAAGAGCAAGGCGCTGTTGTGAGCAGCAAACCTACCTTGACATCTCCTTTTTATTTATTTTTCCTTCTTTTTTTCCCCTGTAGAGCTCAGTATTGTTCATTCGGCAATTTTACCGATTTGACATGTCATCATCATTGCTCTCTCTCTTTTTTTTTTTTAAATATATATATTTTGTATGTGGGTGAGTATGTGCATGTGCGTGTGTGCGTGCGTGCGTGCGTGCGTGCGTGCGTGCGTGCGTGTGTGTGAGTGTGTATTCATTAGTTCACCTAAAACCTATTAAAAAATCCCATACCGTTCACCTAAACCGAACACTTCCAGCCGGAGTCGTGAGGCCGTCAGGAGACCCAAGGAAGGACCAAAGAAAAGAAAGGAAAGTGAAATCCAGCACCGACCAGACACCACCCACCGGGCCACCAACCAGAGTCCTTCACCAACCCCAGAAACATCTAAATTCCAACAAATCAGGGAGACCTGAAGAGGCCAAAGGAGAGACTGAGGAAAGGAAGGAAGGACAGACACCAGCCTCCACCGATTCAATGACCGGAGGAAGAAGCAGATTGTGACTGAATTTCGATAGATGCTGGTGTGGTGGATCTGGCATGCATGAAAATCTCCACCAAAGAGGGGAACCATCGACCCCTGCCAGGACAGAGCAAGCGCGACACCCTGGGGCTCCCCAGGCCGTGGCAGCGCCAAAGGACGACTCCCGGGCCCCGCATGGGCCACCGGCCGGAGAGCAAACCCAGGAGCAGGAGCGCCACCCACCCCAACACGGCCCGCGCCCCCAACCCAACGCAGCAGGATGGGGCACTGCAGGCCCGCCGACTGGCGAACTCTACCCCTAAACCTTGAATGTGACCCCACCCAGTGTATATACAAGTGTGTGTGTGTGGTGCATTAAAATTGGGAGCAGGTGAACCGGAGCAGAGGGAAATCATACCCCCACGCTCCGATCCACCTGCCTCCCAGGCATGTCAGTGAGTGTATGTGGTGCATTAAAAAAATAAATAGGGGAGGGGACACGGACAGGGGACCGCAGCACTGCTCTATACTGAGGTCTGACCCAACCGATTGCACCCCACCCTGACAACCCCCCACACACACAGTTGTGTGGTGCATTAAAATTGGAGGGGAGTTGTAGGGCGAAGACGGTGTCTCCACCCTACCCCACCCCACCAAAGTGTGTTATGTTCCCTATATGTCTATAAACAAAGTGTATTGTGCAAAACTAGTGCAGTGAGTTAAGAGGAGCGACCAGGATCCTGATTTTGCATGAGTAGATTTCTGGCCAATAGCGTCTACAAATTGAATTCCTCTCTTGGATTGTATTCTTCTTGTAACTGAGGAAATAGAAATCTGGAGCAGCTTGGATTGGAGGAAGAATTTGCCTTTTTAATTTATATTACTATATTATCCATTTAGCTTCTGCTACTGCTACATAAATCATTTGCATATCCGTTCACCACAACTATGGACTATTTGTAGGAACCAGAAGGTTCCGTTGGTAACTGTGCCCAGATACATATGTTGTATGTCATTATGTTTCTTTCCTTTCTTTCTCTGTAGGTGTCATTCCTGCTTACAGCAGTGGTGCACCTAGCGACAACAATGTCATTACATTTACTGTAATCATTTTATTATAAGTTGTGTAAAAATGTGTATTTTTCCATGACTGCTAGTCAGCATAGCAGTACGATATTAATCAACCTTAGGTCGAGACAGCCTTCATTTTCCCCTTGCCTCTGTTGATAACATGATGGGTTCAGTTTTTTGTTAATGTGTGAGGGGCGCGGTTCGAAACCTACTCTATTATGTAACATCTGTATGAGATAACATCTGTTGTCTCAGCACTATATTAACTCATTCACTGCCATTGACGACAACAATTAATTTGAACTATTTCTATTAGTTTACATTTTTTTCCCCACTTTTGTAAACAAGAGTATGAAAACCTAGAAAAAAATATTGTACATTTAGAACAGATATAAAATTTGTGATTAACTGTGAGTTAACTAGTGAAGTCATGCTATTGATTATGATTAAGAAATGTAATCGCCTGACGCTCTTAATTTTAGATTTTTTTTTAATTAAAAAAAATTGCGTCAGGCGATCAAAATTTTTAATTCTAAGTAATCGCATGACTTCAATAGACTTTCGATTCATCACAAATGTAATATCTGTTCTAAATGTACAATTTAAAAAAATCTAGGTTTTCATACTCTTGTTAACAAAATTGGAAAATATGTTAAACTAATAGAAATAGTTCAAATTAATTTTTGACGCCTATAGCCGTCAATGCCAAACATAACTCACACATACTGCACGTAAAAGTCTACTTTTGAGTGACAAGCAGAAGAAAGCTAGCCACTCAGCGGCTGGCTAACATGAGAAGCTAATGTAGCCGTCTGTCTTCACTCCCTGCTGCTTCTTGTCAAACAGCACAAACATTTCAACAGTCACAGATGATCCAAGTCAAAGTCCTTTTGTTCCAAAAAAAGCCTGAAAATATTGGGTCCAGCTAAGAGTCTTGTCATGCCGGTGGGAATGGTTACAAAAAGGAAGTAGAAAATGTAAAGAATAAAAGAAGTCACTAAGCAGCACAACAAATTCAATACGCACTGAAACAATGGAGAAAGGTACTTGGACACTACTGCTCTTTTGTGGTCTGTAACTTCTGGTGCATATTTTTACTCTTCTTTTGTTTTTATGGTTTATGCCAATACACGGGGAAAATAAATGAATGAAACTGTGAAAGTTTTATTATTCTGCATGTAAATGTGGTGACCTAGCCCTGCCCCTCCCTGAAGCGCAAAAACAAACAACAGAGCACTTTTAATTCTTTATTTGAAAAACCTGTTAAACAGAAAGTAATTTACACACCATATAGGCTACACTGATCAAAAATATAAATGCAACATTTTTATTTTTGCTTCCATTTTTCATAAGCTGGTCTCAAAGACCTACAACTTTCACTAAATCTGTGTTGGTGAGCATTTCTCCTTTGTCAAAACAATCCATCCCACCTCACAGTTGTGGCATCTCAAGATGCTGATTAGACAGCATGAATGTGCCGTTTCATCGCAACGCAGTGCCACAGATGTCACAAAATTCGAGAGAGCGTGCAATTGGCATGCTGACTGCAGGAATGTCAAAGCTCTTGCCTGTGAATTGAATGTTCATTTATCTAACATAAGCCGTCTCCAAATGCATTTCAGACAATTAGGTAGTACGTCACACCTCAACACAAAGCTCGAGTTCCACACACTTCTGGTCAGACAGAAGCTAGTGTTTGCCCCGTCTGCCTGGACGGCGGGCATCCGTGACACCATGTCTGGATGGTGAGAAGCTGATTTCATTGATCTCGTCTGTGTAGCGGCCAAATGCTAAGCTGACAGCTGTCGTGTTGTTAGCAAGAGCTAGCTGCCTTACAGCTGCGTTACAACTTGTGCTAAAAACTTGACCAAAAAACAAAACAAATCACTTGTAGCATTTTTCAGGTGGGCCAATTTTAGTGCTGACATAATTTTTTACATAGAGACCATACCGATTATATACAGTAAGTGCCAATGTTCAATTCAATCAAGTACGCCTTTAGGATGGCGAAGACAGTCACTCTGCCAAACTGATATTACAATAATCACTTGCTATACCACGGTTCACACTTTTTTGTGTGTTATTTTTAGTGCTGTCAAAAGTTAAAACGTTAACTAATTACTTAATCATGAAAAAATTATCTCATTAATCATGTATTAACGCAAATTAACTACACGATTAATTTTGACCGCAGATGATCCTTAAAATTGGCAGCGTACGTTGGTTACGTTAAAGGTAGCACGGGTTGTGTTTGAAACACAAACATATTCATCCATCCATCATCTACCGCTTATCCGGGGTCGGGTAGCGGGGGCAGCTGCTTTAGCAGGGAAGCCCAGACTTCCCTCTCCCCAGCCACTTCAACCACCTCCTCCAGGCGTCCCGAAAGACATAGTCTCCCCAGCGTGTCCTGGGTTGTCCCCGGGCCTACCGTCGGTGGGACATGCCCGGAACACTTCTCCAGGGAGGCATCCTGGACGCATTTAAACCCGATGCCCGAGCCACCTAAACTAGTTCCTCTCAACGCGGAGGAATAACGGCTCGACATTGAGTCCCTCCCGGTGATCGAGCTTCTCACCCTATTTCTAAGGGAGAGGCTGGACACCCTGAGGAGGATCAGGTCAGGGTACGTAGATCAACTGGTAACCTGCTCCATCCTGCCCTCACTCGTGAACAAGACCCCAAGATATTTGAACTTCTCCACTTGGGGCAGGATCTCATCCCCGACCCGGAGAGGGCACTCCTTTTCCGACTGAGGACAATGGTCTCGGATTTGGAGGTGCTGATTTTCATCCCAACCGCTTCACACTCGGCTGCGAACCGCTCCAGTGAGAGTTGAAGATAACGGTTTGAAAAAACCAACAGCACCACATCATCTGCAAAAAGCAGGGATCCAATGTTGAGGCCATCAAACCGGAGCCACTCAACGCCTCGGCTGTGCCTAGAAATGTCCATAAAAATTATGAACAGAATCTGTGACAAAGGGCAACCTTGGCGGAGTCCATCTCTCACTGGAAACGAATTCCATTTACAATACGGACCAAACTCTGACATCGGTCGTACAGGGACCAAACAGCCTGTACCACAAACATAATAATAATAAATGTTTGCTTGCGTATGACATTCAGAATATTTGTTCATGTCAAACTACTGGGGTATTTTTTTTTTCATTTTAAATTGTGCAAGTATTTAATTAATTGTTTAGAAAAAGACGAGGATGAGCATGTGCAGAGGATCAAAAAATGTTGAAGACATCCTCATAACTTTAAATGTCAAAAGAATTAACACACAACAGGTGCTCTTTAAATTTGGCGGGCAAACAATGTTGATAAAAAGCCTTTTTAATTAAACGATTAATCGTGATTAATCAAAATTCTAAGATGTGATTAATTTGATTAACGCATTTAATCGTTTGACAGCTCTAGTTTTTACTGACTGTTAATCGACTTTTTTATGTTGTTTGTGCAATAATATTTTGTTATCCATTGCTTTTTAATGTATGTTTGTTGTTTTAAAATCGTTTTTAAATATATTTAAAAAAATGCTGTAAATGTTATAAAAACATGTCAAGGGTGTATTTGGTGTAGCAGTACAGTGCACTTCTGTTTTTGTCGATTTTGATTCATGGTGGGTTGGGGAGTGCAAGAAATGTGACTACTTGTATTTAATTTAAATTTTTAATTTAAGTATTTAATTCAGTTAAATTTTGACTTTTTTAAATCCCCTGTGAGATACTATTTGGGTTGGGTGTATGTGAATGTGATCAAAGTTTTCTGATCTAAAATGCCTGGATTTGGACCTATACAGTATTTAATAATAAAAACACATTCATTTTTAGCTCAAATGCTGGGTTTTGGTTTCTTTTGACAACTATTATTTCTGACTCATAGGGCAAAAAGAGACTATGTTCTTGCTACAAAGTGTTTCACATTTAACAGTCATTGGCCTGCTAAAGATAGATTTGCTGGGTTATGGTGTGATGTTATGAAATCTCTAATCAATGTGTTATTTTTAAATTCACTCCTTGTAACCCTCATTCTGGAATTGATCTAATCTGACAACTCTATGTTTAGCTCAAGGAATGATGTCAAGCACTAAGGTCTCCAGTTTGTGCTCTTCACTGAGAGTCTATTTCACAGAGCACAAACTTTACAATTATTTATTTGCTGAGCATTCCTTTTTAATGCTACTTGTGACTCAGCAATTTCCCCTCGCTTGCTTGTTTATTTGCAAAACTTGAAAAAAAATGTATACTTTGTTCGGTAGAAATTCCTCCTTTGTGGGTACAGGCTGAAAGCTGCATGCTTCCATTTTGTGTGGCAGGCCAACAGCACTAAACTACAGATGGTGAGGCAAGCCTCAAGAGTGTAGGTGCTCATTGTTGTGTGGTAAAAGCACCATCATACACAGTGAACACTGCAACTTGTGTATTGAGACAGCAATAACATCTTGTTTCACAGTCACGTGTGGTCTCTTATTGTATCCCTAGCTTCTTGTGAATCGCAACTGGAACGCAACAGCTGTTCTGTGCAGCCCACAGCTATGGTGGTTAATTTGGTTGCCTGGGCTTTACTTTTAGCACTGGGATGACAAATGAAGTGAAAAGAATGCTTCTCTTCATCCAGCATCACTCCGAAGGAGACAATCATTGACAATCTCATCTCACTGTAGCACACAGAGAAATAGTCGGACAATCACAGATGCTCCACTGAAAATACATCACAAGACCAAAACATTTAGCAACTTAATTGATCGTCAGGATATGAAGGCCACAAAAGTCATACAGTTTGGAGACAACCCAATTTGAGAGTCTTCATAACTTATGAGGTTAAGTCTGAGTCACAAAGGTCCGAGTCCGAGCTTTAGGTGAGCTTTAGGTGAACTGATGAATACACACACGCACGCACGCACACGCACGCACACACATGCACATGCACATGCTCACCCACATACAAAAAAAAAAAAAATATATGTGTATATATATATATATATGTGTGTATATGTATATATATGTATATATATTTAAAAAAATAATTTTTAATTTTTATTTTTTTTTTAAAAAGGAGAGCAATGATGATGTCAAATCGAATGAACAATACTGAGCTCTCCTGGGAAAAAAACAAAAAAACAAAGGTCCGAGTCCAAGTCAAGTCAGAGTCCACAAGGTCCGAGTACAAGCAAATCCAGATGAGATCAATCGTACACATTAAGAACAATACAACTTTCACGTCCACAAAATTAGAGAAATTATGCTCAACACTCCTCTTAGATGGCTTTGCTTTATTAACATTGTGTGCAGATAAACAACAAAAACAATTTCAAAAGCAATGTTGCTTTCTTAAACATTGAGAGGAAATCTTTGCGGTGCCTCAACAATTGTTGAACGTTGAAGTTCGACGCGGTACGGGTCGGGATGTGTCTGGAATTTTCTTCTTACAGAATCTGCAGGTTGCTTCATGTTTGTTTTCTTTTTGAGGATGTTGTGGCTAACGCCAAGTCTTGATGGTTGGTAAAACCAAGTATTAGAACCCCCGCTGTTGGGTGGCATGACTAAAAGAAAAACACTGTGTGCTTTGGCGCTCACAGTCATGAGAGATGGCTTGCTGCCCGGTAGCCATGGTTACCGGCCGGCCAAAGCTAATGCTGGTGTATTTTGATAATCTTAAAACTTTATTTCAAGTTCCTCTTGAAGGAGGACGTTTATTTTCAGGAGTAAAAATATAGTTAGTAGTAGTATTCTGCGAGTGCAATGGCCGAGTCTGAGACAAGTCCAAGTCAAATACCAAGGAGAAAAAACAACAAAAAATGCGTCGAGTCTAGAGTCTGACTCGAGTCTAGACTACTCGAGTACTCCAACCCTGCTCAAAGGTCACACAAAAACTCAGCATCTCAAGGAGCAACATTCAAGTGTATAATTGTTTTTTTTTGTTATCTTTTTGGGATATTTTGGGTGAATGCAACAGCAAAAGAGTGCCAGTTAAAAGTAAGTGAAAGAAGAAAGGAATAATTATGATCATAGAAGGAAAATGACTTTCTGTGCTGGTTGCTCAGTATATGAATGGTAAGCGAAAAGAAAAACCAAACGTCAAATGTGCCTTAAGGGGTAACACTGCATTGATGCGAGTGTGATGGACATATTTAATCATTTTCCACTTTAAATATTAACAGTTAACCTGTTTTCACAGTTGTATGACTGAATTGAAAAAAAATATAGACTTTTTGTATATTGCTTACCCTGCTTACCTTTATGTACTCTTTCTTGTAAATCATTCCAGTGTAACCTGATTAACAACAGCTCAAGAATATGGAATTCTTGAGCACTGTTTGTGTATCCAATACTAAAAGTACATCTTATTGAGAGTCACCCAGTGCAGTCATTGTGTTTTCTAGCATGTGACTGAGGCAACGACGATGAACGGAAGCAGGTCAATTTTCAAATCCATCACTGTCAACATCCCCTTTCCTTCTGCCACTAACCTTCACAGCCCAGCTTCGATTCAAGCAGGGACTCCCATGTGCTCCGTCTGCTGTGCGCACACTCGCACACTCGCACGCACGTTCACCCCTCCCAGGGCCACACCACTGTTGTTGCATTATTCATTACATCTTGCTGCCCAGATATTGATTGGGTTTCTATATAAACAATCATACAAGTTTTGTAAAAGATTAATGTTCAAAAAAAGTTAATGATCGTGTAATAGATGGTGTCAAACTTTGTAAACATCTGTACTGTACTCTTTTTGATGTGGTTGAATCATTGCAGCGTCACACTGAGTTTAGTGAATGTATTCTTGGGCTTTAAATGTTTCCTGATTGTGCAGCGCCTCAAACACATTGAACAATGGAAATGATCATTTTCTTAATCTTTTGTGTCACTTTCATTGTCATCAGTTACCGGTGCCTGTTGCCATGGCTACCTTGCACATAGACCTGCAGAGAGGTTTGTGTAACTGCGCCTTTTATGATCCAATTATATGACAGTTATTGTGTTTTTATTACCCTAATGCGTTTCTTGTTGCAATCACAAAATAAAGATGGGCGTGGCTGTCAAAATGGATGAGGGGCTTGACTGATGGCAAATGTTCCTTGTGACAAAGGTTTAAGAGGAGCGGAGGGAATGAATGATGCATGGACTCTTAGAATCTCACGACTCAACACTTGAATGTCTAAGCATTTTGTTTAATGTCACAGTATCTTTATTGAGATGTCATGAATTAGCATGACAGCGCTTGTGCATTACTCATTCAAAGACAATGCAGTTGACACAAAATTCAGTCTAATTTATGAGTTTGAGGGTGATTCATCTTTGTGTAATGTTTAAAGCACCAGATGGGGGAAATTAAGTTAGTAGGAAGGACACTCAGGCGTCATACAAAGTCAAACATGGAGATCCCGTTGAGGTCTATGATGCGATTATTGATAAATCTATTCATGACAGCTCACCTTTTGTATAGCAGTTCTGTTAACGTGGCAGTTGTTGGTGCTTGAATAGCTGACGTCACACTCGCTGTTGATCTTGCCGTCATAGTTCACTGAATTGTGGGAGAATAGATGAAGGAACAGATATCTTAAGTTGAAAAATGGTGACAGAAATAGTGTTAACAGAAACAATGGTGTAAACAGCAGCAGAGAGGAAAGATGCAGGAAATGCACAAAAGATGCGAGGAACATGCTGGAGAGGAGACAGAAATTGAAGGAATGTAAGAAATTAATGTCTGGGGAATATTGCCGTGGTTTTTGTGTGATGAGTACACTCACTCTCTTCTGTGATTGACAGATCAATATGACTTTCATCTATCTAAGATCAACGCACCGGTAAAACTTGTGAAAAGCAAGGACGGGACAAATAACTCGACATTTTTCGACCCAATGAAGGCTGTTAAGAACCTCATTCGAGTCACCCTGATTATAACTACGCTATTTTAAAAAACAAACAAACTGTCCCTACACACTATTTTGAGAGGGGGACGGATTTGAGGCTCGTATGGACTGCTCTATATCATTCACCTGGGCCAATAGCAAACATGGCCTGCGTTGAACGACAACCAGAGGGCTGGATCTCGCCAGCGCTGTCCTGCTGGCGTTTGGCCGTTTCCTTTTTCAACCTTATTCAGCAGTGAGTGTTCACAAATTCCCTTCACCTCCATTTTGACAATGTAGCTTAGTGTGTTTTTGGTGCCACAAGAAACCAAAGTCATTCTGCTGTGTACAGCAAGAAGTCTGTATGATGTTTGCAAGAAGCATAACTGTTCTTACTTGAACTCTAACATTGCTATAATGCAGTGATTCTCAACTAGTGTGCTGGGACACATTTGTTCTGTGAGAGCTCCTAAAGTGTGCTGTGACAAATTTCATGACAATTTCTTGACAATTATATGTTATATGTGACCTCACTAGTTTAAACATGACATTCTGACTAATGTTACATTTGTTAAATCCAGCCGTTTTTATCCATCTCAGGGGGCGGCCATTTTTCCACTTGCTGTCGAGTGAAAATGACATCACAGTTGCTCAGGTCTCAGGCAACGGCCAATCACAGCTCACCTGTTTTCTGAAGCTGAGCTGTGATTGGTTGCTACCTGAGACCTGAGCAACTGTGATGTCATTTTCACTCAACAGCAAGTGGCAAAATGGCCGCCCCCTGAGATGGATAAAAATGACTTCAGAAAACAGGTGAGCTGTGATTGGTCGTTTCCTGAGACCTGAGCAACTGTGATGTCATTTTCACTCGACAGCAAGTGGCAAAATGGCTGCCTTCTGACATAAAAACTGTGGGGTTTCGCTGCTTAACTAATATTCCACTAACACAATATTGACCAGGATACCATGTTTAGACTACTGGGGCTGCATAGAACATATTGTCAATACATTTGTTGGGTGGGGGGTTTGACCTCCCCTTTAAATTAATGAGATTTTGCTATGATGTAGGATTAAATCATTGTTACATATGTATTTGAAACTTATTGCTCACATGACTTTTGCAGAGGAATAAAGTAATGACATCTGCTTGTTTTGCTTCATCAGTTATTATTATTTTTAAATATATTATTCATGCTAGCTAGAAAACATCAATAAAACTAAACGGAGTGTTTTCCAGGTCGAGAGACAAAAACTGTGTTGTTGCCTGAAGTGTTAGAACCTAGTGTAAATTATTTAAGATGTTTGTGAAATTACTCTTCATTTTGATGTGTGATTCTGTGATTTTGATTTCAAAGTAGCAGACAGTTTGCTTTGAATTATGGCTTTGATTGCTGGAATTGCTTCAAACCAGAGGTGACTTTGGTTCAGCTTGGCACCTATTAACATGAATGAAACAAGAAAAAAAACGGGCACCCGCCGCACACCAATAATATTCACAAGTAACATGGCATGTTGCAATACACCAATTATCTCCAACATTAACCCATATTTGTTATAGTTACAATTACAATTATATATATATATATATATATATACACAGCATGTCATGTTCTCTCTTGCTTAGGCAGTATCTCAAGCTCTTTCAGAGCCGTGGGGGCTTGAGGGTTCTGTGCAGGATCTTAGCTTTTCCCAGTTAAGTAGGGTAGGTAACCCTAGCTTGATCTTTTGGAGAGCAACTATCAATAAAAAAAAAGAAGAATAAAAACTAAAATGAAAAACGTGGCAAAAAACAGAGTTCCCGAAGAAAAGCCACATACGACCTCTGAACTGTGAGGCAGATGTGCTAACCAGTCGGCCGCTGCGCCACAACAGTAATGCCATTCACCATATTGCAGTAAAATTTCTCACTGCAACATCTCACGTTCCCTCGTTTCCTCTAGCACTATTATATTACACTGTTTTCATATTAAACATCATCACTGTTATAAATTGTGCGTTTGCATATTATTGCTGCTACAGATTCACAGTTGGATGAAGTGAATAATGGGCCGCTCTGACCATTCTTTACCATGAAGTAATTTGTTCCCGTATTTTAGTGGGAAAAAATTCTAAAAGATGTATTTATATACAATATAATAAACAGTATATTATCTGCGTCTAGTCCAAGGTTTACACCCAAAGCCATAGAATGGCGAGAATAGGCGCCAGCTCACCAGTACAACTGCATAAAGAAAACAGTTAGTCATCTTTTAATGAAAGTGTTAACAAAATACAGCAGAGATGAGGGCCCCGGCTGTTTAATTAATCGCGCCTGTCAGAGACAACATCCGTGCCTAGAACAATAGGATGAATATAATTCAGCAAACTCTGATGCTGCTGGTGTGTACACCCAACTTTCTTTTGATTCCATATTGAACTTGTTACACTGTCATACATTTTTTTGCGTGTACATATTAACTCTGTTCAAATAAACAGGCCCAGATTTCACACTGAGCAAGTAAATTTGAGAGAGATTTTTGTTTGTTGGTGTGCTGTGACATTTTTCTGATCTAAATGGGTGCCTTGGTCCATGAAAGGTTGGGAAACAACGGGTACCATTTTATTGAGTTATCCATTGTATTCACTGTGAAAGCATGCATCTGTGGCTCAATGATGATATATAATGCTTGCTGTTACACCTTCTTTACATGAACATCAAGATACCTATTTTAAGACAAAAAAAGAAACGACATTGGGTAGGACATTTTGTGTTATTTACCGTCGCTTTCTTGTTTGTCAATAAGGGCAGTCCATGAGCCAAAAAACACAAGAAGCATTTGCTTTCCCCACACACACGAGAAGAACTTTGGTCATAAATATTGAACATGTTTAATATTCAAATCCATTTATAACACGCCTCAGACCAAGAGCTAATCTTTTTGGACAATCCTGTAAGACCTAAGAAGATTGTTGGGCAAAAGGACACAATCAGGACAAAAACAGCCCAATTGTCTATGTGTGTTCCCGACCTTTAAAATGCACGGCAGGGTAATATAATAATCTAAAATAGCCCAGCAGGGAAGTTAGAACCAGACAAGAAAATTATGTTTAAATTCTCAACGGGTGAAGAGAGAGGTTAAGTGTGTATGCTATAAAGTTCATCAAGGAAATAGAATCAATGGTCTCGCCAGACTCAGCAAGTGTGCCTGTTGGCAGTGGTTGCATAGCATGACCTCTTTGCTGCCCTGATGAGTAATGTGTGTGAGTCGTAACATGCATGTCATTTGTCCTTGGGACCTGAGGAGTGTTTGGTTTCCCTGTCTTATTTTTTGTAAATATTCTCTTTTCTAATTTACGACGGTGTATTAGGGCCACGTATAAATATACAGTATATATTTTTTTTTTAGAGACGGGGAGATTTGGGGGTTGGGCAATAGTCAGAGAATTTGCCACTTTATTAAGTGGTAAATTTGCAAGAAAAAAAACTCGTAAATTTGCAAGTTTATAAAGTGGCACATTTGCGAGAAAAAAACAAAAAAAAAGTAAAGTTAAAAAGTTAAAGTACCACTGATTGTCACACCCACCTAAGTGGGGCGAAATTCGTTCTCCACATTTGACCCATACCCTGAGAAAGTGGTGAGCAGCAGCAGGGGCCGCGCTTGGGAATCATTTGGTGATCTAACCCCCCTATTATGAGAAATACACGTAGCTTACTACTCGGATGTTACTTTTCGGTCGGGTTTTCAAATAAGGAGATAGATAGATAATTGCTTTAGCAGAGATTAACCATATCATGTTAAGCATTCACACTTTAAAGTGTTGGGTAGCCTCACTTTGCAAAGGTCCACACCATGGGAATCAAGCATTTAAATTAATTTGTTAAAATGTGTATTTACTTCTACATTTATGTTTCCATAATTATTATTTACACATTCATTCATTTCAGTTGTACAAGGAGCTAAATTGATGTGTCGAATCTGCTGCTCTCCGTCATTCACTTGCATTTACCTAAAGTATGCTAGCTTCTGATGGGTTAGTGTAAGTCAGCTGATAGGGGATTAGGTTGTCACTCTAGCTGTTGCATATGACGAGTAAAGTTTAAATTAAGAAGAAATCCGTCCCCATCATTCCTTTTCATTTTATAAAAAAGTGTTCCATTAACCACCAATGAATTCTCACATTAGCTCCTGGTGGACAAAAGCCAGTACCTCGTCCAGACTATAGCTGCACTACGGATTTCGTTCATGTTCATGAGTTTTTTCTCTCGCAAATCTTCCACTTTATAAACTCGCAAATTTATGAGTTTTTCCCCACAGAATATCCCCCCTCCCACCCGAAAAAAAAAAACCTATAAAAAATTATACATGGCTCTAATACGCTGTCGTACCAATTTGATGCCTGCAAAACCTGGGAAAGGGATATGTTTACTGTTGTGCTATATCCCCTTTCCTTTAAACAACACTCAATCGTTTGGGAACTGAAAAAAGTAATTGTTGACGCTTTGGAGGGGGAATTCTTTCCAATTCTTGCTTGATGTATAACTTGAGTTGCTCAACAGTCTTTTTTTGTTGTATTTTAAACACATTTTCAATAGGAGACAGGTCTGGACTGCTGGCAGGCCAGTCTAGTACTTTTACTGCAAAGCCATGTTGTGCTAACGCATGCAGAGTGTGGCTTGACACTGTCTTGCATAACTAAGCAGAGAAATCCCTGAAAAAGACGTTCCAACTCCTGTATGTACGCTTTTCTGTATGATCTTAGGCCAAAATAAACATTACCAAAGCAGTACAGTGGTTCTAAACCCCGGACCTGTTTTCCATGTCTCCTTCAGCCAACACAGCTGAGGATTGTTATCAGGCTTCATGCAGAGCTTGCTGATTAGCTGATCGTGTAAAACATCTGTGTTGGCTGAGGGAAACAGAAAACAGGGTAAAAAGGGGTACTCGAGGACTGCTCTAGTAGCTGCCTCTCGGTATTGTTTATTTAGTGTTAATGAGAGGAAGTTATGTTGACAGCTATTTTAGCAAAACTAACCAAGCAATTTCACTGTGGGATTCCATTTTGTAATACAGGTTGAGTGCTACACATTTGAGTACAAGCTGTGGAGTGTTTAATTGATCAGATTTTTTTTTTTAAATACAGATGAAAAGGCAAAGGAAAACGTAATCTTGGAACATTACTTTCCTCAGCTCAAACACAAATTATTAGAGTTTTTTGGAAGAAAGATCACAGAGAAACAAGGATGTCATGGCAGCAACAGAAGGTCACAGCAATTGCTAAGTATCCAATTAAATTGCTCCCATGTTATCCCATGTGCATAGTATCTGGAGATTGCTGCCAAGAAGCCAAATACTCCTTAATTAAATCTCACCTTGCACACACAATCAGTGAGGTAGGTTGAATAACAACAGCGAGTTAACGGGATTAGTTTATATAGCTGGTCAACAAGAATAGGTGGATGTAAATCATACTTGAAGAATATGCTGTATGTGTTTCAACAATACATAAATCAGACAGTTTGTTTGTTTGTTAATTTTTCCTTTCGGACAATCATACAACAATCACTTTTCACATACAACACAATAGTTAATGGCTGCATAGGTTTTATAACCTTCAATGACATTCAACAGTAATTTGAGCTGCATTATTATGTATGCTACCAACTGTGCAGTTATTAGATGTACTGTACATGGAGAATCGTGACATCCATATGACATGGTCCTTAATACTGATACTCCCTCAGTTTGACTCAGTGAACCGATACATTATACATAACGCTGTGGAGGGATTGTCTAGGGGCCGAGGATTCACTGTCCAAAAGAGCAGCCAGAGCGTCTTCACACATATTTGCTTCCCTACTTGTCCCTTGTTGTTCCTTGACTAAACACACTGCCCCAGGCTCGTTGCAGCCCGGATAACCTGACTAGCATCCTAATCAAACATACTGTCACTCGTCTTCTCGGAAGCATTACACCTTAGGACTGTACACTTGTGCCAAGTGCATACCCGATAGTGTTTTTCCAGGCTTTTGTCCTTTAGTTACAATATTAGCGGTCAGGACCGGCTTCTAAACTAAACTAAACTTGAGTCGACAAATGTAAGGTCACCCTGTGTATACAGCAGATTGACAGGTTTAAAGTGTTGTATTCAGTGAGACTTATATATTACAATAAAGTGGTGGCATACCAGCCACTTAGATTTACATTGCAGGTTTAAATGGTCAATGTTGATTTAGTGCCCACTTCAGTTTTTCCCTCTCTATACCACTCCTCTCGGTACTACTTTGTTTCCTATTATGGTGACCTTGTTTTAATTTCCAAAAAAAGAGGACACTCGGCCTGGCCTCGAAATACTTAATGATACTCAAAGTTTACTCAAAGATGCCATACATTATAACTATTTTAACGTATGCCTTCTCTATATGGGTATGATTTTTTTTTTAAAATGAAATCCATTTTTTGCTCTCGTGATCAACCTTTTTTTTTGGGTGGGGTGAGCGGGGATCAAACTGGTTTGGCAGCGTAGAGCTTAACCATTGAGCTAAAATTCCAGGCCACAGATATAGATCAGTACCTTATTTGAAGGCTTCAAAAGTGAAGTACATAAGTAGCTGATCTACTTTTTCTAAAAAAACAAAAAACAAAAAAAACCTTATAATATATAACAATAATAACAATCAAACTCAATATCCACCTTTCTTTTTTCTCTACACATCTCACGATAGACCTGGGAACAGTCCGCAGTCTACGAGTTTTGCACTCTGCCTCCCATTTCCCCCACAATCTAAACTAGACATTTTCATGAATTCATGAATAAATAAATTATAAATAAAATTTCTCAGACAGGATGAATAAAAGTGGACACGTCCGGGCAAAAAAGGACATTTGGTCACCCACGGTACTTGGGATGGCCTCGTGGCCATTTTGCAATCACGAACTGATCAGGAACCCAAACTGGTAAAAAAAAAAGAGTTATCAAAAATCCCTAATAGTAATTAATAAATGAATTAATAAATGAAAACAGTTAGAGTTACGTGACCACCGAGAGTTGCGAGTCCATACTCAAATTGACTAGTGGAACAAAAACATGTTACCTTTTTTTCTTTTCTTTTTTTTTTAAATTGATATTGGATTTTAGTTGTCATGTTTTCCTTGTTCCTGTTGTCTGGCTTGTCAAGTTTGAACACATCCATCTGTGCTTGTCGACCTACTAGCTTGTGTTACCCAATTAGCACCCTCAGCCATGTTTGTCTTGTCCAGGTGTCTCTTGTTAACATGTCAGTTTGTGTGTATTTATTAGGCCCCGTCCACACGAAAGCCAGTTTCAATGTATCCTCACAAGATTCTTACCGTTTCGGCCGTTCGTCCACATGACGGCGCGGTTTCGGAGCTTGAAACCGATCACCTTTGAAACCGGGCTCCAGAGTGGAAAGATTTCAAAACGCGCCCCGTACACGTCCGTCTGGACACCATATGCAGGTGACTCCTCTAGCGATGACGTAATGGTCGCAGCTCCATGACGACGCATTGTCGCAGATTAATGACGTATGCGCCAATTCTCGCGTGACTGCGCGCGAACCGTCAGTCTGTCAACAACAATGGCGGATAGCCGTGTCGTAGTTCGTTTTGCGCAACCTCCTTAAGCTTGCTTATGCTTTTGCAGCAAAATATTTTTCTTCTTTATTACCACGTTCAACAAGCGGTGTTGTACTTGAATCACCCGCCATTGTCACTTCTCCTGTGTTTGTCTTTTTCATGTTGTTTTGATACATGCCAAGCCATGTTTGTTCTGTAGATTGCAATAAAGTTATAAAAGTGTCTTCTTCGCTGATTTTTCTACGCTTTCCGTTAACTCCCTGTGGCTGCGCTACAGCTCCACTCCAGACTTGCCATATACATTACAGCCGTTAAACATCCTCAGCATCCTCTTTTGGACACATGCAAGTCTTGCAATGGTTCTGTGTGTACGAGATTTATTTGAGGAACGAAGCCGGCTTTGCTTCCGTCTGAACGGGGCCTTAGTTCCCTGCTTTCTTTCAGTCTTTGTCGTTCATTGTCCGTGTTATGTCATCTTCCATGTGCGTTTGTTTGCGCTCTTGGTTCAAGTCTTGTTAACCCTAGTGTGTGGTTTGTTTTTTACTTTTCTTCACTCATTCACTGCCATTGATGGTTATAGATGTCAAAAATTAACCCACAATTTCTATTAGTTTTTTTCTACTTTTGTTTACAAGAGTATAAAAATCTATGATTTTTTATTGTACATTTAGAACAGATATAAAAAACTGTGATTAATCCTGAGTTAACTATTGAAATCATGCGATTAAATACAGTTCAAAATTTCAATTGAATGGCGCCCCTAATTTTTAATCTTGTTTTTAATTCATTCACTGCCGTTGATGCATCTCAACGTAAAAAAATTCATTTGAACTATTTCTATTAGTATAACATTTTTTCCCACTTTTGTCAACAGGAGTATGAGTAAGAGTAATTTTTTTATTGCACATTTAGAACAGATATAAAATGTGTGATTAATTGTGAGTTAACTAGTGAAGTCATGCGATTAATTGCGATTACGAAAATTATCGCCTGATAGCCCTAATTTTTAATAGTCTTTTCTTCTTTCTTTTTTTTTTAAATCGCGTCAGGTGATTACATTTTTTAATTAATTAATCGTTAACTCATGATTAATCACAAATTTCATATCTGTTCTAAATGTACAAAACAAATCTAGGTTTTTATACTTGTTAATAAAATTTGATTTTTTTTTTAACTAATAGAAATAGTTCAAATGAATTTTTGTCAATGGCAGTGAATGAGCATTTTTGTTTTTTTAAGTATCTTGTTTGCCTTTTTGTTGCTTTTAGTTTAAATTGAACTGTTTTTGATTGTCACCGCCCTCCCTTACTTAACTGTATCTGGGTCCTCAACCCTGCCATTGTGACACAACAGCACATAAATACAACAGCAATGTCCTTGCCCAAGCTAAGGGTTGTTGACAGATTTCACTCCTGCGGACAAAAAAAAAAAAAAAACAGCAATGTGCAACCTTTTGTGACACGATCATTCAGCACAGCAAAAAGCATGTGTAAATTTTTTTTTTTTAAACACGTGCAAGCTGCACCCATTTTACCTTCATACATTTAATACTCTTTTCCAATTTGTCACTGCTGCTACTACTTCAGGTAGTCATGTAAAATGTTTGCTTTAGAATCAGCTTCCATATAATATTTATGAACTTGATTCAGATTCATTTAAGGGGATTTAGTAATCAAATTGTATTTTTCAACTATCTGCAAAAGTTTGTTCATGTCGACAAATATGTGGCTTTGGACTTTTTTACTGCAGTCAAAACTACCACAGAGACTTTTCAAGGAGCCCAGCAGAGAAGAAAAATAAAACTATACGACCATATTTCTATTGTTAAAGACATCAGACCAAGATTGTTTTTTGTTTTGCTGTTTATCACACTGGGGACATGTAAGCTTGTGCAATAATTCTGTAAGAATAACACTAACAATTTGCGTCAAAACAATTCAACAGACAGATCTCAAAACAATAGTGTTGTAGCATATGTACATTAGTTTATACAGGTGTGTGCTTGGAATGAATAAATTACTGCTTCAGGAGCCCAAAAATGCAATCTTGCTTAGGCACATTCCTGCAGGAATTAAATCCTGATTGGACTTGATTAATATCAGGAAAATATGTATGCTGTACGTAAGCAGTTAATAACTATGCAAACAAGACAAAAAAAATGCATTTCCTGTGTACTTTCTCCGTGGGCATCTTTGCACGTTGGAATATAAAAGCGAGGAAAAGAGAGATCATTGATTAAAATACCTGAAGCGAATGCATTTTTGCATACATTTACTGTCTCTAAAGGCGAAAATACAGATGTATGAATTAAGGTCATTAAAATACATGGCTTGCTGGATTTGCAGGACATTCTTATACACAAACACACACGTATGCGCACACACTCCAATTAATTGATTAAGATCTAACTTGTCTTCTCACAGCCAACAAGTGAGAGGCCTTTCCCTTCATTTTGTTTGTGAGTACCTTGAGGGCATAAATTGAAAGACCTTAAATGACAATAATCTGTTACAATGATGAGTTGTGCTTAAATTGGGATTTGAATAAGACAAAACCACATGCAATGGGGCAGGCAGCGATTGTACTTCAAGTAACAAATTACACACCAGACAACAGGTGCAGATGATGCATGGATGATGCATGGATGGCTGTTTGAATGGTATTAGTTTAAGTAGACTGTTTTTCAATTGTGTGCTCATATCACATTTATGACTATTCAAAATTCAATCCATTTGAAAGATTCACAAACATTTTCTTGCAGTGTTCAGTTCAACATTGGACTTTGAAGAAATACTGATGGTGTTGAGCAAGCACAAATTTGAAGTTGTTGATTGAAACCCTTTACAAAGTCAGTGAAAACAAGAAATAACGCTCTTGAATCAAGATTGAATAAAAAACGTTATTTCGGTCCGGCTCACTTCTTTATTCCATTTCGTTTGAATCACTGAAATCTTTGCTCTCTTTTATAGGAGGTCGCAAAAATGTTGGCATTTTAAAGGAATAACCTTGAGAATGCAGCATGAAAGCCAAAATGTCTCTTTACTCATTCACTTTCACATGCCATTATGTTATTTTGTGTCCTGTAAACTGGAGACTTTCCCTCTCAATGCTGGTGTTTTTCTGTATGCGCTCTGCTCGGTTATCTACCTTTATTCACTGCCAAACCCCTTTCATTTTGTTGATGCTAATAAACTGAGATTTCCACTGCCATGGCTCCCCTGTGCTGACCGCAGGGGCTGTTCAGTCGAATTATTTGATTTGACCGGATATAGACCTTGCAGCACACCACCACAGATGGAGAAAATTCATTTAAAGCAGTTAGAAGATGCTAGAAATAATATGCCTTGGGTCAGTGTTTGGGAGACAATAGTGACATGAAAGTATTGATCAACACAATCCAATACAATCTAATGGATATATTATTTCCAGGTTAGATGTGGATGTATCTGAAATGTAATTCTAGCATCTCCGAAGAGATTTACTTGTCTTTGATGTGTTGAAGGAACATTAAATACATTTTATTGTATGGAACCAACAGACGCGGAGCTTCCAGATCCATCATTGTTCCTGTGACAATCCCAGTAGATTTGTCCCACATGTGCGCTGCCACTCAGGCAAGGCTTTTACCATAACATGGAACACTGCCAGCTTCCATCACAATACTACGATAACCACCATTTGAGTATCTCATGCTGAATGATTTTACACAGTGTTGTAACCAAAACATACAGATCCACTCCACTTGGGGTTCACACACTCACTGGGCTGGAATTGACTTTACCGTAAACCACACTTGCATGACCTATTAAAGACGTCATGTCTGTGTCGGCACGTGTGTTTTTGTGTGGACAAACAAAGCCATCCACCTCCCGGTGATGCTAGAAGATAACCGTGTCCGGTATATTCCCTTCCCTAAACCCTCAAACAACTACGAAGAATGTCTGCGCTAGATCAAACTTTGTGGAAGACCACACGACCAGTTGAATCCCTCCAAAATTCCCAGAAAAGTGTCTGCGCCAAGGTAATATTCTCCATTGTTGTTTTTAGCCAAAGGCTTACGATAGCTTACCATTTGCTATCAATGCCAACAAAACATTGAAACTATGAGGTAATAAAAATTCATTGTTACCCTGCTTGACAGGAACAATGTCCAAAAACTTTGGTCTTGCTGACAAACAGTCGAAGTGAGTGAGACAACTGTCTTTTCCTGACTTCTGTTTGCAGCAGACAGCGATGTGTATTTCCTTTGTTTTGGGGCAAAATTGCATGGTGAGGAAGTGAAGATACCCTTCACTATAAAAATTAAATCTACTGTGCTTGTTTTGAAGACAAATATCCGCGTCCTGAAAATACCTGACCGAGAAATCACAAGGAAGATCTGACAACTTCGTCATTACTGTGTATGCACTTTAGCTCATCTTGCCTGCTCGTCGCCAGGGAGGTGCGTGCCACGGTAAGGTCAATTAAATTGCTATGCTTCGATTTAAGCTACAGGTGTTTTTATAGGGAAAAATAGTGGGGCACAGACTGATTACAAAAAAAGTACAGTATTCCCTCTCTCTGTTGTGCTTTTTTTAAAATCCAGTTTTTGCCAACACAAATGTCACAGACTACACCAATTATTCATGATTCATTATACACCTTTACAGGCAAAATTTAATCACATATAGGCTTTAGCGGAGCATTTTATTCATGGTCACGTCACCATTTGAGTGGCCACAATGAAAATATGATGAGCATGGTAACCAAGGGGCCAAGACAGATAGTTGTCAGGAGCAGGAAGTCAAACAGACGCTACAACAAAATTACTCCCAAAACATCCCGATATGCACCAACATAAAATTATTTATACACATTGATTGTACAGTTAAAGTAACTGACAGGGTTGGGAGGGTTACTTTTAAAATGTAATCCATTACAGTTACAAGTTACCTGCTAAAAAATGTAGTTAGTAACCTAATCCAAGTACCATAATATTAAAGTAATGTAACTGGATTACTTTTGGATCACTCCAATATTGAGTATGCTCATGAAGACAAAATAAAAATAAATATCACCACCATATATATTCTATACAATGTGCCCCTGCTATTTGCGGGCGATAGGGACCCGGGCAGCCTACAAATAGCAAAAATCCTAGTGTAATTAAAAAGCATGTAGGCTATTGATTGATTGATTGATTGATTGATTGATTGAAGGCCATATGCTCTTTTCGATCTGTCACTGAAAGCAACCACACCTCACAGATATAGATAGATAGATAGATAGATAGATAGATAGATAGATAGATAGATAGATAGATAGATAGATAGATAGATAGATAGATAGAGTCAGTCATCCAATGAGGATGACGATGTGTGACATCAACTGCAAAATGTACTTTTATCCCAGTCACGAGTTTAGCCGTGTATATGTTGTGTATGATGTTTAAATAGTGAATTGGTGGGAGGAAGATTTGTTTGGAAGGTGTAACTCACATTATGGTTGTAGGCTAGCGGGCTAGCTAGCAAGAAGCTAAAGCGCGTAGCATCCCGCTGGACTCTCAGCTCAAACTTTCGCTCCGAGTAAGTGCCAGTAAATACCGGTCGCCATTTCCTCCTCCCATTCGCGATGCTTTTTCAAACTGCCCGCGTGTGGAGGACGCGACTAGTCAGTTCGTTCGTTCCCACCTCCCCGACATGTAGCAACGGTCACACTCGCGCAGGCGTGCACGCGCTCTCTCTCGCTCTATCCTTCTCTCTCTCTCTCTGTCTCTCTTTCTCTCACTCTGTCTCTCTCTCTCGCCCTCTTTCGCACTCTCTCTCATCGTAGAAATTGTAATCCCTCGAAGTAATCCCCATTTTTAATAAATGTACCTGTAATCTGATTACATGTTTTTTTTCCTGTAACTGTAATGGAATACAGTTAAAAAAAATTGCAATCTGATTACGTAACATGTATTCCGTTACTCCCCAAGCCTGGTAACTCATAATGCAGTTGTACAATCTGCTGCCTCTTATGTGTCACACCGCGGTGAGGTTGTCTTGTCATTTCCTGTTTTATTTTGAAAATTCCGACTCCTTTCATTTCAGGTCACTTGCTCTTCCTCATGTGGTGTCAGTGTCAACCCTGATTCCTGATTGTGTCCACCTGTTTCCCATTACCCTCATGTGTTTAATGGTCCGCGTCTCCCCTGTCTTGTGCCAAAGTGTTTTCGTCAGAGCCAGTCACAGTCCTCAGCCTTGTTGTCCTGGCTCTTGTGTGAACTTTGGTTTGTAACTTTGTATAGCCACAGTATAGTTTCAGTTAAGGAGTGATATTGTTTTGTTTGTAGTTTAGACATCCCCCCTTTTGGAGCTTCTTTAGTTTAACATTTAATAGCCTTTGTTTTTTCCCTCTAAACGAGGAGTTTTTTTTGTTTGATTAATATCTGCCTTGGCCTCAAACCCCTATCTCTGCGTCTGAGTCCTAAATCTGCCACGTCGCATCATTATGTAGCCGGGGATTGTAGGTATGCATGTGAGTGTGAATAGTTGTCTCTTTATGAAGCCTGTGATTGATTGGGAGCCAGTCCAGAAAGTATCTCGTATTTCATCCAAAGTCAGCTGGGATCGTTTCCAGCTTTCATGCAGCCCTGAACAGGAATAGTAGTAGAAAAATGGATGGGTGGATTTTGCATTTCGTCCCTTAAATCACAAGTCTGTGTGTGCCATATTTGTGGAGTGTGTTTCAGGAGAACTCCCAATTTTTTGCTCATCAGTTGTTTTTGGCTGCCAGGGAAGAAATCATTTTGATGCTGATCTGATGGCTGATTCTAAAGCATAATTGTGAACAATCCACGGCAGAATGTAGGCAAAACTGATGTTGAGCACTTAACAACTTTTTAATGTGCGTTACTTAGCCCAGCTTGATTTGGGCACATATTTTAAGGTCATCACTGTTACCAAATAATAGTGAGCTAGGCAGGAACTGGATTTTTTTTTTCTTCCAATAATTGTTATTCCTTACAGTCCTCCTCACAGTATGACACATTGCAATCAGTTTTCGAATTATATGTGTGGGTCACCTATAGAGTGATGGTAAGGAGTTTTAAAGCATCTCTTTATCATTCATGAGCCCTGACCTTTGACCCAACATACATCTATAACGAAGGATTTAAGATATGCTCAGAGATTGTGATATGGGCCTGCTACGGCTTTTTGCATTGGAACTTTCCTTTTCTTTCCTCTTGTTTTCCAAGCAAGATGACTGCAAAGTACTTGGGGGATAGCTTCTTCAAATACAATAAATGCTTATGAAAACGTAATATCTAGGTTGAACTAGCAACCTATAAAAAAACAACAGGACCAACACATACTACGCAGCCCATCATGTCCCGTTTTCATGACACTGAAACACAGGTTGGACAAATTTCTGTTTACAATGTGAGTCGGCTTACATCATGGGAACTTCTCATGTTCTTCTCTTTTTGAGAATGAAAGTGCTGCAATGTTGGCAACATATGAATAAACTCTTCTCAGATTAATATTGTGCCTAATTATCATTTGAGGAGATAATAAAGTTCCTTCCATGGGACCATTTCATGGGGCTGATTGCGGGTCTATTATTTCGGCTCGTCAGCCAGTTGAATCGACCATCTGTTGCACAATACAATCTGGACTAAGTAAACTAACTTTTATGAAAATTAGTTTGTGAGTGTGTGTCTGTGTGTGTGTTTTTTTTTTTTTTTTACCAAAAGTACAATGACATTTTAATTTTAAAAACAGGCATATTTTAGGGGTAAGTGTGGATTCTTCAAGTATTTGTACAAAAACCAGTGCATTTTGATACATCATCCTGGAATAATCACTTCTTCAAACCTATTACTTTTCAGGAAACAAAAATAAATGAATATATATATATATATACATACACACACTTTGCCAGAGAGTACCTGGACAACACTGAAGCTTTTTGGAAGACAGTTTGGTCACAACTAAAGCAGTCATGTTTGGTGAAAAGTCAACACTGCATACCAGCAAAAGAAGAACCTTCACCCAACTCCAGATAATACAAGGAATCATGAATTCAGAGGAATATTGTAAAATCCTGGAACATAACCTGAAGCCGCCCTTTGTGAAGTTACAGCCTGGTAGACGATGGATCATGCAACATGACAATAATCCAAATCATTCCAGCAATACAACCAAGGAATGGCTGAAGAACAAGAATATTCATGTTCTGGACGTGCCCAGTTAAAATCCTAACTTAAATTCTTTCAAAATACTGAGGCGGGTCCTGAAGCGGGCAGTTTATGCTAGAAGCCCATCCGACCTCTCTCAACTGGCTGCATTTTGCAAGGACGAGTGGCAAAAAAAGAGGAGGGTCCGTCGGGAGGTCGAAACTCGGATTCAGGAGGAGCAGTGAGGTTTTCGTCCCGGCCGTGGAACAGTGGACCAGCTCTACACCCTCAGCAGGGTCCTCGAGGGTTCGTGGGAGTTCGCCCAACCAGTCCACATGTGCTTTGTGGACTTGGAGAAGGCGTTTGACCGTGTCCCTCGGGGAGTCCTGTGGGGGGTGCTTCGGGAGTACGGGATACAGAGCCCCCTGATACGGGCTATTCGGTCCCTGTACGACCAATGTCAGAGTTTGGTCTGCATTGCCGACAGTAAGTCGAATTTGTTTCCTGTGAGGGTTGGACTCCGCCAAGGTTGCCTTTTGTCACCGATTCTGTTCATAACTTTTATGGACAGAATTTCTAGGCGTAGCCGAGGCGTTGAGGGGGTCCGGTTTGGTGGCCTCAGCATTGCATCTCATTTTTGCAGATGATGTGGTGCTGTTGGCTTCTTCAAGCCGTGATCTCCAGCTCTCACTGGAGCGGTTCGCGGCCGAGTGTGAAGCGGTTGGGATGAGGATCAGCACCTCCAAATCCGAGACCATGGTCCTCAGTCGGAAAAGGGTGGAGTGCCCTCTCCGGGTCGGGGATGAGATCCTGCCCCAAGTGGAGGAGTTCAAGTATCTTGGGGTCTTGTTCACGAGTGAGGGTAGGTTAGAGCGGGAGATCGACAGGCGGATCGGTGCAGCGTCTGCAGTGATGCGGACGCTGTATCGTTCCATTGTAGTGAAGAAGGAGCTGAGCCGAAAGGCAAAGCTCTCGATTTACCGGTCGATCTACGTTCCTACCCTCACCTATGGTCACGAGCTGTGGGTCGTGACCGAAAGAACAAGATCCCGGATACAAGCGGCCGAAATGAGTTTCCTCTGCAGGGTAGCCGGGCTCTCCCTTAGAGATAGGGTGTTAACCTCGGTCATCCGGGAGGGACTCAGCGTCGAGTCGCTACTCCTCCACGTTGAGAGGAACCAGGTGAGGTGGCTCGGGCATCTGGTTCGGATGCCTCCTGGACGCCTCCCTGGGGAGGTGTTCCGGGTATGTCCTGCCGGCAGGAGGCCCCGGGGACGACCCAGGACACGCTGGAGAGACTATGTCTCTCGGCTGTCCTGGGAACGCCTTGGGGTCCCGTCGGAGGAGCTGGCTGAAGTGGCTGGGGAGAGGGAAGTCTGGGCTTACCTGCTAAAGCTTCACATACTAAAGGTTCACATACTTTTGCACCCATGAAATCTTCCCAAGAGTTTTTCTTAAATCAACAACTTTTGTTCAAGAGTGAATGACAATATTATCATTCTTTTTGTTTAAGTCTATTATTTTCAATGTCAGCAATGTAGATTTAGGTATGACTAAACAGTTAATAAGGTTATTTTAATATTTTATACAAAAAATCTGACCATGCCTGCAGGGTTCACAAACTTTTAAGCAGCACTATATATATATATATATATATATATATATATATGTGTGTGTGTGTGTGTGTGCCTTGTCTGCCACTCCCTAACTGGCATTTGCTGTCTTTGGCTGAAGTGTGCAGCTGTACGTGAGCGTACACCGTGCACCCTTTTTACGTCGTGGAGCCAAGTTCCGTTTAAGCAGTTTTCCCATGGACTTGCTCAAATGTCTATTGGTCCTACACGTCCACAAGCTGTTTCTCAGCTTCCTGGACTCTTTTGTACCACCCGTTGTAGGTGTTGCGGGAGCACACTAGACACCAACTACGTGACACACAAACACGCACAGACCGAGACTAAATGCTCACCTGCGTGCTGCCGTCTTGGGTTGACGTTTGTCCATGGCAAAATTAGCTAATGCTAATATGTGTATCTACTGCCACCAAGGGACCTAGTGGGTCCAAAATTCTGCCAGATTCTGAATTTGAAAGTCGGGTTGTGATGACTATTTGTGGAAATGCCATATTTAAAATGATCTTGTTTGCTGTAGTTTTACTCAACTATAATAAAACAAACCACACTTTGTTGTTGAATACAATCTTCAGTCCAACAGTTTATTAGCAAAGAGATGAAGGCTAAGTTTAGAATCAGGACACATATTTAAATATTTACATTTGTGTACGCCGACACAGGGAAGAGGTCTTCACAGTTGCAGTATTGTATTAACCTGTTATAGAACTATGGTAATCTCTGATCTCTGGGCAATAAATACAGCAAACTGTCTTCAATAATGCACTATTTGTGTATTGGACATTTGACATTTAAGAGCCAAGATGAATTAACCATAAATGATCAAATAAAATGATATTGAATTTGGTGGTTTTAATAAAGGACAACACAACTGACAACAAAGTCTTACCGCAGTGTTAAAACAAGGATGAGGTGGAGACATTGCGCCACTCCATTGCAGTAAAAATCAATTATTTAATCAATCCCTGTGTCCTTTTTTTCTTCTTCTTCATGGCTCTCTACAGCCTTAGATTTCTTCTAGCAATGATGGGAAAGAAAAGGACTCTGTCTCTTTCTCATCATCTGCCATCACTCTCACAGTTCTCTTATCAACCTCGGTCCATCACTCTCTTTCATTCCCTTGATATGAACCATCTTCAACTTGGGGGGGGAGACCCAGGCTCAAATGTCTACACCTCCACTCACTAGCTGAAATATTGAATATTGTTCTCATGAAGTATCTCACAATGAAATGTTGGTTCAAGGTGAAAGACAACTCACTCGTGTTTTTTTTCTTTGTCTACATGTTATTCATGACTTTTCACAAGAAAAATCCCAAGAATTTAACACTTTCAAACAGCGTTGCCAGATGGTCACCCTTGATCATTTACCCCTAACTGTTTTTGTATTCTCAACAAGTCCATTCTCACAAGCTGCAAGAAAAACAACATGCAGTCAATTACCTTAAAAGTAACAGCTTCAAAGTCATTAAGGCGCTCCACTGGCTTTTAGTAAGGATGATACTGTCTCTGCTGTTGCTATAGGGACCTCACAAAACCTACCATATTATAATGTCTATAACATTTATTGTGTGCGTGTGTGTGTGTGTGTGTGTGTGTGTGTGTGTGTGCGTGCATGCTCGGAAGCCTTGCAGGTGCAGTTTGTTGGAGTTGTCAGCAGCTGAATCCCATCTCCCTAATTGCGGCTGCTGCTACTTAAAGGATCTTTGTACAGTTTGTCACTTTTTTTTTTACTCGCGACTGCCACCTCTGGCCCAAGGCGTAACTGCAGCATCTGTGTCAGGCTCGTTTATGGTGCGCGTGCGAGTACCTGCACGATCTTAAAGTGACAGCCACAGTAAAAGTGTGAGCCTGTATTCAAATGCTTGATATATTTACCTTTTTTTTTAACTTAAATATTAACCATCAACCCTTGTCACTTTACTTTGCTGCACTTGAACATTAAAAAAGTTACTATGCAATCAATCAGATGTTTACTACTACATTAATTATTCTTAACATTTGAGAAAAACAAAAGTGTATTTTATTTTTTGCCCCCCCAAAAAATGTATGGATTTCTTAAAACCAGAAAGACGACAACCCCCATTTGAGAAGAGGTCAATTTTGCAGAAGTTTTATTTGGATGTGCAATTTCTTCTTGGCAGAGCATACTGTTTTAAAGTAATGATGAATGCCAAAGACATTCTTTATCCACCGTAAATTTTCAATCCAAATAAAAATTGGTGGAACATGACTAAAGAAGAAGAATTTGACAAGGACAAATCACAATTAGCCGGCCCGCTATACAGACAGAAGACAGAGAAGAACTAGGTGATTTATGGACTGTTTTGACTCAATTTAATAAATGTTAGTATTTAATTTATAATTATATGTATCACAATATTTTCCAGCATTCATATCTGTTATTTACACCTACTATAGTAGTTTTTAAAAGGCAACATATTTTATTAAGGCTTTGTTATCAAATAAGATGGGGTTTTATCCCCTGCAAGGAAGCAAGCCTGAATTAAAGTAAGCCCTTAGGCCAAGTACACACAAAGTCATTCGGGCTGTTGTCCTGATTTTACCCATTCCTGACCAAGGATGTCAAACGCCCGACTATCTCATGTCCTACAAGGTTAATAAAGTTTGTTAAGACTAGAGTGGATTTGTACTAACAATTGCATCCAGAACGATTTGGGGCTAACAGTCTTAAATGTTAAACACAAGGCTAGCCAATTGAACAAATGAGCACATGCAAGTGACTTCATTTTATGGCCTCATATTGTTGCCGTCTCCAAAATTTAATTAAAACTTCTGTGACTGCAATAACAAAGGATGGGAACGTAAAATTTGATTAGAACAACTACCAGCACAATCAGTCTGTAAGAAGAACAACAAAGGACATTTGCTTTTTTTTCCAATAACAGTGACATATTAGCTTCTTTTGGAGATTGCAAAAGTTCTGCATGGGTGGTCAAACATCTCATGTACCGGATCTACAAGCAGGTCTTCAACTTGTTTATAAGACTCATAACAGAAACCATCTGGCCCTGTGGACTTCCCACTCTGAAGATGGTTCAGAGCATTAAGTATTTCATCTTTGGTAGCCTAATTGGCTGTTCTTGTTAATTGCATTGTTCAGATGATATCTCAGGGAGCGTATTGTTTGGGGTATCATTTTATGCGCATAATTCAGCTGTTCAGAGGAGTAAACTGTCTTAAAATATTTCAAGAAGCTATCATTTGTCGACTAATCATGCTTTCTGGTACTCACGCTTAGAAATAGCAGCTATGGATTGACATTCTGCTCTGTTTTTAGTTAAGTGTGCAAGATATTTCCCTGGTTTATCAACATGTTTATGAAACCTCTGCTTCGTTAATTTGACTTTTCTGTCTGCTTCTTTAATAAAGACAGCTGGTCTTAGCAAAGATATTTGCTTTCATAGAACTGGTTCCAAATATTGCTGTCTGGGATTAGTTTTCCACTACCAAATTTTTAACTTCATTATTAGGAATATTTTATTCCTATTGAGATAAGAGTGACGTCTTTGAGCTTTTGATTCAAAGGGGAAGTCATTGCTTTGGCTAGGGCCGTTTCAGTTTCGTTTCTATGCACCAGGTGTGTCATAATTTTATGGCAGGAGATAGGACAGTACAGACAATAATGTGTCTTACTATAAAAAAATTAAAAAAAAACTTGTACTGCATTCTTCTTCTTTCTTTCTTTTAGTTGACTCCTTATTTTGGTCATTACAAGCACATCTGGGAGTCTTCAGAGCATTCATTTTCTGCTCTCCTAGCAAATTCAATTTAAGCGCTGCAATGGGTCTCTTTTTCCATGAGTGCTACGTGATAGCCTCTTCTTTTCTTTTTATTCAATGGTACACGTCTTCCACTATTATGAGGTTCCTCAGAACTGTTTTCATGTTCTGAGAGTTTTGATGATACATCTTCATTGCCACTGGGTTCACAGTAAGCTTTCATGAGATTCTGTCAGATGTTCCCTATACAATATCTCCTAAAAAAATTTTGAGGGTAATCTGGAAATTAAAATTGAAGCATCAAGTGTCTACAATAGTGAATGGAAAATAACCATGGTTTGATATGTCCTCATGTAACTTCTTATATAAGGATATGTTGTTGTTCTGAACTGTTGTAAAGCACAAGGGAGGAATCGAGCCTGGGAACTCTTAAGTTGAATGCCTTGTTTATACTGCAGTCCTCCCTGTTTAGAAGACATGTTTTCGAGGCAGGACACCTGCCGTTCTCCCTGTTTCGAGAATGTGTTTTCGAAGCAGGACACGACTCATAGGGAGGGTGCCTGGGAGAGGGCTTGGCCAGCCCGGCTTCTCACGCTCATCCCTACTTGTTAAAGAATAAAAGACGGCGCGGCACGCGGTTTGGGTAGAGTCAGCTGAGGGAAGCGTACGTTCGCCCAGCCGTTAAGCAGCCCGTTCTACCCGGACCATCGGCTCTCCGGTCTAGTGTCAAGGTAAGCGCTGATTGGATTATATTATACTGCTTAGCGTTGAAGTGTGTTGATTGCTGTTTGCGGGGAATAAAGGACACAATTATTCTAGCACAGTATATCAGTCTCTGTGTATTCATTGTTGCCGCCGGTCACTCACGATCCTGCATAAAAATATAAAAGTGAAGTAGTGTTTTCCACAAAACAAATAGACATCATTTTGAAATGAGAATACTAAACATTGTAGATGACTATCTTATTTTAAGGATACACTTCAAGTCAATAAAATGCTAAAATACAATAAGAAAAAAAACACAAGACCCCGAGGACCACACAATTCATGCTAAACTAAAAGCCAAAGAATACAAGTGTGTCTTAAGACAAGATTTAAAACACTCCACTGTGGGATCAGTTGAAACATGAAGAGGCAGATTGTTCCACAGTTTATGGCCAACCACAGAGAGGGCCCTACCTAGTTTTAAATCATGTCTTTGGCACCACGAGCTGTAACTGGCCTTCAGACCTCAGTGCACGCGCTGGAGTGTACATCTGGAAGAGGTCTGAAATGTATGGAGGGGCCAGTCCGTTCAAGGTTTAAAAAATAAAATAAAATCTTAAAATCAATTCTAAAATTAACAGCAAGCCAGTGCACAAGGACTGGCAATATATGTTCATATTTTTTGGTTCCCATTAAAAGTCGTGCCGCAGAAATCTGAACTAACCGCAAGCGATAGAGTAGATTGTGGCTAATTCCTGTGCAAAGTGCAGTGCAGTAGTCCGGGTGAGGGGAAATAAAAGTGTGCACGACTTGTTCAAGGTTTTATAAGATAAAAAAAAAGATTTCACTTTAGTTAAAAGACAGATGATTAAAAGTAGATTCAACAACTGTGCCGACCTGCCTACTGAATTTAAAATCACAGTCAACAATGATGCCAAGGCTGGTGGCTGAGGCGCATATCGTTTAAGGGAACCCCAAGTCATTCACGGGGTTCATCGGGCCAAATGCCACCATTTCAGTTTTCCCCACGTTGAGATTAAAAAATTGAAAAGCCAACCAAGCCCTGGCATCATTCAAACACTGGAGGAGGGGTGTCAGGGGGCTATTTACACTTTTTCCGGAGCGGCATTGGTAAGACACATTGTGCTCTTGAAAGATTTGGCTCAGGGGTAAAATATAAAGTGCAAACAACACAGGCGCAAGAACCAAACCCTGGGAGACTCCTAAGTAAAAGGGGGCAGAAGACCAAGTGGAAAGGGACCCCCTTATCATTTATTTGAATGAACATAACTTATTCAGTGGAACCTCGGGAACTTTCAAGCTTAATTTGTGTCTCTGTTCATGTAGGCCACTGAAGACATTTTTCTGGCCTCACCTTAGCGCCTTCAGTTGAAAAGAAACATTTGTGAAAGAAAGCACCCAGGAAGCCACTAAGGGGTCTGTGTGGTTTAGGATTTGGTCCTTCCTATGTCATACATCCAAGTTTCATCAAATGCAAGAGGGGTCATTTAATTTTTGTTCCACCTGTCCTCTTTCAAGTTGATCCTCTCACAGAGTGACATGAAGAGGTCCCACTCTTCCAATATCAAGCCCAAGAGGCTCCTTACTCTGGCTGCAGTTACTTCATCTTCAGCCTTTACATATTGTCCAATTACAATGTCGCACTGAATGTCCAAGTTTCATTGGAAAAAAATGCTCCGACATACCTGTACATGGGCTTTAAGAATTCAGAGGCTTTTTTTTTTACTGTTTCCACAGCTAGCTAAAAATTGGGTGGCACAAAGACAGATGGTAAAATCTTCACATTGTCATCAATGGACTTGGCATTAAGCACAAATCTTCCAAACTTCCTCAAACTTTTGATTGACATGACCGTCTTTTGATCGATCATTCCCGTGCTTCTCTAAAAGTCTATCACCAAATTCACAAATGAGTGGGTCATTTTCACCTCACTAGACACCTTATTAATCTTCATATCGTCATGCAACAATATTGTTATGCGTCAAGTGCTCCATGTCGCATTTTATCTTTCAGTGGCAAGCACTCACATTAAACAAGTACTTACACTCACACAGTCTAATGTACATCTCTGCAGCCCAGGTTATTATGAAATAGTAACAAATGATGCACCGTACACGCACTGACAATATTAGATTGAATAAACCTCGATTAAATTCACTTTACTGTTATGTTTACAGTGTGCTTTAAATTGTTATGCATGCAATCAAAACAAAACAATTTTGCATTTTATATCCACACTGTATTATTATCTCTTTTCATTAGCCATGCTTTGCAGTTTAATCACTCACTGCTTTACGGGTCTGAGAGTGTTCAAATTAAAGCAGCGAGTCATTAATTGAAGCAATCTTCACTTATTAGTCAGTTCATCTGTCTAATTTATTTGAATCTTTGTTAAACTGCAGCATATAGACAGTCTCTCTTGAAGAGCTACACATTCATACACATTGTGTTATAGCGTATTGTTACGTCTAGTAATGTTGAATGGCCACAGACACATGTATGTGTGACATATGTGCAGGGGTGAAAGTGGGCCGGAACTACGGAACGGTTCTTTTTTTTGTACGGGGACAAATACTTTTGGCACGGCAGCGGAACGCTTCGCCCTATTTTGGTGTGAACGTAGCATAAAAAGCTTCTGAATTGTTCCAGTGTGCTTGTAGCGTAATCCATTTCCACCAATATCTATTATTTATTTATTCCACGGAGTTCTGTCCACCGGTCACGTCGATGTGCCACGTCTGTCTTTTTATTATGTTATTTCGCACATCATAGAAAAAATAAAATTTCGAATCAAAATCAGTTTCTCAGGTATGCCTTGTTACAATCATGTAAGTGTAATGCAGTAGCATAATGCATTTGTAAGACCTGTTGTGTTATAGGTATAACTGTGCCAAGCAGCTTTCTTTGGATTTTGCTGGTTTGACTAAAAAAAAGTCTGTGTGGCGACCTTTTTGTCAGGGAGTTCCGGCAAGAAATTCTAGCCACTTTTACCCATGCATATGTGGTAATAGCGCATGTATCGTGTGAAAAGCCCGCTGCCTTCCAGCCTGGGACTAGTTAAGCAGTCAATAAAGTCCAGTTGGACACATTTATCTTTGTTACTTAACTGCTGGCCGTCACAGCAGCATGCAAAGGGAGTTTGGGTAGAGTGGTATCGAAAATAACAGATTAGCGTAGTGCTAGCTAACAGCTAGTAGCGGATGGATTTTGAAATGGTCCCAAAAGAATAAGCGTTTCAGAAAATGGATCGCTGGATGGTGGGACGAACACCCTGGGTTCTGCCGATAGACATTGCATGGCAAGCAATGGAGGTTAACGTAAGTTATTTTAAACTAAAAAGGAAAACCTTTCTGTAGTTTGACGGGAATCATTGCGGTTAGTGCATTGGTACACACCGATATGTTTTCAAAAACAGAATATGAGACTTTGTAAAGCGCTTTGAACAACATAGGCTGTAGAGTAAGCACTATATACTGTAAGTGCACTTCATTCGCCATTTTGATCAAATTAGATTTTTCTGAAGCTCCCTCAGGATGTAGCACGACACAAGGTTTAGCGAAATACAGGGGTTTTATTCCTTGGCAACCCGTGAGAACTGGGTATAAACATGGACAAATGGACACAAAGCAAATAATTACAAATTGCATTTACAAACAATAAATAAAAGACAACAATTGTAAGGTCAATTAAACAAAAAAAAAAACAAACAAACCTTGTGGGCTCACATCTACAAGGGGCTAAATATGCTTCTTAGTCTTGTCTCCTTTCTTTTTCCATTTAGTCAGTTGCTGTTTCTTTGGCGTTACTTTAGCGTTCATAACGGCTGCGCAGAGCTCATTAAATTTTCTCTTGTCTGCGTGCGTGTTGGCGAATGCACCTGTTAAGTGGTGTCGGGTGGAACCCTTTTTTCCTTGCATTGGTTCCTATTAAGAATCGCCACGAGATGGCGTAGGATCACTAATAATGCGAATAACTAAATACGGCATGTAATAAGAGACTTCTGTATCATTTTAATTTTTTGGACTATGACGTGCTTTTTAGCAACAGTACAATTAGTAATCCATTCGAATTGATTCAGTGTTTAAACGGTAAACAAATAGCGGACTTGGATTTGGGTTACCAGTCAGAGCCCTAACAGAAGCGCACACACACATACTGTATGTACATAGGTTACACACACACACGCGGCCCCACAAGGACGCGTGGGCCCTACAACTCTGTAAAATCCCGATATATTGATCCCACCATGTGACAAAAACAAGAGCGCACGCACACACACAAGCACACGCACGCACACACACACACTTTTTTTTGTATCATCATGGGGACATCTCATTGTCATGATGCATTTCCTAGCCCCTTCCCCTAACCTCAACCATCAAAAATGTTTGCCTACCCCCATTCCTTACCCTAACCTCAACCATAACCCAATTCAAACCTAAACTCTAAAACCAAGTCTTGACCCTCAAAAAGAGGTCTGGTCCCCACAATGGTAGTTAAACCTGGAAAAACACACATGTATGGCCCGCACAATGTAGCAAAGACAAAAACCACAATATTTGTTCCAAACGTTATTAATATACTGTATAATAGAGCAAATTTCTAAATCCACCAATCAATGCATTTGATGTTTCCTGTCCTTGAATTTTTGGTTGTCTTTCCCAACACTTGAGGGAAATACAACTCCTGATTTTAAAATGTTTTCAGACTTTGCCTGAAAGCAAGAACAGAGACTGACAGTTTTCTCTCGTTTGTTTGTTACCTCAGCGATTTATAGTGTAGCGCCTGAGCATAATTGAATAGGCAAACTAGAGTTTACATTTAGGCTGAGTTGCAGGAATCTCCAAGATCCATAAAGAGCCACAAACAGAAAACATTTGGGAAATTGGTCAACTCAGATTGGGAAATGAGGGAGCCGTCTAAACCACTTTTATTGGACTCCATAAGAAGATAGAAAGAAGCAACAATCCAGAACCAAACCAAACAGTTTTCCATAATATCTGAGAAATTGAAACTCTTATACATATATATATATACAGCAACATAATGTACAAAATGACATACTTTGCCTTGCAGCCTGGCTTGATTTGCCACTTCTCGCCCACTGAGCACTCATGAAGATCGGCTAAAATTGCTTCTGACGTGTGAGGGAGGCAGCGGAGATGAGAGATTTAGAAAGGATGTCAGGCTATGTTGTCACTGCCATAACTCAAAAGCAAAAAAACAACTATGTTAAAGTTACTTTAATTGTTAATTTCCTTATTCGACACATACCCAGAGGTGGGTAGAGTAGCCAAAATTGTACTCAAGTGAGATAATTACTTAAGAGTAAATAAGTGTTCAGTTCTTTGGCTTGTGTGAATTGATTAATCGGGGAGTAACTTAAGATGTTATGTGCAAATTCAGCTTTTTTTCCAACAATCTTTCTGTGGAAATTGTGGAAATAACATGCCAGTGTGCATCTTGTGGGTTGTTTTTGCTCGAACCTTTGCAAATTATTGTAACGCGTTATGGCATTATTTTTCTTTGTGTCCTGCTTATGGTTGAATATCTATTCCGGTAAGTGCGTACACACACCTTACGACTCGACATGGACGCACCCATGTGTTGAAAATGTTGCCATAAAAGTGAAATATATCAAAGTAGAAGTGCATTTTTTCCGAGCTAATTAAATACTACCAATCAAGCCACACATCTAAAAATTAATGAAGTTTTTCTTTAAATATAAACATGTCCTTAATTTGAGGCCATCTTCACGGAAATGTGTCACTTTGACAAGACTGCAAAGACTGCGTGCGGTCATGTTGCTGCTTGGCTCTGATTGATTGGTGTAATGGAGTCAAATGTCACAAGTGATTATGTTTTATTGGTGAAAAGCACCCGAGTTGGATGTGTTGCAGAACTGCTCCCCATATGATGGGGAGAGAGAACAAATTATTCTTAACATATACTGTATACTCAAATACAGGCACAAAAAAATAAATCTAAACTACTCTGTTAAGTACAACTTATCCTAAAAGTTACTTAAGTGAATGTAACGCGTTACTGCCCACCTCTGTCCATACCTCACTATCAAATAATAGAATGTCATTTTTCAGTCACAGTCAGTATCACCTCATGCACCTCCTTCCAGCTTCAAGTAGCATATTGGTGCCTGTACAGTGCTTTATAGTCGCACGGCTCTCGCTGTGCAGATGGCAGCAGAAAAAGACATGGTCTGACTGCAGCGCGTTGTTTTTAGCATATAGCTTCAAGCACCCACACACTTCCCCTTTCATTTGCCTGCTGATAATGGACTCTGTCCAATTGTAGTGATGAGATGTGGGCGTCATTGTTTATGTGATTGATCATCAGAATCCACCCTGTCATTTTTTCTTGATTTAATTTTCCTCCCAAAATGATTATTATCATGTCCGTGCCATCCAGTCAAATGATAATTTTCAGAATAGTGGCTGTCACAAAAATAAATACAATACAAATAAAATGAGCCCTTTACCACTTTTAAAATACCGTATTTTTCGGACCGTAAGTCACTAATCACACCAGTCAAAAATGGAATAATTAAGAAAATAAACATATTGGTCACACTGAACCACAAGTCTTATTTTTAGGGAAAATGTGTTTTACACACAATTTCCGTCTCAAAGTTCTCCCAGTAGCTGGCAGTGCGTCCCAGTCTGACCCAATACCAACGTCTGTGCCTTTAGCGGGGAACCATGCCTCAGAGGTGAAATGGCAAGGTGGCGGAAAATAAGCGTCCTTAACGTCATCCTTCGCCTGTGTTTTTGTATGTGGACCAATATCTGAAAAAAAGCACCTGGACAAGCAACAGCACCAAAAATTTTATGAGGGCATCCATACTGTTTGTAAATTCATGTCGCATGTATCACAGATGTGACGTAAGAACATATTTTGTCACAGGCAGTGACGTTTCAAAACGCAAACACCTGGTTATTGATGTCCACATGCAGACGCATGAATGCAGTATTCACAGATCTTCACTTTGGTCAGAGTTTTTTTTAAAGATTTTTTTTTTTATGAATCGTTTTTATAATGAAATAAAAATGCTATGAATCGTCACTAGAATTCGCATAAACATCTCTACTTGTCTACTTCAACCTCTGAATATATCAAAACAATTGGCACAGTATTTTGCCTTTTTGGCACAGTACTTTGCCTTTTAATGGGCATTAAGCCTTTTTCTCACCATACAATTGTGCTCATAACTTTACATTTCACAATTTTGTACTGTTTACTTAATAAAGTCTCAGATGTTGAAGGTGGTACATGTGCCTGACTTTGGTGCAGGCAGGCTGTTTGGGTTGTTTGACAGTATAAAACTACCAGAGAATGGTTGTCTGTCTTTGTACAGTATGTGTCCTGTGACCAGTCAAGGGTGTCATCTGCCTTTCGCCCACAGTCAGTTGGGATAGGCTCCAGTTCACCAAGACTCTGAAAGGGGATAAATCATATAAAATGAATGGAATGGAATGAATAGATGGATGGGTGGACATACCCAATCAGGGGCAGTCAGGGTTCAGTGACGCCTCTCACTTCTACGGTTGGGCCCTTCTGTGTGCAGTTTGTATGTTCACTGGGTTTTCTTCAGGTATTTCCGCTTCCTCCCACATGTCAAAAACATGTGATTGTGATTGATTGTTTTTCTATACTGTATGTTTCCTCACTGTGGCTGGTGACAAGCTCAGGTTGTACTCCATCTCTTTCCTAAAGTCATCTGGGATAGTGTCTCGCTCACCTGTAACCCGAATGAGCATAATCAAAAATCGATGGCTGGATGTATTCTTTCAGGTAGTTGTGCACGAGGACTGCTGGAAATTGTTGACACTCTTTTCTGGTCATCTTATTTCAAGGCCCATTTTCATAGAAGAGGTTATCAATCTGGCCATTTAACTGGACATTTGATGGCATCTCGTTCCCATTTGCAGCACTGCAGCTATCAGAAGTGTCTGTGGCGTGTAGAAGTGTCCTGCTGACACAGCATGCTATAAACACTGACAAGGGAGAGGCACCGATGACACAATCTATTCTGCTTGGTCAATGTGGTAGAGTGGTTGTTGGATCATCACCCCTTGTGACCATGTCGGAGTGTCCTTGGGCAAGACACTGAACCCCGATTTGCTCACAGTGGACCTGGCAAGCGCCCTGCATGGCAGCATCTGACCACTGGTGTACGAGTGTGTGTGTGTGTGTGTGTGTGAATGGGTGAATTTGAGGCATCGTAAAGCACTTTGGACACTTTATAGCGCTATGTAAAAAGCAGTCCATTTACCATTTTACTGAAGTGGATGCCACTCATCTTTCAGGGAATAAATAAAGAGGCCTGAGACAAGCGGAGGATGCACGGGGTGTATTAAACTTTGTCAAGGTCACTGGTAATTATCTAATCTTCCGAATAAACTGTCAACCACAGCTGATCTGTGTTTGAATCAGGAGGTGTTTTATTTTGTATTATTCTTTTCAAGCACATACACAATGGACGTCACTAAAAGCTAAGGTTGCAGAGTGACCAACCTTCATGGACTGGCTGCAGTTCAGCTTATAATTGGCCTTCAGTCTTCGCTATATTTTCATTTTCTTTATGGTGTCAGAGGAGTCATAACTTGAACGTATGTAATAAAGCCACAGACACAGAAGCTTCAGAGTAGAAGTACTATGATGGCCGACAAGAGTGCAACAAAATAAATAAATAAATAAATAAATAAAAATACAGCAAAAATTCTAATTGTTTGCAGCCATGTTGTGGTAAATTGGAGTAACAGAGACTTGAATTTAATAGATAGATAGAGAGATAGAACACATAACATAACATAGAGGTATATGCAAGGTAAAAAAATAAATAAATAAAAAAGAATTGATTAAGTGTTGTTTCTGACCATTATCAAATTGTTGCTTAAACAGTAAGTGGAACTTTTGGTTACCAATAGACTTACATCTTGTTACCAAAAATATATAAATTAAACAAAAAAACTAATGTAAATGACAATATGCAATTCGGCGACTAATTAATGTCCGTCGACATGTGTATAACACCCTACCCCCCCACATCCCACACCCGTTCCCCAGTTGGCAAGTACACCCACAGGAGGTGAGAAATGTGTCATGAGCTTAAGTATCAACTAAATTAAAGTTTTGACTGTGAGTTGACTTCTGTTTTGAGTGGGTGTTGCAATCGTTTGCAAGATTTTGATTTTCTGGTGCATCTCTTTAGCAAAACACAAGTTCTGAAAAGAAGATTGAAGAATATTTCTCACACTGAGCAAATGTCAAAACTTCAAGAGAGAAGAAAGTCCTTTAGTTTTATTTTCAGATTTTTTTTAAACTGCAATAAGGGTAGTCAAGGTAACACCTGACATAATGACCATTGCTGTTACAGTGTTTGAATTCCAATTTGTAATTGGGAATGAGTTCAGGAGGACAAGACTTAGTCCAATGTACCAATTGTCATTACTTGTGGCCACTGTTTTGACTAGAGAGGTTAAAAAAATTTTTATTCAGCAATATATTGCGTTATTGCAGCGCGCAATTCTCGTATCGATTCAAAACACAGCCCAATCGATGTTTAAACACCAATTTTTGATGGAAATATTAAACAAAACGTCTTAGGGTTAGGGTTCACACTAAGCATGGAAGGATGTTATATTAATGGAACATTAAGCCTTAATATTTTATTTCAGTGCTGTTCGAACATGAAACCGATTGCAACCTGTTTGATGAATACAGTGGCTCACAGTTATAAGCCTGAAGTGTCAAATAAATACATTTTCATTCAAATCTTTTAGTGTACCTGTACAAGGTTTAATGATGAGTATTTTCTAAATTTGAGTAAAAATAAATAAATCACAATAATCGACTTATAGATTCGTATCAAGATTAATCAGTATCAAATCGAATTGTGACCTATGAATCATGACAAGGATCGAATCGGCAGGTACTAGGCAATTCGTACCCCTAGTTTTGACCACATGACTGCATACTGCTGCACCTGTGCCACTTTGAGGAGGCAACGGCAAAATTAAAGTTTATGCTAGGAATCAAACTGGACTATATAATAATATATAACAAAATAAAATAATAATAAAATAATCCAGCCAATGCAGCAATACAGTTTAAATTAAATTTATTTGATCTGTTAAAATGTGCTTAAAGCGGAGAAATAAACACTTGTTCTTGTTTTTCTTCTAAAACATTAGAAAAAGACATTTTGGTGTGCCATGAAAACCCATGAGAGAATTGTTCAGAATGCAAACAGTACAAGTTGATCATATAGCAATACATGTGTGATAATGAGGCACCACACAATAACACTGTACTGTTTCCACATATTTACAAGGGGAAATAAACATTTAACCTCCTGGCTATGAATGGTTGAAATGTCAAGATGAAAAAACTATAAATGAGAAGAGTATCTAATGTGCATTCTTATGTGTGCCGGCAGCAGATGATAAAAGTGAGCGATAATATGTGAGAGGTTTTTAATGGGTCTGACTTTGGTGGGGTTGTGGAAAACATAAAATCCGCCTGACAGTAAAAGAAAGAGGACAGAAAGACACTTGAGCAGAGAAGATCAGTCCTGTTGCCAGATTCAGGCTTACACCACACAAACACACGCTGGCACACAAACACACTCGCACACATACAGTGAGTGGCAGTGGGGATTAACACCCTTCAACAATATAGTTCCACATAATACACTTTTAGCCACCCCGTCCTCCTCCATTAGACCATTTTTCCACACACACATTGTGGGCGCCTCAGTGTCCATCTGCCGCAGCAAGGAGGCAGCGATCATCATCTATTGTTTCAGACTCAAGAGATTTTGTAGTTCCAGAGAGACGCCCTGAATGAGATGATTTTCCCATTGTGTCACAGAGCTTTACATTCCACCGAGTCTCACCCAAAAAATCTTGATGAAAGGTTGCCACGTCCTTCTCAGTATATGAACAGGCAGGAACCTCCCACTGAGGCAGCTATAGTACTTATGTATAGGAGATTTCATGTATCGATTTTTGTAAGTGGTTGTTGTTTGTTTTCTTTTTTTTCCATTTTGACACTGTAACAGTAAGAAAGGAGCCCCTTCGTCCCATTGGTCCTCATATTGAGTGAAACATATTACAAAGGTCAAGAAAAACAGATTAAGAGCCATAGAAGATAGATGCACTTTAGTCCTATATATAACAACTGGAGATTGTCAAAGTCTTGGCATTACGTTCAATGATAACGTGAATAAAGTGTCTCAATAAACCCTTCGTCTCCTGAGCGGTTCATCCAGGTGCGACTGTTGTGCCGCGCGTGCATCACAGTGGCTGTTTATTGTATTTCAATGACGGGAGCGTAAATCAATTTGAGTGGTTTAGTTGGAGCAAACATTTGAGTGCAAAAAGCTGCCCGGCATTTAGTGAAAGCTTCTAACGGTGAATAAAAGCATAACACTTTCCCGCACCTTTATTTCAGGCCTTTGGTCCGTTCCCATCCCTTCATTTCAAGCACAATCCCTGATAGTAAAAGGTGGTAAGATTTCCCCAGGCCAGCACTTTTCTCGGCATCTCAGAAGCGCTTACATGGTAATCTGGCGTATAAAATGTCTGTTAAAGCCCATCAGAAAGAGCGTTTCCATGACTTACAGAGAATCTTCTGGAAAGCTCTACGAAAGTCTTGGTTGAAGATGGTGTAGATGACCGGATTTAATGAGCTGTTGCAGTAGCCGATCCAAAAGAAGAACTTGAAGAGAGTCTCGGGGATCTTGCACATCTCCCTGCAGATTCCGTACAGGCTGTACGAAAAGAAAAAGGGGAACCAGCACAGAACAAAAACCCCCATGACCACAGCCAGGACGAACGTAAAGCGTTTCTCTCGCGCCGCGGACGCTTTCTTCCTGTTGACTGTGCTTCTGCGTTTGCGGCGAGATGAGAACAGCTCCATGGACTTGGAACTAGCATACGACTTCCTGCTGGAGAATTTGGAGGCCGAGCTGCTTTTCCTGCTGGACTTCCTGTCTTTACGGTCATCGTGGTGATGTTTGGACGACGTGGAGCTTTTCTTGGGCTTCTCGTCTGATGAACTGCTGTCGTCAAAATCGTCGTGGTGGTCGATGTGTGGGTTTTTGGAAGTTTTTGTCAAGGAAGTGCTAGCCGTGTGCTCCTTGCAATGGCCATTTTCACATTCTTGCTCTTTAACACTTCCACCTCTTTCAGACTTAAACGAACCGCCTTTGTCTGTGTCGGTTCGCCCGTTCTCCTGTGGCGAATCCACGTCCCTTTTCTTCTCTGACATGGTTCTGGTCCTGGTCTTTGCCACTTGGTAGATCCGAATGTAGACCAGAATCATGATGACACAGGGGGCAAAGAAGGATCCAATGCTGGAATAGAGGATGTACCAGGTCTCATCATTTATAATACACTGCGGGGTTGTCTCATTGTTGCTCCTGTCCATTGATATCAGCGGTGGGAAGGAGATAACGGCTGAGATCAACCACACCACCACGATCATCCCTTTGACTCTTTTTGGCGTTCTTTTCAAGTTGTATTCTACCGCCTGTGTCACCGACCAGTAGCGGTCCAAACTAATGGCACAGAGGTGCACAATAGAGGAGGTGCAGAATAAAACATCCAGAGCCAAGTAGATGTCACACCAAATCTTACCAAAAAGCCAGTAGCCCATCAGTTCATTCGCCAGAGAAAACGGCATGACCAGGGTGGCCACCAGTATATCTGCGCTGGCCAGAGACACCAGAAACAGATTCTGGGGTGGTTTCAGAGCTCTGCTTGTTAAAACGGCGATAACAACCAAGACATTGCCCACTATGGTGAACAGGATTAGAAAACCGACAAGTCCAGCTAGACTCCAGATGGCGAGAGGGGTGTATTTGCTCTGAGATGTGTTGTTAGTGGAGATGTTGTCTGCCTCCGTCCCTTCCTCGAAAGAGGAGAAATTCAGGAAATCCATGCTGGCGTTTTTGTTGATCCCTCCTAAAAAGTCACATGCATAATGTCACATTAAGACTAAACAGAAAGAAAGAAAAACATCCATCATGCCTTTTTCCTTCTCTGTCCACTGGCTCGTCTTCCACATCCTGCAAGTCTCTTCTTAAATCAAAGCGAGTCAAAGTCAAAAGTGAGAGCTGTTAATAAAAGTGATAAATCCAAATGTGCGCAGGATGCTCCCTCCGCAGCTCAGTGTCCGTGGCTAGAAAGCGGACACCCCTCTGAGCACGTCGTCTCTCCTCCTGCCTGCTCCTGCATCTCTCCTCCTCCTCTTTCCCCCTCCTCCTCCCCTTCCATCGCTCCCCCGCGGAACATTTGAGGCTGAGAGGGCGCGAAACAACCACGTGTCTTTTTTTTTTTAACACGACTAGAAAGGAGGGACCCTCCCCACCCCAAAGATGAGATGAGCGCAATAATTGGAGGGAAATCTGGAAACAGGACTTACTTTCCTCTCGCTTGTCTTTTATTGGAAAATTGTTGATTATATGCGCGCATGCTTCTGTCGCCGAGGGGGCGCGTCTGCGCCAATGGTAGCGTTGAAGTCATTGTAAGAAGGGTGGCATGTTTAAGCCTGTCAGCAGGCACTCCTCACTGGAGGTCACATAGCTGTCAAGACGCACAGCGAGAAGTGCTGCTCTCTCCTTCTGCGTGCACCCTGGAGGTCACTCTTGTAACAACCAGCCACATGCAACAGAGCGCTCACCAACATACAGATAACATCCTGATCTTGCATGCAACAAAGACAGGTAGAGGTCATTTCTGGGGAGGAAAAAGTTAATAGACTGTAGCTCTCGTAGCAAACCACCAAACAATTATTGTAAGAAACAAAAAGTGTCTAATTGAATGACAATTGTGCATACATAGGTTAATTGCAACTTGTACTTTATGTCATGTAGTAGAGGAGCATCTGATTATTCTGCCTGTCGTTATACAACATGCTAGTAGCATAGAGAGATGAACAAAGCGTTATAACAGGGGCGGGACTTCAAATTCCCAGTTGTACATTTCATGTAGAGCCATGAAGGCAAATGTTGCAGCCCTCGACATACTAAAAAGTGTCTTGGAGCCAACTGCAAAACCAAACAGGAAGTCCGCCATCTTGATTTACTTTGAAATTTGTGCCCATTTCTTGGACGTTTTATTGGAGTCATATTTTTTAACAAACTCCTCCTACAAAATGTACCCAATCATCTTCAAACTTGCAGTGTTTCTTCTTCAGATGTTTAAAATGAAAAGTCATCGAAAGCGTTTCATTTTGTCTGTGGTGATGTTACCTGGCAATAGCCAGATTGATGATTGTGATTCACTCAAGGGAGTTCTCCACAATATCAATCTGGGACTGCTCCACGGTGATTTGACATTCTGAACAATACTTCAAGCTGATTGGACAATGCGGCATCTTGTACACGTTTGTTTTGACCAATCATGGCAACGGATGAAAATGTCGTCTTCGGTTTCATGTTCAAGGGAGTGGGGCGGGGGGCACGAACATCTTTACCACATAAAAATGCACAAAGCGCCACTGTTCAACATTCAACAAGGAAACGGTGAGTAATTCTGCAAGAACAGAGATAATTGCAGCGTCCATATTAGGTTTGTTTGTTTCCCACGGTGTCGCCACTTCCTGGTTTCGTCACAGCGGCATATCACGCAGCAAATACAATGTCGCTCTGTGATTGTCTGAAGCACCAGTGGAAATCAACAGGCTCAGTACAAGATGTATTCTCTGGAGTTTGTGAACTCACGAATACCGCGAGAATTCAGCTTGCAGAGCAAGCTTAGTGGTGATGTACTGTTTGCTAAGAAAATTGATGCCGGTTTTGACAGTCTAAACATTGGTGAAAACTCATGACTTTGACTCATGACATAACTTTGCACACACATCAGACCTGGCATGAACATCAATATTTTACAGATTTCTTTTGTAATTTTCAATAAATGGGCCCAATAGCGCCCTCAACTATTTTTTTTACGAAACATTCCCTGTTGTACATTTTACCTCGATTTGTGAAAATTGGGAGGCATATCTATGAGCCTAAGACCTACAAAACGTCTTGTGGCTATATGTTAAATCTAACAGGAAGTCCGCCATTTTGATTTTACTTTGGGAATTGCAAACCATTTTTGGCCATTTACAGAGGTCATATTTTAATGAATAATCATGAAACTTTGCACACACATAAGACCCCACAAAAACATTGACATTTTAGAGGGTTCTTGTCCTATGCGACAGTACCCCAACGTACAGGTTTTTTTCCAATGTGGCCAGGTTGTGAGGTCCTTTTATAGCTGCTCGCAGCTCTATTTTTTTTTTTTTACTTGAATTTTTTTCCCAATCCTATCTAAAAGCAGCAATGTTCACAAATATAATCGTTTTGGTGCTTCAAACACTATTTTTGTATGTTTGTTTAAGCGAATACAGCAAAAAGATTTTTAAATTCACCGTCTTTGTTAACTACATCACTGGTTCTCAGCCCCGGTCCTCGAGTACCCGCTATCCAACTCAGCCAACAGAGCTGAGGATCGTTATGAGGCTTCTTGCAGAGCTTGCTGATTAGCTGATCGTTTAAAACACCTGTGTTGCTTGTGGGGGACAAGGAAAACAGGCTGGAAAAGGGTACTCGAGGACTTCGGTTGAGAACCACTGAACTACATCACTAATGTTCATTCCTAAAGCAGATAACATTTATGTTGTACTACTACTAGTTGTATGCTTTTCTTGTCATGTTACATTTCGGTTTCCAAGAAAACATATCTTACAAGAAACCGTTTTAGTACTTGAACACGAAGCGTGTTTTTTAACAAAATACTGTAACAGATTTTATTTTGGATAATATGCATGGAGAATGTGTTCTTGTAATTGTAGAATGATGATCCAGTTCCTGCTGGGTGGCAAGTGTTTATCTTCCAACCAAAACACAGATGCAGCCTGTGCAGTTGCCTCAGCAACATTCTGACATTCTTCCAATGTCTCCGGCCCCAAAAAACAAGAAAATACAAGCGAAACTTATCAACGCTAATTTCAAAATCAATGTCAGGAATTATTTATTTATCCCCAGAGGAAAGTACGGTTTGTTGGTACAGTCGTTCCCACACCAAAACAAAGATGCAAATATTATTGCAACATATAGATCTATATATACAGTAGTGTAAAAAAGTGCTTGCCCTGTTCCTGATTTATATTTGCGCATATTTGTCACACAAATGTAAATAATACTCAAAAACAATACAAGCAAACAAAAAATGCAGTTAATGATTCTTATTAACAGGGGAAAATATTTGAACCTACATGGCCCTGTGTGCACATGCATTTTATGTTTACTTAACTTTGACTGATCTTTATTTGTTTGGTAACCTTAAACATTAAAGTGGGGAGACTTTAGAAGGGGCAAAATATTTTTTATAGCACTGTACTGTATATCACTAACACCCATTTATCTAAAACTAATGAATTGTTAATCCCCTTCAGAACTGGTACAAAAGGCTGCTGAAACGTTCTCCTGGAAATATACTTTATATATGTTACTCCCTACAGACTGATGATGACCATATTCGTGTGACAGGTGAAAGGCATATTGGATGACTGACTAATCATATGCAATATTTACAATGGCAGAGCTTTGCACCCATAAAAAAAAAAAAGCTTGATTTTGATTTATCAGTCAAATTATTTTAGTGTTTCCATGAGGAATTAATGTTGCCTTTTTGTATTACTTATGAGGTTAGTATAATACAAAGCTTGAGCTTTCCTGAGTTCCTGTACTTGTTTCTTAAACTTTTGAATGATTGATGATCATTAATAAGATTTGGCTGAAGAGACTTCTTCAGAGCCAAACCTCACTTCTTCATGAGTGTTCTTATATCTTTATTAAGCCAAGACAAAGTATGTTCTTTTCCTTTACTCTTTATTTGAATTGTAAATTTGTCCACCGGTTGTGTGATGGCTGCATGCATCGCTTTGCACACATCTTCAAGTGCCATAATTTGGTTCCAATTAAAGTTTTTAGTTCGTCTTCAAGCTGTAATGCTTTGGAGTTAGGAATCACCAACTTTGTATTTGTATCGGTCTTGGACAATTTTCCAATGTATGGAAATCTTTTTTTTGGTCAATTTCCGGACAGTCAAAGTCATATTGTGGTCAGATAACCCAGTTATTAAATTGTATTATTTCATAATTTTTTTCCGGTTTGTTTGGAAATACCACGTCAATCAGGGTCCTGTTCAGTCTTGAAATTCTAGTTGGTCTTTTAATCAATTGTTGATCATTCAATTTGGTCATTATTGTTTTTAATTTTAGCCTATACCCTTTATCTGTCCAGTTAATGTTAAAATCACCAAACCATATTGTTTCTCTGTAGGCCTCAAGTAGTTTGGCTACATTACTTAATTCCTCATAAAAAGGACACATTAAAGGAAGGGGGGTTATATCGAACAACAATGTTAAAATTCATTGTGGGTGACAGAGTAATGTGTAACGCAAGACATTCAAGAGGGTTGACCAGTTCAATTATGTTACATGTGAATTTGTCTTTTATATAAATTAAAACTCCTCCTCCCTTCCCAGAGATTCTGTCCTTCCTGAAACATTGATAACCTTCAATGGTGATCATATTGGTGGGTATATTGTCAAAAAATTATCAAGAATATATATATATTATATATTGTCATGTTGCCAGGATGCAGTCAGACAGAGGTAATCCAAATTGGACTCCATAAGGAGAGTGGAAATCTTATCCCTTTTGGAGATCAGGCTTTTGATGTTTAATTGCCCCCTAGAATTCCCTTTGGTTTGCACTTGGGTTCCCACAGTACTCTGGCGTGATTGACAGTTTTGAAGAAGCAATGCTGCCTTTTGCTTTTGCGTAGCGTGGCTGTCCTTTAAGCCAGATTGTTTGATATTGTCCGTGCTTTTAGCGTTTCCACTACAGCGTGGTACACTCACCGGCTCATACGCAGTATCCTCGCCGCTGGGTGCCATTGGCGTGCTGAGCGCAAGCCCCGTACCCGCATGTCCATCAAACATGCCAGGTGTCACGCCCACCTGACGACGGATAGGTCTCCCGTGGCTGGGTGGAGGTGCTGTATGCTCCTGAGCGAGGAGCTCCTCCGGTACTTCCTGACAATAGCTGATCCGACCGTAGATCGTCGCTGGCCGGCTCCAATATAGGAAGAAGCGGCGGTGAGTGCACTGCTCCGGCGGTGACCAAATGGAATCGTCCGTATCCAAACATGTAAAGTTTAGATTGTTCACCATTAGGTGGATTGATGAACGTCCCCATATGCAGTGAAGAATTCCAGGGTAAAATATTCAGCAATAAAATAAATTGTAAAATACAGAGGTAATCGGTGGAGCCCAACCAAGCACGCCTGACCTCGGCAGCCATCTTGCAAATGGATTTTTCCAGTCTGACTGAGCAATTAAAGTGCTCCAAGAGTCTGGGACTACTGCCCAGAGCTAAGCTAATCATCTATGGTGAAATTGCCTCTGTTTTTGAATGGCACAATTTGGAAAATAAAATGTACAAATGACCTCCAATTTACAGCACTGACGGGTGTCATAAAAGTATAAACTTACACCCCTAAAATGGTTTCACAAAAAAGATTGAAACACTTTTTTTTCCAAGAGGGAATTCTGGCCAAGAGGCAGCAACAAACAGCCATAAAATGCATTACATCAGCACAAATAAAAATGTTGCAGTAACAACACGTTTCTTTACATAAAAAGGAAAACAGCTTGTTTTGAAAAAACAAAACAAAAAACAGTTTAAGCTTCAGCTTCTTCTCAATATTTTCCATAGGCATATGCCTATGGCTTGGAAGTGAGTGAGTCATCAATTAAGACGCCTAATTATTTATACATATGGACCACCTCTATTTGCCCTTGAGAGTGGACACTTCATGAATCATTTGAGGCAACTTTTTACATGAGCTTTGTTTTAGTGTAAGTAAATTAATGAGTGAAAAAATATTTCATCAAAACAGACTGGAATGACTGTTGGGAGACAAATTTAGCATTAGAAATGCAAATGTATCACTGTATGTTGTATGAGTTTAATATTTTTAATTTACAGTTTATTTTATAGCTATAATGTGGTTATGGTTATCCATGAATTCACCTTGTATCTTGATAGCAAGGTTAAAGCACATTAATGTTGCATTTTAAGCCACCCAATTATGACTTGCATCAATCAAATTTGTTGAAAATATACCTAATTGTCAGTCAGCTGCTCAAAACATTACGCATACAATTTCAATGTTGTTGGCACAGGGTTTATTTGAACAAAGTAATAATGATTCATTGTATTTTCTCAACGGTGCATTGTTGTTTTTTCTCCTGACTCCTCTGAAGAGAAAGTGTTGTAAGTGTTTGAAGGACAGTTCTGGCAACCAGGGGTCCATTTCACAAAGCATGCTCAACAAACACCGAGACTAACCCTGAACAGCGAGTTGACATTCACTGAGAGAGGAAACTGCGTTTTCGGATCCAGGACTGCTGATTTGAGGTCGTTTTATCAACGCAGAATAGTTTCACCTGGAGTTACCACTACACTAAAAAGACCACATGAATGGAGCCCCGATTCACCGCGGCAACGGGGAAGCAGAGCACGACGCCGCCCTCTACTTCTGTGTGTTTTTTTTTTTTTACCCCTCTCAACTGAAAATCTTAATGCGATCATTTGGCGAATTTGAACATGTCTTTCGAAAAAAAGTGCAACACTGCAGCGAACGTTGCTGCTCGGGTCCATGCGTAAATTTAAATGTAATCCTTTGCAATCACAATAATATTACAGGGGAAACCTGCGGGGGAGAAGCGCACTTGATTTAAGATTAAATACAAAAACGTTCTTCAAATGGTTGTAAGAAAAAACTGTGTAAACCCACAATATATGCTGGGATGTGAGCGCAGATACTTTATGGCTGGTAATGTTGCAAATGTAAGAATGGATTAAGTTGTATATGTAGATGATAGACTGTGATGTGAAACAGTATTGTTCAAAAAGACAACTGTCCGAAAATGCCAGCATGTCTATGTGCGGTCTTGCGACGAATTTGAGTGTTTACGCAAAAAGTCACCGCAGGGGACTGAATAAATGAGGAAGTGAAATGCCGTGTGTGGCTAAAAGGAGGCGGGTACGGGGAAAAACTCGAGGTTCATTGGGAAAAACCTGCTCCCGACCAGGTCAGGTTCATGGACACTGTTACTATGGAGAGAACTTAAATGACCTGTTTTTATGAAACAGCCTAGAGTTATCTCTTTTCCTGTGGTTTCAGTTACCTGCCTTTCTGAAACGGGAGACGCAGTTTCCCACATTTCAGGGTTTCTTAACCCAGGGTTGTCACTAAACCTGCTTTGTGAAATAGACCACAGGAGAGATACTCTCGAAACAAAAAGATTTAAAACATGTCTTCATTGTTTAGCTGCCCAATTTTAGCAACGCAAATACTTTTCACGGTAAGCACTCTCAAGTTCAGCTCCACCCTGACTTGATGACCATTAAGTGGCGTGTCTCAGTACTTTTGTCTATGTAGTCTGTGTACAGTATATTAAAGTATTGATCCGCATATATCGTCCTCTGGGAGCAACATATAGTGACCTTGCTTGCCCATGGAATCATATTTTCCTACGCTCTCCTCCCATTAATTAGTAGTATGTTTGCCCTGTGATAATTGTGTCCATAAGAAGATCACCGGATGACGATGTTTATATTCAGCTGGTGCGGTTATCTGCTCCATCGTGTACACTATATGGGAGCAGCTGTGACTGCACGTTGATACAGAACCAACCATCTGTCTTCTTTCCAGAGGCTGAAACATCTCTGGCAGGGTTTGAGCCACCACCACGGCTTCATTATATCCTGGCATTGATCAGACATGATCACTCCACTGAGAGGAGGAAGCCTTTCTCCAAAAGGCAATACCTCGTTTGTGTCATTTCATGATGTTGGTTGGTGGCTTTTACAAAGCTGCCAGACATTTTGTAGAAAGAAAGTAGAATTTTGCTGTGATGTGGACAATGTGAAGGCCATTTATTCTCGCATTTCCTGGAATGTGTCTCCTGTCCTGTAAAATCTATTTTGCTGTCATGTTTGAACGTGTGTTAGCTGTATCAAAGGCATTAGTACGACGGCGTATTAGGGCCACATATAAATTTTATTTTTCTATGGGGGGTTGTAATATTCCGAGAAAGAAACTAACAAACTTGCTCGCAAATTTGCGACATTCTAAAGTGGCAAATTTGTGAGAAAAAAAACCTTGGAAATTTACCAGAAATAAACTCGCAGATTTGCAGGAGAAAAAAATCTGAAACTTGCAAGAAATATACGTAGCGTACTCGGATGTTTGTGCCAATATTTTTCGGTCGGGTTTTCAGTAGCTAAGTTGATGTGTCGAATCTGCTGTTCTCAGTCATTCACTTACATTTACTTAAAGTATGCTAGCTTCTGATTGGTTAGTGTTAGGCTGATGCATATTATTTTTTGGGAATATGAGTTAAGCAGCAAAATCCAACCGTTCCATCTCATGGGGCGGCCATTTTGCCACTTGCTGTCACCTCAGGATGACATCAATGTTGTTTACGGCTCAGGCAACAACCAATCAGAGCAAACCTGTTTTCTGAAGCTTTGCTGTGATTGGTTGTTACCTGATACCTGAGCAATATTGATGTCAACTTCAGTCGACAGCAAGTGGCAAAATGGCCGCTTTATGAGATGGATAAAAACGGCTGTATTTTGCTGCTTAAAGGTGCATTGTGCAGTTTCAAAAGGGTAATATTAAAGCTTTTTCTACGTCATGCATGCTCCACCAATGCCCAGATAAGTACAAAGGGCCCTGACAGTTTTACTGTGACTGCACCTATCAGCCTTTATCTTCTCTTTATAGTAGAGTGTGCCTCACACTCCAGTTTCCTTGGGGAGGGGTAGGGCGGAGTTTTTCTTACCTCATTTGAAGTCATGTCTGTCAACTGTGGTTGTCGCTTTAAGATTGTGCACGTACTCGCACGCACACCATGAACAAGCCTGACACAGATGCTGCAGTTACGCTTTGGGCCAAAGGTGGCAGTCATGACTAAAAAAGGGACAAACTGCACAAAGATCCTTTAACTCATAATATTCAACAAATGCAATATTAACCAGAATCCGATATTTAGACTCGTAGGGCCGCATAGAGCATATAATTGTCCCAAAAAATGTTTGGGTTGACTTCCCCTTTAAGAAGTAATCCGTCTCCATCCTGCCTTTTCATTTTATAAAGAGTGTTCCATTAACCACCAATGAATCCTCACGTTAGCTCCCGGTGGACAAAAGCTAGCACCTCGTCCAGACTATAGCTACGCTGCCTATATGTATTTCTCGCAGTTTTTGAGTTTTTCTCTAAAAAACGTGCGAGTTTATTTCTTGTACATTTGCCACATAAAAATGGCGCAAATTTTCCGAGTTTATTTATCATAAATTTGGGAGTTTTTTTCTCGCAAATTTGCCACTTTATAATGTCACAAATATACAAGTTTTGTTTCTTGTAAATGTGTGAGTTTTTTTCTCTGAATACCCCCCCCCCCCCAAGTAAATAAATATTTATATGTGGCCCTGATACATAGTCATACATTAACCTCCTCAAAGTTCCAATGGATATCTTGTATGTAGTTATTTATTTATGTGTGTTCCTGCCCCATGAGGGCACACATGCACATTCACACCACATAAATGATTATAGCAGAACCTTAATGTCCCCATCTGTCTTTCAGCCCTCACTGCCTGTGCTCTATTTGTCATTGTCCTCCTCATGCTTTTTCTACAACACATACTGCCAGTTATCCAGTGGTCATAATATAACGTTGGGCAGTTCCAGGCTAAAGCCAACCTCGTGTAAGTAATGTGATGCAGTAGAAAAGTTGATGTGAGTTGTTGTTTTCCCCTCGACTTAATGTTCCCGTTAACCTCGCTGTGCTCTTGGAGGTGGACCTGCCTGGAGAATTGTAGCCTGGCATTAGGTTCTCCGGACCAGTGCGTTTATTGACCATGTCTCACAGCTAAGTACCTGTCATTAATCACAGACTGCTCAGCCATATACTAAATTAAATGGTAGGTGCTGTTACAAGTCTTAATTGATCCTCTTCTTAGCTTTGAGCTATAATGAGAAGGCGAAAGAGGTCTTGGTTCATCAGCCTGGGAAACCTTGGACCATGTCCCAAAAAACACCTTGCTCATTCACATGCTGCCCGTTTAAATCCAACTAAGGCTGGAGTGATGCTGTCGGTCAGCGTGGGTGCACTCTAAGCTGATTTTGAACAGACAGACAAGCCTTATTATAATCATTAACCCCTGCCCTGGGGGGCACTTGCTCTGTCCGTATAATTGGGACCACAGTGAGTGATCGTGGCTATTACTGGGCTCTTTTGCTAACATTGTGACCTGCTCTGATGGAATAAACTGGTCCTTTTGGCAAACCAGAAGTCAGTCTTGATAACTTTTATCTGTTTTAAAAGCATTTATACACGATGACTCCTTTAAAAATAATTTCACATATGACACTTTAAGCATACTATTTGCTCCTCTCTTATCTGATCCTATAGCAACAATTTTAGAAAGCAAACTGCACCTCTGCATTTTGCTTCAACACCTGTGCAATAGAGGAACAACTGCAGCACAGAATTCTTTTCAGGCTAAACATTAGGGCTGAACTATTTTAAGAAACTATTGAGTTATGATTTTACTGACAGATATTGCAAAATTCTATTTCTTCCTTTCTTCAAATCAAGCTTCAGTGCAATATTTACAGTGTATAGTAATATTTACAAATATGACAGAAAATTATATCATACCATAAAAGCTATTACTCTTATAATGCATGGACACTGCAATGACTATAGGGGAGCAGTTATTTTTCAAGGTTTTTAAAATGGTACAGTAAAGCCTACAGCTTGCAGTCATTCGTTTAAATATGCAATTACGTGTAGTAGCAGCATTTGTAAAAATACATATTTTTCATGAAAAATGTTTTAAATTTTGTTCTAATGTTCATAGTGCAATATATATAATGCATATATATACATACATAGTGAGTGTAAAAATCATAATGTCTTAATGAGTTATTTAAATGTCAAAGGTAAATATTTTTGTTTTAAAAGGCTCCGAAGGTATATTTATTGTTCTCTCTACTTCTCTTCATTCAAACATTGCATTTTCATGTGAACGTGACTGCTATTTATTGTATGTAACCTAATGAAATTAATTTAACAAATAAAAAATATATATTTTGCTTTGCTAAGGAACTCTAAGATATAAAGTAATTTTGAGAACTTTTATTGTGTATCTCTCTCTCTCTCTTTCAATTTTGGAACGTGGGCCAAATAAGTGCTAACGTAGACTGTCCTGCTAATGACTCAGGTCTCTTGCCAGCAACATAAGCCACCTAATATTGTACTTTTAAACTTAGTTTTCATAATAGGGTATATAGTGGCTGCTGTTGACATTGACAAATAGCCAGGCTACCTCAGCCGGCAACTACTGTGCAGATAATGCAACAAACAGTTCAGCAAAGCGACATCCAGCCCAGAGGAGTTTCTATCATCCTGTTACAGAACAGTGGTGTCTTTTCTTCTGGCTTTTCGAACCTCGCCAAGTCAGATAAAATGCCCTGTAATCACTTTAGTCTACTTTGGAAGGCTGAGACTTCCATTCTTTGTAACTTTATACCAAAATCTTTGATTTTGTATCATGTGTCTCAGCTCTGAATCCCAACACAGCCCAAGCATCTTGTCACTGCCACAAGCTTCTTCATCTATTGTATAACTTTTGTCAATGGGATTACAAGTGCGACTGAAGGGCAGAGTGTTCTAATGTTGCATCTATTTTAAGCCAAGGTTGTCTTTAGCAACCGTAGGATCTTGCTATTGTTTGCCTGTGCTTGGCATGTTTCTATTGTCAAGAAGTACAAGTTCAGAAAACACATTCGACAGATTAGGAATTTATTCTGAATGTCCTTTCCAAAAATATTTCGATTGTGTTGTTGTTGTTGTTGTTTTTTTTGTTTTTTTGTTCGTTTTTTTTTTTTTAACAAATGAATTGGCCTTTGGTCTTGAGTTATACTGTTCAACAATTTTAGAACAAAAGTGACTTTGAAATAAGGCTGTGGAAGGTAAAAGCAATGGTTTTAACAATTAAAACATGTACTAGCAAAGGGCGCTTCGCTCCCTGTTGAGCCGCATTTTGTAATAACGGTGCATTTTGTAATAAACGCCGCATTTTGTAATAACGGTGTATTTTGTCATGAATGTAATATTTATTTGGGGCTTTTAATAATTTACTTGAACCATTTTTTTTAGAACAAATAATCACCAACTAATTCAAAATACAACAATTGGGTGCACAAGTTTAAATGTTTTTCCCCAAAAAATGCATCTTCTATACCAGTGACATTTCATGGCAGGCTGTTGAGCCACATTTTGTAATAAACGTCCAAAATGTAATAACTTTTTCATTTCATTTTGTAATAACGGTGCATTTTGTAATAAACGTCCAAAATGTAATAACTTTTTCATTTCATTTTTTACAAAATGCGGTTCAACACTCCCTGAATTAATCGACAACCATTTGTATAATGGCGACGGCAAATTTGTTTCATCTCCACTCTCACACACTCTCTGGACCCAAACAATGATGTCTTAAACACTGCAGAGGTTCTTGAACAAGAGGTGATGTCACATTGGTCATATTCACTTCTCTTGAGTTTGAAGCTTTTGTTTCATACGTGAATATATCCGGAAGTGTGGAATGTGAAATAAATGTTTTTAGCTGGGCGCTTGAACGTATTGTAAAATGTAGGCTAAATGCTAAAAACAATTTCCTCATAAACATGGGGTCTTTACTTGTATATGTGCAATGACATAATCCAGTCAAAATCTTATATTCCACAGTGTCTATTTCACACATCCGTAAATATACCGGTCGCTATCAAGTATGAAAATAACATCTGACACAAGCTGCATTCATTACTTTGGCATTTTATACTTTAATTTATCAAGTCAATCAAGCAATTGCATGTTTTTCATATATTACAGTTTGTTTGTTTTTTTTGAACATATGCTACCTGAACAGCTTTCTATAAGGCAGTTTAGGATTGTACAATATTTTGGGCTGGTCAAGATCCTGCAGCCCACCAGAAAATATCAGCCCCTGCACTGAAAGGAAGCCAGATCCCTCTTTACATTCAGATCAAAAACATAAGACAACCATAAAATGACCACTATTAAAGCAGTTACTTGGGAATTAATCATTTATGTGAAATTTTCACAATTTGGAACATGACACAGAGCAGTATGTGGAGGAAACCATTTTTGCTTGTAAAAATTAATGATCTTTTTTAACCAGTATTATGAAGAGAAATGGTACTTGTTTAATTGTAAATAGTTTATTTGCATATTTAGAAAAGCTCTACCGTATATAAAATGAATGTATAAGTAGCAGATATAATTTTTAGCATATCCCGTGGGCTGCTTAAAAATGGTTGGCAGACCGACCGACCACTGTTGTAAACCATCTTGTTTAATTTGAATTTGAAATACATAATATGCTACAAGTAAGTTTTGAATCCTCACAAAAATGTGTCAGTGGTTTTTAACCATAGAAATTGTTAAAAAGTGCACATCAAGTTGCCAAAAATATTTGGCAGATGGAATAAATCTATGACTGGAAGATTGTGAACTTGAATTGTTTTATATGTTTTGGAAGCATCCATTCTCACCCTCATTTACAATATGATGATTATTGAAGAAAACATAATAGATTTGCAACTTGCACACATCTGCTTTAGAAAAGCAAAGCAATACAAGCAGTTACATTTGAGCGGCAATGGTGTGACTGTGATTACGTTTTGTGACAAATGTATGTGCATTGCACAAGTGTTAGAATGGTAATATAATAAAATAGTAAAAAAAAAAAAAAAAAAGCCTGGTTATGTTGATTTGTATTCATTGTTGTTTTGAAAGCTGATTTGTGTTCATATATATGCATTATTTCTAAGCCTCTGTCATATATTCTAGATTAAATCAGAATTGTGCTTTTGCCGTTTTCCATATTTGCATGGCATTAACTTTTTTTTTACTGTGGTTAACTTTATTACTTTTGCACTAGCATTTTTGTACAAATCTTTGAGATAAAGAAAAGACTGTTCATGCGTGCTACATAATTTGAAATATTAAACATCAATAGAGCAATAGTAAAAAAAAAAACAAAAAAAAAAACATGCACAACAAGTATCATATTTCACATATAAAATACACAAATGACAATTTCTAAACTGTCCAAGTGAATGACAGTTGCTCCAAACTGGGAGACTTCATACAACTTAAGAATTGTTCACAGCAGGAACGTGTTAAAACGTGACTCAGTAGACTTAGTCCGACACGAGCCACGTTAGCAGCGACATAATGATCTGCACACCAGATTGACGTGAAAAATGACCATCTGTGATATGTCATTCGCTCAGCAGTCACACATTAGGCTGGAAAGACAGATGAATTGATGCAAGGATCCAAAAATGAGGTGGACAACAGTTGAGCAAGATTGATTATCTGTAAAAACTCTTAAGTTGTGGTTTGCCAGTGGAATTAAGCGCAAAGAGAGACAGTACTGACATGCAGCCAATGAGATTTTAAAATAAACTATATTGGAGGTACAGCTGCCCTCACAAGTTGGCATGCACTCACAATGGGCATGAATGTAATATTTATTTGGGTCTTTTAATAATTTACTTGAACCATTCTTTTAGGACAAATAATCCTCAACTAATTCAAAATACAACAATTGGGTGCACAAGTTTAAATGTTTTTTCCCCAAAAATGCATCTTCTATACCAGCGACATTTCATGGCAGGCTCTCAACATGAATATGGCTTTGTAACACTTTCCATTACTTTTATCCTCTCATCCGTTCATTAATTTCTTTGGATTGAAATGTTCTGAATGAAACCCCGGCTGATCCTTTTATCTTTAATGCTCCCGATATTATATTAGCAGCAGAGGACTGCATATTCTCAGTTAAACCATTTACTGGATGCCAGAAAGATTGAGTACACAGCTGTGGAGCCGTTTTCCCTTCATAATGTTTAAGAATGTCTGATGTGTTCAAAATGGTGCCTACACTTATACTATCTTGGCTGCCCACCCACATGGGGGGGGGGGTGGCTCTGTCGAACCCATGTGCCAATGTGTGACCAGGTGGTCTTAACTGGTTTCAACTAGATAAGAGTGCCAGAGAGCAGATAGATAGGAAGATGGCGACCCAGGACAGGTCACAGCAACACAACGGGTTAGCTTAAGTCAAGTTTTCGCTATTTCATCATTAAGCAATTTGTTTAAGCTTTCATTTTGTCATACAGGTTCTATTTAAGCGGTTTCTTGATTGAACAGCTATGGCAGTAATCAGGCTTGGTTGTGGGCAGTGGAAATTAACTTTACACAGAATGTAATTAGCCTCAGGTAATTAAGGATTTAACAAACGGGGCATGTGTGTACTAGCCACATAGCTCTGAATAGTTTGTATCCTTATTATGTAAAAGCACCATTTCAGAACCGCATATTATGTTTACTTGGTTATCTTTTTCTGATGTGATCATGATTTATTTATTTATTTATTTATATTAATGATCTCGAGATTACATTAGAGAAACTATGCCAAAAAGTTTTAGGTACCTTGAAAGATTGGAGCAATGCTATTGATGGTGGTGTTGATGCATTTTCCTTAAATATTTGTAAAACATTCAATATCTTCTCTCATGTTAAGATCCTGCACATATTTGCATTATTTGGTATTGCTGGAAACTTCTCAACTGGCTTCAGACATAGAGTACCTCTTTGGGCGGAAACAATTAGTGCCATTTGGAGATTCTAATTCTGAATTAACTGAGGTCACTTCTTGTGTGCCTCAAGGGTCCGTACTTGGCCCTAAGCTTACTTCCATTCATTAATGATTTAGATTTGGTATTGTAGTTTCTTTGTGTTAAGCTTTTTCAGTCGTTATAAAGACGTCAGACACTTAACCCAATCTAATTTAGAGTTTATCAGTAGTTCAGCAACAAGCAGCTGGAAATAACAGCAGAAAAATGTGTTTTTGTGCATTATGGTGGCGGCTACGTTAATTTAAAATGGGATTTTCAGGTAAGCAGCGGAGTTTTCTGAGAACTTAGTTTTTTCATCATTGTTCGACTATAGTAAAGAGAGGCTTCTTGAAAGTAAATTTATTTTTGCTAATTTTCACAATTGTAATGTTGATTTTTTTTTTTTAAATCAGTGAAAACTTTTCTGGGAATTCATATAATGAACGTTTAGCCAACCTTAAACTTCAGTCCCTAACCCATTGTCGTGCTATGTTTGATCCGATCATGGTGTATAAGCTTATTAACGGTTTAGTAGATATTAACTTCCATTCCTTTTTTGAATATTCTGATCGAACCAGAGATCATAATTTAAAACTCCAGGTTGAACATTGCAAATTGGACCTTAGGAAACCTTTATAGAAACAAGGTAGTGCCATTATGAAACAATCTTAGTAGTGATGTTGTTAACTCTTCCACACTGGCAGGCTCAGCTATCATTTGATTCATTTAGATGTTGGGGCAACGGCCCACCTCACTCCTCGCTGGTCAATTTACTTGTTTGGCTTTGTCTGTTTAAATGTTTTTTTTCTTTTTGATATTTTAATGCATATATGTGATTTTGTTTGCTGTTTGTAATGTTTTGTTGACTGGTAAAAAAATAAATCAAATCAAAAGAATTTCAAAGGATGGCAAAAACGATGACACGGCACTGTATATATCGTGACATTTTTGTTTGGTTAGCTGCAATGAGAGTCTAAATTAGGTGCCTGGCTCTGTAAAGGTTGGGGAACACTGCTTTAGAAGAGCATCCGTAGGTCTGATTTAGCACATTCAACTGTGAATCAATCATCTCACCTTAAAGCATAATGCTTGGCAGTCACAGTATAGCATCGGCTGGTTAAGCGCACCAGTGAGGAGCCCTTTTCCATCCAATCAAACACTGAAGCTCACTGTAATACAACATCTGCACCAAGGCCTGGGCCGAACTCCACCTAAGCCCCCACCATCTTCACTCAGATCGATATATCATTTTTTTTTTCACGAGAGATGCCGACATGCACGCTGTAAAGCACATAAGGACCAGAGGAGCAGGAATTGAGGAGAGGGAATGAAGGCAGGTTAGCAATAAATTGAACAGTTGAGGCAGGAGAGGAAATAGAAAGGGAAAAGAGGCCTCCATAACTGGATGGTCATGCAGCCAACACTGAAAAGACACCTTTTACTGTTCACAGTACATTTGCAGCAGGGATGAGAGGAGTGGAGTAGGTTTGGGAATTGGATAGGGGATTTTATTCCATTAGGGGCAGCACAGAGGGCCATTAGTTGACACTGTCACCTCACAGCTGGTGTTATCCGTGTCAGGGTTTTACTGTGGAGAATTTGCTGTGTGCTTCTTTGGCATCTCCCCTGATACTTGGGTTTCCCCAAAACATGCATGTATTGATGCTTTCATTTCCCGTAGATTTCAATGTGACTGTGAGTAGACTTTGTTTCAGATTGACAGATAATCAGTCCAGGTTTGAGGGACAGCTCTCCACCTTGCATTTGTTATGTTTATTGTGTGACGGCTGAGGTCTTCACACATGTTATTCTTGTTTTCTAATTTCTACTTTTTTTTTTTTACTGATTCAGTCACTTACCATAAATTCAACATTAAATATCTGCAAAAAAATAACAATTGTCATTTTTTCTTGTTTTTCAAATGTCCTATAATTTCAAACCTTTCCAAGTTCAAAATGTTCAGCATATTCCTAATGCTACCAATGCCAAAAATTTACTTACCATAAATTTTACATTAAATACCTGCAAAAAAACACAAATTGTCATCTTTTCTTGCTTTTGTCCTATAATTTATACGTTTTCTTGCCCCCATTCAAACCGTTCCCACTTCAGACTAACCAGAAATTAAAAAATGTTACCAGTTAAATACCTGGGGAAAAAAACAAGAGTTACCAATATTTTCTTGTTTTCTAATTTCTACATTTTTTTTTACTGTTTCAGAAGGTTTCAACTTTAAACTGTTCAGTTTATCCATACTAATGCCCAAATTTCCCACCTACCATAAATTCAACATTAAATATCTGCAAAAACAAACAAAACAATTGTCATCTTTTCTTGTTTTTCAAATTTTCCTATAATTTCTACTTTTCTTTTCACCCATTCAAACCTTTTTAACTTCAAAATTTTCAGCATATTCCTAGTCCTACCGATGCCGAAAATGTAATTACCATAAATTTAACATTAAATACCTGCAACAAAAAAAAACACAAATTGTCATCTTTTCTTGCTTTTGTCCTATAATTTCTACATTTTCTTTCCCCCATTCAAACCATTCCATCTTCAAAGTCTTCAGCTTATTCCTACTGATGCCAAAAATTCGCTTACCAAAAAATTCAAAATTTTCAGCATTAATAGACCAGAAAAACAACAAGAAGAAAATTACCATGTTTTCTTGTTTTTCTCTAATTTCAAAAACACCATTTTTTTTATCACCTTTCAAGCCATTCCAACTTTAAACTATTCAGCTTCTAACGGGGTGTCCAAAACGACCCAAACTTTAAGTACCCCCGGATTGCCATCTGAGTATCCCCCCACCGGGCGGCCATCTTGGACAAAGCAATAGATACACCCCGGATTCTCGCATGTGCCCCCAATTTGGCAATATTTTCATTAATACATTTCACGCAAGGTAACAAAGCAATTGTCAGACCCCACGCCCCCCCCCCCCCACCCTCTCAACATTGTATTCACTATTTCATGAATGTTTGTACCCTGGGCACGACTTGTCTTCTAAGAACCCTCCAAGGCCAGAACTGCCTTGTGTGATGGAGGCTGAAGACTCAGGGAAAAAAACACATCCTTCTGGTTAATGGTCAATATTGACAGATTGAGCAGCACAACTTCATTCCAGCGGCAGTCCAAAGACTGCAACGTTGTCAAGCAACTGTGATCATTGGAGCCAGTCTGTGAATGCAAATGATTGCATCAACATCATACCAAGTCTTCTACTTCGTCTGGCTGGTAATATATGGAAGGAATAACTTTATTTGTCAACGGATTAGAATTATGCCTCATACTGGCCCTTCTATTCAAGAAAACACGGCAATGTTACATTCCCTGCTATTACATTAGCTAACCTGGTCACACACTCAACCATGCCCTTTCTAAACTATAAAAAATGTAAAGGTAATGACATACAAGCCCGGCAAGTACTTGAAATAGCCTTATGGTAGCTGCTGCAAATGAAATCAGCCGACACCTAAAAAGCACTCAACCATCTCATTTTACATACAAAAAGAGAAACACTCTTGCAAAAGTGAAACAGTTGTTTGGTGGCTCTATGGCTTGCCTAAAAAGGTTTAATCCTGGATTAAATTTTATATACACTACTCACAAAACGTTAGGGATATTTGGCTTTCAGGTGAAATTTATGAAAAATTTCCAACAGTGATATCATAACAGGAAAGTAGAACATTTAAGTAGAAGGATGCACGGGTCATTTCCTCATCTCAAGCAATTCATTGAAACAAAAGTTAACAACAGCGTCTTAATAACTCGTCAAGTGCCCTTGAGCATCAATTACAGCTTGACAGCGACGTCTCATGCTGTTCACAAGTCGACGTATGGTCTGTGCCGGCTATTCTATTTGAGGTACACAAGTCTCCAACAGCCGTTCCCTGATGATGCCACCTCCGTGAGCTGGAGCATCATCGTCCATGAATAGGAAATTCGGCTCGTGTTGTTCATGTATTGGCATAATCACTGGATTAATGATGTTATTCAGGCAGTATGGGCGTCTCACCGTACCATTCACAAAGTGTAGGGCTGTTCTGTAACTTGTGCAAAAAATACCGAAACATTTAGCAGTTGGACATGTGCATTCAAAAGCTTAGAGAAAGTCACATTAAGTTTACCTGTAAAGGTTTGAATGCATATTAGGCTCGTCCTGAAATTTCACCCAAAAGCCAAATATTAACTTTTTGTGAGTAGTGTACATATCCATCCATCCATTTTCTTAACCGCTTATTCCTCACAAGGGTCGCTGGGGTGCTGGAGCCAATCCCATATATATATCCGTGGTATCCAAAGTGGCACGTCATTCATTTGTAAACAGCATATACTAAAAATGACATTTGCTACTAGTAAATTAGTTTGATATACTATAGAGCTTTTCTAAATATGTAAACAAGCAAATTAGCTATACACAGGGCTCCAGATAACTTTGTTGTTGTTGTTGTTTTTACCTATGAGCACAGAGGCCCTTAAACTGAAATTGTAGAGGTGCAGGTAGAAGTTTTAGGAGCACATACTAAAAATTAACTTGCAAAGTAAATAATCAACCCACTCATTTTTTGCTACCTTACTGATAAATGGGATGAAGTGTGGAGTACAAGCATGACAGCAACAAAACATATTCAAGAATAATAATGAATATATTTTTTTAAATCTTCAAACTTACTGGTTGCACAGGCATGAGTAGATGGAAATTTTAGTTGCGCCGTCTCAAATTTTCAAGTCTGGAGACCTCAATACAGTTATACAAGTAATATTTCTCTTCATAACACTGTGCTGATGAAAGATAATTCGTTTTTTAACAGAAAAATCGTTTCATTCACTTTAGGCTCTGTGTCAAGGTCCAAATTTTCAAGTTTCTCAGGTAACAGCTTTGAAAATGACCAGGTTATGACAAATTGCTCCTGTGGTTCTGAATGTAAAAATGGGATTTGGCTGCTGTTCAGTGGAAGGGCAGTTGTCGACCACTCCAAAATTGTGTAAAATCATGTCTTAGAAGACTCAAGCAGTTAAAAAACAGTAATATATAAACAATATGCAATTACTCGATTGACTGATTTTCATGTGCTTGATCAAGTAAAAAAAAAAAAGAGTCAAATTGGCCCTTTCATCCTTCGATTTTTCTGTAGGCCAATGTGGCCCTCAGAGGAAAATGTCCACTGTCAACTATTTCTTAAGATCGAAGCATTTCATTATTATTTTCAGTAATTAGGTGACATTGCTTCCTTTTTGCTTAAGCTTCAAACTTGAGAATGTGTGCTAGAAAAACATTATGTGTGTGGTTGGTTTTACTTACTGAGTCGAGACCAGATGTGTGCGGAATAACAATGCCTGCCACTCCCGTGGAAGTGTGTGAGGGCAGTGTGTGAGTACGGGTAGACACATACTTTGTAATCTTTGTTCCATTAAGTGCAAATGTAATTGAATTAGCCAAATCATGTTCATCTTCAGCGTTGGACGCAGCAGGCCATGCACGTGTGTCCATATTTCTGTGTGAGGCTTCAAGAATATATCACTGTGCAAGAGGAAAGAAGAATCGGTGTGCGTTCAAGCTACAATGTTATTGCCCATCTTGTCACTTTGACCCCGTGCACGTTTTTCTTCTTGTCCCTGTTTACTTGCAATGTGAGTGGAGCTTATCTGTTCCAATTCATTTACCAAAGTGCTTGCTTATTGGTGGTGAAGAAAACAATTCAATAAGTGGAAACGATAAACTATTTTTGCTGCGATTATCCTCCCTCGTCTTTCCACTTTCCTAAAAGGTTAATCTCTTAATAATGAATATTCCATGTCCCCATTTAAATGCAGTTTCCGTGTAGCATTTGAACTTGTAATGGCTCCTCCTTCAGAGTTAAGCATTTGATTATGTATTTTGAGTGCCATTTTCTAAACAAGTGCTTCAATCTTTCGAACAAGGCAGGATTGTGCAGAGGGAGGGGGCCGAGAGAGAACAGAGAACCCTGCCCGCTGACCCAAAAACACAAAACACATTTATGCAGAGGTGGACGCCTCACTGAATTTTGAGTGTGCGCCATTCGTCAGTCAACAAACTGTAATCGGCAACATTACTTAAACCAGGCTTCCGTCATCACTAAATTACAGCTGCTACTTTAGGACTGACAGTAAATTACATGGACCCAGTCAATCGTCAGTCTGTCAATCGTAAATTGTAAATCTAGTGCTAATGAGCGGTGGCTGACTGGTTAGCACGTCCGCCTCCCAGTGCAGAGGACGTGAGATCGAGTCCGGGCTTCGGCCTTCCTGGGTGGAGTTTGCATGTTCTCCCCGTGCTTGCGTGGGTTTTCACCGGGTACTCCGGTTTCCTCCCACATTCCAAAAACATGCATGGCAGGTTAATTGAACACTCCAAATTGTCCCTAGGTGTGAATGTGAGTGTGGTTGTTCGTCTTTGTGTGCCCTGCGATTGGCTGGCAACCAGTTCAGGGTGTACCCCGCCTACTGCCCGAAGCCAGCTGGGATAGGCTCCAGCACCCCCGCGACCCTAGTGAGGAAAAGCGGCCAAGAAAATGGATGGATGGATGGATGGATAGTGCTAATGAGGAATTTACATAAGGAAAACATAATCACAGTCTGTCATGATGCGAGCTCTATAACACCGTCACTTAACTGCAGGTGTGTTTCTATTCCCCTCAGTTTTGCGCAAAAGCAGGCTGATAATGAACACTTTTCGGAATTTTTTTTTTTTTTTTTTAAATATCGCAATAACTATTTTTACGCTCTCATGAGTTGGTTTTAAAAGACTTGTCGGAATAGAAGTATTTTGCAAAAGTGTAATGGAAACACTTTTTACGCATTCCCTGTAGTCATGTGACCCCTGCCCGGTCACAGAGCAAAGGAAGTAGGAAGTACGGGGCCACTCGCTTTTGTCAAGTCTTTGTAGCCCCTTCAGAACCACATTTTTTTCTGATGGGCAAAATGTATTTATTTATGCGGATTTTCACTCTTCTCCCACATAAGAACAACATAGAAATATTTTTTTGGGGGTGTCATCTTATGTTTTAAGTTGTTATAGTGGACACCAGGATAATATGGCTGTAACGTGCAATAAACTTATAAGCTTGTGTGCAACATTTGGAACATCAACATCATGCAAATCAATTTACGGTTGTGATTGGTTATGTAAGATCACGTGAATATGTCATGTCCACTGGGACCATCTAAGGGTCTGAAGGGGTTAAGCACAAAGCGGTTTAGCTCTAAAGCCAAGGCTGCCGTTCCATGCACGTTCCATGTTGTTGCATGAGAAATGGCAATTCCACTCGGGCAACGAGCAATCGAGCGACATACGGCACACGTCGTCGTTGAAATCCATTCCATCCGTCCGCACCATAACACGAGTTATAAGTGTGCGCACACAAACAGCAGCACCAAAGAGAGAAATGTTTTTAAAGTAATCTTAGCAAACTCCGGGCATCCGTCTTCCGTAAACATTATGAGCAAGTCCTACAGAACTGTGAGATCTCGCGAGACGGGACATTGTAAGAATTGCGCTTCGGAAGCGAAACGCTCTTCAATGGAAACACTGACGAGTCGAAATAGTACAATATCGCTTTTATTTTTGCGAGAAACTGTCATGGAAGAGCCAGAAGAGAGAAGGTGTGGAGACAGGTGTATGAGGAAGTTAGCATACCTGGTAAGTTAGTGTATATTGCTCGTTTACTGAAGGAGAACGAGTGGCTCAGTCCCAGGAAAGAAGTGGAAGTACTCTGAGGTGCCTCAGCAAACGTGGGCGTCCATCAGTGCTTCCGTCATTCGTCTCCGGTTATTAATGGCCACATTGACGGGCAAAAACCTCCTTCCAGCAATACTTAGTTCATCAATTTCTGAAGTTTACCGTTAACTATTAATCATCAACAAAATGGCCGTACTTCATTGATGGATTGACAGACCTTCCATCAATATTGATGGAATACCCGCCTTTGCATTTACGGAGCAAGTTGTCTTTGGTTTCTTCTTTTTAGGAGGCTTAATTTTTGACTCAATGTGTGTGGACTTTAAAGTTATGTTTGTGTCTTCGTCTGGGCTCAGTTATTGAGAGCTCAGCGTGATAGGAGCAGATTCTAAATGAAAAAAACTACATGGGGGCAGAGGGAAAATCTAACCTTTGAGCCTGTTCATGTCTCAGTCTGAGAATGCAATCTATTCCTCTCTGTTTCACTCTCCAAGAAATAGTTTGTCATTGTGAGTCGGTTGTCGATTTACCAGTTAGTGTGTGTAACTGTGAGCTCTGAGTCATTGGAAAGTTTGTTTTTGCATTGTCAATGTCTTTCATTAGTGTGTGATGGTGGGAGCAAATTGTGTGATTTTTATAACATTCTTGTTGAAAAGTAGAAAACGTTCTTGTTGTCTCAAACTGCCTCAAAGATGTTGGGCACAAAGAGGAAATCATTTTCTCCGTGTTGTGATGGATATTTTACAATGTGTGAAGTGTAAATGTATTTATGCAGAGAGGATTGATGAGTAGAAATATTATTATTTATTTATTTTATTTTTTATTTTTTTCCTGGAGATGAGTAGAAATATAAACATTTGACTTCTTTGACATGACACTAAACCATGCGGTCCTGCCCATGTAATGGCTTTCCTAACATATTGCCAACACCTTAACCCCAAAGCTTTGTGTCTGTCATGCTGAAATAAAATGTGTCTAACTTTGCAGACTCAGCAGAGCTCTTTTTTTTTTTTGCTCCAGCCTGTCTGTGAAAGCAACTGTTCTGCTCATACATGCTGCTCTTAAAGTGGCCAAAAGTCTATTCCTGGTCAGCCAGCAATGGTTGGTTGGCTTGTGTTAGGTTTATCAGCAGACATTTGTAGAAATCATCACTCAACAAAAGGAGGCAAAGGCACAGAAAGTTTTGTTGCTAGCAAGTTACGGAGACACGGCCATGCCTTCTCATCCGTTCTGCTTGGTTTTTATTGAACACAGCAAAAGCCCCTCACAGCCCATACAGAGTGTGGATAATCCTTACCAGAGAGGTGTTTACACCAGTCATATGTTATTCTAAAGCAAGGCATTTTTGCTTAGTCTTTTGTTTTGCCCAGTTATCAACCCTCGGCAGCCGTCGTCATGCGTCAGCCATGCGTCCGTCGTGGATCTGATAAGCGTCTCCTGGGCCTCAATGCGTCCGTCCAAAGGGATCTTCATCCAAACTTCTTCACTGCAAACAACCTTTCACTGCAGACATTCTGAATATGTTTGACAAAAGGCAAAATGCACAACAAACAGCTTAAATAAGTTTTAGCAAATGTATAATGAATATATATAATTTTCCTAACAGCTTGCCTTAAAGTCCTGTTTTTCTTGAAAAGTCCACCTTGAAATAGAATTTGTAATCATTTCGTCCTGCCCTGCAAACCAATCTTTGGTGCACATTTTAAGAAGAAGAAGAAAAGCTGAACCAATCAGAGGACGAAAAATGCCAACATCACTTTGAGGATTTGTGAGGGCACGGAATGGTAAATCTAAAATTTGATTGGTTAAAAATGATTTCAACTGCGTGTGTGTGGTCGACACCTGCACTTGGCATTCTAAAGACGTTGGGCAAATAATATTTGCAAGGCAACACGTCAAAGTTAAAATGTGATTGAAAAAACTTAAACTACAGACGAATGGAAGCTGAGCAGCCAAGACAAACACTATGAAATGATGACAAGAGACTTATATAAAATAAATAATTAGCATTTCATGTAAATTGTACTTCCACACTTGCCAGCAAAGGCCCTGATTGCAAGCCAGTGGTAAAATAAGACTAACAAGTAGGCACCTAAATGAAATTTTTGGGCCGAAACCGAAAATGAGAAATGCTTGGTTGAAAACCGAAACGCCGCCAAAAAATTATCCCATTTTTTTATTATTATTGCATTTATTATAATGAATTACAATTATAATATCATTGTAAAATATTTAGGCCTATTTAACACGGGCATTTTAACAAAGCACAATATCAATTGAAATGCATCCACACCACATCAGAGACATGTTGGTGAATGGTACATTAAACACCAAACGCGGGGTGAGCAACTGAGCATTTTCTGGCGGTGCAATTGCACTTTATAGTCAATGTACAGTAGTTCGCACCGGCGGGCACGGATGCGTGCGGTGCGGTGCGGATGATGTGTTTGTAGGCTATTCGGAGCGGGACACGGTGCGGTGCACTTAAAATCGGCACATTCACAGACAATGTTTTGGGAATGGACTGCAAAGTCACACACGGCGTCCTGTACAAGTCTGTCGCCACCCGGAGATGGTGGTAAGTGTTTACTAGTTTAAAACTGTTTAGTGCTAACATTAGCTAAAGTATTTAGCACGGCCACCAGAATGCAAGTGAAAAAGCGGAAGCGCTCGAGGGGCTCTCATCAAAAAAAAAAAAGAAAGGCACTGCAGGAGAACGAGTGGCTCACCTGTAGTGCAGTACCCGGCAGCGCTCTCTTTTTTGACAGTTTACCAAGCGACCCTCTCTTTCTCCAGTGTGCACAATGAAGCTGCCGGTAGTCCGGTACTCACAAACGGCAGCGAGCAGCGAGGCGGACACTCACCCCGCGCTTGGTGTTTAATACAAACAGACGCTTCCTTGCAGCGTTTTTTTTTTTTTTTTTTTGCTTGCGTCATCACAACATCCTCTTTCGGCCATATTCTTTCGGCTTTCATTTTATTTGGGCCGAATGCCGAAAATGCAAATTTTTGCCATTTTCGGCTGAAATTTTTCAAATATTCGGTGCATCACTACTAACAAGCATTTTCTTCCAAACGACTAAAGCCGCTTGTCAATATGAAAAATGTAGAGTCCAGTCTTGTGAACTAGGCAAATATGGTCTTCCTGAGAACGTACTTGAGAACATACAGTACTGTATTTGCTATGCTAGTGTCTTTGTCATTGGAACAGCTGTGTGCTTGTGGACTTATTAGACCTATTTACGTAAATTGATAAAAGGGTTTCAAAAGAGGTTTCCCAGCCAAGTCTTTATCAGTCACCAACCACCAATCACCAATCACATAAGCTAGCAGACAAGCACAAAATCTGGGAATTCTGTGTGTTCTTGTTTTATGCATCCTTTCACTTGGAACAGGACTTGGTCAGCGACTGATGAGGTTTCAGGAGATCACAAGGACGTAAAAAGGGACAAGAACATGTATTGTAAAATGTCTTAAGACTCAGCCTATATATATCAGCCCCCATACTCTTTGGTTTATCATTGTCTGGCATGGCACAAATGTTCACACACATAATCACACACGCACAGTGCACATAAGTGGCCATGATGATAATTTCCACAGGGTCTAAAATGGAACTGTTCAAGTGGAAAAAGTGATACGAAAGCACAAAGGCAAAATCTTCATTGAAATCAATGAGTGCTGCCACAGCCTGTCCACTGCACAGGCTTTCAGGCATTTCCCTTTCTTTTTTTTTCTTAGAAAAACAAAACTAAACACATTTCCTGTGAAAAAGCAATAAAGACAAAGTAAACATTTTTTTTCATGTAACAAACTCCAACAAACTTAACAGCACATTATAAATCCCCTATCTCGAAAGGTCTAGTAGAAGGACACAAATCCAGATGTAGACACAAGCGAAGTGGCAAGACAAGGCGTTGTCTGAATAATTTACCAGTTGTCATGAGGTGTGAACAAATGCAAGCCCGATCACAGAGGAGATTAACTCACAATTCAGTCAGCATGACAAGTTCATTCACTGACGGAGCAAGCATGCAAGATGAAAATGGTTGAGCTTGTCTTTTATGAAGGCATCAGCATTTGTTATCTGGAACAGTCCACATACTTTGCAGCGCACTTCGACTGCATCTTTTTCTTGTTTACATCTGCAATATTGACCAACTTTCCATGGGATGCGGGACGTGATGCAAGACCGAGGAGTTTTTCTTTTCCTCGACATGCAACTCATTTGAGTGGCCACATGTTGTTTGCGGGCTTAAGCATAGCTATTCAAATAAACAATTGGTATATGCAAGACCTGCTCATATGGTCGATTTTTTTTTGCGCTTCAGCCAATGCATCCCCAATAATCACAACTGTTGGGAGAGGCCAGAAGCTATGAAGGTATCCATCAGACTCCTATACCATCTATCCTGTTTACAGTTTCCACAGAAGCTCTATCCCATCACTCACGCTAGGGAATCCATACTATGCTTAATGTTAGATGATAATTACTCCTCGTAGACGTATGTGCATCCCCCCATCTCTTTTATTACAACGTTTACTCACTGAAGCACCATGAGTGAGTACCGTGTTGTCATTCAGTTGAATAAATTAAAGGCAAGGGACGAGCCGTAGGATACTTAGTTTGAAGTAAGACTTTTTTTTTGCTACACAAGCATTTATGTTCAAAATTGTGTTTTGTACTAATGGCACAATTCAAACATTTAACTGGAAATATAAGCAAGTAGGGTGGACGGATCGGGTTAATTATGAATCTTGTAGCTATGGAGAACTTTATCTTAGTGCAGACACTTTTTTCAGAATTTAGGAGGGATTCAACTGGTCGTGTGGTCTTCCGCCAAGTTTGATCCAGCGCAGACATTCTTCATAGTTGTTTGAGGGTTTAGGGAAGGGAATAAACCGGACACGGTTATCTCTCTTACACAAGCCGTGACTACAGCAGGACGCCGTTTAGTCGATCGGGATAATGGTTATCACCCTTACACAAGCCGCGACTACAGCGTTTAACCCTTTTTATTGATTTTTTCCTTGCTTCACCAGGAGCTGGATTGCTTTGTTTGTCCACAGCGTCTTGATTGGTTTACTAGGTCATGCGGGCGTGGTTTACGGTAAGGTCAATTGATGTGTTTTTGTGGGGACAGTTGTCGCCAATAAATGAAAAGCAGTCACTCTTAGGTTAAGATCAAGCGAGTGACTTGGCCATTGAAGAATATTCCATTTATTTTACTTTCAAAAGGTATTCAGTTGCTTTCCAGTCTATTTTGTACAACAACAAAGGTGATGATCACAGAATCCCTTTCCTGGTGAAGAAGAAAAAAAACATCAAAAGAAATCAACAGAGGTGCCGTTAAGAATGTACTGAGGCTTTACAAGGTGTTAACCAGTGGTAACATTCAGAGTAGAGAAGTAGATAATAGTGTCCTGGAATTGGATTTTTACAGATGAAACCAAAGTCAACTTGTGTCATTATGATGATTTGGACAAGTAAAAGGAAGAGGACACGATCCAAAACATACCATATCATGTATCAAACATGGTAGAGGTAGAATTACGACATGGGCATTAGGGCTGCACAATATTGGAAAAACATGCCATATGCGATAGGCCTATAGTTGTTGAATATTGCGATATCAATATTATTGCGATATTTAACATGTGCCTAAAGAAATACGATTTTTACTATCCAATTAAAAAAATTAAATTTTCATCATGTGGCAAAAAAAGCAAGCTCGGTGTATTCTTAGTTAATTACAATTACCCTAGATAATGTTGAACTATTGGATACTGATGCACATTTAAGTTTTGCATCTGACTGGTCAAATTCAAATAAAAACCTAAACTTCCATATGAAACTTATTGCATGTCTTTGCGATATGGATATTGCATGGGCCTATATCGCGATATTAATATTTTTTTAATATCAATTGCCCAGCCCTAATGGGCATGTATAACTGCTAATGAAACAAGAAAACTGGTGTTTATTGATTATATAATGGCTGACAGAAGTTAAAGAGATGACTTGTCAGGTGTGGAGACATATCTGTCTCTGCCCTCATTAAGGACACAAAAAAGTAGACACTTCATTCACAGAGCAGATGACTAACGACCCTAAACATAGTAAGATAAACGAAGTGACTCATCCCATGTTTGACGCATGATATGGTATGTTGATTTAGGAAATATGCATATGCATATGCATATGCAACAACAAGTGAATATGGCTGCAGAGAAGGGCAGCCATCTCCTGGGAGAAAACTCTGAATTTCATTAAGTTAAATGGCCTCTAAGCACTCAACGACTTTATAGTACTTTCATCCAAATATTAAAAATGATGCTTAATAATTAATGTTCTTCTACATGTTTCTTGAAAATGAAGAATTGTCACATATTGACATGTTCACTGACCTTCACTGGTCTTGTTTGCAGCATATCAGTCAGTGATCCTTTAAATCTCTTTAGACAGTTCCCAAGAGCTTCAATATACTGTAGGTCTAAGGTTATAGGTGGAGGTTGATGGAGCTGTGCTAATTGCCACAGTAAGAGCAAAAACATGAGGATCCCCTTTGAAAGCTTGGAGAAAATGTTTACACACAACCAGTGTTGGGAATGTTACTTTAAAAGAGTAATTAGTTATAGTTACTCATTACTTGCTTAAAAAAGTAGCCGATTCAGTAATTAAATTACTTCATAATAAAAGTTACTCATTACCAGGCAAAGTAACTATTTCACTACTTTTTAAAGAATTGTTTTTTCTATACAAAGTATTTAGTTTTTTTATTTTTGTTATATTATTATTATTATTATTATTATTATTATTATCATCATTATTATATTTTTGTCGCTATGACTTACCAAACACCAATATCTTGTTCTTTATCTCTGTTATGGTGCTTGTGGAATCCCAATGTTAATGGTAGAACAAAATTGTCAACAAATCGCTCCTCGTTTTTCAGTAAATCTCTACTGTTATTTTTCTTGTCAAAGTTGTCAAACCCGAATGACTTCCAGACGAGGGACGTGGACTCTTTGCTAAAATGCTAAACCTTAGCATCCAGACACATCCAGAAAGAAGACACGTCCGTCACGTCGCGACACGCTTCCCGTGGCACCTCCAAAATAAAAGTCACTTTACATTTTCAAATTACATTTTCAGAGCAACATGACTGCGCATCTTGTTGCTTACTTTGAGCCTTGAAACTAATAAAAATGAATTGTAACAAAACGCCTTTCACATACAATAACGGCTTTTCAAATACAAGGAGAATAATTAGTTAGATTAGTCCGTTTATGGGGGATGGGGTTACCTAAACGCTATTATTCCCAACACTGCACACAAGCAGGTTTTCCTCTACTGAGCTGTTGCTGAGTTTATTGTCTTTTGTGGGAACATTTACAAGATTTTTCTTCCTGAATGATAGTGTAGTGTCAGTGAAGAATTATGCAGTGAGTCAGAGGGTGAGTTCTCATTTCATACTGTATACATAGAATGTATCTAAATACAGTTAAAAAAAAGAGTATATGAACACTTTTAAATTTCCTTTGGTTTTGCATAAATTGTCCATAAAATGTGATCTGAACCTCCTCTGAGTCACAACAATAGATAAACAGTTTTCTTAAATACCAAACAATGACATGTTTCAATGTTTTTTCTGAACACAACTTGTAAACGTCACTGTTTGGGATGGAAAAAGTATGTGAACCTTTGGCTTTACTAATTGGTTGAACCTCCTTGAGCAGCAATTACTCCAACCAAATGTTCCCTGTAGAAATTTTGGACCGTTCATTTTTACAAAAAACATTCAGTCAGTTTTGTTCTAAATCCATACTGACTATCAGTAAGTACTTTATGTTTTTCTATGAATTTATCTAACCTGTTATTGAAAGGTTTTTCAAGAATTTTGGAGAAGACAGGCCTGTAAAACTTGTATTTGTCTCCAGTTTTGTAGATTGGAATAATTTTTGCAGCTTTCATTTTATTGTATTTTCTTCTGCTGAAGCCATTTTGTTGTTGACTGACTTGTTTTACAGCTCGTTGTCCTGTTCCATCACTCATCTTCTGTTAAGCTTCAATTGGCAGACGAATTGTGTAAAGTTCTAATGCCAAATGTTCCAATAAACTTGGGGAAGAAAAGCAGTCACAAACTAGAAAGGCTTCCACCACCATACATCACAGTTGTTCTTATGTTTATATCCTTTATGGACAGAATTGGATGAAACTAAGACATTGATGGATGGATGGATGGATGGATGGATGGATGGATGGATGGATGGATGGATAAATGGATGGATGGATGGATGGATGGACAACAGAACAAACAAGGCAGTATTTTTTTTTTAATATCTATGCAAGTGCATATGTAATATTTGTACCTTGAATGAGTAATAAATTCAGTGTTATTCAACATTAGGACTACCTACATTTATTTTACATTTTATTTGGTTCCATTTAAACCGTCTTAGAATTGCGTCTGGACCTTTGAGGGCAGTCATCATGCTGATGTGGCCTTCAGTGAAAATTAGATTGACATCGAGGCCTTACATATTGACACAGAAAACCGATTAACTACTGAGTTGTTGATTGTATTTACAGTTTTTATTCATACATTCATTCATTTGTATTATCTAGTTGTGTTTTTTATTATGTTATCCCCATTTCTATCCTTCTCAATTGAATGGCTTAAGATCCTGTACTAGGGATGTCCCAATCACACTTTTTTGGACCCAAGTCTGTGTTATGTTCATGAGTTGGATCCCAAAAAAGCAGACACAAATAATAGTTTTGACATTTATTTGTAAAACAAAGCTTCAACTGAAGGTGATGCAATCGTCTAGGCTAACAGTAATATGAGAAAGAGAACAAAGACGCTTGCATCAGCCAGGCCCAAACGCTAAATATGGTATGCCCAGTAAGTCAATAACTAAGCGGTTTGCGCGAGACATACTCAAGACGAGACGAGGCAGTGAAAACTAGACCAGAAACAACTAGAAGAGATCGTGGATCAAGAGACGTGGAGCTAGGTAGCTAACTATCACTCATTGGGCTGTGGAGGCAAGCAGATGAATCGTCCACCAAAAAGAATGTGTCTACCGCTGTTGCCTTTATAGGTTGCGGATGACTCTCATAGGCTGCTGATTACATCAGGCAGTTGCAACACAAAGGACACAGTCTGCAAGCACAAATATGACAATCTGAGTCACCCCATTTTGAGATCGGCCGATTGCGAGTCCCGATCCGATACCGCTTTGCACACAGTGCAAGTCGTACCGTCTCCGTTTTCCACATTAAAGATGATGATAATAACTTATTATCATCTACTTCCAAATACCTGGGCGCCATTTCCTTGTTCAGCCTCGCCGCTCTGAGAGACGACCACCGCTGTAATGACCCTGCCTTTTTCTGTAAACATCCCATAAACGGGAAGAAACATAAAAATATATGACAGAAAATAAAGAATTGCCATTGGCATGACATTACATGAAAAAATAATAACAAAAAAATCAATAATAATTCAAGCTTTTAAATGACTTGTATACTGAAGCACTTCTGTGTCTTGAGATCATTTTAGTTATATTGTCAAGTACATTCCAGAACAGTGGAAACCCTAAATTATCCTTGGCCAAAGGTAAACAGACTAGCGCTTAAGCATAAAAAAAAAGAAGCCACATCTACCTTCTAAATAGTAAAACAACAACACAGGAAACAGTCCATTAACTGATGAAATTCTATTTTATTCTCCTCATATCCTGAGCCGTAATTGTTGCTGCAATTGCCATAACAGTTCAGTAAGCATTATAAGTTGATTGTGTTATGAAAGAAAAACCAAAAGGCAAACAAGGAACTTGGCATCTAAAACTACTAAACTTACAAAATAAAATAAAAAAGCAAGTAAAAGGTAAAAAAGAAAACACACTTAAGTCACTAGGGCAAAAACCAGAACAACAGAACTGAAGAACGATCCAACAAGAACAAGGAACTAAATACAAGCAAACTAACTAGACAATGGAAAAAAAAACTGGTGGCTGAGCGAGCTGATTGGCAGACACAAGCACAGATTTCAACAATAGACTTAACAGGACAAGACATGAACCTCAAGAACACAAGACAGAACATGAAACAAAACCAAATACATACACAGACAATGACAGATTCAATGAACAACAAACCCATTTGCCTCACAATAAAACTGGGCATATGATACAGTGCACAATTCTACAAGCATTGGCTTTAATTCTCAACCTCAAAGTATGAGCTAAGCGCTCAGACCAACTTAGGGACACCACTTGAAAAGTTGCTGTCCCTTATACAGTAAATTATATTTAAAACCCAATATGTTGCATGAATTGGCTAGATGGATCTGTACAGCATCAAAATTCCAACAACCGTACCCTTGAACTCAAATATATATTTGACAGGGCCATATCAGACACTGAAGCGTGAAATGAGTCTCCCCCATAGGTGGGTGCCCGGGTGACGATCTTATACACTCACAGCTTATAGCATTTTGCTGTTTAAGCTACAAAAAAATGGCTCCTGATTCCAAATACCTTCACTACATGCTTTGTAGTAGCTTGGATAATGAATTAACCATAATTAATCACTACAACAGAGTGTTGCATCCTCTGAGAGGTTGTTAGATTTCGCCTCAGCTGGCTACACTGACGACTCTGTTGTGGTACATGAAATTCTGTCAGCGTGCGCCGCCCATTCCAAGCTCCCATGAAGAAGCTCCGAGCATGAAATGGAACATTAACACCTCCGTTGCAGTGTTGTTCCCTCACATCTCTCAGCAGTGTGAAACCAGATGGAGAGCTTCTCTCAGGGAGCAGTTTAGCATCTTCGCTCCTGCGCTCTTTAAACCGTAGCGATATTAGCCAGCATCGCAGGTGCGCAGCGCACTGAGTGGAATAACAATTATTGTGCTACTGACACATTAGGTGTGTGTGTGTTCACCGGTCTCATAATTCCCCTCTGTAATAATATTTTTTTTACTGTTTTCCCCCCCTTCCTGGTGAAACATGAACAGTGCAATTTTGTTTTATGTCCGCACTTCTGGTTTCATTTACTCTTAGCCAGTTATAATGTCAATGACATACAGTATATCAAAGCATAAAAGCAATGATGATCAATGATCAAAGTTTTGGAGGGGGTGAAAAAAACAATTATCAAGTCCACCTTTGGCAGTATTGATTACCTTATTCAGTCCAGTTATCAGTTTTCAATACTTATTGGACAATATATCTTGTTGGTCACAGTTAATAAACCTCATTTCAAATGAATGTGTGCAAACTAAGATCTCTGTCACAATAACTCATTGAAGGTTTTGGCAGCCCAGAAATTGTAGATGTAAGTATTGATACATACATAATTCATTAAGACATAGTTAAGTCTATAGAATGCTACAGGGTTGGTATCTGTGGATGGTGTCTTTTTTTTCCCGTATGTGTTTCGCTTGCCGCTAATTCCGTGGCCAAATCGACATTACTAGGTATTATAAACAATTGCGCCAACATAAGGATAAGTGCTAATGTTTCTATCTACTGTGTCATGCAGTTAGTACTGATAATTGTGCAGGGTATAAAATAAATAAGTAAATAAATAAATAAAGTTGTCTGTTTAATGTTAAACCATAAATGCCTACCTCTGTGCATGCACCAAGCAAAACGGACATGTAAAATGCTTCATTCTGTTGCGAATGCCCTGATGACACTGATTCTGTTCCCAGTTCCCAGTACTTGAGCCATTTCTCATTTCAAGTTCTTGTCCATTCTTATGTCCTTGTGATCTTGTGAAACGTCATCAGTCGCAGCTCAAGTCCTGTTCCAATTGAAAAGTACCCATAAACCATAAATGACACGAAATACCCGTATTTTGTTCGTCTCTTCGCTTAAACCACGGATGCAACGGTTGGTGACGGTTCTGAAGAGTTTGCTGGGAAAATATCCCACCATGCGTTATGTGCTGCTAACAAAATATGCACATACTTCTTGAAACTATGGGAGTCCCGTAGAATAAACGATGAAGTACCACAGAGGACTGACACACTAAAAACACACGTGAAAAGGTGGGCATTCCATCAATTTCTGTCATTGACGGATGCCCATTTTGCTGATGATTAACAGGAAACTTTGAAACTTGACGAACTAAGCATTGGCGGAAGGGTTTTTTCGTCCGTCAATGTAATCGTCAATCCGTCATTAAATTCCATTTTGCTGACGATAACGATTGACGGAACATTGACGAATGCCCACGTCAAATGATGGATTGATGCGGTTTGGCTTGAAATATTGACGAATTGACGATGACGGAACGGTGCCTGACTGTTGACGATTGCCGAATGACAGACACTCAAAATTAATTGACGCACACACCTCTGCAAATCAATTCTTAGTTTTGAGAGGAATTATTTCAAAAACACCATTTTATGATTTGTCACATTAAAGAGACATATATAGTATATTTAAATTTAAAGCACAGGTACACCTTTTTCACAACCCCGAAGTACGATAGCAGTAGAGTATCAGTGAGTCGGTCTCAGGGGTTGGGTTGGACGACAAGACTCACACAGTGTGTGCGGGTGCGTGTGTGTATCTGCCTGAAAAAGCCCTTGAGATCCTCGTACCATTTGTTACAACGTAATCGTATCTTAGCGAACAATCCTGTTAGAGGATGGCAGACATTAGACCAAAGAAAAGGAACACAGTTGGTAGCGAAAAGGTATGAGTGGCTTTTAGCAAGGTGAAAGGCAACTATAAACGTCACATTTATTTGCAGTAAATTTTCACTGAGTTATGTTTTCTTGTGTGGAATTTATGTTTTGTTGGTTTTGTAATTATAGCTCTGTTTTTCTTTTTACGTTTTCACATTTGCTACATTTTTACGTAGTGGTGTATTTGTGTGTGCCCCACGACTGACTGGCCCGCACTCCGCGAATTCGCGTTGAAAATGGATGGACGGATGGGTTTGTTGCAGTAGGTGCTGCAATTCCCAGAGGTACAGACAACAATAATCTGTTTAAATTAATTTAGAAATAGTGGCAATGCCATCAATTGTCATATTAAAACTGTACCTCCATCATTTTTGCTACAACAGTAGGGGGGGTACCGTGACTTGGAGTTTGATTTGTTCCGTAACCAAGCTCTTAACTCAATGTACTTGTATATCAAATCCTTATTTCCTTTTTGTTCCTGATGATGACCTTCAGCCTGTAGGTGTTGCAGATGTCAGTAAAAGCGGCTGTTTGGTCTCAAAATAATCCTAACCTTGTTGTCCATATACAGTATTTTGTTATTCATCCAGTAAAGACTGTAACCAGTTTATGGTGTGTTTCAATTATGGGTGAGACAAATCTGTAGAATGAACCTGATGTAAATGTGTTGATGTATTTTGACCCAGTCAGGTTGCTTGGGCTGTTATTAGTAGCGCTAGGCAACAGTAAGCTAAATAACCCTGAATGCTTTCTCGCCCAAGGAATCGCTTCGACAATCTGCTTGTATACAAATAAACTGAAGTTGTGATGCACTTTGCATGTAGACATGCTGAGTTGTAAATAATTCTCCACAACAATGAATGTATTATTATTTTGGTGGGTGTGAAAGGAAGAAAGCTATATTACTACATGTCTTGGCAACGATCCGACAGCACGCACGGACTTATATATGAATGGATTGTCAATACTGCTTGTCAGTAGCACATCGACCGACAACCAATTCATGTGTAAATCAGTCATAAGTCCGTGCGTGCTGTCGAGTCGCGTCGGGAGTGACGTCATGCAGCCGACAAATTCTGCCTTCGGAGGACCCAGCCTTGTGAATTTGGACACAGGGTGTGTGTGTGGGACAAATCCATTAACGTACTTGGGCCCCAAATTCAGTCCAGGAATTTGAGCTGAAGAGACCAAGAGTGCCTGTGGCTGATTTATTTATTTTTGTTCCACTCTAACCCAATAACCCTGGCAAGGCCCCAAATACTAACCATTGAAAATGTACTTAATTATTTTTTTTCTCTTTCTCCAGAAAAAAGAAAAAGAAAATGTACTTAAATATCCACCGAACAGGCACAAGCACCTAAATTTCATGTAACACTGAAATGGCAAATGAAACCTAATTCTAAGTCGTTAGTCTTTTCTAAGTACCAAAATTTTGCCTGAGAGTTAATTAATTAAATTGCTTCAGAACAGGTTGATAAACATTTCAAGTAAAAAAAAAAAAAGAAAAGAAAGATTTTCTTTACCTTCGAGTAACCCTTTCACATGACCATAAATTATGTAATTTAGTAAGGGGCAAGTTATTCCCAATTATGTACTTTGTCATTTTCAAGTCAGGAAAAAAAAATACTGTTTGATGAGCATACATTATAATTAATTCAGGCCACTAATAGTGTTTAATGACTGATGATCATGTTTTCCGGAGAGCTCATTTTGAAAATATTCTGATGCTTTATTGAGCACAAATACTTTTTTCCCAGAGGAACAGCACTAGCTCTCCATTAGCGATACTGTAGGTAGCGAAGCTCGGTTATTTGGAGTGGCTCAGGGTTATGGTTAAATTGATAGATGAATGGAGGGAACTACTGGTAGCAATGTTTGGAAAAAAGGAAAATCTCTGCCCTTTTTTCTATTTAAAGTCTGACTATGCAATTAACTATAGCAAATATTCTGAATATTGACATTTGCTCATTATTAGCTCGTTCCATTTTTAGCCGAGTAGCGTGAGTGTCGTTCAAGGCTAATTCTACTTCACAGTCTCGTTGATTTCACTTCTTGCATATAGAGCAACCATTAATGGTACAAAAGAAATGCCTGTTGAGATTTGATTTGGAAATTATCAGATGATGGAATGTGGGTGTACAATTACTGCTGTATGCTGAAACTGAATAGCTCAGTAACGTAGTGCGCCGTTCATCGTCTCATGTGCACCTTTAGATGTCAAACCCAACAACAAAAGTAAAGGAATTGGCTTCACTTGTCCAATACTTTTGAATGTGAGTATTGTATGAAGTAATAATCATAGCATGGGACCAGTATAGTAGTTAACAAATCTGGCTAAAGGGTATATACAGCACATGTATCACATACATTTGTAAAGTATGTTTTGAGTTAACAACAATGTTTTTCCCATTCTGAATTATCAGCATTGTACTGTCGCACACACGCATCAGCAGTTGTCGCCATCCTGCCTACACATCCCACACAAGCTTAATCAGGATTGACCGATCCAACGTGCACCGTGGCAACCTGAATTCAACATTATCAATTGGTAGGAATATGGCTTTTGTACGTGCTTTGCTATCCTGGTGGTGACCTATGAAATCCATGCTACATCATTGTCAAAATGTAATGTACAACAATGTAAAGAGTTGTAGCTCAGAATGCACAGGACCCATTCATATTAGTACACGCCTTTGAATAATTCAATGTTTCTTTCTACGTACATATGTATTTGTTTGCACACTTGTGGGCGTATTCATGGCTTTATTGTTGAATAGCAATGCTGCATGTCACAACTGTGCATTCCCTCCCTTCATTTGGACCGTTTTCATGTTGTTGTTCTCTGCACGAAACGCAATATTGCCTGTGCCCGAGGCTACGAGGTTCTAATGTAGTTACCATTGTCTTTTCTGCAACATCCACCCACATCGCTCTATCTTTTCATCTCATTCTGTCCTGGTTCATTCTTGTCTCCAAGGCGTCTCTTTCCCCCTTGATATGATTAAAGTAAAACACTCGGCGAGACAATCTATGTCTCTTATTATTTTCTTCATATCCAAAATCTCATTTAAAAAAACAACTTTATATATCTTTAACAGGCCATTCTGCTTTTACTTTCAGTAGTAGCTTGTAGTAATACTGTGAGAACGACCGTATAATTTACCCTTGTTGATTGGATGCAAATATGATTTAAAAGTTCAGGCTGCTCAGTGCAAAGGCAAGGGCGACAAAACGGAGATAAAATCCAAATCATAAAAAGGAGATAGAGGTCATTTTGTGAGGGATGAAGCAGATGAAAGAAGAGAGAGACCGAGAGTGGTTTGTGTGCTAAAATACCAACCATCACTCTCCTAACCTCTCCTCAATGTCACTGTCCATCAAAATACAGCCATACACTGCATCTAGTTCAAGCAAACACTAGGTGCCATATTGTCACACCATAAAAAGACATACATGCACTCACTCGCATTACTTTTAGTCAAATAATGTTGTGTAATTTGCCACTCTGTCTTCCCCCATCAGTCGCATAAGTCCATAAATCACTAAACTAATCATGCAATGCTGAAACATTGGATCAGGACAGGCTGCTACCCTGCACGGTCTGCATCCTTATTTGTTAATTTATAGCCTCAGCTCACTTGGGTGGCACACACACACACACGTGCACACACACACACGCGTACACCTCAGAGTGGAATACAGCATTAGCCTATCTGCCCCTGTGGCTTTACGGTGTGGACCAGTGGAGCAAGTGATAAACTGGAATGACAGAAGACAGGTCTGAATATATGAAAAGGACCAAAATCCTGACATAGTATATATAATATTCATTTCCTCTGCTGCTTTATATCAATAGGTTTATAGGTCACCAGGGCATATGATAGGATTGTGAAATGATTGGAAGTGAAAATGAGATGGAGAGATTAAATGAAGGGGTGAGTAAAGAGAAAGGTGATCTGTTTAAGTTCTTATTGAGTTAGTGAAAGGCATCAAAGCACATGAATGAGCAGGAATGCAAAGATGGCAATAACGGCTGCGACATGGGCACTGACAGAAGGTGTGTCTCCTGAGTTCTACAGTATATGTAGAGATTGACTATAAAATCTTCTTAGGCTCAATTATAAAGGCACATTTAGGGTAGGCAGAAAAGATTGAGTGGCATGCAGGAAAAAGACAGATTGGAGTGGTAATCTCATATCAAGTACCTATCTGAGAGATGAAGGGAAATGTGGTGGAGTAAATGAGGCTTAGACAAGATTGATAGAGTGGCAAATCCACGGACCTCAGTGTGTGATCTACCTAAAAGCCTACTTTCTAAATCCATTGTCCTGCAAATTGAGGACAAATTGAAGGATTCAGGGTCCACAGCTTTTCAAACTCCCAGGATTAAGCACTCTCACGATGACTTTGAAGCCCATTTTAGTGCCACCTCAACTCTGATAATTTGTGTGGAGTATAGCGCTGATGAACTACACTACTATTAGTTCAATGGCCACTATCTCACCTACGATTGGAGCGATACACAGTAAGACGAGCCAACGGCAACAGAAAGCGTTGCTGGCATAAGCAAATATGTAGTAAATGTGCTAGATAGCTAGCTCAGCTAAAGGCTAGCAGGCCACCAATGCCATCACTCTTCCCAGCAAATGTTGGCTCACAGTCCATTTTATTGTCCATACTGCACCTGAGATTTGGTGGTTCCACTGAGAGGATTTGCTTTGTTTCACAGAAACGTCGCCGAATGACGACATACGACACTCAGCCTTCGAGATGTGTGGACCACGCAGCCCTTTCGAGCTTGCCGTGATTGGAGTGTTTGGGCAACAAACTCTGGGGTACACTCTGTATCTCTATCAATAAAGGTTGATGCAGAAACAGCCATTGCTCCAAGAAAATAGAGCATTTGACTTTGAGATGCCAGCCGCACTATTTGCCTGTTTACGGCTGTTTATACCTTTTTACGTAGCTCCCAGAGCTCATGCTAATGCTAACAAAGTATTATGTGAGCTACACAACACCCTTAACTCCCTGCAGTTCAAGCATCCGAGGCATTCTACATAGTCACAGGTCATTTTGACCACATAAAATAGACGGACACTACCAACATATCACCATACCAATGTGAGGGACTAAAACGCTGGATTGTGTGTACACAAACACGCGGAGCGTACAAAACCCACCGCCGCCCTCATCTTATTTGTAATAAATTTGGAAAAGACCCCAGAAATATTAGCTCCTGAGATGTGTCAGGAGCTAACGAGGCTCTCAATAAACGAAACGAAACCTTAGCTCCCCTAACCACTAGTGTTGTTTCGATACCGTACGATACCTAGGGTTTTTTTCTCAACATAAAAAAGCTGCCTTGCCATTGGTTCAGAGCATTCAAGGGCCAATAGGATATCTTGGCTTGGCATACAGTGAACACGTCACACATCAGTGAATGTTATGCACGACACAAGATGCTGCATCCAAAGTTCTATAGTAGCGTCGTAAATAATGGCATCGGCATGTTACTTGTTAGTACTCACCGATGCCAATACTACTGTTTTAATGCAGTATTGGGGCCTGTCCCAATACCGGTATCGGAACAACACTACTAACCACATTCCATAGTGCTGACTCCAGTCTATTAACCATTGAGGAAATGGTCCAAGAACACAGTCAGGTGTAGCTCATTGATGCTGTCTCTGTGCTTGACTGTTTTTAGTGTGCAAACTTGCAAATGTTCCCTCACTGCGATAGTCATGAAGTACTTTGAGAAGCTGATCATGGCGCAGATAAAAAATGCCATTGACATGGTGCAACAACTGAACATTATAAGGCCGAGTCCATCACTGTGGAACTGGGTCACGGACTTTCCTAACCAAAAGACCACAGACTGTCAGGATCCACTTTCCATCACCCTCAGCTGCCTCCCCCCAGAGTTGTTTTCTGAGCCCCCTGCTGTTCACACTACTGACTTATAACTGCTCTAAAATACCTGAGCTGACATATAGTGAAGTTTGAGGATGCCACGTAGTACAGAGTGGCGCTAGAACATTTTATGGACTGGTGCAAAGATAATGTGGAGAAGGCCAAGGAGATGGCGGTGGACTTCAGTAAAAACACACTCTCCCTAGTTCCCCTGTACATCATAGGACCTCGGTCCCCAGCTACTACAGTAGTACCTTGGGTCCACCTTTCAGAGGACCTCACCTATAACTGAGACACCTCCTGTCTGCTGAAGAAGGCCTACCAACCTTCCGACTTGCTTGTGAAGCTATGACGTGCCAGACTGAAGAATTGTGTCTTGAGGAGTTTCTATAAATGTAAAGTGGAGCACATCCTCGGCACTAACATCACGGTATGGCACAGCGGCTGCGTGGCTGCAGAAAGGAAGGCTCTTCAGGATGCGCGCGTCCTGTTTGTAGACAGCTTCTATATCTATTTACGTGAGCAATCAAGTTAGCATTTTCGATCTGCAAACTGTTAGAAAATCAGGCCTATGTTTCTAGTGGTTTGTAGTGCTGTCGAATTGCAATGCTGTGATTGCAGCCTGGGGTGCTGTCTATGGTGCTGAGTCAGAGGCGCCACACAGACGTCAGATGGTACTTTAATAGGTTGTACTGTAAATCTCCAGCCGTTTCATTGTCTTATGGAACTGTGGCCAGATTTGTTTTCTCTTACCATTAATCATGTCATGAAGGTTTTCCCGGCAGTACATTTAGTAAACCAAAATATCACAATCAAAAGTTTTCCCGATAGTACAAAGATAGTACTGTGTCTCTGTAACACAAAATCTCAAATCCACAAGATCAAAGTAAGACATGCATCCACACAGTGAATCATGTTGCAGTGAACTGACAGTGATCCCAGAAAGTAAAATAAATAGAGCACAATGAAACGGAGAGAATGGAAATGAAAATCCTTGCCCTGTCTGAGAGACCTAAGCATTCATGTATACGATTCTATGCAACCACAGGAAGAAGATTCACCATAATGACCATAAGCCCAACATATTTAATGCTGAAACACGATTTGGCTCCTCAGGATTGTTACATTCAGCCACATACGTAGCCATCAAACACTACAGTTCAGCTCCTCACAGAATAAAGTTGTTTTGAGTTGAGAAGAGTTACCAAACAACAACAAATCCAAAATTATTAACTATTTACGAGAAGAAGAAAAAAGGGACCCTCAACTGCTTCAAACTGCACAAGGCTTGAAATTATTCAATTACGATTTAAATTTGTGTTTTGTGCCTCATCAAAACACAATGAATAGTAAAACTGAGAATCAAAGATTTTTTTATTTTTCTGATTGCACGGCGGAGACCTTCCGAAATATTACCATGTGGCCACAGCTGCCAGTAATGACCAAAATAATAGTTTGTGTTGTTGTTGTTATGACAGGTGATCTAATATGTTAATTGATGTTGGTCCAATGCTTTTAGACCTACAGTACAGGAATGTCTTCAAGCTAGCTAAAGATAGCTACAAATACCAGTAAGTGTTTTTATTGTTAATTGCTAATGCTAATTGGTGACTGAATAAAAAGAACAGTACAAGGCAAAACCAAGTTTTGTTTTGTAACATTTTTTTTTTTTAAGATTTTGGTACCTTTTACAAATGAAGTTGTGATACAAAATTGCACTACTTAGCTCATGAATCTCTTTACAGTGCAATACACGTGGAACAATATTTGTCTCTATATATTGTAGTGCTGTGTTTTGTCTCTAAATAACTCACATTAAATTATGCCGACAGTGTGCATTCATGGTTTAGTGCTTTTGAAGCCAGCTCAGCTAGTTACTGGGCCCATTGTTTTTGTTCTGATGCACTTGGGTACTGACACATAATATTGCTCTTCCCATAAGGGTCAGGGTCTTGCACTCCAAGCATGCTGAATCAATAATGTACATGAACTACTCTTACTGTGTGCTATCGTCCATGAGGCAGCTTGGCATGATAATAGAAATCATTTGTCAAGGTCTGGAAGAAAAGAGACCTCGTATTGAAAGGCTGGATCATAGAGTTGTCTTCTAGTAGCTTACTGTATACGCTTATACTTTATAATTCCAAATGAGTTGCCATGGAAATATGTGCATTTGAATCAACAGAACGGAATTCAAAAATTCTATGTATTCTCTTAAATCTTGAATACAAACATAATTTATTTTCTCCAGCTATATCTACAGTCATCTGTGCCAGATCTTTATTTTGCTAAAAGCATCAAAGGAGATTTTGTCAACATAATTATAAATGAAAATATTTTTCACAGCTTTGATCTTGGCCATAAAAGTTTCACTGGAACACAAGAAAAAGAAGAGTGAGATCGAAAGAGGCTTAGATGCACTTTAATCTTTAGATCTGACTTTACTGGCAAATGCTGTGCACAACCAGTATAGCGACCATGATCCAGCCCAGGCCAGTCCGCAGCGAGTTATCAGTTCTTTAGTGAAAATTGGTTGAGACAAATTTAACATTTGATCTTTTCTTAATCCGCCCACATAGAAAAAGGATATTGCTGCTATTAGGTTATCTTCAGCTGTCTTATCTTCTCACTGGCTTTTGTCCCTCTATTATTTTTGGGGATGGCTGGGGGAGCAATAATATTAATGGTTAATTAAAGGTCTTCAGTCGCTCACTCGATAACTACCTGCATTTTTTGGGCTTACAAAAATCATCAATGTTGGCGAGGTGCATTATAGGCCATACTGTATGAGGATAAGCAAAACTACGAACATTTGTGTTATTGTACAGATGTTTATCAGTGTATGTTTATCCAATATGGTGTGTAATGTTGCTTAATGTATCAATGAAACCAATGTTTGCTACTCACTGTGAATCACAGAGCATTGCAGGCACCGCCATTTGTTATATCTTTTGCTACTGCGTCCGTTTGACGTAACACGGCATCGGATTAAGGCCCCCGTTCAGACAGAAGCAAAGCCGGCTTCGTTCCTCAAACAAATCTCGTACACACAGAAGCATTTCAAGACTTGCGTGTGTCCAAAAGAAGACGCTGAGGACGTTTAACGGCTGTAATGTATATGCCAAGTCTGGAGTGGCGGTGTAGCGCAGCCACAGGGAGTTAACGGAAAGTGTAGAAGAAAAATCAGCGAAGAAGACAAACACTTTTTTTTTCTAACTTTATGCAATCTACAGAACGAACATGGCTTTGCATGCATCGAAACAACATAAAAAAGACGAACACAGAAGAAGTGACAATGGCGGGTGATTCAAGTACAACACCGGTTTTTGAACGTGGGAATAAAGAAGCAAACTATTTTGCTGAAAAAGCATAAGCAAGCTAAGGAGGCTGCGTAAAAAGACTACGGCACGGCTATCCGTCATTGTTGTTGACAGACTGGTGGTTTGCGCGCAGTCACACAACGTCAATCTGCGACAATACGTCGTCATCGAGCGGCGACCATTAAGTCATCACTGGAGGAGTATCCTGCATAAGGTGTCCAGATGGACGCGTACGGGGCGCGTATTGAAATCTTTCCACTCTGGAGCCCGTTTTCAAAAGTGATCGGTTCCAAGCTTGGAAACCGCGCCGTCATGTGGACGAACGGCCTAAACGGTAAGAAACTTGTGAGGATACATTGAGACTGGCTTTCGTGTGGATGGGGCCTTAGTGTCATAGAATACTCGATGGAAGAAACTGGATTTTTGAGCATGGATAGCATGTTATTATCATAGCTTGAGAGAGCTTTTTGCAATTGTAATATGTGAACGCTGACCTGAGTGATGTGAACAGCCTGAAAAATGATGTGATGCGTGCATGAGGTAGGATGATGTACCCACAAGTTTGTATGTGTAAGGACCATTATCACATGTATGCTGCTAAAGTATAAACTAAAGCCTCCAGTTTAAGCCTCCTGACACTGCTACACATTTGAAGATACTGGACTAATAGGGGCAAGTTACCAGTTGAATGAGACGAATGCAGCGGTCCGTTTAACCCGTAGTACTGTCCAGAGTTAAAGGTACTGACAGACCGTAGCAAATTGGGGGAGTGCATTATAGTTGAGTACAAACGAAAATAAATTACAGTAATGTAATTAATAAACTGTGCTAGATGCAATTCCAAATTTAGCTGCCATAGTTTGTTAATGTAATGCTTTGAGATTAATAAGTGTGGCTGATATTAAAATTTCACATGATATATGACAACTTCTTAATTGAATGGCAAGCAGCAGTATCCAATTAGACAAGCGCGACACTCACTAGAGGTTGAAGACAGTTGGCCATTTTTCAAACCTCTCAAAACTTTGATGTATGGTTATTGAACTGCTATTCTTGGCCATTTTATTCTCCATCATGAGCATAAATGATTGGATGGTGTTTACTTTGAGACAATGCATATTGATCTTCATAGTGTGTTTGACTGGTTCTTTTTCAGCATTCATTCCCTTGCAGCTGCACTGGAGACGATGAGAGTCTGGAGGGCTGAAAAATGCCTCCAATACATACATACATACAAGCATACATGCGCACAAATAACATCCAAAAAAGCAAATAAGTGTGTGTGTGTGTGTGTGTGTGTGTGTGTATATAAGTGCTGAAAATCAAAGCTTAACTCTGAGTTAAAGTTAAAGTAACTCTGAGTTTGAGTTTTAACTTTTATATATATATATATATATATATATATATATATTAGGGGTGTCAAAATGATCACGTTAATATCGCGTTCATTTAAAATGCCTTTAAAGACACTCTTTTTTTTTTTTTTTTTACGACCACCCCTTATTTGGAAAGCCTCAACTAAGGGAATTCCAGCAGAAACATCCACGTCAAAATTACCCAATACAAATGCACTGCACTGCACTGGAGCTAAAAAAACAAAATGTTTAAAGGGCAGAATGTTTGAGTGGAGGAGCCATTTGGACTGTGTAGCACTTCCCCAGGTTCCCTGCTTTGACGGAACACACAGAAATAGGCTACAGCCCTCCAGGAGGAGTCCATGTGCACTCTCAACCCCCTGTGAGAGCCTATATATATATATATATATATATACACACAGTATATAAATGTATTGTGTACAGTGTATATAGCTATATAGATATACATATGTGCATATATGTATGTATGTATACTTTTACAGTATATGCTGTATGTGTATGTGGTGTACCAAAAAAATATTTGAATCTTAAAAATCTGTTTTGATTTAAGATTTAAGATGTGACTTCATCAAATCAAACCAAATCAAATTGTTACACTTTAAGCACGTATCACGATACTTATTGAATCGTCTTAATGGCCGAAGTCTACAAAAGTATCACTAGTTTATGCATTTATGGTGCATATAGATCTTGCATCAGAAGTATTGGAGTGATTGACATATTTATCATCACTCCTTACATCTTCATTGGAAAAACAAATAGAAACCTTTTGAAGAAGCAACAGACAGCCTAAATATTATATCCACTTAACATTGCATCTTACTGGTTTCAAAGACGTAAAGGCCTGATGCAGAGAAACGATTCACATCTATCCATTTTTCTTTACTGTTTGTCCTCATTACAGTCACAGGCTTTTGGGTAGGGTCTGGTCTGTTTGCCAGACAATCGCATGGCTACAAAATATACTGTCACACCAAATGAATAGCCTCTACATTTAACAGATATACAGTTTTTGTGCTTGTGCAATTCATGGATGATCATCCATTCATACATGGCAGAGAATAAAAACATGGAAAGGCAACTGATATACAGTATGACAAAAGCGGAAAAGCAACTGCCTCATAAAAGGGTAACAAAATGTGCTGACACACGAGATTTTGTCCTGGCAGAACTCTGATGGGGCAAATAAATGCCATTTAATGTTGCTGCAAAGTGCTGTCAATGGGAAAAAAAGTGTATTATTTGTGATTGTGAAGGTCAGAGGATGCAATTTATTTCACTCATATATTTAATTCTGCATTGGACCTCCTCAAGGTAACTTCTGTAATTCTGAAGCTAAAGCACATAAAACCACATAGGCTAACTAATTACAGCACATATGGCCACTCAGACTGAATTAACGTTGTACATTCCAGAAAACCATTCCGGCACTACAAAGACAAGTTAAAAGTCAAACAACACATATACATTTTGAGATAACATATCGTCCAGGAAACTTTGTGATGAATGCAGATTTACTATAGCTGTCAACGCTACAGCCTGTAGGATTGCACTGGTCAAGGGGAACCAGATGAGGTCTGCATTCAACTGGCAGTGTCTATGATGCACGCTCTTCAAGGACATGTACAGTTATTGATGAGTTAGAGTTGTTTTCTTCTACAGATGGAGACAACGATCCGTTTGTGTTCTTTAAAGCATTTGTCCCCACTTGGGCCACACCGAAGCGTATTCCGGCTGACTTTAGGCAAGAGGAGGTGTCGACTCTCGGACTGGTTGCTAGTTAATCATAGAACACATGTAGACAAACATTAAGAAAACGTTTTTCTTACCATCAATCCAGTGATTTCGGAAATCTATGCTGGCAGTTACAATTTCGTTCCTGCTAGTCATCATTTAGGCTCTACACTGTTGACAGCAGCGATTACTGTACTAATTGGTACAGTATGTTTCAACTAATGAAGATATTATTCAACTCTAAATAATGCAGGTAGCATTCCACAAGACATGTTTAAATTTGTTTTTAAAAAGATTTAAATCATTTTAGTTCAGTCCAGTGAGCTGACCCAAAAGGCAAGAAACTGTCACTTTCAACAGCTTACTAAATGTGACAGTTACAGCCAAAAAAGCAAGTCAAAGCAAGAAGGCAAAATAACTTCTCTCCAGATGGCAAAAGGCAGTATGACCAGGAAGTGACACACTACTGAGCACTAAGGCAGAAGGTAGCAAAGACTGAGAAGTATGCAAAACCAGAAACACGAGGGCAAAAACTCAGCCTAAAAGCACTTGGGGGAAATTTAGCAGGACATAAATTGTAGACCCTACCATATTGAACAGAATTATCTAGCAGAGTGGTTAGTCTATGCTGGAAGGGGGGAAGGAGGGGGGGGGAGTCGGTGAAGAGTGGCAATAGGAATCAAATGTGTCCTGCTGCAACTCAGTGAATATAAATCAGTAACACCCCCTGCTACACACCCAAATTGCAGGAGAGAAAAAGGCAAAGCACAGCAAGACCTGATTATTAGTGAAAAACAATCTTACAAATTCTGTTTACAAATTCCTGTCGCGCTTCATGTTTAGTTGTTTTCTCTTAAAACTCTTCATTTGTCCATTAAATTTTTCCTTGTGTTACCCCATTCATACACCTACTCAGTTATCTAACACACAAAGTCATCAGGAGACAAAACAACATTACTGGTTACTGTTTATACCATGGTGATAAAATACTGTGTAAAACAATGCAAGTGGCTCATCTCCAGGCTGCCTCTCTAGTCCTTTTCTGCCTTCCACTCCTCATCCCCCCCCCCCACCCACCCACATAAATCGAAATGAATGCATTAACCATACAGTGTTTGTGTGCTACCACAACGTAAGCTTAAAAACTCAGCAATTGCACCCATTTGGATCAGATTGGCCCAGGGTGGTTTTGTAGGAGAGGTTAATTGCGTTGGTGGCGTGGGACTGACTTGGGGGGATTGTTGTGTTATTGTTGCACACCAGGTATGAATAATATCCTAAGATGATGTGAATACAAAATAACAACAACAAGCATGTCTTCAAAATCGATGACTATACGGGAGATCGGTCAAAATCTCTTTACCACAGAGATGAACACTGCACACTGATGCTGTTCTGCTACATCCAGATATTTTTGAAATACACCAACACCTTTACTTGAGCCAACCATAATCAAATCTAGTGAATCTTCTGATTAAAGCATTTTTCACAGTGCAAGCATTTCCAGGCAGTGAAATATAAGAAACATTCTCAATTTTAAAACCCAAGAATATTGAACTATTCATTTGGAAATATGAGGAATGATACAAGCATACATAATACATCTCATCTTGAATGTGAATATGTGTCTTGAAACCAAAGAAAAAGGAAAACAGAATGGGGTCTTTGACAAATGTAATATGAGATATGCTGAAGTCATTTGATGGTTGGAACTCCAAAGTCTTGTCAAACTTTAGGGGCACATTTCCTTCGCACCTAATTAGACCGTCGACTCAATACAGCAGAAGACACCAGTGGTGGATACTGCTGGTGATCCAAACGGCAAATCTTTAGTTAAAATTCTGCAAGGCAAAAAAAAAAAAAAAAGGATTTTGTTTGCATGCATAATAATGGATGTTTCCTACTTGCGATATTTGAGACTCAACAAATGCACACACTATGGATCCAAGAGAAATACAGTAATGTTCTAGGACTAAGGACTGCAGATGTCATGAGCTAGCTTCTTGTTATGAGATCATACGATATTATCGAAGTTTCTTTTGTGTTTGTGTTGGTGAGAAAAAAAAATACATTTGCTTAATGCATACTTCATTCCAAAGTGCACTCAATGACCTGACATGACTAAGAACTGTCCAATGGGATTTCACTATCCACGAGCCCTTTTCACACTGTAATTACTCAGTATGAAAGAATTGTGCAGCAACACAAATGACCGGCTTTCAGCGGGCTCATATTTGGAAGTGCTGATGTAGCAGTCAACCAGGAAATAAAAACAGAGATTTTGCCACTAGTTAGACCACCAGCTCTACAAACAAAAAAAATGTCATTGTTGCAAAAGAAACCCAAGACTTAGTCATTTTCAGGAGGAGAGAAAAATGCATCGGCGTATTTGAATAGTTTAATAATGCGGTTACTTGAGCCAAAATAACTAAATCACTAAATAACTCCACCAGAGTGAAAAGGGCCTTATGTCTCGTTTCCTTGTGGTTTGTGCCCCGTCTTGCTTATTAGATTTTTTTGTTTGTTTGTTTCAACCTGTGCTTGTAAGCCTAGTTTCTTGTCTTAACCAATCAGCCGCATCCAACCACTTGTGTCCCTCATCCAGGTGTACATCGTTGTCTCGTCAGGTTATTTTCATTGAGCTCTTTGCTTTCCTCCGGTCTTTGTCGGAACATTAGTTGGGTTTCCATCCACCCATTTTTATCCTCATTTTCAAGAAATGCGAAAATAGAACTGAATTGAAGCGCTAGAAATTTGAGAAATGCCCAAAATTCGCAATAAAGATTTTACGCTTAGAGGAGGTGAATTTTGAAGCAGATTTTACGTCACACGTATGTTTGTAGTTCCAAAGCAATGATACGATAAAGTAAGGTATGTTTGGGGAGACAACGAAACAGAAATATTTTTGGAATTAATTGAAGAAGCGAATATTAATGCCATTTTAGATGGAAAACACCAAAGAATTACAAAAGCATACTCATGCGACGTCATCGCATGGCACAGTCGCTTCCTGGTCTTCTTCTTCTACTTTTAAATTACTGGTGGATCACATCTCTATGGTGTACACCGCCACCTACAGCGGCGGAGTCCCTTCTCAATATTAGCAAAACATGAAAAGTTGGATGTCGCATGTCCATTTTGCGCATTTTCAGTAAATTTGCTTTAAAATTTTTAAACAATTGGATGGAAACCTGACGACAGTTGTTGTCACAAGTCATGTGCCCTTTGTCTTGTCATGATCCATGTAAATGTTTTGGATCCTGGTGATCCGTAGTTAGGTTTCCCCCCAGTATGCTTGCTCGCATTTTTGTTTTAGTAAATACCTTTTGCTCAGTATGCCCTTCACTCCTGCTTTGCTTCTCCTGTTACCCTGCATTCCACCTCTTGCCTCGTCATTTCAGTGCGCAACCCCACCCTGCCATGACAGTAGATTTCAAATTATAGCGATAAAATACTTGGTTTGATCACAGCAAGTCACCAAAGGAAAGGAAATATGAAGATGTTTTGGTTACAGAAGCAGGACAGCAGTGAGGAGACCAGAACAATTATAATAAATAAAAGAAGACACACACACACATTCAGAGTGAGTTTCCGATTACAAGCGGAGAAGCATTGTCTGGGTGACATATTAGTTTCATCAAGCCAAGCTGTAAAGGGAAAAAGGGAAAGAGAGCCTTATTTGACAAGTTTGCTGTAATTTCACTCAATTTTTGTTGGGTCTTTCTCATTTTCGTCGGTGTGTGTGTGCTTGTGTGTCCTCTGATTTACATCGAAAGAGGACTGACGTAGTGACACGGCCACTAATTTACTCTCTAGCCATGTGGTGGGCTGCTGCCCAGTGACCACCTGGCCCTGTGTGATAGCACTAAGTCAATAAAGAATGAGGAGCAAACGACGAGCAAAATGTGTCAGACGGCACAATCTGGTCTGTTTGAGAGCGCCTCATGTATGAGTAGACGTGCAAACACTATTTGTCAACTTAGAAACAACCACCGTATATTGCGCAACGCTTGCTGAGGCATATGAGGACATTCGTTTACATGGAAGGGGACTCGAGGTATTTACTGACAAGGAACAAGGAACACTTGTCAAATGTGAATTTATCATTCAGCAGCATGACAGTGAGAAACAGACTGACAAATGATATGCTTGTTAAAAAAAGGTTGGTTGGGCCAATGTTCCGACTGAGACACAAAAAGTCTGCGGCGCAGTTATTCTAAATCAAATATGCATTGTGACATTTTCTTCTTGAGTGCTGTCCTTTCATAAAAAAAGGACAAACATCCAACCAATACCACAAATGTATCACAACTAAAAGGTTTCTCTGGTCAAATGACTTCCAAAAGATGAACAAAAGGGCTCGAGTCGGTCTAATCTTGCTCGCCTGCCACTCCGTGTTATTCAAAGGGTCTTGTTTTGTGGTTGCTTTTTTTGTGTGTTCATACCCTGACCTTCTCAAGAGTACTAGAGATAAATCAGATCTCAAAGATTTGCTACTTCTTGTATTGTTTTTACTTTACACTAGCAACATGTTAATTAACTATTAACTGTCAAACAAGTGATAAATGGTAGTAAATAAAGCAACACAATTATAACAAAAAACCTTTCTGATGCAACCATGTCAACTGCAATCAACACAAACAATACATAAACAACAACAACATAAAAATAGGCTATTTCTCATAGTTGGATTTTAAACAAATCTCTTGTATTTGATCTTCTTTAGACTGTCTAGATTCCGCTTAGGGAGAAACAACATGTCCTCAAATTCGGTGAGGGAAATAAAAAGATGAAGCCTGACTATGAAAAATTAGATTGCTTATTAAAAGTGTCTGACAACAATATGTAGGCGACATGAAAAGAGACCAACTCAGGCACTCGCCAATTACAAACCTCTTCAACCCAGTTTGTGAGGTATTGTGCAATCTGAGGTGAGGTGAGTCCGCTCGCACCTGCACTTCACCTATTGCCCAAGTATTCGCACAGGAAATTCAAGCAGTTGTGACTATGAAATCATGACCATTCTTGGATCAACACACACAAAAATATAAAGCAGATCCACAGACCACGAAACCAACTGAAAACGTAAATATTTGATTTCATGTGTATGGATGAAGATTTTTATTTTTATTTTTTATTTTTTATTTTTATTACGATGCAAGGGATTGATTGCATCATCAAGGCCCCCATGGAGAGGCCTGTTGACCTTCTCTGGTATAAATTCAAAACCATTTGACCAACCATGGCACTGTACAGACAACCTGGACAGATTTCCAGTCAGTCTTAAGTCAAATCTTGACAAACAACAATTCACACTTACATTCCCACATATGGAATTTTTTTTAGCCAATTCAGCAAATAAAAATGTACTTTCACTCAAAATTTTTACCAGAATATGAATCTACTATACGGCTGTGTGTATAATGACCAGAGTCTTTCTTTTTTTTTTTTTTACATAAAAGGGTACAGTCAGACACCCATAAATGCAAAAAACTTTCTTCCGCATATTAAGAGAAAAAGGCTGCACAGCTGTGTACTTGATTTTTCTGGCATCCAGTAAATGGTTCAACTGAGAATATGCCGTCTTCTGGTCCTTCCTGTATAATATCGCTAGCATTAACGATAAAAGGACCACGCAGGGGCTCATTCAGAACCTTTCAATTGGTGCCGTGACCCGGATATTGACTTGAAAGGTCATCTATCCAGTCAGACCGATCACCTCTATGCCTTACTCATGCGTATTGCTTATTTTAGTAACAAGCCAATTGATTTCAGTAATCTAGAGCAGGGCCACTGTGGTTGAACAGAAAGACTAGAACAAAATGATTTGGGGCTCATCAAAGAGGAACGTAAGTTAGTTATCACATTTTTGCCGTGATATTAATTTAGCGGAGATTATCACCGCTGGCAGATTTTTTATTTTTTATTTTTTATGTTCACCTAAAAAAATGCAAGGGGTGACTCCACTTCAAACTTGGTGCTAGCCGGCAGTAAAAGAAACAAAACAAAAAATTGTCCCCAGCTTGTTGAACAGAAACAATTTCATTCTAGTGGTGTTGGGTAAGGTTGAGGTCAGGGTTCTGTGCAAGCTCTTATGATGCCAAATTCCAGTTGAAAAAGAAGAGGCTGTTCCCTGTACAAAAGTTGGAAACATACAATTGTCCAAGATTCAGGGGGAGCTAAAGCGCATTTTTCCCAATCTGTGAATTATTCAAGTATTGATTAAGAAGAGGCGTGTGTACATTTATCTAAGTATAGTGCACAACTGCTCTTAAATGAAGACACCCCCTTTGCAGAAGTAAGCTTTTTATCCATTTCATCAAATCTGTTAGAGTGTACTCTTATTTCTTTTGAGCGCTCTTGCGTCATGACTTGCCTGGTTAAATAAGATCCTGTTGTTGTAGTCATAATGTAGTATATTTTTATATTGACATGTTCCATGCACTTGATTTGCCAATGATGTTGCAGTGTAAAATATTCTGATAGCCATGGGGAGTTAAATAATTGCCATAATTATCTAGGGCAGTGGTCTTTGAGGAGGAAGGGTGGTTGCAATCCAGAGGACTTCTTCACTGTATTTACAGTTACATCTGCTCTCTCCCTGATGACTTTATGAGATGCCTGTTGGCTGCTGCAGCATCGCAGTAAGACTATGTGAGCGACTTAAGAGCTTCCACATGCTATCAAGCAAAGCTCATCAGGGAATTTGAAAACAGAGAAACCGTACAACTTTTAGTACGACACGAACATACAACCATTTTTCACGTGCCTCATGAGTTTGAACATTTAATGAGCATGTGCAGAAAAGGTGCCTGACTACAGCCATCCAGTTACACAATGTTTTGCGTTGGCAGGGGATCAATGTCGTTCTCTGCCTCATTAGTGCTTTCCAGGCTCCTCGCCACCAAATTGCATCAATCCAACTCCCACTCTTCAATTACAGCCTATTGATTAGCTGACCTGGTGGTTACAATCATGCCTAGGCTAATTCTGTATGGAGATGCATTATGTCACTGTATGGTTGAGAAGAAGGTTGAAAGGTAAAGCGCGTTCTTTCTGCTGTTCATCAGATTGTTGAACGCTGATTAAAAACGAAGGAAAAGTACTCAGAATTCCAGCCCACAGGAAACTACCTATTGTACACAATAATCTTACAAACATTGTCTTAAAAGAAATTAATTACTTTTGGACAGACCCAGAAATTGTGAGTGGCCTATAATGACTGCACAACACTGGCATCAACATGACTGTGCTCCTCCTGGGTACATTTTCTTGAAGACGTCCTCATAACATTAAATGTCAAAAGAATTAGCACATAACCTGGTGCGCTTCAAATTAAGCGATTAATCATGATTAATCAAAATTCTAAAATGTGATTAATCTGATTAAAAAATGTAATCGTTTGAAAGCTCTAATATATATATATATATATATATATGGTTGTTTGCTTCAAAACCATTGTAGTTGTAGTGGATTTTTTAACTTGCTTTTAAGTAATATATATTAAGATACTCTTCTGTACATTGGGTTAAAATAAGGGGGGGGGGGGGGGGTTGCACATATGCACACATGTCCTTATATAGAACGCCATTTGGTCATACAGTACATGTGGATAGTGTGCGGTACTATGTGGCCCTCCAGTAGCACTGATTAAAAAAAAAGTATTGTTTACGTTTACGCATCTCTGATCTATGTATGAATTCACGGGTAATTCCATCTGCAATGAGTCTTTACATTTCCCTTTCATTAACATCTTGCTCAGCCTGCTTCTTTGACTCTAGTTTTGTTTTAACGCGGCATGGCATGACATGGCCAAGCCTATTTCTTTGTCACTGCTGTTATTATGTATAATAAAAACCCAATATTGTCCTTTTTTTCCAATATAAGCTTCTTCTTTTTTTTTACAATATCGTAAGAGTATCATTAGCTCTTTTTTTTTGCAATATCGCCAACCTCCCCACAATATCGCAATAATTATCGTATCATGAGGATCATATTGTGATATTTATCATATCGTAATGTTTGGATATCGTTACAACCTTAGTGGTTATGTGGTTCTCTTCTGCTCAGTCTCAAAGGCTTTAGCAGCTGACAGGTGAACGTTTGCAGGAAGTTAGTGTATTCAGTGAAAAAGTAGCAAGGAAGGCACAGCACGTAAACAATGCTACTTCAAAACTAAATAATTGGTGAGAGGTGGGAAGCTGCAGCCCAGCGGTCATTTGAAAACATGTCAGCAAAGAAAAGAAATGAGGCTGGCGTTCGCGTGCTGCACAGATGATCACCGATGGAGAACATGTGCTCTCTTGCGGCTTTTCTAGGCTGACTAAAGCACTTTTAGGAACACACACACACTCAGACAAGCACCAGAGAGGGGTAGGAAAAGAGGGGAAACAAAATATTAATAAAATAAAAAAAAGGAGCAGTCGCCATGTTTGTGATGCTTCACAATGGTTATGGGTCAGAGATAGGAGACTGATCCACGTTGGCCTTTTCCATCTTTGCAGCATACATTAGCCTGTTGGCTTCAATTATGTACCATCATCTCGCTCTAGGTTGAGCTCATCTGCGCCTGCCCTTATGTTCCATTATGTGCCATAAAAACCATTGAAAACAGGATTCCAGGAATAAAAGGATTTTAGTTATCAGTAGTAATGCCTGCAGCATCCAGGCTTGGAAAGTGACACCCCCCCCCCCCCATCCACCCGTGAGGTTGCCAAGGTTTAAAATCTCTGCAATTTCATCTTCTCAAACTGATGTTTGTGTTACTGATGGTGTTTACTGTATGCATAAAAATAAACATTCAAATGTTGACATGTGCGTATAATGACGCACATTACCTTAAATTATGTGCATATGCGAATGGACCATAATATGTTTATATTTTGCCATTTGTGAAACGACAGACATGTTTACATTATAGGCTCTATTTTTGTGACCAGTGCGGCAAGAGTTAGACCGAGTGTTGGTAATTTTGCAGATGTGCACAAGCTGGTGCATTTAAAAAGTGCAGTGCAGCCAACTTGATTTTCCTGCCAATCGAAGCGGATCCTCTCAGTCCCTTTAAATGAGGTGAAAGAGAGACATCTCTGTGCAGAAAAGGATGCAGCAACCCGTTCATGAGTTTTCGCTACGTTTGGTTGGTGTGGCAACAGACAACGTAAGTGGTTGCCCTCATTAAATTCAGAAGGAGCTAGCTACTATAATAATGATGATAATATAATTACTGTATTCAATTTGCACTCGACTGTCATTGACTGACTGACAATTCCTTAACGACTGTGTACAGTAATACTAAAATAAACACATTAAAATGTTCATGTCCAAAATTAATTAAGACAATTTTTGCTATAATTATAGTTAGTTTTAGTTATCTTTTTTTTTGAAAGCACCAATATTTTTATTTTATTTTATTAACAAATATATTTTTTCATTTAATTTTATTTCTTTTGTTAACTATAATAACCTTGCGCCAGACTTAGAATATAGTCCCAGCAGGCATACATACACTGTAGTTTAGACTTTCAGCCACCAAATTCTGAGATGCACCAGGCGCATTTCAAAGGATGCACCCGGAACACCCAGCTTAGCAAAGAACGAAGCATCCGTCAAATTCCCAAACAGGCGCAGCCAGCCTTTTCGGATGCGCCGTCTACAAAAATAGAGCCCTCTGTGTCTCAAAGGGCAGATAACTTATAGTTTGTGATTAGATAGACCCGGTTATATTTGGTGTGTAATGAATGGACGAATAATCATTTAGTCTTCCTAGAAATGGTAAATAGACAGCTTTTTATATAGCGCTTTAAAACTACACCATATGGTGCCCGAAGCGCTTTACAATTAAAGCCTCCCATTCTCACGTTCACACACACACACTCATGCACCAGTGGTCATCTGCTGCCATGCAAGGCACTGCCAGTTCCACTGGGAACAAATCGGGATTCAGTGTCTTGGTCAATGACACTACGAACCCACATCCTCACGGGTGGGAGACGACCACCCTAGCACTGAGCCATGCCGCCCCTAGAGAAGTGGAAGCTGTCATACATGGAGCTACAAATTGGATACTCGCTCCATATTGGCTTCCTGTAGGATTAATTAATGGCTTGATGTCCCCAAATTTTTGTCATGTCATGTATTTTGTCAGCATTGTTCCTTGGGGAACAATTTTCTTTTCCTGAGGTATTTGTCTGTCTGTCTGTATGATTGATTGTTGCTATGTGAAATGCGGTGATTAAAACTCCCTTTCGGTGTCCTTGCTGGGGGGCAATGATTTTACTATAGAAATCGTGCATTAGTGCAGTGCTGCCCCAAATGAAAGAAGTGTGGAGTTGGCATACTAAGATTATAACTTCTTTGTATTTATTTATTTATTTACGAAAGTGCCTTTGTTGGTGGAAGCTGTAATTTGTCACAGCTCACTGACCACACACATACAAGTACAGACTGGAAAAAAATTAAAAATAAACTTGGAATTTTTTTTTTCTTTTCACGTTGCCGATGAATCTGCACTTGACACAATGACTTTGTGAGCGTTGATAAGCAAATAATATAACTGACACTTTTTTTCTGTGTAAGAAATGCTGAGAGTGCGCAAACTGACACATAACTTAAGCTGTGTGCCAAGTAATTACAATAAGTCACCTAATCGCTGCTTCCGAGTTTATCTTCAATGTTAAGTGGGGAATTTTGGTGTGGGCTGAACTCCACGCAAACTTACTGTCCTTTTGCTAAGCTGACTGAATTTAACACAACTTTTCTTGCTTACTAAAGTTACATCACATTCTCAGCTATTTTTGAAAGTTGCTTAACTTTCAAGATGGTAATGTATTTCTGCATTTCACAAACACACACACACACACAGAAAAGCACACATTTCTGTCAAGCTTCCATTTTGAAGGATCTGCTGTCAACTATGGTTTCTCGCTGAGTGGTTGGTTGTGCATGCCTTCTGCAAGCATACTCAGTTTAAATGAATTTGGAGGGGATTCAGGAGCAGTTTTTTTTTTTTTCAGAAGCTGTGCAACTCGCTATCGCAGCAGAATTTTACTCCAGTAAGCACAGCTTGATGAGGTCACGCTGGTGTGGTTCTATGGATAGCAGCAGATGGGCGCTTGGAAACAAACACAAAGGGTTGAAATAACAGGGACTATATGGGACTAAATCAATCTCACTTAACCAACCAATGTATTAACTTAACGTGGGTTTCCGTTGTGTTGATAATTCATTTATCAGAAGTCAGCAGGGAATGGGAGAATTGCAAGTCTGTGCAGACTATTGTGAACATAAAATATTCCATTACATCGATTTGTTTAAAAAAATAATAATAATTAAAATAAACTACATTGAATACACTTGCTGCCATCATAAAATATGAAGAAATGTCAAGTGTATTTTGTTGTGGGCAGTTCTCATGTGCTCACCGTTAGGGGGAATGTGAAAATATTCCAGAGCGCATTTGGAGTTTGCAAGTGAGTATGTAAGTACCGTGGCATGCTTATTTTAAATGTGTTACATAGAAAACAGTAATTGCAAATAAACAACGGTCAAGACAAACCGAGGCATTTGTTTAAAGCAAATTAAACGTCCCTCCATGCTAACTGCGACATTTGCCCAGGATTCAGTGCCCAGTGAGTAATAGCATACAGTACCACTCCGAGACGGCAACAAATGAATCAGTTCATCAAGTGAGCCCATTCACTGCAGAGAGTTGTTTGATCAACAAATTGTTCGCCAACGGTATAATATTTTCGCTTTGTTAACTACTCAGGAGACAAAAAATAAGGAGCAACAAAGGGCCTGCTGAAAGATTCATATAACCTAAGTTCCTGGGCACTCACTCACTAAAAGCATTAAAACTAGCTAAAAGTTAGTTTTTTAATGCACAGGTGTACAAACACAAACCTCCAACAAGATTTAAAACAAGATTTAAAACAAGATTTAAAACGCACACACACACAAAGCGTCAGAGCTCTCCATATGTTTATTTGTCCAACCGTATTGTGGTGAATAGAAGTATTTACAATCAGTATCATACGCTCAATACAATACCAAGGCATAGATGGCAATAAAGAAGCCAGTCAACAAAGCTGAAGATCGTTATCAGCTTGCTGATTAGCTGATCGTTTGAAACACCTGTGTTGTTTGAGGGAGACATGGAAAACAAGCTGGAGAGGGATACTCGAGGACCAGGGTTGAGAAACACTGTAATCTAGACAATATAACTATCACAAGGGGGATAAAAAGTGATTTTACTTCTATCGGAAAGTCCAACAAATGAAAGGGGTGTTACTTGATCAAAGATTTTGTGGTTGTATGACTTCCTGACCTTGTGGTTGGCCTAACACAACTCATTAGCACGATGAGTTCACTGCAAAAAGGAAATTTGACATTTTAAGAAAAAAATATAGTAAAATAAGAAAATTATTACTTCAAATAAGTAAAATTATCTGCCAACAGAACAAGAACATTTTACTTAAATTTACCTGTAAGATTATAAAAAATAAGAAAACACTAGGCCCAAAATAAGAAAATACTAGGCCCATAACAACTACAGCGGTCTTGAAAATAGTATTTTTAGACTAAAAACCACTAATATTGACTAAATAAATAATAATAATATTGATTAAAATACATTCAAATTCATTTGGCCAACTTGGCCTCAGTGTCAGCGTGGGAGTAAAAAGGTCCCTTTTTGAAAAAAAAAAAATGGCATGACCCAACCAGGGATTGAACCCACAACCTCCTTATTTGAGGCTAGAAACTCTACCACTAGACCAATGATCTACTGACTGGAAAGAAGAAAAATGAACTTAGTTTATATATAACGAAATCACAAATGATTTTAAGAAAAAAATGCTTACAATAAAGTCCTATATTGAACTTTTGTCTAATTATTTTCACACTTATATTTTTTTCAATTTATCTTATTACTAGATTATGCAAAATCTTAAAATAAGAATGGAATGTAATTTATGAAACCCCAGTTCAGCGCCTTTGATGTTGGTTAGCCATCTTAAAATGTGGAAAATGCTTGTTTTAAGCCTCACAGTACTTAAAACTGTCTATTAACACTCAATGTCAAGACTGCTTGATCAAATAAGATAATTAAGTAATACGTATCTTAAAATAAGCAGAATGATCTTGTCTGACAATCTTATTTTAAGTAAAACTAACTCGTCAGATCAAAATAAGCAAATTTAGGTGAAATTTAAGAAATTATATCTTACTTAATATTTCAGTTTTTGCAGTGTTGGAGGAGGTGGAACAACAACCTAAAAAAAAAGTTTGCTGCTTTTTTTTATTTTTAGGATAGAATAAAATATTAACTTTTGGCTACGCTGGGTGGGATCAGGGGATGTTATTAATATTTGTCAACTGTGGGTGTGTGAAGCCCTTTTTGAGAGTCTTCTTTTTTTCTTTATTTTTTACTTTGACTTGAATGAAAATTTCTGACATCATAGGTTTATTTCCCCTTTTTATCTGTTAGGCCTTTAGCCTGTTTGTCCTCTCCATAATCAAGAGTTGCTATTCCAATAATTGCATGCAAAAAGTTACCCAAAATGAGTTAGAAGTTTCTTGGTGGCAGATTTTCACTGACATGAAAGTGCACCCAAGGCTGCACTATAACCCAGTTTTGCACAGAGATTGCACAATATCACCATAAGTACACACCCAAGTTCCCTGTTTCTTTGAACCTCAATCCACGTCAACAGCATTACTGCCCAACGTTGATGAGTTTCGGCTGCTGTCCCATTTCCACAGCCATCCATGAAACACTGTAACAACATTGTGTTCTCATGCTGTTTCATCACACTTGCTTGTACTGTACTTTTGTGACCTGAGCATACACACATTCAAATACAAGTATGACTTTCGCTATTTGGCCTCTTGGATGTCAAAATATGTTTAAAAGCAGGAGGCAGATTCACAGGAATAAGTGTAGCTTTTTCAACAATTTTGTTTCCCATCAAAATGGCGGACAGAATGACTCTTGGAATGGAAACTATAAAAGCACTTTAATGCCAATCTTCAAGTGTTTTACATGCAGATTCAGCCATTAGGCAGTACTTGTAGCATTACTGAACAGTTTTGTCTCCTTTTTAATGCTTACGTAAAACACTATATACCTTTTAAAAAGGCTCTACATTTAAGGAGCTGCATAATCATTGGGCTTTCAAATATCCAGGAGCACTGGCGCCTGAAGATTAAAGGACTGCAATAAAAAGGGGCAGCGACAGATATAGTCCAAATATGCAGTCAAAGGTACAGACACAAAATTTGCCATAATCAAAAGTTGCTTTGTGTGAAGTTAGTGCTCACCTGCATCCCACGTCCTCTGTGTTGTAGCATGATAGCGTCCACAGCGCATATGGAAATAACAAACCAAAACATCCATGCTTGGATATGAGATGCTAAACAATCACAATTGTTCCTTTGAATTAATTAATGGTGTTAATGATGATGATGATGAGGAAGATTTTGATATTGTTTTCCTAGGTAAATAAAGACGGAACTAGCAGAGTATAGAGGTCCAAACGAAAATAACTTTTGATATTCAAAGTTTGAGCAAATAGTACGAGATAAAAAATCAGGGCTGTCGTAAGATGGGGGTTTAAGGAGCGTAGTGTTTGCATTTTCTCACCGCAAACTTAGATTAATGTGGGATTTAAAAAAAAACATAACTTGCCTGTTACACGATAAAAACACATTTTTAGACATTGTCAATTGTCACGTGAGATGTGAAGTTAGGACCCAAACCTCAAACACATGGAAGAACAGCTTGCATGAAAGAGTGAGCAGAGGAAACCTTGATGTGCTGAGAAAAAAACCTCGGCTAAGGAACTGCGACATACTATCAAAAGTTTCATTCAGTAAATCATGCTAGGGCAATGCACAATTCTATATGAGAGAATAAAGGACCATAGTAACTGCAATGTAGCTGAAAATATTATCATCATAGGTGACATAGTACCTGCATAGCAACTACAAAATAAGAGTGACTAAGAGTTGCTAAAGCATCCTCATCATCATCACCACAAGTGACATAACAACTGCAAAGCAACAAAAAAATCACCACAAGTGACATAACAACTGCAAAGCAACAAAAAAATCACCACAAGGGACATAACAACTGCAAAGCCCCTGACAACATCAACAACACAATGACCCAAACCAAAACAGTTCATCCATTCATTTTCTTAACCGCTTGTCCTCAAAAGGTACGCGGGGGTTGCTGGAGCCTATCCCAGCTGGCTTCGGGCAGTACACCCTGAACTGGTTGCCAGCCAATCGCTGGGCAACCAAAACAGTCGTAACATTAATTTTAAAATGTACAATATATTAAAATGATGCATAACCATCATCAAATGTAAAATGTGAAATCTTGAGTGGTAGTGACGATCCAAGATGGTGTGCTAGCATGAAAAAAATTGTTAGCGTAAACTAAAATAATAAACCATTTCATTATATTCACGTTGTTGTCTTATGTCCAAAGTTGCCAAGCAGACTGCATAGACACAGGGACACAAATGATTGCATTCTGCCTAGCAACAGGTGATGACACTAATATCTGTACATTATTTACAATAAACTGGACAGAAATAAGACACATTAGACCATAAGAGAATACTTAAGTGTTCTTGCCATTTTGTCTCCTTCAGCTGCTGCCTCCAAATTAGGTGACATCATTCATATCATGTTCACATTTGATTGTAGAGATGTTCTATGAATTCCCTCATTTGGCTGGCGACCATTGCAGGGTGCACCGAGCTTCTCACCCAAAGACAGCTCACCCGTGACCTGAATGAGGATAAGTGGTCTCGGAAAAGGATGGTGTGCTCTTGTATGAATACAGAGCAGCATTAATAAAGGCATGGCTGACTGCAAACAGTTTGTCAACTGTGTTTTGTTTGGCTCTGGACCTTAACAATATATGTGGGTTTTTTTTCATTTGAATGAATGAATAAGCAAAGCTCGTCTGAAGTGGCGCAATATATATGTTTAGTAGAAAACGTATGCAAAACTCAATATTGATTCTGAGAAGTGGTTGGTCTTGTTTAAACGTGCCATTGTTGAAGTGCTGTCTCGGCTAACGCAACATCTGGATGGAATAAGGAAACAACCCAGAAGTGCACACCTCCCATCTGGTTGACTAAAGTGCTTGCCTACCATGTGCATTACTGCAGACACGAGACAACAATACAGACAAGTGAGAGAACTCTATAGGGGAACCGTAATGATTGAATAAACAAGGCCTGTGTGTTCTGCTGACCCGTGGATGTGGAGGTCAACCATCCACACGTTCAGTTAAGAATGCATTTGCCACGTGTCAACACACTATAGACTACTGTAGGTGTGTACAGTGCATAGTATATAAAAGAAGAGCGTTTCAAAGTCTGCATGCAAGCTTAGCGCCCCAGAGACACAGGAGGTTCTGCTGACTTGCTCAAGGGCATCTTTAGTTATCTGGAAGCCTCCCAGCGTCTCTCCCACAACCACTACAGCCTCCACATTCCTAAAGGTCAATAGTTCTTGTTTTATTTTTATTTTTATTTTCTCCGTGGCAGGGCAGTCTTTATGAGCCCTGATGGGGTCATTAACCCTGATCTACCAGTCACCAAGCCATATGCTTACACATAAGCTACTGCCACGCCATGCTGTAAGAGTGATGTTCAAAGAGAACTTTAAGGAACTAATAGGTCATTATAACTAAATATGATGAGCCATTTTACAGTATAGCTAGTACATGATACAAATGAGCATCATGGCCTCAGTTGTCTTTTATTTCCTTTCCACGCTAATTTTCAATGTTGCTCTCTTTCTCCTGCACATGCACACAACACAGGTTTTCGGTGAAGCAGTGACTATTCAGAACTGATGCAAGAATGTTGTAATGATGAGATAAGATGAGATGTAATGAGCCCAATTCAGTGGTGGCAATTGTTGTGGCAAGAGTCATACAGCATTTTATCAACAAAGAGATGCATTGTAAATCTCATTTTTGTTTATAGTATGCATCTAGTTAGTCGCATTTGGATGCCATGACCACGTGTCTCTACAGGGGTTCCTAAGTGCGGGTGCAAGGTTTTGAATCTCTTAGATTTGTCTCTTGAAATAACAAATCAGGCGGTGAGGGTGAAAAGTAAATAGTAGATTATAGCCCCCCCCCACCCCCCCCCCCCAGCCCAGTGAAGTGGCCCAGTGATTTCATATTGTCTTATTTTCCGGGTGTCTGGTCACTAGACTGTTCAGGAGTGAGCTAACATAACAGAACAGAAACACTATGACATGCAGAATTTCATTTCTTCAGCGATGGTGGTGTGCGTGGAAGCGAGAGTATGCAACATGGGATTCCATAAGACTTGGAGACACGGACTCAAAAGGTTCTCAATGATATCCCAGTTGACTCCATATTGAAGGTTGTTTATTCCATCCCTTGCTGTTAAATAAACTGGTTGAAAATAATAATAATAATAATAATAATAATAATAATAATAATAATAATAATAACAATAATAATAATTTAAAGACAGAGAGAAATGATGATGACAATCAGTAAGATTACAGAATGAATACTGAGCTCTCTCAGAAATAAATAAATACATAAACTGGTTGACGCCACCAATACTTATGTTGAAATATGATGATTTTTTTCCCCAATATAATAAAAAATGTTATTTGTTTCAATACATACATAGCGGGAGCAATGTATTGATTTTACAACTAATGTTAATGCTTAGTAACTTTTCACCCTTACATGGCTGACCAAAATGGAAAATTCGCTATTTAGTACTTTTTTTTTTAAACAGTACTTTTTTTTTATCAATTGAAAATGTTTTATACAAGTTCCATCAGGGAAGTTAAGAAACCAAATCATCTGAACATCAATTGTGAGAATAAAGTCATGCTACTACGGCGGTTCTAGCTGGTCACCCCAAGCTTCCTCTACAGTTTTAAAGTATTAAGGCATATACTAGGTGCATATTGACAAATATTTTTCAGAAGGCATGACTCATTTCTATTTTAAAAATGATTTTGATTATGTAATATGCAAATTTCTTGAGCTAAATTTCTGCCAGCTATAATCAGAAAATAATGTGATATTTCAGTAGGGAACGCATAATGAGCTTCACTTTTTGAATTTAACTATTGAAATAAATTAAGCGTTTCCACATTATTGTAATGTAATGAGATGCACATGAATATATGCATGTACTGTACTGTATGTTATGTGAAGACTGTATGTAGCCAGTATTTGTGAATGTCAAGTGTCAAGGATGAGCTGTCAACAGCATATTTATTGTCAGTCCTGTGACTGACAGCTGATTAAGTGGCTGGAATAGACCAACCGCACACGGTCAGATCGTTCAACTAAACAAAGCACACCATGTCTTTTAAGATCGGCTCAATTATTGTCTTTCTTATGTATTTTCTGCAACAAAACAATTGACTGTCACGTGGCATAAAAATGACACATTTTGTTAGCACAGTAGAATAGTTCACCTGTCAAACTCAGTAACAGGACTCCAAGCTTTCCGTTAGCATTTATTAATAAAGCATTAGCGGGTTGTTCCTGAGGGAAATGAGCCGGTGACCTTTGCGGCAACAAACAGAATCCTAACCTCCAGCACATTGCCTTCATCCTCCAGGGACAAAAAGTAAAGTATTTCAAGGGCATGAACCAGCAGACCTTCTCAACTTTATTCGATTAAGGACGTTCTTCTTTTTTCTTCCTTTCTTACCGACATTTTCTGCTCTCAAGGCCCCGTCCGCAACTCCAACACAAACAAACACTGTGCATTATCTCTCAAACTATCCTCGCTCTGACCATTGGAGCTCAGAGGGATCAGATCTATTTTATAACCTGTATCAGTGAAACAGCTACGTGTATGCTTGCAAATGGCTCAACAGGCGAACCAAAGCAGATAAAAGCAGCTTGAAGCCAGAGATTAGACAACAGGAGACCTCATTAAACTAAGTTCAATAATAAAAACAGAATCAAGCAGCAGCTTAATGCAAAAAACAATAACATCAAATTAGCTCGCCGTATGTATCTCTGCAGTATTTGGGAAAAACTTTGTTAGATCACAAGCTTATAAGGAGGTTTTAAATTGGAAGCAAAACGTGATTATGATAAGAGCTTGTGCAGGCAGGGATCCGTGACTTCAAGCAAAAAAGGGAAATGACAGAAATAATGTTTGAAGACAACAGAAGATGGAGAGAAAAGCTGCCTCTCCAGGCAGTTGATGGCCCTAATTATGTTTGGGAAACTCGCAAAGATTCTTGGCCACATTTTGTTCAATTACACCATATTTTTAAGAAACAACAAAACAACACACGGAAGGAAGCAAACGCACAAAGCATTCAGTGTCCCGAAGGTGATTACTGAGCGTGTTGAATAAGACAAATGATGCATCCTGAAGTTGAACCAAAAAACACACACTCTCTTGAGAGCACCCATGCATCTTGAAGATAGAGAGACAGTGATATATGTGTGCAGGTCTGTGGCAAGCTGATGTGTTGTGGAGATAAAGAACTCACAAAATTGACAATGCCTAGCCATCAAACATCACCTTGTTATTCAGAAGCGCCATTTGACATTCCGTATAGCTGCCACATGCACGACGTGCGTATTGGAGGATCATACGTGCCCTTTGTTATGTGATTAGTGTTCAGTCGTTGACCATAACATTTGCTACACTTGAACAATTCATTGACGTGAGTTTTAGATTAATTGTACCAAATAAAGCATTATTTACAATAACGTTGCCATTTTTGCCTGCAGAAATGAACCCCCAACCTCATTGAACAAGCTTCACACTGTACCTAATTCCCTTGCACTGAACAATCATTTGCAAGTCCAGGTGCAAAAAAATATAAAAATGGACTTTTAGCTAGAAACTAATGTACTTTGATCCAAGGCTTCAGAATGAGTTATGCATGAGGCAACTCATTCCAGTTTTGCTTCTTAATACATTCTCCATGGAAACACCAACAAGGGAACCATTGTGGTGTGTAAATAATGCACGAAGACATGAAAAATTGATATATCACCACAAACACCAAAGGCAAGATGTTGGGTGTGCACGAAAGCACCTTCTATTATTGGATGTCCGTGTCATTCCTGCCGCTATCAATTCATCAGCAACTCAACAACACAAAATGAGGTATGTTGCTGTTGTGAACTGCTGAGGGACATGCTCTTTTCTTTTCTTTTTTTTATCTCTGGGGAAATCCTGGCAATTGGCGTCTCGTTTTACAAAGATACGCTTGGGCTAAATTGTTGGTCACTCGCGTTCACCAGCAACTGAAGGTCGAACGTAAAACACACAAGTGCCGCTTTTCTAACAGCCGTTACTTCGTCTGATAGCGAATAACCAATTCACCATTTTTGAAACATTACAATTTTGGAGCTGTTAAGGTGTCATTTTGTTTATTTTTGAATCTGCTTTCAGTACCTGTTTGAGTGGACATCAACAGCTGAGCTGTGTAATCACAAATACAAGAGCAATAGCATATTAAGTGTTGTCAGTAGGTAGAAGCCTCAGTCGTCTTATGTTCTCAGCGGGGGCTCACTTTCACACTCTTTGAAAAACTCGGGTCTGCATGATTCATGAGAAAACATAATGACTGAAATAACATTTTAGCAACAGTGGCTGCATTGTAATTTAAGTACAGCAATGTAAAATCGGTCAACAGTTTTTCTGGTCATGCCAAATGTTTGTGCCTCCCACTTGTTGTTAGGCCAATTTTGTATAAGCACAAACATGTCCAATTAAGAAACATTCAACATTTGCCACATATGATCACTTTTCTGGTTAATTGGTAACTTGGATCAGAAGGTTCCATTCCACTACATAGTAGACTAGTTGGCAGGCAGACAATTCCGAAATTGAATCATGAACAAAAGTAAAAGAGTTTTAACCACCGTTTTGTTTGTTTTTTCAGACCCATGGTTTCAGTGGACATGACATTTGCGTGTCTAAACCAATAAAACGCATAATTTGTATGATGTTAATTTTTCTGGTTCATAATAGGATCTAAACTAACCAATCACAATCGCAAGTTGTTTTGCATGAGGTTCATGTTAAAAATGTTCAATATAATCTTGGTAAATTTACAACACTTTACAGCCATATTATCCTGACATCCACTATAACAAATAAAAACATGAGGTAACCCCCCCCCAAAATAATTTTGCCTAGTAGACAAAATGCGGGTCTGAAGGGGCTACACGGTGAAAACAAACAGCATATTGTATTGCTTATGCCTGTGACTATTACTCAAACCAGGCAGATTGTTATAGTATTCAAAAGAGATTTCATCACATTTTGAGATCAAAATAATCCTCACATATCAAATTACAAGTGACAGGGCGAGACAGGGAGGACTCAGGCGCAGGATTTTGGTTAGCCTCAACGGCTGCAGTTTATTCTACACAAATCACCTCTTGATAGAGGGGAAAACTGCTGGACAAAAAAAAACACTTCAAACTGGAGGAAAAAAACAAGGCACTCAAAAAGGGTAAGAAAGGGCGCTCCAAACAGGAGGGAAAAACAGGATACAAAAAAGGCACGAGAGCAAGACTAGACAAGGCAAGGCCTGTGGATCACTGGCTGTGAAGACGCTTCCAAGCACGGGACGTGAAACTTCGGCATCAAAACAAGGGAGACGCAGACTATTTGAGGCCCCGTCCAGACGGAAGCAACGCCGGCTTCGTTCCTCAAACAAATCTCGTGCACACAGAAGCATTTCAAGACTTGCGTGTGTCCAAAAGAACGTTTAACGGCTGTAATATATATGCCAAGTCTGGAGTGGCGCTGTAGCGCAGCCACAGGGAGTCAACGGAAAGCGTAGAAGAAGAATTAGTGAAGAAGATGAACACTTTTTTTTTCTAACTTTATTGCAATCTACATAGCAAACATGGCTTTGCATGTATCAAAACAACATGAAAAATACGAACACAGGAAAAGTGACAAAGGCGGGTGATTAAAGTACAACACCGCTTGTTGATTGTGGGAATAAAGAAGCAAAATATTTTGCTGCAAAAGCATAAGCAAGCTAAGGAGGCTGCGCAAAACGACTACGACACGGCTATCCGCCATTGTTGTTGACAGACTGACGGTTCGCGCACAGTCACGCGAGAATTGGACGAACAGCCTAAACGGTAAGAAACTTGTGAGGATACATTGAAACTGGCTTTCGTGTGGACGGGGCCTAACACATGAGGGCGATTGGGGAAAGGTGGACACAATCAAGGATTGGGGCAGACACGGACACCACATGAGGAAGAGCAAGTGACCTGAAACGAGAATAGAGTTAGACTTTCAAAATAGACAAGACTATATCACTGCGACATAACGACAAGGATCCAAAGTTTCAATGGACGGAGAGCGTCATTTCACTGAGTTGACCACCATTTTCACTTGTCATGTAAGCTCGGAATTGACAATTCCGATTTTATGTGTGTGTGTGTCCTTGTTCACATGACATTACTTATTAATTGTGACCTCAGTCTGTCATGTGCAGAAGAAGAGACAACGTCACCACATTGTGTTGATGGAAGTAAATATGTATGATCTAACTTGTCAGGATCAGTGATGGTCTTTTATAGGTCCGTCATCGGTGCTCATCTTTTTATCATCTCATAGCCATATTTCTGCATGGCTAAATGACTAATATCACCACAAATGTCAACTTTATGCTTCATGTTTCAAGTAAGGTTAAATTAAAGTTAAATATAAAGTCACAATTGTTACTCAAAACAGCTTTGCAAATTCATATATTCGACCTGGCCATTCAGACTCAGGTCGTTTTGCAAAATGTATCCAGTCTAGAACCACATATAAAAGTGACCCAGGTCGGATCTGAAAAAAATTTAATTGAGTAGTTCAGATTGACATGAAAAAAGTCAGATACAGGTCGCATTAAGGCAAAAAAAAAAAAAAATCTGATTTGGATCACATTTGCCTGCAGTGTGAACGTAGCCTAAGTGCAACTTGTTTATTGTGCTCCCAACTGTGATGAGCGATCTTTTCAACACAGTGGAGGACTAATGAACAATCTGCATGTTGATAACAGTAAAGCAGAGCGAGAATTCCCTTCACTTAATGCACTAATAATTTAATGAGCAGCGGCAGTGACCCACCAATGACCCTCCTTTTTATAATCTCCTTCATTTGCCTCCCAGCTTCCTTTTCCTCTTCCTCCCTCTTTTGCGAACACATTCAAAGCACAAGTGGCCTTGGCTATCAATTGTCAGGAGATGTTTGTTTGAGGGTGAATATTTAAAAGTGTGCAGTTAGCCTGCCTTTCCTTTTTCCTTACCTTTTAAGACTTGCGGGCTTTATGGCTTCTGATGAAATTGGTTCATGGGAAACAAAAGCATTGTGACAGGCAAAGGCAATACACTTAAGTATTGCCTCACACTCATCTAAACATTTAGCGCTAACGGCCTAAAAAGGGGATTACGTTGGACAAGAGGCAAATAACTTCTCAAACTGAATCTAGACTTATGTGGTACGTTTTCAAATTGACAATGATTTGATAGATTCTTTTCTTAATGATGTCTTTATTGCGGTCCATTATTCACCCATGCGATGTAACTCCCTGAAGATCCTTCCTCTGCAAGTCTCTGATGCATATAATTGCTTCATCTTTTTGGAGAGTGCACGCCTAATAGAATATACAATTGAGCTGTGCAGTTTGCTGCGCTCGCACATTCACTTTCCGAGTCACGCTCTCACACAGAAGCAAATAAGATTGCAGGATTTCAATGAGGTAACAAAGGACAGCAGGTAATAAAGGGGAGAGGCATGAATATGTGATCTCACTTGGGATATACACATGCAGGAGCGCATAGCAAATGAATTAGTGGCGAATTCAGCAGAGAGTTCACTAAGCAAGAGAGGGTTGATTGCAGTAAATGAAATGAGAATGAAACACAGTTAATTAGTTTGCGCCACACCTACCTAGCTATAATTGAATGTTGAATTAGGGCTCAGAAATCTATCTAACAATTCTCGACTGCTTTTTTATTCTTTGCTTTTTGAGTCAACATTTCAGATTTGATCCCTTAACTCATTCACTGCCATTGATGGCTAATGACGTCAAAAAGTCATTTGATCTATTTCTATTAGTTTAACATTTTTTCCACTTTTGCTAACAAGAGTATGAAAACCTAGGAAAAAAATTATTCCACATTTAGAACAGAAATATAAAATTTATGATTAATCGTGAGTTAACTATTGAAGTCATGTGATTAATTACAATAAAAAAATGTGATTTTAAAAAAGAAAAGATTATTAAAAATTAGGAGCGTCAGGCGATAATTTTTTTTAATCATAATTAATTGCATAACTTCACAAGTTAACTCAGGATTAATCAAAAATGTCATATCTGTTCTAAATGCACAATAAAAAAATCTAGGTTTTCATACTCTTGTTAACAAAAGGGGAAAAAAATGTTAAACAGAAATAGTTCAAATTAATATTTGACGTCAATAACCGTCAATGGCAGTGAATGAGTTAATTTCTATCGCTCCATTCTTTCACATCAAAAATCGTTCCATGGTTTTTACTTAGTGTTAATTTTGTCAACAAAGACAAAAATAATTTCGTCAACACACATTTTTCAACCGGATTTAAAACTAGACTAGACTAGACTAAAACCCACATTAATAAACAATAACTACGCATCAGTACGCATTTTCGCCAACTAATGAAGACAAGACAAAAATGTACTTCACTCAATAAAAAAACGGACTAAAATCTATGGACATTTTTGTTCATGTACAAAAACGAGACCAAAATTATATAATTTTGTTAAATCTTGCCTCTTCTAATCTGTCACTGTGACACTGTCATGTGACACACCCTTTCAAATCTGCAGCTAGCAAGTGCTAAATGCACAAATACATGGGACAGAAAGGAGGTGGATTTACTGTGAAAGGTAGAAAAAAAAAAGGAAATTATAGTTAGAAAGTAACATTAATCCAACTGCTATAACGTTCCAATAAAGATGTTAATCCGACTGCTAACTAATGTTGGCTAATTTACTCGCTCACAGCATGGAGCCATATTAGCCACTTATTGATATACTGTAATTGTGTGTCAATTTGTTTTTCATCAAAAAGATGAGAGAAAATTTTATGTGAAATAGTTTTAGATCCGAAATGTTCAACATTACCTGCTGACAAAAAATATACACGGATAAAATGATTGTCCTGACTAAAACTAGACCAAAAGGTTGACCGTTTTTGTTGACTAAAACTAGACGGATATAATTATGTTTTCTTGGACTAAAATAAAGACTGAAATGCTAGATTTATAATCAACTAAAAATTGACTAAATAAAAAACGGTTGATAAAATAAACACTAGTTTTCACATGAAACTAATTTAGACCCAATTAAATTAAAAATAATTGTAGTGAAGTGCCAATTCAGCACAAGAAGTTCAATATTGTTTGGTATAGAAAAGTGAAGGCCCGTGTCAAGCATCACTTGTGACAGGAGGTTTATGCATTTGGTGATGTGTGACTAATTGAGTCTCACTTACCTTTAGATATGCTCATATATGATGGTTACACATGTGCAGTTATATATCTATTTTATGGAAGAGGGAAACAGCAAAAAATACAAATAAATCTTTCATAATTCCATGAGAGGACACTCAAGGAAGCCAACAGTCAGCTGGCTGCTCCACAACCTGTTTGACTGCAAGGCAAACCCTGGCTGGCATCAGCAAATCCCAACTGAGCCTCTTGACAAGTCAATGAGGGGTGCAAATCAGACCATCAGACCATTACACGGTGCATCTTAAGTATTTACACAATTCCTTTTTAGATCAATACTACAATTCCCTGAGAAAAAGGTGGTTGATATCATGCGCACATGCCCAAGGAGCAGCATCGCTCTTACCAGACTTGGGGAGCAATGGAATACATGTACCGCCGTTACGTAATCAGATTGCAAAAAAAATGTAACTGTATTCCATTACAGTTACAGGAAAAAACATGTAATCAGATAATAGGTACATTTATTAAAAATGGGGATATCTTTGAGGGATTACAATTTCTACGATGAGAGAGAGTGCGAAAGAGGGTGAAAGAAAGAGAGACAGAGCGAGAGCGAGCCCGTGCACGCCTGCGCGAGTGGGACCGTTGCTACATGTCGGGGAGGTGGGAACGAACGAACGAACTGACTAGTCGTATCCTCCACACGCGGGAAGTTTGGAAAAACTTCACGGACGGGAGGAGGAAATGGCGACCGGTATTTACTGGAACTTACTCAGAGCGAAAGTTTGAGCTGAGAGTCCAGCGGCATGCTACGCGCTGTAGCTTCTTGCTAGCTAGCCCGCTAGCCTACAACCATAATGGGAGTTACACCTTCCAAATAAATCTTCCTCCCTCCAATTCACTATTTAAACATCATACACAACATATACACTGCTAAACTCGTGACTGGGATAAAAGTTCATTTTGCAGTTGATGTCACATATCATCATCTGTCATCCGTCCATCTATCTATCTATCTATCTATCTATCTATCTATCTATCTATCTATCTATCTATCTATCTATCTATCTATCTATCTATCTATCTATCTATCTAACTCTGAGGTGTGGTTGCTTTCAGTGACAGTTTGAAAACGTTGTATGGCCTTCAATCAATCAATCAATCAATCAATAGCCTACATGCTTTTTATTTACACTAGGATTTTTGATATTTGTAGGCTGCCGGGGTCCGTATCACCCGCAAATAGCAGGGGCAAATTGGATAGAATATATGTTGTGGTGATATTTATTTTTATTTTGTCTTCATGAGCATTCTCAATAATGGAGTAATCCCAAAGTAATCCAAATACATTACTTTAATATTATAGTACTTGGATTACGTTATTAACTACATGTAACTTGTAACTGTAATGGATTACATTTTAAAAGTAACCTTCCCAACCCTGGCTCTGACATTCAATATATAACGGCAATCCAGTTGGACTCGGTATATTGGTAATTCCTTGACATCATTGTCACATGACTTTCTTTCGGTTTGGACTGAAACAAGTAAAAGCTTCATCCTTCTAAACAAGCAGTCAATTCTTTTTGATTCTTCTTTCTTTCTGATTTTGCAGCAGAAGTAATCATGTTAGGTAGGTTGGGTGACGGACTAATCTTTATGGCTGCTAGATATGTTCGACCTGTATGGGGGCTGGGAACAACAAGTACAGATGGCCAGTGGGAGTATAGATGGCTCCATGCTGCAAAGCAAAACACACACGCACAAGCAATGAAGGGCCTCGGTGCCACATGGTCATTTATTCCCACTAATGCTCAAATCACAGCACCAAATGAGCATAGCGATGCGTGGAACTGAAAGTAATAAATGTACTCAATCAATAACCAACAACATTTGGCACACCTGCACTCTATGTTCTAAACCGGTTCTCAAATGAGACGTGTTTAATTAACTATTTAAAAAGTAGCATCCATGCAAAAATCCTTTAAACATAATTATTCAATCATGTACATATTTCAGGAAAATATATTGGTAATATAAAATAATATAAAAAAAAAATATATATATATATATATATATATGAATTTAAAAAATTATAATGAATTAATTAATTAATTTTATTGTGATTTTGGTTAATTAATTATTTTGTTTAATTTTTATTATGTTTTTGGTTATATACTTTCATTTCCAAATAGTTCAAGAGAGACCACAATACAAATGAAGTTGCATTTATGCTGCATTCAAGGAAAGTGGGAAGTCTGACTTTTCCGACTTCATACCAAGAATTGTGTACGGGAACACCCCCTTGAAGTCGGAAATCCCACTTGCGTAGTCGGGGGGGAAACAGTACCCCAACTTAACCGACGGACTTTGATGAGACGTCACTACAATGGCGACCAGCCGACCACACTGGAAACACATACCGTGAATAATAAAACACGATTTACTCAAGTATAAAATTAGATAGCTTTCTTCATTCATAAATATTCGACATGACTTCACGTAACACAACGTACGTGACAGTATGCCGCTATCTCCTTGCATGAAATTATACGGTGAACTACTGAAGTGTGTTATAAAACATTTGCAAGTCTATTGTGTCCATTACCATCTTAATCCCTTAATTACTACTTTTCCCCCGCGACCATTTGGTCGTGTAATTAAAGAGTGAGCTGTGAATTCACTCTATAAATTAACTCAATTAATGACTCTATGGTGATATTCGATGAATTCATTTGACTCAGCTGTTTGCGACGAAAGAACCCATTGGATTTTTTTCATTGAAGTTTGCCTTGTTAAGAAATGAGTCGTGTCCTCAAGTGTCAGACTGCCGTATGTTTGGAGCTCATTCGCATCCAAAGCTCATCTGGAAATAATCATCATCATCATCATCATCATCATTTAATGTGGGTATTTTTCACTTTGTTGTAGTGAATAGAATACACCATTATATATGTTATTGCTGTATATACAAAGAAAATGAAGACATTTAATGTCTTTCCTACCTCCTTTTTCATCAGCTCATTTGTTGCCATTTCCAAATAAAGCAAAAAATAATAATAATAATTACATTTTGGCCATAGTCTAACAAGAAACGAAAATGTTTCACTAGTCATGCGACAAACACACTAATTTATTTAATTTGTTCACTTAGCTTTATTTCTTCTTGTTCCTTTGTTCAATGTTTCTGGTGCAATTCAAATCTTTTGCGTTTCGATTTGCTTTTTTGGATGATGACCAAGAATGTATTTGCAAATAAATGAAACTCATAAATCATTGGCAGTGCTGCGTCATAGCAATCTACTTGATGTTATATTTATTGGCATGGAATCGTTTCTGGTACTAGTCGAGAACAATGAGGATCTTGGGGTGGCACAAATGCAGTAATTGCAGCTGTTTTATAGCCCCTGTCTTACTGTCTGAAACAACACAAAATATTCCTATCCTGAGTGTGCATTTTAAACATCACATAAAAAAAAAAGACTCATGGAGGTGTAACGGTGTTATTTTGGTACTGGAGTGATTCCACTTGTTCAGATGTCATGGATCAACAGCCCCCCCCCCCCCTTTTTTTTTCATGGGTATACAGTACTCCAATTAATCTAACGGGTTTCGATGTGGTCTGTGCACACCTACACACGAAACACTCTTAGTCTGAACTCTTTTCCACCAAAACTTTCTAACACCAAAATCCTTTCAATCAGGTTAATGGAGACTTAGGTTTGGTACTACAGCTGGGACTCTTTGACTGTCTCACGATTCGATTCCGATTTTTGGGTCTGCGATTCGGAATCAATTATCGATTCAGAACAATTTTATATTAAAAATTATTTGATTGACAATGATTTCTGCTTGAATTTATAGATATGCAAAAAATTGTCATGATCTACTCCAGTCTGACTCGCTAAGCGCGCTACTCGTGGCACTTTTATCACTCAAAAGAACGACTATTCATACAAAAAGCTTCAGGAATGTATACAGAGAAGCATCTTAACATCCTACACTGCAAAAAAAAAAAACTTTTATTGGAATAACTTGATCATGATTTTTTGCTTCCATGTGGCTACAACTTAACAGTGTATCAGAATGAGTGGAACCACACTGCCCCTAAGTGGCCAAATCGTGTACAATGTGAACAGTGCTCCCAATAAAGGCACACAAGGGCAAGACAGTATAAAATAATTGAAATAAAATTGATTTGGGGACATTTAAAATTGATTCTGAATCATACTAAATGAGAATCGCGATTCTTATGAGAATAGATTTTTTGGCACACCCCTATTTGGTACCCATGCCAAAATAATTGGGATGTTTTTGTTCCGATTTTGTGTTTTCCCCATCCAATTGTCCGATTATTTTTGTTTTATCCTGTAAAATTTGAACAATTTGCCAGAAGAGACATAAAAGGTAACACAATTGGCGTCCTACCTTTACCCTAATAAGGTCATTTAAATAAGTTGTCATGTGTCATGTGCCTCAGACTACGTAAATCTCATGACAGTGCGTTGTTTAAAGGTAATATGAGAGACTGTGATGGAGGAGCATCATTGTTTTAGGTCTTGAGCCAAATTAGATAGGGATGGTACTGTCCAAGTAATAAGGTCAGATGAAAGGCCAAGTGCCTGTGCCAATTAGGCAAGATGACAACGATGGGGTGAAGCTCACAGTCAATTCTGATCCGAAGGTGAGGTTCAGATTGCCTCAGGAGTCCGTTTTTATCTGAAGGAGCAAAGGGCCATCTAAACTTCAGGTGGACACCGGCGTCAACCGGCTGCATCAGGGCTTTTAGTTGGCTACGAGAGCTTCATTTTGGAGGCTTTATTTTGAGACATGAAAGGCAGAATATGTGTAAAGGCAAGTCATTTGAATATCGGCACAGATGGATTAATAGCCTTTAAGGCTCACACCATCACACCGTCCTTTTGTGACTAACGTAAGACAGTTAGAAGGGGATAGAGAAGTCACACATTATAAGTGGACTTCACATGAAATAAGTCAATGTTAATGGTAACTTTGAAAACTTTTTTGCCTCAGTGAAGGGCAGAAATTGTGCGCTGGCTCCGTTTGATTGGTTAAGTAGACGCCTCTAGTAGTTATGTTGGATCAGTGAAAGAGAGCCACGTGGTAAGTTCTCTGATTATTTAAACAAATCGCACAAGTGATGATAAATAGCCTTAAATGTTTATCGACGGTTATTTCTAAGTTAATTATCCTCTCATTGATCTTGATGAGTCTAATTTCAGTTGAGTCACTGGCGATAGAACAGTACAAGATTTTATTACTTTTCTCATTAGTGCAGCTTTTGCTTTCAACAATTTCATTTACTTGAACTGAATTGTTAGTATAGTTAACTAAGTACATGAAAAATGGTAAAGGGCAACCAGTTTGATACACAATTATGAAATGACAAAATTGCTCAATTGTGAAGACACAAAGATCATGTACATTTTTCACAATCAACAAGGATTTAATAAGGTATAAAAAGCGATAAATATCAATATTCAACATCAGTACATAGTATATTCTACAACAGTATCTTTCACTCACTTATTTTGATCAAATAATTATATTTTAAAAGGTTTATTTTATCATATTTTATGTATGAAAGTTAAATTACCCATCAGTACTTATATGAACTTTCTTTTGAACCAACACAATACTTTTTTTTTTCCTTTGGGACTATGTATAACAAAGGCACAAGGACAATATTGCAGAATATTCCCCACTGCTCCACAAAGTGAAAGGCTACGTCTGCTGCTCAGCATGCAGCTGATCAATATTTGGCGGAAGCTGTGGCACAACGCTGAGCAGATTAGCTGGATTTTCATCAGCTCAGAAACGTCGCCTCCTGGTCCGAGACACACAGCAGACTGACTGATGGATCTGTTTGCTGCAGTAAGCCATACAAAAGTTAATCAAGTCATTTCACAACTGCATTCAGATAAATGCTTTCAGTGCGGCTCTTTTATTTGTATCGTATCATGCATAGCATGCAGTTTTCCTTTCCTGTATCGGAATGCTAATAGCTGAATGCTAATATTTTAATTTGTGTGGAATGCTTGTGAATAAATTGAAAGATAAATTACGTGACAATTACAAATTATTAATTGTAGTTGAATGATAAATGAAAACAATAAAACTGGTGTCTAGTCGGTGCTGGATTTCACTTTCCTTTCTTTTCTTTGGTCCTTCCTCGGGTCTCCTGACGGCCTCACGGCTCTGGCTGGGTTCTGAAGTGTTCGGTTTAGGTGAACGGTATGGGATTTTTTAATAGGTTTTAGGTGAACTAATGAATACACACTCACACGCACATGCACATACACATACACATACACATACACATACACATACACATACTCATACTCACCCACACACAAAATAAAAAATAATTAAAAATATATATATATTAAAAAAAGAGAGAGAGAGAGAGCAATGATGATGCCATGTCAAATCGGTAAAATTACCGAATGAACAATACTGAGCTCTCCAGAAAAAAAAAATTAAAATTGAGAAAAAAGATAAATGCTTTCAGCGCGGCTCATTAATTTTTATCGTATCATGCATAGCATGCAGTTTTCCTTTCCTGTATCGGAATGCTAATAGCTAAATGCTAATATTTGAATTTGTGTGGAATGCTTGTGAATAAATTGAAAGATAAATTACGTGAAAATTACTAATTACTAATTGTAGTTAAATGATAAATGAAAACAATAAAACTGGTGTCTGGTCGGTGCTGGATTTCACTTTCCTTTCTTTTCTTTGGTCATTCCTCGGGTCTCCTGACGGCCTCACGGCTCTGGCTGGGTTCTGAAGTGTTCGGTTTAGGTGAACGGTATGGGATTTTTTAATAGGTTTTAGGTGAACTAATGAATACACACTCACACGCACATGCACATACACATACACATACACATACACATACTCACCCACATACAAAATAAAAATTAATTAAAAATATATATATTAAAAAAAAAAGAGAGAGAGAGAGAGCAATGATGATGTCATGTCAAATCGGTAAAATTACCGAATGAACAATACTGAGCTCTCCAAAAAAAAAAATTAAAAATTGAGAAAAAAAGATAAATGCTTTCAGCGCGGCTCATTAATTTTTATCGTATCATGCATAGCATGCAGTTTTCCTTTCCTGTATCGGAATGCTAATAGCTAAATGCTAATATTTGAATTTGTGTGGAATGCTTGTGAATAAATTGAAAGATAAATTACGTGAAAATTACTAATTATTAATTGTAGTTGAATGATAAATGAAAACAATAAAACTTCAACCCTAACCAGTCCAATGTGGAATTCAAACCCTTGCCTCCTGTTTACTGCTCCATTATCCACTGCAATAGCAACTGAGCCACAGCGGACTTTGTGACAGTTATCATTGAAGTGTTGTGAAATGGTACTGAAGGATGTCAGCATTCCCACAATTATGTGTTGAATATTTTCCACCATTATCCTGGCTGATAATCTGTACAAGTCAACTGAAAAAGAAGTTGGAATCTTTTTAAGAGAAGAGGTAAAAAATAAACAACTGAGACATGGTTGCACAAGTGTGTACACCCTGTCATAATTGGGGATGTTCAGAATTGACCAATCACATTCAAATTCATGTCAAGGGAATCAGCCAACACCTGCCAAATACAGTTCAGATGTTCTAGTAGGCTTTTCCTGACATGTGTTGCTTTCTAGCAGACGGCTGAGGGTTTTGTCCTACTACTGACTCGCATTTGGAACTACCCCCCCCCCCCCCCCCAGCTGAATAGAAACAACCTCAAAAGTATGATTTTGCCACAAATATGCAACCCTGTATGCATGATGATTTTGATGATGTGTGGTGTTGCGTTTGCACAAAACTTAGCTTTTAATGTCCAAAAAGTTCAGTCATAGTTTCATTGGACTATAATAACATATTTTCCCTCATGTGTTTGGGAGATTTAAAGTTTGGCTTGGATATTTTTTTGAAAGATAAGCGCACGTCTTGCTACCAGACGCTTGCCTACCTACATGCCTGTTGGCTAGCATTCAACACAAGCAGATGGCTACGCCAGTTAACAAGCAAAAACACCTTTTTACTGTTGAGTTCAGACAGTCAGCCAGCGGGCAACAGCTGGCCTTTTTAAAATTTGAGCTTTTGTTAAAAAAGATGATCTTTAGAAAGGACCCTGCTGTGATGTCTCTCTCTCTGGTTTTGCTTTTCGGCAGCTCTAAATTGATCTCGCTCCTGGCTGCACTGCCGAAGATTTTGATCTGTGTTAATTTCGAGATGACCAAAACGAACAAAAAATTGTGCACACGACTCACAGATCTTAATTTCTCTTCCTTTAATAGAAGTTTAAAAAAACATGACATTAACATGTGACATGAATATTTCATTGAGTTGCATTTGAGTAATGCATTCCTATGTGTATCATTTTACCTATCCTATCTTAACATGATTATGACCAGTCAAAAAAAACGAGGCCAATCTTCTTTTCCCTCTCTCCCAACCATTATTACTATTAATGTTTAACAGAATATAATTCATTAACAATTGTTAATTGTTGTTCTTATAGTCACAGATAAAATTAAACTTGTCCTGTAACTCTTTTTATATGCTTTGCCAATTGCCAACTTGCAGCCTATAAAATTTAATGTGGTCCTAAATGAATGAAAACGACAAACCATTTAAGCCCACCATATACACAACCGAGCTATTCGGTGATGTCATGCGGTGTTGTGTGGCTCAGCAACTAGTTTTCATTAGTTAGTATATTCCATATCAGTCTGTGCTACAGCGTTGTTCATGGGCAGTGAAAGTGTGAGATTATTTATAGATGGTCTAAACACAAATTGTGATGGAAATATCACTATGGAGTCTGGTTGTCCACATTTTCTTTGACAATCGCAGTATTTTGCTTGTAGATCGATGAAATAATAATTGGCAATCTCAAAACGTTTCAAGATAGAGCAAGGGGGAGTGTTTATTTATTTTGCAATTCTTCATTTGAAGGATGTGTTAATCTCCTTCCAACTTGATCACATGGTATCGTCAAACCATCGGCTGTGTCAGATAGAAGTTTCCCATGGATAGTTGTGCTTCTAATTCAATTTCAGGATCATCCAATGGTTCGGAGTCTCATATTTGCCTTTGTCATACATAACCTGGAAGAATATGACTCTTAATAAAAAACTGGTATAGCTTTTTTTTTTTCCTTTGTTTGTCTTATAAGTGAAAAGCATAACCCAAACTGTAATATGATGGTCCTCCTCTGACCTCTTCCACTTTCTGGATCTTAACTTTAGAACAATTACTAACATAATTACACACATGTTCCCAAGTAAGGATGTTGCCATTTCACTGTTAGAATGATTTGAGGAATAGGATATGATCCCCTGTGAGAAAATGACTGGTGAACCTAATTTATTTTTTATGTTTTGCACACACACAAAAAAACACACACACACACACACATTTTCCATATTGGTCTCATCTTTACGATTGATCTTCATGGTCTCCTGGCTCCTTTCTTTTCTCCCAACAATAACCTCAAGGAATACATTTGCAAATAAAAGTTTGTTTTGTGAATTAGTATCCCTTATTGAATCAAATTAGTTATGGGCTCATGGAGGGAGAAAGGAAAAGGTCAGCAGACTGTGAGCATTTAATAAATATTGAATCCGCTGCTACTTTCACATAAACTCACAAACGGCAATGAAACAAAACACAAATGTCCCACAAGACAGTATAATCTAAGTGTTTTTATTTCTTTCCATGGAGAGAGTGTAGCAATTGTAATGAAACATTTTGCAGTGCATTCGGGTGAACTTTTGAATATTTACGTTTTGTTTTTTGTTTTGTTTTTAACATTATTTCTAAGTGTTCTAGCTGTGATGGATGTGAGCAGTTTTTGCTCAACAAGCCTGTGCTGTGATATATTTGTAATTTACAGTATAAGGCTATATCCGTCAGATTTTTGTTAACCATGAGGAGGGTACATTTACATCCACGCATCAGTGAACGCTCAACAGGGTGCTGTTTTCCACCTTTTGAAAACTGTTTGAAAACTTTGTCATAAAAATATTGTTCACACAACCAGCAGAAATAAATATTCCGTATCAAGTTGCCTCATTCCTTAGATACGTGTGGTCACCATTTTATATGTCATGCCAAATCTCCCCTGTAAATGTATGGATAAATTGATTGATGGTTGCCCGTATTTAAATTTCCAATGCCTATCTGTTTCCAAAATATACTGGTGTTATATAAATATATTAGCTTGGGTGTGAGTATATTTGGGATGCAGCTAAGCACCAAAGCTAACATTTCAAGAGTACTTGCGGCTACCAGAATATTTCAAGGTTTTAAAAATGGTTCACAACTGCTTGCCATCATAATATGTAATTATGTGAAGTAGTGAAAGTAAAATTACTTCTTCTTTTTTTTACCAAAAATGTTTTAAACATTGTACTAATGCATATGTTCTTTGTACATAAATGTAAGATACAATATGTCATTATTTTTCCCATATTTTTGTTAGACTTGAGAGCTTAAGCATTATGACCTGAAATTCATATCTTGGTGTTTATTGACTGCATTCACGGCAATGGTGAGTGTAAATGTGCAAAACAATAAATACATTTGGAAGTATTTTTGAATGTGTTATTTAAATCTGAAATGTAAATATTTCTGGTTAAAATGGTCAAAAAGTATCATATTTATTCTCCTCACTGCTTCTTTACACTGAATTTTTTTTTGTTTATTAATATGCTGTGAGCTAGGGTGTGGTTTAAATAAGACAATTAGTGAGCAAACTCAGTTTTTCCAAGCCACTAGGAACCATCATTAAGCACTGACATTTAAAATGCACAATAGCAAGGCAGCCTGACAGCGGAAGCCTGCATAGGAGCTTTGAGGGCTTGGAAGGCAATTGTATTGACCACAATGAATAAGATGGTGACGGCTGCAACTCAAGTAGGGGAGACAAGGGCTAGTTGAATCACGGGTAAGTTGTCACATTGCAATTTTCTTCTCCACCAGAAGGCGCAACGAAAAAGTGGAATACCAGGTTTCTTCGCATAAAAGGTCAGGGGTAGTGTACTGTCTGAGAAGAGAATAGCTTATTGTGAGCTGACATGAGTGTCGGTTATCTGTTTTGCACAACCCAAAGTAACATTTTTCAACCTCATATACCGGTATTTTGAAACAGGCATCGTACATAGACAAATTCTAGCAGCAAATCATGTGCACTTGTTAGAGGAGAGATTAAGGCATCTTGTCATGCCTCAGTCACTGCTCTGTTTTTAGCTAACTTTAAACTAGAGCAAGTATTAGCCAACGTGGTCGTTTGGGGCAAATTGTCTCAGTCATTTGGGGGTTTGTTGTCACATATGCAAAGAATGGGCCAATGAAAAATGCACCTCTGGCAAATTGGTTTACGTATGCCAGAATTGCCCTTCAGATGTTGAGTCTGAAGAGTGAGGAAATTAATTTTCCAGGTTTTGTTTCATTGTTTAAAAATGGATGTTCCAGTTGTTGGAACTACAGTATGCTCACATCAGCACTGGTTTAAGTTTCATGATGAACCATCTATCCATTAACTGAAATGCTTAATTTTTTTAAATTCAATACATTCTCAAATTTTTCAGTTAAGGGAAGCAAAACAGGCATTTGAGGCTGAGAGCTATGACCTACATGCCACCCTAAGGACTTTAATCTGTTTCATAATGTTTTATGTTAAAGTTTGCTCAATGACTGTGATAATTTTTCAAGATCAATGATAAACAATTGTCTTTGCTGTAAAAACAAAAACAAAATAAAACAGGAGAAAAAAATAATAATTTTGTCCTTGTATATTAGTTGCAAAATCCAGTGTGACATCTTACCCGATATAGTGTGACAACCTACTCAATGGTGGGGCAACATGTCACATGTTCACTCCCTCTATTTGATGGCTTATAACTCTGCACTGACACGAGGTATGAAAATGACATGAATACAAAAAATATTCCTTAGACTTTGATCTTTCATCTAGTATTCATTTTGTTTATATATGATGTATTGACTCCAAGAAATATACAAGAATATAAAAAGTGAAACAACTAGCCCCGGTCTCCCCTAACTCAGAAGTGCAAAGCTACAACACTGAAGCCTTGGCAGAGGAATACAACAGCATCAACAAGCCACAGGCGAGTAATTAGTTCAGCCAGAAACAAAGAATTTCAAAAATCTTCATTTTGGCAGGAAGTGGAGCGAGGAGGACTGCAAGCTGAATGAATGCAACGATGAAATTCTTGGTTCCAGCTCAATCGTTGTGCTTCTACTGCTGTGCTCTTTCTTACATGTCGCTGGCTATGTCATTTTTTTCCACAAATCTATACTGTTAATCACTATGGGTGTTATTTTTACAAATTACTGACCAATCTTTGAAAATGGCTTGTTGTCTTTGACGATGGAATGTTATTGGTTGAACAATCATGCTGTTTTGGGGTTTCCTGAAAAGTGATGTTTTTGGAGGTACAAGAATTCCACCCTAGGCCAGGTATGTTCACAATTTAGTAGAAAAGTAGGCTACTATAGAGTTATGCAGCTTACATTTACACCGTGGCAGAAGTAGCTTGAGCTGTTGCCCGTCGTGGGGGAAGAACAGGGATTACAAAAAAATACATACACTTGTACTCGAAAACGCAACTGAAATTGTACAAAAACTAAACATTGCTTAATCTCTGCTCATGTCAACTTCAACCTCTGGTATAAAATATCAAAACAATTGGCACAGTATTTTGGATTTTATGGGCATTAAAGCGTTTTTCTCATCATAAAATGTGCTCATTCAAGCACAACTTTATAAGGCTTGAAATATTTTTGGGGGTTATGGTATTAATTTGTTAACTGGCCATTAATAAATAAAAAAAGGAATGATAATATCAGTACTTTGATTTGACTTTGAAAAATTATGGTTTCTAAATGACAAACAGGAACATTTAAAAAATATTTTATATTGTGTGGTAAGATCGACAGAGAAACGCAGTTAAAATTCAACATGTCAAGTTAAAGGCTTTTAGGATTGGAGAACTCTTCTATTAAATCATGTTTCCCTGGTCACATTTCACCTGGAGTGGCAAAGGTGAAACATCTTTCCTCTCGGAAACAAAAGAGGAAACTGTGCTTCTGTTTATATATTGTTCAGTTCTTGTTTTTGAGCATTTACACTGTTAACCCGAATAATTTAGCAGAACTAAAAATAAAAAATAAAAGTGAGGTAATCGGTTGGCTCACTTTTATTGAGTTGTTGCCTTAATTTTTTGGAGTTGATCAACTCTAAATTTAAAGTTTTACTGAACTTGAATGGTTTGATTACACCAAATATTTTTTGGGATACATAGTTAATTAGAAGCTTTCTGTTACAGCAACTCAATTATTCTCAGTTACTAATTTACAAATGTTATAAAATCACTGGATTAAGTTTACATAAATCCAAACCATAAATACACGGTGTTCTCACGATAATCCCGCAAATGCTGGAGCCTATCCCAGTGGTCTTCAGGAAGTAGGCGGGGTACACCCTGAACTGGTTGCCAGCCAATCACAGGGTACACACAGACAATCATGTGTCCAATTAACATACCATGCATATTTTTTGGAATGCGGGAGGAAACTGGAGTACCCGGAAAAACCCCACACAGGAACGTAGAGAACATGCAACCTGCAGCCAGGAAGGCCAGAGGGCCGGATTCGATCTCACAACCTCTGGACTAAGAGGCAGACATGTTAACCACCATGTTGGCCACCATCCCGCTTGCTATCAGCATATGTTTATAATCGAACATAAATTATTATTAATGTATTTAAACCAGATAGGAAACTGAGAACAAATTATCATTTACAATGTCAACTATAGGGCCCAAAAAAATTACAAATTAATAAATAAATTAAATTATGACACATCAGCTAATTTTGTTTTTAAATTACCCAAAAACGAGTATAGTTCAATTTAATCACATTTGTTTAGTACAAATGACTAATAAAAGCATACAAAGTTACACCAGCTTAAAAAAGTTAAGTTAGTAGTCGTTTTCATAAAACTTTGAGTATTGTGTACTTAATCTATTTGATTATTTTGAACGTTCGGGTTTACAGTGTGCCTACGTAATACAGCTTATGTTTGTTGATTTTTATTGTGTTGAAGATTTTGACCAAAAAAAGGAAACAAACATTGCTTTTTCTTCCAAAGAACACATCAAGTGACAAGTAAAGCAGATGATATCATTAAACATCGCGAGCAAAAGAAAGTTAAAGCTATATAAAGTCATTCAATGTACATTACACATTCAAAATGTATGCAATGTGCTCTAGCAACAAGTGAGTGAAGAAGGCTATTGGTACCTTGTGGAAAAGTATCATGAATAAACTATTAAAAGTTTTGGAAAGTTAAAAAGCTCATTTGAGACGAGCTAAACTCAAAGTAAATGTGACGTCTGCCTCTGTTGTTCCCTGCAGTAGAATTAGCACAGATGATCAAAGCTAATTTATTGCAATCACTTGGTCTTAATGACTGTGTTTGTTCAAGGCTTGTGATTGAATATGTCCTTTATTGTATTATGGCTGTCTCTCGCGTAACACAGCTTGCTAATAAAACACAAGCTGGTTGGGTGTCTGCCTTGCATTGTTTGTTTTCCCATGTTCTTGTCCTCTTTTTAGTCCGTCTTTGCCTTCAGTCTCAGTGCTCCCATCGACCACCTAAGTTGAATTCTTGCCAGCAAAATGTTTCTCTCTGCACAGTTTTTCTGGCATGCTATACAATAATTGTGTAAGCACCCAAGCAGTCAGTTGCAAAATACCAACCAAATCACTCTGTCGATGTTTCCTTTGTGAGAAGTGACATGATTAATGAGTCCTGTCGACTTAGTCGACAAAGATTTGATAGAGAGTAGAACAACAATTATGCCGACATCAAAACTAACAGTATTTTGGTGCGTGGTCTTGTGGAGTCCTGTGGGGATGAACGTCAACGTTCCTTTATTACTTTCCTGTACATGACAATCTAATCATGGCTTTGTTTAAATCACATTGCCTGGAAATATATGCTCACTGGTCACATTACGCACAATCTAAGAAGATCAAAGACAGGAGCCACTGTAACAAACATTTTGCCTTTGCAGGGATGGTAAACTCATTTTTGATATATGAATTTGACACTATGTCTATTATTATTGTAGTTTGATGCAAAGAAATGTGGTCATGTTTTCATATTCTAATATATACAATAATCAAAACTGTTAGTAAGAATTGTGGGTAAATGAAGATCAATGTTTGGTTATAACCTGTGTTCTCCGACATGCTTACATGGATTTTGTAGACATGTCAGAAAGCAAGAGATTGCATTTCAAAGGCAGCATTTGACCTTTCAATTCCAGGTAGCAGTCCTTAAAGGCAGACTTCTTCAAACTGTATTTTGAGCTTGATTAAAACATATATTTCAATTCAAGTCAAAATAGAAATACAGGCTAATCTTCTATTTTGGTTTCATATATTTCTATCAGACTCCACAAGAATAGTGTCATGAACTTCACCACACATCACTGAATACATATGGGATAGTCTTAGACTTACAATAATAATAATAATAATAATTTAAAAAAAAAAAGGAAAAAAGTCACACTTAATATTTAACAAGGCTGCAAGGTACAGTGTGATGTATGTTGTCATGTTGAAGTGCTTTCATTTTTATAGTTTGATTATTGGCACTAATTATTAAGTATTTAAGTATCAATAAGTAACGATTTGCCTATTTTTTTTATAGTTGTTTGATCTGGATTTTTTTTGTCAAAGCACCTTGTAAACACTTGTTTTTAATTAAAAGCGCTATACAAATCAAGTTTATTATTATTATTATTATTATTATTATTATTATTATTATTATTATTATTATTATTATTATTATTATTATTATTATTATTATGAGGATAAACAGTTCAGAAGGATGGATGGATGGATGTAAGCTGCCTCCAGACGCGAGAATGCGTGGAGGCTTTCGATTTGCTCTCAGTTTGGCAGTCTCCGCTGCCTAGCAACGAAACCTTGATGCATTTTAGGACTTGTAGTTTAAAAAGGCCGTGTTCGCAGTTCTGTCAATAGCTGTTTCCTAGTAAATAAACTACCAAACCCACAATGCAACTAACGCGGAACTGACTGTCCTTTTGATCACGTGTCCTACGGTACTCGGGCACAATATCAATAATAGTCTACTTGACTGTTTTGACTAGTTAGTGCGTTTTTTTTCGTGTGTTTAGTTGTGTTTTCCACACCCGTGGTGCTTCATATTTAGAATGAAAGAATTGTATTCATTAGTTATTGTTTCTCTCGGTGTATGTGTACTGGCCGGGAAATACTCTCGAGAGTTGAACGAGCCGAGCAAAGCTGACGGCGGTGATGTCGAATTTAGGATATCGAAGTTGAACCAAGTGTGGAACAAGGCCTTGCGGGTATGTATGATCAATTCAATAAAATACATGGGATGTGTTCTGGATCAGAAGGAGATGCATTGCGACATCTGACCAATGTGGGGGAGCGCTCCAAAATTCCGTCTGTCGAATGCAGATTTAGCAAGTCAGCAGCTTTTAATGAACGCACGAGCAGGCTGAATAAACAGCAAGAAAATCAACCCATTTCAATGAGTATATATGTTGTTGTTGTTGTTTTTTTTTGAAAATAATGAAAGTGAGTATATGAGTGAGATATTCAGTATTCAAGTACTCAAGTCGAATATGTTTCGACAGATGCAGTTGTCCCCTGTCAAGCAAGCCGAGTTACACAGTGACCTGAAAATCCAGGAGAAGGCTGAGCTGCAATGGAAAAAATGGAAGGTTGAGGGTCTGGATGAAAATGGAGAGAAAGAAGCTCAGATCCGCCGTAACTTCAATGGTGAGGCTTTCTCTGTGTCCATTTTGTATCATGCGGATCCTCACCAGACGTCCTGGTTAGCTGGAGTCTTCCTCTGTATTCAGTACTTTGGGGAGTGACTGTTGCCATCTAAACAAGGGACATTTACTATTAACACTAAAATTCACACCTCCGGACAATTTAGAGTCTTCAATTAACCCATGTATGAACATCAGCAGAAACCCACCTAATAACATGCCAACTAACGGACAAAATGGCCTGAGCCATTGAAATACTCATCTTGGTGTGTTATTTAAAAAGTCCTTTCCCTCATGCTGTTCACATTTTTGACATTATGAGACAAAGATGACTCCACTAACAATTGATCAACAGTACCTGGCAATTGTGAGGCATCAAACAGGATGTTCTCAGAAGGAAAAGACCACCGAGCTTCGAGTGTCATCAGCAGATTTGCAACAGCGCTAAAGAGACGACTAGGGAGTCATAGAAAGGCATAAAACGGACGTCTTTGGACATTTATTAAGTCATTTTATGGATCAAACACCTGTTGCGCATTTTGCCATTCAGTGCCTTGTTAGAGAACAGCAAGCTGTGCAAAAAGAACACTTGGGCATCTGCATTTAAAAGACTAGAGAAGATCAAATTAAGTTGACTTGAAAAGGTCATCATAAAGTTTCACCTGGATGGCAAACATTAATGTTCATTTTAAAAACTGTTATTTTGAGCTTTTTCCTCCCTCACTCTGTTGTTCATTATTATGTGAGAGAAGTGTCAGAAGTTTATGATATGACATGTGACGTGAATAATTCATGAACAGCTGCATCAGTGGACCACAGAGGCCATCTGGACTTTCCTTCATTCTCACTTTTGGACCGCATTGTGGCTGTTGGAAAAAGAAAGAGTCAGTGCAACCTGTGTTAGCTAAATTAGCAATGTTGAAGGCGCAAGACCACAAGTGACCTTCATCACATTTATGTAGTGGGTGGGGGGGGGGGGGGTATGCATATGTATCCATAAAAGGTTACAACATAAATGAGTGGATCATTGTGAGTTTTTGGATCACGATTATGACAGGTGCAGGCATCGTGCGTGTGCAACTTAACCAGTTAATGATAAGTGAAGTGGTGCTGAATCAGCTGCCGCAGTAACAGTTTACTGGAGCAGCACAATGAGGACAGAGCCAAGTCCAAGATTGTCGTTCTTTCTAAATACTCCATAGTAAGATGACTTGACACTTGTTTTTTTTTGTTTTTTTTGCCAACTATGAGCCATGTCATTTTTTTTAAGCCCTCCTACAAAGAGTCACCCATTGAGTCATCTTGAATTAGCTTCAAAGCTCAATTTTAATCTTTATTTGACATCCTGACAATATAGAGATTGAAAGAGAACTTCATTCGGACCTTTACCATCAGTATGTGTTTGTATTTCTTAACAAATCTTCAAACAATTTTTAATAGAGGTGGGAGTCTTTCCGATTTTAGGGTGCGCGATTCGATTCAGAATCGATTTTCGATTAAGAACAGTTTTGATTGACAATGATTTTTGCTTTAATTTATAGATGTTCAAGGAATCGGAATGATCCACATCAGTCTGACTCACTAATGCTAATTAGTGCTCTACTCGCGGCACTTTTATCACTCAAAAGAACGGCTCCACGCTGCAAAAAAACATTTATTGGAATAACTTATAATAATATAATAATCGTGACTTTTTCCTTCTACTCTCTAATGTGGCTACAACTTAACAGTGTATCAGACTGCGTGGAACCACACTGCACCTAAGTGGCCAAATCCGGTACAACATGAAGCACTCCCAATAAAGGCACACACAAACAAAGGGAAGACAGTATAAAATAATTTAAATAAAATTGATTTTGGGACATTTAACATCGATTCTGAATCGTACTAAATGAGAATCGCGATTCTTATGAGAATAAAAAAAAATTTGGGAGGGGGAGGGGGCACACCCATAGTTTTTAAGCAGCAATATGATAATCACACGATTGTTATATGCCTAATTGAGGAAAATCTGGCAATACATCGCTCTAATCCGCTTGGGTCTTCCTGACAAGACCAACGCCATACACCATTTTTTTTATACTTTTCCTTGCTCTATGATTAATGGCCCCGTGGCCATACTTTTTTTCGGCACAGGAGTGTAGATCTGTTTGTCCTCCCATTTAGCGTCTGATGTGTTTTTCTTTTCCTAAATGTTTGGTAGTGATCCTGGCCAAGCTCGGGATGGATGGCAAAAGAGACACAAGACCTTTGGAGAACAACTCTCTGAAGGATCACGACATTAAAGATGGCGACATATTTGAAGACCCCAAGTTGGATAAACTGTGGAACAAGGTGTGTGTCCTTGTGTGCGTTTGTGTGCGTGCACGCTCTCGTTAGCAATCTGCAGGCAGTGTGAACACCATCTGGATTTGCTATTCTTTGTGTCACGGCTGGTATCAGTTAGTCTGATATTCTCACACGTCGTGACAGTAGATGCAGTCGCACCATAACATTATATGTGTCAGACTTTGCATCCACTTACTATTTTTATATTGTTGCTACCAAGTTTCAAATGTTTGTTCTCATCAAACCCAGCAGCCGCTGTGCTTATGAAATGAAACTTCTATAGTGCACAGATATTGTCTTTGTATTGCTGCCCCAAACGCAGTGTCTTCCAGTTATCCAATCATTTAAATACGTTAAATTGTTTTATAATCCGTTTAATCTGTTGAATATTTTCTCTTTATAAAAAACAACAACAAAACAAAAACAGGCCATTATTTCATTGCAGATATTTCTCACGCATATAGTAATTTGGTTATGATTCAGTTACTGGTTCGGCTCACAACATGTCAGAAAGTAGAAAAAAAATGTTGATTGTTTTCCAAAGTGAAGGCAGATTTTTCAAGTGTCTTATTTTGATTGTCTGCTTTAATGAAGGACTACAGAAATCTGAGAATATTTACTGTTGAGTGGATTAGGACCAATGTCTCTAAACAATTAATTAATAGTGGTCAATTAATGATTAATTAGTTGTCATTAGGGGTGTGAATTGCCTAGTACCTGGCGATTCGATTCGTATCACGATTCATAGGTCTCGATTCGATACCGATTAATCCTGATACGAATCTATAAATTGATTATTGCGATTTTTTTTTTTAGCTGAAATTTTTAAAATACTCATCAGTAAACTTGTACATGTACACTGTAAGATTTGTATGAAAATGTATTTATCTGAAAATTCAGGTTGCAGTCTGTTTCATGTTTGAACAGCACTGAAATCAAATATTAAGGCTTAACGTTCCATTAATATAACATTCTTCCATGCTTAACGTGTGAATCCTAACCCTAAGTAAGACGTTTGTTGAACATTCCCATATGTATGTTTAAAAATTGATTCGGCCGCATATTGAATTGATTCAAGAATTGTAATATCGCGATATATTGCCGAATCGATTTTTTCTAACACCCCTAGTTGTCATCGAGTAATCTATTAATTGTTGAGCCGTTAGGTAAAACACACAAATATATTACAACCATAAGTGCTCTTTGACTATGTTAATTTATTGCAATACTGGAGTGTCATTCATTTCATCACAGGCCACATCTGAGTCGCGGTTGCCTTCAGAAGCCTAATTTTGAAACCAAAGAAATGTAATATATTATCACAAAATTGTCCTGTGGTCTGTTATTGCCAATTTTCCCAGCAAAGTGATGGAAATTTGAATTTGATTTATTAATCATATTTTTCTACAGTGTAGCGCCAATTCACAACAAGTTACGTCAAATCACTTTCCATTTTGAGCAGTCCTGGGCCGCACTCGTCACTCGCTAAATTAAAACAAGCAATGAAAAACTCCTTGAACAGGCAGAAATCTAGTGATGGGAAAAATGAAGCTTCATGAAAAACTCATGATCTATTTTTTGACTGTTGGTTCCATTTGTGTTTCCTTGGGCAGGCAAAAAGCTCCGGGAAGTTCACCGAAGACGAGCTGCTGAACCTGAAGAGAGAGTTCCAGCACCACAAAGACAAGATCCACGAGTACAACATCCTCATGGATACCGTGAGCAGGACCGAGGGTGAGCGTTGAACCTTTATCGTCTGGATGTCAGCATCCACTAAGCATTCGTTTTTCCCACAGAATGTTTTTATTCTAAACTACTGCCCTATACTACAACATGAGTAGGCCGAATATTTTTTGGGTGGAAAAACATGGAACTTCATTAATATCAACATTTTAAGGGAGTTGATTTTTTTGTGAGGATGGGGGGGTTTAATTAATATAACATTAATATATTGCTGTGCTGTTTGGCAGTTTTGTGCCATCCTTAAATGGTCAATTTTATGCACAAGAGCATTTGCACTGGAGTTAAAAAAATCCAAAAATCACAGTCAATGTTTTTTTTTTTGTTCAAACCCTTTGTTGTTGAAGGTTGGATCTCTTAAACACGCATTGAGAAATGTTTTATGAAAAATGAATTATATTAAGAGCTCATATTTAACACACATGCACATATATTTTGTCCATATTTAAAATGCATTTACATTAAGTACATTTGGTTAGGAAGTAGGGGTGTGAATTTCCTCGTACCTGGCGATTCGATCCGTATCACGATTCATAGGTCACGATTCAATCCGATATGATTAATCCCGATATGGATCTATAAGTTGATTAATGCAATGTTTTTTTTAACTCAAATGTAGAAAATACTAATCAGTAAACTTGTACATGTACACAGTAAGATTTTTATGAAAATGTATTTATTCATCGGAAACTTCAGGCTTATAACTGTGAGCCACTGCATTTAACAAACAGGTCTGTTTCATGTTTGAACAGCACTGAAATCAAATATTAAGGCTTAACGTTCCATTAATATAACATTCTTCCATGCTTAACGTGTGAACCCTAACCCTAAAAGACGTTTTGTTGAATATTTCCATTAAAAAAAATTATGTTTAAACATCGATTCGACTGCATATCGAATCGATTTGACCGCATATCGAATCGATTCGAGAATTGCGCGCTGTAATATCGCAAAACATTGCCAAATTGATTTTTTTTTAACACCCCTATTGAAGTGTGTGGTCCTTTGTGACCCCCCCCCCCCAGTAGCACTAATGTGGGCCCCTCATTCAAGTTGCCAACCCCAGTAGCAGTAGCATAAATTGAAAATGTAAAGAAATGTCACCAAAAAAGACATCTTGTATAAGAGTTAGTTTTAGTGTGGATCGATTGGTTATGCCTTCACCCGACTGCAGACATAAAAGTAATCCAATCCACCCATGCTTAATCCAACTGGGATTTAAAACGTCGCTGAAATGTGCATGTGCAAAACATAATATGGCTCGAGCATTTTCATCAAGTGACCAAATTGCATCTATCATTTCATTTTGGCAACTTTTGATTGGTGGTGTTTCTCAAATTGCCTTTGTCACTAAGACGTGCACAGCAGAGGGTGCAGCGGCACACGCGACTGAAGGGAAGGAAGAATTGTGGCAATCTTGACACATAGAGTCAAACGATGTGTAGGGCCGGAGCTGGCCCGCAGGCCTTGCGTTTGACACTTGTGACTAAAGACGGTATCAGGCGCCGCACGTGGCCACCCACCAGCTCGCACTCCATTGCCTTGACATCACATCAGGCTGCCAGCCAGAAGCCAGTTGACGCATGGCATTGTGTTTAGCGCCCGTCTCCTCCGGCGGAGACCAGACGGGCACTTCCCACCTGTTTTGTGACACATGCTTTGTGTCGGCGCTCGCCACCGCAACAAGCCTCTTGAACTTGCCGCCGGTACTTTTGTGCTTGTCGGATGCACTTAAATGCTCAGCCAATCACAGGCTGCCTAGGAGGGAGTCTCCATCAGCCGACGTGCCGCCGACGTGCCGCCGACGTGCCGCCGACGTGCCGCCGACGTGCCGCCGACGTGCCGCCGACGTGCCGCCTCCACCTCTGGCTCCAGCTCCATCACTGTCTGTCTTGCTTCATTTCCGCTCTGCTTTCACTTGCCTTCATACTTATTGGATTTCAAGATGGATTGATCAGAAATGTTGCGAGGCATACTGAAGGCATGGTGAGGCATTTGTTCAAAGAGGCATGCCCATTTAAGGATTTTTTTTTATGAGCATTTATTTGAGATAAAACTGATGCAAATTGTCATAAGATGGTGTAATGTGTGAAGTCTCAGAGAGGGAGTGGCAGGGGGAAAAAAACAACATGCACTCTAAGGAAGACACTAAAGAACTTTCAGTTTGTTGATTATGGCGGCACCATATGGACAAAAGCGGTAATGTTATGTCTGAAGGAAGACCACATTTCCCATGAGGACAAGCGCACTGCGTCGTTTTTGTGCCCACGCCCTCGACTGTCCTTTTATCCAGGTAGTTTAAATTTTTCTTTTTGTCTCCTCAAAAAAAAAAAAAACGGTTTCAGTTGTTTTGCAGCTTCTGCCACGAAAGCAGTAATCATGCGTCGACATTCAAATTGACTTCCGTCTTTGTAAGGAATGGATAAAGTGACGCCATAAAGCAGGCAGTACATGTGTAGTTTTTTGTGGCATGGCAAAGCTACCATTCAACAATTTTTTTAGTCATGAAAATATTTTATTTAAGTTAAAAAGTTCCTTAGTGTTACTTTAAAACCCTTGACGTATATGATCTGACACATGCATTGCACGGATCATCCATTAGAGGGCAGTATCACCCAACTGATGGCTTTTCCGGCGACCTTGCAAGATCGCGCCAGTTGAGAAAAGAAAGACTTATTAATAGTGGGAAATGTTCTTTCTGATTTTTGTAAATACTAATATGTTTGATATGTCTGATTGTTGTTATCTTTTTGACACTTATACAGTAAATGTACTAATTTAAAGCATTGTGACCGGATGTATCAAAAAATGGGACCCATTGCCGCTCAGCTTGACACTCAGCAGTAAGGGTTGGAATTGGGAGGTTAGATCACCATATGATTCCCGAGCGCGGCTGCTGCTGCTGCTCACCGCTTCCTCAGGGGATGGGTCAAATGCAGAGAACGAATTTCGCTCCACTTACAGTAGGTGGGTGTGACAATCAGTGGATCTTATCTTATAGGGTTAGTTGGTCTTAAGAATAATGATCAACAACACTAACAATATGTTTATTATTGTGGTGCTAGATTGACGTGGTGCAAAAAAAATCACATCAGCATAATCCCAGAATAAATTTACCAGTACCCATAATGCAATGTAATGATGGTGGCTCCTTTGTGCCCTTTAGTCCGAAAAAATGCTACATAAAGAGAAAGCCAAGTTGTTAAATGTTAATAACATCTCTGAGACCCTCGTCATTGCTTTCATCACCCTTCTTCCTCTTCACATCATCATTTAAGACAAATCATCCTCCCACGCGCGCTCCCCTGACTCCCGACCTCTGATTCCCAGAGATCCACAAGAATGTCATCTCCCCCCTGGAGGGCGACGGCAAAGAGCAGCAGGTGCAGCAGAAGCACACGGAACTGAAACGGAAGATGAGAGACCTCAACCAAGGCTTTGCGCGCCTCCGTCAGCTCAGCCACGAGGGCTTCGTCGAGGACAGCGGTGAGGGGGGGGGTGGGGGGGCGGAGGGTGGGTGAACCACCCACGTGCACTCTGCATATCAATAGAAGAAATCCCATTTCATTATGTTCACATCTCAAATTTCTTCCCGCCGTTGCATCTCCGCAAGCTTTTGTATTCAGCGCGGCAGCTCAGAGCGGTTTTCATATGTCCCATTTTTTGCTGTGCAGAATTCCGGGAGCCTCGTGTGATCGAACTGTGGGAGGCTGCCAAGAGAGCCAACCTCAGCAACGATGAGCTGGACTCTCTCAAGGTCGGCTTTACATCTCCTCTGACATCTAACAGTGCAACCTCCCAATATTTTTCATGTGGGCCAACTGAAGGCATTTTTAATCCTTTTCGTCAAACTGTCACTGTCATAAAATCTTTGCTCACAAACTTTACAGGTAAGGTTAAAATCACATTTGAACTCTTAATTATGTAGGACAGCCTTGTGGCTGATTTGCATGCAAGCACCAGCAGGGCAGGCCGTTATGTAAAAATGGCCGCTTGTCATACCAGATTAAATGTAGCTCAGTCTGGTGTTATTATCAGCAATACAGTATCATACTTAGTGGCCGGATCAGCCAAGGCTTTTCCAAGTCACATCCATTTACTGCTCTATAGTCTGCATCGTATTTTTCCCTCTTTGCTATTTCTGGTGCACTTCTGTGCGGGCATCACAAAAAAAGTCAAATGTGGCCTTAATCGTTTGGATGCTCGCTGAAGTCTCCGTGGATTAGTCAAAGTCGTCAACTTAAATTTGGCGCAAGCGATTGTGTGAATGATATGTTTTAGGGTGACTTCAGAGCGATCTATTTTTGAAAACCATAACCATGATGTGGCCTATGACAAAAATGATTTGGCATGTCGGCTTCAGGGGACGAAGTAAAAGCGGCAACTTTGTCCATTTAGGAGGAGCTGCATCATTTTGAGACCAAGGTCGAGAAGCACAGCCACTATCAGGAGCAGCTGGAGCTTTCCCACCAGAAGCTGCAACACGTGGAGGCTTTGGGAGACAAACAGCACATCGAGAGGAACCAGGAGAAGTACCAGACCTTGGCTGAGAAGACCAGGGAGATGGGCTACAAGGTATTCAAGTGCATTCACGCTTAACATCATCAACCTTATAAAGCCAAACGTAGAATTTTTTAACCTAATTCTGGTTACTTAATTCTGTCTGTTAGCGAGAGCCACTACATCGTGATAACTTACATTGATGTTTCTGCATTTGGCAATTTATTATTATATTATATTATTAGTATGGGATTTTTTTTTAATGGGCTTTAGGTGAACTGATGAATACACACACGCACGCACACGCACGCACATGCACATGCTCACCCACATACAAAAAAAATATATATATATGTGTGTATATATATGTATATATATTTTTAAAAAAAAAGAGAGAAAGAAAAAAATATATATATTTTTTTAAAAAAGGAGAGCAATGATGATGTCAAATCGAATGAACAATACTGAGCTCTCCTGGAAAAAATAATAATAATAAAAATAAAAATAAAGCCAAACGTATTTTATTCAATACAAGACAGTTTGAGCCGTTTATTTCTTGAGTAGAATATTTTTTTTCCCATTAAAACCCTGACGTATATGATCTGACACATGCATTGCAAGGATAATCCATTAGAGGGCAGTATCACCCATCTGATGGCTTTTCCAGCAACCTTGCAAGATTGAGAACGAGAGATTTATTAATAGTGGGAAATATTCTTTCTGATTTTTGGAAATACTAATATGTTTGATATGTCTGTTTATTATTATATTTTTGACAGTTATAAATGTACTAATTTAAAGCATTGGGACCAGATGTACCAAACATGACACAAATCAAAAGTCATATGTGGAAGTTGATTTTCAAAAACAAATGTGTTTGTTTGTTCAAAAGAACCGATAAATACTCTATTTACAAAGAATCTGAATTTTCTCTCATATATTTCATGGTTCAGGCTTTATAGGGTAAAGTAAGACTTCAAAACCAACAAAGTTTGTTTTTTTTGTCTTGCAGATGAAGAAACACATGCAGGACTTGCACAACAAGATCTCTGGTCAGGCTCACAATGAGCTGTGAGACCCTCGCTTGTGACAACGCCGGTGAAGGATCAATCAGTTGGACTAAAAGTCCTGCTTCCTATCTCACATGAACTCAGTTGAGCCACTGTCAAATAATCTGTTCCCCCCCCCTACCTTAGCTTTTGTTGTCTTTTTTTTGTACATAATATGAAAAAAAATTGTTTACAAATCAGCACGTTTTTTGTAATAAATAATCAGATTTGTTGTTGTACGAAATCAATAAAGTTGAAACAAGTATCACGTGCTTAGCAGCAGCATGTAAGAAACAAATTACATCGACTAAAAAAAGATGTGAAAACAACTGGTGTGAGGAGGCAAAACATTTCACCAATCTATCATTTTTAATAAAACGTGGCAACAACATACAAAGAATATATTTGAAAAATATAGTTTCATAATTGTGTTAACTTGGCATAAATAAAACCATTGGCTATTTACAAGCATTGTCAGGGAAATCCGTCCCTGCGGTGAAACGAGCGGACGACCGCTGAGAAAATAGCAACTTCTTGTGACTCAGCATCAATAAGCTTTCCTCTTCAGACACACAAGTCTCATAAAAGTAAATTGCCGTCAAATATTAGCCTATTTGTCATGATGACATCAAGCGGGGGGTGGCAAATTGGATCACACACGCACAGCTTTACCATTCATCAGTTTGTGCCCTCGCCCGGACCACCAGCATAAGCATTGATTACTGTGATGAATAATGGCACGGGCTAACTGATCACTCTCTCCATTCTCTCGGGATTCTTCAACTGCACAGCTGAGAAATAAACTGAAGCTGCTTTTTCAATCGAACGCACTTAAGCTCTGATGTGGAATGATGGCCAAGTGCGCTGGGCCTCCAAACAGTCAAATATATGATAGGAGGTCCCGAGTTTGTCATATGATCATATATAGTGTGCCCGCTTGTGATAAGATGCAATTTTATATCACGTCAGCTGGGGATGAGGCTTTAAGCATCAGCACTTGCCCTCCAAGTTGGAAAAATAACCAATTTATTAAAAGGTGACATTTCAGATTTAAGTACCATGCAGGTGGAAAAAAAAAACACCTTTGTATAAATCAAATATAAATCAATCTTCTGCATGAAAAAGCATCACACCACAAATTAATGAACTCTCAACAAATAGCATAACCCCCCACTATTCAGACTTTGATAGAGATAATAGCAAGAAAATGCAAGTCATCGCTTACATTAAAAGGTCAACCATAAATAATCTTAAAATGTTTTAAAGGTCATGAAAATTGAAAACAGATCCACAAATATGCAGGGGATTACTGTCCATCAATATACATCCAACACAACAGACTTCCCAGGCATTTACTATACTGGATATTCATTTTCTAAGTGGAATGGATTAATGAGCAGCAAACGTGGACGTTGTACGGAGATGTTGAGTTTATAGGCAGACTCCAGCGGACAAGCGCAGAACGTCATCCACTCGGGTGGTAACAAAGTCAGCGCGGGGGCCCTCGCCGCCTGTTGTCCATCTGAGTCAGTCGACCCTCCCTGGCCAGTGCGCGCTCCGCACCCACTCGCTCAGCTGTTTCCATGGCGCCGTTGTTTCGGTGGCTGTGCCTGACAACGGAGCCCTCTTCTGGATAGGAACGCGGTGACAGTGGGAGAGCAAACAGAAGAATGACATGTTCTTTTATTACATTCTCTTAATGAAAGTTTTATTATGATGATGGTTTTATTATGTAGCTTTTGTACTTGTTCTGTACTGTAATTAAAAATGTAGCTTGACATTGAATATTTACTAACTATAGTGTTGTCTTTCTAAATAAAGCAGGCACTTTTGCTGTGCCCGAATTGGACAATATTTCACATTGTCGAAAATTTACTCGTGAGTCATAAGAATGAAAAGACCTAAAAATGACGGCCCTCTAACGAGTATACAACAACAGAAGCAATGTTAACTTTCTTTTCATTTTTTAAATATTTAATACTTGTATCGATATTACGACGGTGTATTAGCGCCACATAGAAATATATGTATTTTTTGTGAGAACTTGCGAGTTTATAAAGTGACAGATTTCCGAGAAAAGAACTTACGATAAATAAACGTAGCGTACTACTCGGATGCTTGTGCCAATACTTTTCAGTCGGGTTTTCGAATAAGGAAAACAGGACGTCCCAATCAAATTCGTCTATTTACGTCACGTCGTCTTTGTGAGCAGCGTCACTCTTCAGTCATCAAGTTTTTCCCTCAACAACGACATCATTCACTACTGTCTCTCTTCGGCTAGTAACCATGTTGGATTTTTACTCCGTCTCCACAAAAAGAAAAGAAAAGAAAGAAAGACTTCAACGAGTCGCTTTTCTGACATCACGTCCGCTCTTCGCTCATTGGTTCAGTCTACTGTCTGTTAGCTCAGGTTTGCCCCGCCTCAGAAATGCGACTGATAAGGTGGTCGCTGGATTTCCAGGCTAGCAAAAAACGCCTCGCTTGGCGAAGGTTCACACCCAGAGGATCAAGCATTTAAGTTGATTTGTTAAAATAAATATTTACTTGTACAGAATTTTTATTTACACATTCCTACATTTTTATTTTTATTTTTTTGTACAAGTAGTTAAGTTAAAGTGTCAAATCTGCTTGCAATTACCTAAAGTATGCTAGCTTCTGATTGGTTAGTGTTAGTCAGCTGATAGGGGGTCAGGAAGTGTTGTTGCTCTAGTTGCTGTGTATGAAGAGTAAAGTTTAAATTAAGAATGAATCAGTCCATCCTGCCTTTTCATTTTATAAACAGTGTCCCATTAACCACCAACGAATCCTCACATTAGACTATCGCTACGCTCCGTATTTTTCTAGTACGTTTGAGGGTTTTTTTTCTCACAAATTTGCCACTTTATAAACTCACAAATTTACGAGTGTTTTCTTGCAAAGTTAGTTTATAAAGTGGCAAATTTGCAAGTTTTTTTCTCAGAATATTGTCACTAAAAACAATATATACGTGGCCCTACTAGCCGTTGTACAATTTAACTAAACAGCGGCTCATAAAGAAGATATGCATATTTGAAATTGAAAGTTATCATTTGTTTATACCGTACTACATAAACAGATTTGCATTTTCAAGCTGGAAATACAGTTTCTATTTTGAGTTTGTGTCCGCTTAAAATAAAAATGAACATTTGTTGCACACTCTTTGCTGTCGACAGTGTTATCTAGCGTCAATTACAGCAAACAAAAAACAAAAAAACTAATCACAGTGCAGTATGCATTCAACAGTTTGTGAGACTGCAGGAGGTCCACAAATGAAATCAACATTTACAAGCAATGTACTTTGTGCATTAAATAATGTTGAATTTTGGCATTACAACATGAATAGTTAAATATAAAAGACTGTTTTTTTAATAAATGTATTTGTGAAGCAAAGTCTAGAAAGTATAGATGCATTTTTTTAAATTATATATAAACAAGCAAAATCAATGGTTTTTTTTAAATAAAAATAATTATGGTAAGTCAAAAAGGTTATCTATATTATTTTTAATAAAAGCTTAAGCAAACTTTATTCTCAAATGTCACTGTTAAAAAACTTGGTGTCATTTTTATCTGCTAACTTGTAATCTAACTTAATATCCATCCATCCATCCATCCATTTTCTTGGCCGCTTTTTCCTCACAAGGGTCGCGGGGGTGCTGGAGCCTATCCCAGCTGGCTTCGGGCAGTAGGCGGGGTACACCCTGAACTGGTTGCCAGCCAATCGCAGGGCACACAGAGACGAACAACCACACTCACATTCACACCTAGGGACAATTTGGAGTGTTCAATTAACCTGCCATGCATGTTTTTGGAATGTGGGAGGAAACCGGAGTACCCGGTGAAAACCCACGCAAGCACGGGGAGAACATGCAAACTCCACCCAGGAAGGCCGAAGCCCGGACTCGATCTCACGTCCTCTGCACTGGGAGGCGGACGTGCTAACCAGTCAGCCACCGTGCTGCCCCTCTAACTTAATAGTTACTTTTAAAATTAAGCAATCAGTAGTGACAAATCTACTTTTTCACGGTAACTATGGCAACACTGCCTGTAAGGTAATGACTTTTGACGCCATGGTAACATACTTTGACCTTTTTTTGGGGGGCAATTTAAAACTTACCAGAGGCGGACTGTGGCCTGGCTGTGCCCAGTGTGATCGGCTGCAGCGGGTTGGAGGGCGGCGCAGGGGACAGCATCCTAATCAGATCATCATCCTGATGATCATGGTGATCCTCTCTCACACACAGCTGGTCTGCATGTGGACACATCCAAGTTTATGACACCGTTTGACAACGCCGAGAATACTGTTGAACGTAACACACCTGGTGAATCCGCAGAAGGCTTTGGAACCCATGAGGAGTTGCCAACCTAGAGCAGAAGTGCATGAATCATTCAGTTGGAAAATCTGGGCCTTTAAGTTAAATGGTACTTGGAAAATATGAAATAATTACTCCTTAAATATTAGCGATTTTTTCCCTCTACAATATTTTTAAAACTATCCTTACGTCCACTAATCAATCAAATCTTACCTGCATCAGGAAACTTCTGCTCTTTGCAGCGCGCCACTGCTCTGGTGTGATGTAGTTATCAAAACCGTAACAGCACTGTGCAAAGAGGGACATGTTTGTTTGTTTAACACAATATATAGAAACCAAAACAAAGCGTTTTCATTTTCAGCACACTGAGCTGATGATGCTTGAAGACATTTGTCATTCAGTCAACCGTCTCACAGTCTTTCTGCTAGTTTCATCACTACTCAGAAAGTCGACGGGCCCAATTTTGCTGGAAATGTAGTGTACGCACGCACACACGCACACACAAACGAGCTATTAGATATCACAAGCCGCTCTGATGTTGACGTGCTCCTGACAAGAGAGATGAACTCAGAAGCCATCAGAGGATTAATTAAACACAAGGTCATAGGTCCTTTCTAAGAGCCTTTGAGTTATCAGACAAATATATCAGAAGGAAAACAAGCTCCCGGCAAGATTTGACAGAAACCCACGCAGTATTTCTTTTCTACAGAAAAGTGTCCAGTATAGTGGACCCTGCTAATAAATGTCCCCGAGGCCATACGATTTGTAGCCAGGGTTAAATGTTTTGGGGACAACGTTAAAAAGAGCAGACTTAAGCCTTGACGGTCACTTTTCCATTACACCTTTTCGGGGCAGCGTGGTTACAATGGAACCACTTTTCAGAACCGCCGAGTCCTCAAAATGCAGGCCAAGCAGGGCTGTGTCATCGCTGGCTGACAGATGGAGGACTTAAAGGGGAAGTCAAGCCCAATTATTTTTGGGGGGGGGACAATAATATGTTCTATGCAGCCCCACAAGTCTAAGTATAGTATTCTGGTCAGAATTGTGTTAGTGTGAATATGAGTTAAGCAGCAAAATCCAGCAGTTTTGATCCATCTCATAGGGCGGCCATTTTACCACTTACTGTCGACTGAAGATGACATCAATGTTGCTCTGGTAACAACCAATCCCAGCGCAGCTTAAAAAAAACAGGTGAGCTCTGAGTGGTTGCTGCCTGAACCCTGAGCAACTGTGACAAAATGGCTGACCCCTGAGATGGGTAAAAACGGCTGGATTTTGCTTCATTACTCATATTCCACAAATTGAATATTAATCAGAATGTCATCTTCAGACTAGTTTGGTCACATTTAAAAGGAACCCCAACTGTCATGACAAATTTGCTCTTTAGTATGTATTTGGTTGTTACTAACTATGAGCTTCATTTTTCAAAAATCATTTCCAGTTTAACACATTTTGTAGCAACTTTATTTGGACATACATGGCCGCCATTGTTATTTACGTTGCGACGCATTGAGTGCGTAATGACATAGAATGGCGGCGATTCTCTGCCGAGCAATGTGAAATGCCTTTTAAGAAACCAAGGTAAGCCTCCGTAGCATTCCTAAAGAAACAACATGCGATCGGTAGAGTCACCCTCCCTCACGCCGTGCTCTCGTTCATTAACCGGACGCATTCAAGAGTTTTGATCGTCCCTTTAAGAACGCTACAGAGACTTACCTTGCTTTCTTTAAAGGTGTTTCACATTGCTCGGCAGAGAGTCGCCGCCATTCTACGTTACTGCGCACTCAATGCGTTGCGACGTAAATAACAATGGCGGCGTCCGTCCAAATAAAGTTTCTACAAAATGTATTAAACTGGAAATGATTTTTGAAAAATTAATCCCATAGATATGTTGGTAACAACCAAATAAATAATATAGAGCAAACTTGTCATTACAGTCGGGGTTCCTTTTAAGATATGAAATGTTTAAGTTTGACTTGCACTTTAAGCGATGCAACAAAGAACTCCACTGAACACGCCAACAGAACAAGCCTTCTGTATGCTCTAGCATAAAAAACAACATTTAAAACATTTAAAATAGAACGTATTTATACGTTTTTTTGGGGGGGGGGGTGAGTTAACAATTTCATATGTATCAATATATGAATTGTGGTTTAGATTTTAGCAAACCTCTCTCCACGCCACAAGCGTCATTATTTCATCCATTGGTACAAATTATATTGTAAATATGGTTAAGTTTTGTTGTCAAACTAAATATGTCAACTGTATGTACTGTATTATTATGTCTTGTCTCGCTTGCTTGAACCCGGAATTTTATTTATTTTTTCTTGTGTGTGAATTGTGAAAGCTTCTGTGCATTTGATGGGCTGTGATTTTTGACGTCGCCACGTCAGGCAACAGCTGAATGGCGGCGAGTGTACACTGTAGACTCTTGCTCAGTTCAGTTGATCCCGCCTCAATCCTGCCAATTGATTGGCGCCTTTTGTAATAGCAAAGCAACGTATATACAGAAATCATGGCTTCCGGTGAGTATATCAGCATTTTGGCCCAGATTTCATACTTGACAAGTACAGTACAGTTAATTTGCGAGGGATCATTATGATTTCAGTATATTTTTGTGACATTTATGTTTAATGGTGGAATTTCTCTCATTTAAAATATATGCCTTGGTTCAAAAAGGTTGCGAATCACTGACCTTGTCTACTGAATAGTACTGTTGCTGGGGGATGGACTTGTCCTCCATGTCCATAGGGGGCGACCTCTCACTTGCCCAGGAGAGCGAGCACGGCATCAAAGCTTGCCGCCGAGGTTCGGATCCCGGAAGGCCGTCTGTAAGTCCTTGGTCCTGACTTGCAAGCCGACCCCTGCACATAGTGCCGTCCCTGTCTGTTTCAGACTGGACTGCTGAGGGGTCCCTCAGGGCTCTGTTGGGAATCAGACTTCTGGGCGTATCATAGTGAGGTGTGAGCAGGCACTCATCACCAAGCGGCTGAGAGATGCACCGCTCCTGCTGAGGTGTGGATTGGGAAGGTGAAGGCGGAGGATTGGGAGGAGGAGGAGGAGGAGGAGGAGGAGGAGGTGCAGGTAGACTGACCAAGGAGCCAAATTCCTCCCCTGCACCCTGAGTGACCATGTCCACACTCCCCGTACAGGAGGAGAAGCTGCCCGAGCTCCCGGTCGCGATCCCAATGCCGCTGTCCAAGGAGCTCTGGCGCCCGCTGTCATGGAGACCACGAGGATGGGGCTGTGCGGAAGATGGAGCGCAGCCGGCCATCACGGCAGCGTAGAGGAGGTCATCCGAAGAGGTCAAGGCCTTCAGCGTGGACGAGCTGGACGCCGTTTCGCTGGGGATGTGCAACTTGGCTAGCGGCTCAGCCCAGAAAGGACGTCGGCTCCCGTAGCTGGTGTCTGATTGGCTGGAGGAGGAGCTGGAGATGCTGCTGCGGTCGTCCCCGGCAACAGATGTGCTGCAGCTGTAAGTGGAGGCTGAGAAGAAAGTCAAGTTAATTGACTCTTTTAACACTTCGTCATTAACTTGTGCAGAAAGCAGGAAAGCGTTCATCCAGAACAGAACAATCAGCATGGATGACTTGCGGCCTGCAGTCAATATACTGTACACATTATTACTATTATTATTATGACTGTAATTAAGACTTACAACAATTTGATTCCCCATCATAGAGGACATCTAAATGGTCTTCAAACCGGGGCCTGGGGCCCTACGGAGGTCTGCAAGCGGTGGTTTGGAGGCCCACAAAATAATGAATGAAAAATGATGTTCTATCTTTGTTGTTCTAAAATTATGTTCTATCCTATCCCAGAAAAAAAGAATAGACACTTTTGGGCCGATGTAATATAAAAAAAGACTCCTTCCTACCTTAGATTTAGGCCACTTAAAAGTGGATATAATGGTGACATAGCATCACATGAATCTGAGATCTATGCATTAAGTATTTTTTTTAAATCCAGGATTAAAGATCTAAGGGTTTTTTTGGACAACAAAAGTAATGTTTTTTATTCTTCAAAAATAGAGTACAGTATTGTGTGTAAAATGTTGACTTATTTTCTAGAAAAAAGGTTAAACTTTGATAATAATAATAATAAATACCATTTAGTTCCTGTTTGATTTGTTTTGACCTCTAACCACTAGGGGGCAATGTGTTTTTGTTTGTTTACCTGAGCCATGGGCAGGTGGCCACTAGCGGACAGGTGTTACTGATTAGGGAAGCAAACAATTTCCAAGGGGTGTTATCTTGTATTTTTAGCGTTTATATTACTTTGAGAGTTGTGATTTTGCGTATTACAAATTAAATGTCAACGATCAATCCAATAAAGAGAGAATTCTGTGAGTTTCTTTTTTTCTTTGCCTTTTTTACAAGAAGTCAAAATTAAACCAGTTAGTGTCCACAAGTGTAGCGGACAAGCGATGGTGGACAATCCCCTACAGCTCCCATGGCATTTAGAAGTACATACTATTATTACTGTATGATGCCATGTCTAATTTGTGTTAGGTCTATGAGAGAGCCTTTGGAACCATTTCTCCAACCTTAGTGGTTCCCTAGCTAGACCCTAAAAGTTTGACTTTACCTGTGCTGCTCGCAAGACTGCAAGTGGACAGCATGCTGAGTCTTTTCTCCAGCTCTGAGGCTTCCTGGTTGATCCGTTCTTCAACTGATACCGGATCAGCATTGAGGTTCTCTGCTTTAGCATTAATAGCAGAAAAAATATATTGCGGTAAAACTCTATGCAGAGGAATGTATCAATATTTGTACCAATGGGGAGGATGCATACAAAGCCAAAAACAGCAGCCATGAGCTACAGTCAACCATGTGATCTGAAAGCCAAAGGTCAACCATACTAAATTAACTCATTCACTGCCATTGACGGCTATAGACGTCAAAAATTCTTTTAACTATTTCTATTAGTTTAACATCTTTTTCCACTTTTGTTAAGAGTATGTAAACCTAGATTTTTTTTTATTGTACATTTAGAACAGATATAAAATTTGTGAACTTGTGAAGTCATGCGATTCATTACGATTAAAAATTGTAATTACCTGACACCCCTAATTTTTAATAATTTTTTTTATCGCATCAGTTAACTCACAATTAATCACAAATTTGATATCTGTCCTAACTGTACAATAAAAAAAATCCTAGGTTTTCATACTCTTGTTAACAAAAGTGGAAACAATTTAACTAATAGAAATAGTTCAAATGAATTTTTGACGTCTATAGCCGTCAATGGCAGTGAATGAGTTAAAATGTGTGTGCTGGATATAAAAAGAGCAATTTATTGTAACTCCCTGCAAAAACAAAAACGAAAAAAACAACAACTCCTGTTTCATTTCTCTCCATAATGGCAGAGAAGGATGTGAGCGTGAGCATGTGTTAGTGTGTGCACATTGCAGTGTGCGATGTTGTGCACGTACTGTAGGTGACAACAACCCAACCCCTGTGTGTGCGCCTCGGGTCTTTAACAACTAATCCTTTAACGTGCCCATGCCAAGTTTCTTCACAACAATTTGTGAGGCGTCAACTGACATCCCTCCAGCATGGCTAGGCTAGGCTAATTTTAACAGCAGTGAATGTCGCCCGGCCCCACAGCAGGCGGCCTTTACATTTTTTACTAAAGCTGCGGTATGGGCAACAAAAAGGGAGAAACATCACAATGTTTAACTCCTGTTCTGACTTGGCATTGTGTGAATATAATTTGAAATAGTTTTGTGGAAAATAAGGAGGTCTCTTCCGGTGGCGTGCTTGTTTCTATAAAAAGATATCGTCAGATCTTTGGTTCACATCCCGTGTCTCTCCTCAGATGTCACTACAATGCCTTGTCTTAGAAATGCATGTGAACTTAGCAACACATTTCGCACAAGTCATGTGCAAAGGCTTGACCCACTAATCGTAAGCTGACCTTTAGGGCTGCGAGTATGTGGCATTTCCGTCCTGAAACAAATGCTGGAGTCTTGACGGGCAGCAAAGCACGCATGTGTGTGTTCACCTGGCAGGGAAGGTCGCAGCCCATGTGGCACCCTGCTGGGGTTGATGCCCCTCACAATGCAGTCAAACAGAAAACTGATCTGCTCCCCATCTGAGCAGGACAAGAAGAAAACTCCGGCCCCTGCAGCAGACATGAAAAATAGGAAACAAAAATTAGAAAGAGAAATGGATGAAATATATATTACATATCATTACATTTTATATTATATCTAACAAAGAATTTTTTTTTTAATGACCTTAGTTCTTCTTCTTTTTAACTCATTCACTGCCATTGACGGCTATAGACGTCAAAAATTAATTTGAAAACTATTTCTATTAGTTTAACATCTTTCCCACTTTTGTTGACAAGAGTATGAAAACCGAGAAAAAAATTCATTCACTGCCATTGACAGCTATAGATGTCAAAAATTCATTAGAACTATTTCTATTAGTTTAACTTTTTTTTCTCACTTTTGTTAATTTTTTTTGTTGTTGAGTATGAAAACCTTAGAAGAAAAATTGTACATTTAGAACAGATATAAAATGTGTGATTAATTGTCAGTTAACTAGTGAAGTCATGCAATTAATTATGATTTTTTTTAATTAATCGCTTGATGCCCCTAATTTTTTAATAATGTTTTCTTTACCTAAAGAAAAGATTATTAAAAAATAAAAATAAAATAATTAAAATTACTTAAAAAAAGAAGAAGAAATGATTATTAAAAAATTAGGGGCGTCAGGCGATTAAAATCTTTCGTAATTAATGGCATGACATCACTAGTTAACTCACGATTAATCATAAATTTTATATCTGTTCTAAATGTACAATTTTTCTTCTTCTAGGTTTTCAATTTCAACAAAAAAAAACTTGTTTAACATTTTTAAAAATGTTAAACTAATAGAAATAGTTCTAATGAATTGTTGACATCTATAGCCATCAATGGCAGTGAATGAGTTAATATAAACTATTTACTTGAACAAGTTAAAAAAAATAATAATAATTGTGTACTTTGAACTAGTTCATGTAGGGCTACTTTTTCTCCCCAGTCCACCCCTGGCTGTAAGCTATAATTGTCCAAATTGTAATTAAATATGTAAATATAGTGTTCCCTGCATACTCCCAGTTAGGCACCTGCAGATTTGCATATACATTGATTTTTTTCTCCAATATATACTGTCTATATTTGTTTCTTTTGGGTGTGAATTTTCCCCCAATTTCCCTCCAGATTTGCATGAAAAACGCATATTGAATCTTTATCAGCGTTTTATTTCAAGACTTTTTTGGGGGTTAAACTCTCCTCCAATGCATTCTTATGGGCATCAATTATACGGGGATGTTTTGCTCTTCGGTGTGTGTGTGTGTGTGTGTGTGTGTGTGTGTGTGCGTGCGTGCGTGCGTGCGTGCGTGCGTGCGTGCGTGCGTGCGTGCGTGCGTGCGTGCGTGCGTGTGTGTGTGTGTGTGTATGTGTGTGTGTGTGCACTGAAGGACATGGAAAAATTGCTGCCATAGCACGCTGGGCTTTGAATTACTTTCACCTATCACACATTTGACAGCTTTCCAAACTCTGCAGCAGATCATTTATTGCTGCCTGTGGATGTATTTGTGTGTCTGTCTGCGTGTGTGTGTGTGTTCATTACAGAGGCAACATGAACACATGTGAACTGATAGGCCAGACACGGGCTCCGCTCCAAACATCGATTAGAGGGTCCTGCCCGCACGTTACAACAGCTCGCCTAGCAACGTTGGCGTGTTGGCTTTCACAGGGAGGAAGTCTGCAACAACTTGGTCGTCACATTTATGAAGTCCCCAAATCATTATTTCCTTTACTATCCGTTAAAAGCGCTTTGCACAGCAAGACTGTGCACAGCTGTGTGTGAATGCGTGTCACAAAGTTTGCCATGCCACTTTTGGTTGTCAACTGTACAGCCAGGGGTATTAGTTAGCATCTGAGTGCTGACTGTGAAAGTGCACCAGAGTGTGCACGGTGCCATTCTAGGACAAATTATCGCTCCACAGCAGCATTAGATGACCAAGAGACACGCACAATGATCCTCACACACACACAAGTTGAAGCGTAAAGGCTCCTGGGAAATGAGGGTTATTTGCTCAATGATTAGTTCCGAGTGCACTTCTCCAATCATAACTATTTGTAATTAATGCAACTCATTATTCTGCACCATTTGTCACTGATGAGGATTTAACAGTCAGCAAAAGTAATTGTAACTTGCCAAAAGCTAGATGACATAAACAAATGATACAATGAAACGGCAAATGTCTCTCATGCAAGAACTCCTCAGAAAGTTATTTAACTTTGAGTGTGTTTGCTTTTAAGTCAGGTCACACTCAAAGCTGTAAGACTTTTGTCCAGCATAACCATGCGCACCTTTATGCACTTTTTACACTCCGGTGATGAAAAAAAAAATCCTTTTTACTTAAAACATCAAGAACATAAGTCTAAAGAACTCACAGGCTGACCCTGCAAAAACCATTTCTTTGGGTATTATTTATGTGTTGATGAAGTTTTTACTAAGCCTCAGAACTTCTGATCCATTTGGACCTGCAGGAGAGCTAAACTGATTCCTGCCTTGAGATGATTTACTGAACTGGGTGTTCAAATGTTGACATTTCTTAGCTCAGTGAAAAGTAATAAAACTAATGGCTGCCTGGAGGGAACAAATAAACCTGAGTGAACGTGTTTGCAGAAATGCTCAATATTTCAGTGTTTGCCAAACTTTCAATTCAGGTGAATTTGGAAACATTCCATCATAATACACTTTATGACAGGCCTAAATAAACTATTAAATAAAACATGACTTACTATTACTTTTCAATATTTCATTTGTCAACAAAGCTCAAAATAAAATGAGCACAAGCACATACCTGGGCTTTTACATAATTAATAGTTAATATTTTTGTGGTTTGTGCGTTATTAGAAACACCTCTCAGTAGCTATAATGCAGTGCAGTGCCACATCACTGCAAACTAAAACCACAATAATATCAAATCAAACTTTATTTATATAGCACTTTTCATAAATAAAAATGGACATGGTGGGACACAGAGAAACCATGTGAGGAAAATAACAAACTTGTATTATATTTGAGTATTGCAAAACTAACATTTCTCTGTCAAACAAAATTTTTGCAATATTGCATTTGTAAATATTAATTTTTGATGCAGCTTTTAATTTCCATACATTTGATGAGTGGATGTAGCTGAAAAAATTCCGCTCGCCCTTTTTTCTTAATTATGTACATATAATTAACACTGAGGTTATGTAGTAAAAAACAAAAACAAAAAAGCTTTTGGGTGCTTTTATTTTGTCGCACTTCCGGCAGTCCACTATTCATTAGAGTATTTTACACCCAACAAAAAGACGCTAAAAAAAAAAAAAAAAAAGGTCCGTGATTCAACATGTTGCTGACTGGAACGCCGATTTATGTTGTTGCTGTCTAAGCACCTAGCTGGAATGGGGACAAGGTATTTGTGTTGATTTATTTGTTTTATTGTGATTTTTTTTATGACGTGAAAAAAAGGACTTTTTGTATTTTCCGTAGAAGTGAAGCTAATGATAGCTTCTTATAAGTGGTTACTTAATGCTACTTACTAGCTTCCTGCTTTAGCAAATTTTTCATATGTACAATTGTCTTGAAGGTGTATTTGACAATTTGAAGGACTGTTATTTATGTTTATTATGTGTTTGTTTACGGTATAGCTCTTACGTACGCACTCAACAAATGGAACAAAGAATAAAAAACTTCATGGAACACCAGTACGCCTCACCATTGTCTGGCTGGGTTTGCTACAGCAAAATGTGTTTGTTTTTTCTGTGATTCACTTACTCGATGGCTTATCTCGACTATCGCTGAGATTGCTGGGTAATATATCTCTGAGGCCAATAAGAAGACAAGAAAAGTCTGTCGGGACACCAGGAAGAATGTAATTGGCTGACAAGGCCAACAAGGATGCCTAGTATTAATAGCAGTTGGTCATCGGAGCACGGAAACAAGAGCCTGTGGACCTCATGGCTAGTCGGGTAGGAGCCACGAGTCGACGCGTACATACTGTACACACAAAGCAATTTCTGGTGGGAAGTAATGCAGTCTGACATGGATTAGTTACTTTACATTGTAGAAAGTGGGTCTATTCATTACAGCTATTTGATTTAGTCCCCAGTGGGCAGTCCCCCCCCCAAAAAAAAGTCCGCCTTAAATATACTCAACAGTCACAATATAAGGAACACCTGCAGAATATAATAAAATACCATACAAGAGTTGACTCCCATATTCTGCCACTACAAAAAGAACCAACTGTGTTGTTCCCATAGAAAAAAAAATGGAAGTTGTATAATCATTCTTTCCATTCCAGGCTCATACTGTCACCATCATATGGGGGGGGGGGGACTTCCTCCCGGAGAGGATTGTGTTCCACTGTACGTATATCAAGTCTTACTCACAGAATCCACAGCGAGTCCCGCCCTCAAACACGAAGCCATTGGGCACGGCGCCATATCGGCGTAAATTGGACAGCTTCCAGTGGCCAATGATGACGGGAGGGAGGCCCCTGGTGAGGGCCAAGAGGTTGTTGCACAGGTGGAGAGAGGCGGGGCCAATCTCCAGTTTGGTACCAGGCTCCACGTTGACACCAAATCTGTGGACTGCAGGGCCAAAACAGAGAGCGATAAAAGTGAGTCAGACAGAATTGTGCCTGTGAATATTCTCGTTCAGCCAATTTAATCTAACGCAACTGGATTACCAGAACAGTCCAGATGCGATTCATTCAATGGCGTCCTGAATAATACATAATAATTTGAATGAAAGTAGCTTTTGTGAAATCACGCTGTCATTTTAGAATGTCAATTCATCCCTGGCGTTCATGTAAGTAATGTGTTCCAGGCCTCATGTTGATAAAACCGAAATAACTTATTTTATGATTTAAACTAAGGGAATGGGTTTGAAACCTTATCTCACTGCAAACGCAGTTTCTAAAAGATGACAAAGCCTTTCATTCAAATTCACAATGCTTATTTTCAAAATGTGATACATCATCTTGGTGAAAGTCAAAATCAATAGCCCAGGAAAACAAAGCAACAGATGACTTACATCTGTCAAATTCAGGTTATATTCTTACCACATTAAACAGTTGTACTGGCTTCAGCATGACTATAAATCTGAATATAATTACAGAATACAAACTAATCAAATATCCTTGAAATATATATATTTTTTTAAATAGGTAGGACTCTGACACGTCGTCCCTACAACTGGCCGGTCACACAAGAACAAAGTTATGGTCACCTCAAGTCATTTTCAGAAAGGCGTTCAATACATTTGAAGATTTACACCATTCACAGATTGTTTGCGTGGAGTAAACATTTTTGGCTGGCAAATACATTCGAACGCATTTGTCAATACGTTCATCAAACTTATTTGCAAGTACATTCGAACATGCTTGTAGTCTAAATGCTAAAACTTCACATTTTCCACATAATACCACGAGGTATTGAGGTGCACATGCGCATGTAAAAACAAAACAAACAAAATTTAGCATTTGACCTACATTACCAATACGGTCGAAAATTAAGTAATTCAATATGTTTATTAGTCGTTTTTATGATTTATTATTATGCCTGGAGTGCACGATTTCCGTTCGGCATTTCTCCCATAATGTCACATGTGCAACTCAATACCCCATGGCATTATGGAATTTTTTTTAAAATTAAACATATTTGCAAGTACGTACTTGCAAACACGTTTAAATGTACTTAAATACATTCGAATGTACTTGAAAATACTTTTTACTGTATTGGCTAGACAAAAATGTACTCCACATTGACAGTTCTCCGCCTTTGTAATTTGGACTTCAGGCGAAATTTGAATTTGAAAATGCACTATAAAGTTGTATTATTTTTTTTACGTATTTGATCTTGGACCAGTACAACTCCTGGTTCAATTTGAATTTGTATTAAGCAGCCCTCTTCCTTCTTCCGTTCACATTTTGACATCATGGGACCAAGACAAACTGATCAACAGTCACCTCGCCAATGCGAGGCTTGAAACAGATGTTCTCAGAGGGACGTGGCCACTGGCTGAGCTGAGTGTCACAGAATGTCATCAGCCAGTTGCAACAAAAAGACTGAAAAAGTCGTAGGAAAGCATGCCGGCGTAAAAGTTGACTAGCTTGGAAATGTACAACCTGCTGAAAAGTTTGCCATAAAGCTTCTTGTTCGACAACAGCAAGATCTGCAAAAAGTAATGAATCTTTCGAGTAGGTCAACAACAAAAAAAAAATTCACCTGAAATCTAAATATTACCATGAAACTAATCTCCTAAAAAACGCATTTATGCTTTCAAGGCTATCGTCTTATCAGCAGAAGACTCTGCGACCGACCTTCTCCCAGGCTGTAGCGTACACGGGCGTCCCAGGCCAGGAGAGCTTCTCGACTGTGGAAGCCCAGCACCAGCGTGTGCGTCAGGCAGAGGATGGAGAGGGTGTAGCTGACGCCATCATAACCTGACCCTGGCTCCACACCATAGATGCCCTGAGAAAAGCATCCAAATATGGTATTTTTTGAATAGAGCAAAGTATAAGTCATAACATGGATGTAGTCCAGCTTTCCATATCTGATGTGTTATCGTTGTTCTGTTCTTCTTTAGAACATAACTGTTGCATTATAGCAGAATCTACAGTACATCTCCAGGTTGTATGGAATTGAGAAAAAAAACTAAATTTTACTTTAGCTAATATTGTGGGTGATTGTAGCGGCATTCCACTTGAGTTGTACAAAAAAAAAATCTGCATAAAAACAAGCTGTGTACCTCAAGTGTCACACCGAGACGCTCCTTGGTTTTCTTCTTGTCTTTGTAGGCCAGCACAGACAGGCAGTCTGCAGGACACACACACACACACACACACACACAGCGTGACACGAGCTTTACACATTGGCAGTCGCTTTGTGCTTAATAACATCACACAGAGTAGCTTTGTGTCATTTGTGGCGTGTGTCTGTCTATGCAACAGCTGCCATAGCAAACCCTAAAACAATGAGCTGATCCACTGGCACAGCTGAGAATGACAATCACTGAACACCCGCAAACACACACGTGCACACACACTTACTCACACGCACACACATCATTCCAACCATGTTTGCCTATTTCCATATATTTTACCTTATAAATAATGATGTTCTAAACACAAGGATTTCTTCCAAACTCACAGCCTATGAACTGTTTTACTATATGCTTATCTCTCAGTTGATGTTCAGATTGTAGACTTTCCAAGTTTAAAACGACATGAAATTGACCCAAGTGGTGATTTTTGCGCAACGTCCACGTGTTGACGAGCAAAATAGAGCTTCTGGGAAGCACACTGCGCATGCCCAAATGACGGTTTATGGTTATATGAGAATATGCAAATAAGACCACTGAAAGTATCAAATTAAGTGAATAACTGCAAGTTTAAAAGAAGAAAATGAAAATACCTGCGACCGGAGAAGGCTTCCGAACGACGACCCAGCGAGTTTTCCACTGTGATTGAGGAGACAAATAAAAACAATTTAAGAAAAAAAAAACATCCTCATAGGCTCTAGAAACATTGTTAAAGTTGACAGCCAAATAAAAAGTTGAGAAATTCACCTTTTTCCCATCTCTAAACTTGACTTGTCCCTCCGCGACAACTGTATCCGTCATCTTCTGACATGGTTCCGAGCAGCTGAGCTGTGTGTGCGCGTGTGCAAGAGCGTACGCGCGCGCTTGTGCGTTGGGAGGGGGTAACATCAAAATAGCATCAGCCCGGCAAACTGCACTTTCTCCCCGTCAGTCGGACCACCACTGCGTGGGCGTTAAGGCCCCCGATCGCCGGGCCCCAGCCAAGTTAGTACAGTTGTCGTCTGAACTTCACATTGTTTCGATAAGAGATAATTAGATTAAAACGGCATTACTCGCATAAATTTCAATTATCTCCTAAATCTGACCTCCAGTAGTGTTAGGCCAGGATTTAAAGAGGGTGGGCCTCATTTAAATAACGAAATCTGTTCTCAGTAGAACTTCCACAAAGGCTACGGACTGGGGGGGGGGGGGGGTGGGGGGGGGGGGGGGGGGTTTAGTTCCTGTTTATTAGCTATGCTACTTCCGGGTCTATGGATGATGATGGCGTAGTAGACTACAGATGGTGCCAGTTTGTAAGTGGGGGTTGTATATTTTATTTAAAAAAATAAAATAAATAATAATATATATGTTTATATATATATATAACCATACTATATATATATATATAAATAACTTACCTGAGATATTGTGATTCGCACATGGCAGATGTTAATACAGTAATATTATTCTCCAGTAAAATACTTTATGCATATTTATTGGATTTGTTAGGGTAATGAAATAGTTTCGACCAAACTAGTTTCAATAATCAGCCCCAACTGGACAGTCTTAAAACACTTAATGTAAAAAAAAACTTGCAATGTCGGAAAACCGTGATCAATCATCACCAAAATGTATGCGCACATCTCTTATTATAGACCTCTATGTTATTAGAATGATTGCCTCACTTAGTTGGATGTTATGGACACCGATACATCTTAATGAGAAAAATTCATTAAATAAAAAATAAATAAATGAGGCAATCGTTCTAATAATTGTGATGTCCACATACATTTCTGTAATCATTGAGTGCAGTTTTCTGACATTAAGTAACATTAAGCTTTTTAACACGTACGTAAAGTTTTACACTGGCATCCACAAAAGGGACTGAGACCATCCATCAGTGGTCTTTACAAGGGTACTAGATTCAGAATCAATTAATTAGAGCTGATGGTTTATAAAATGAGCTCCTGAGTCCTTAGTCTAGATGTCATTTTCAGTCAATAGCAAGGAGCAATACAAGGCAAAATGGCCACCCCTGAGATGGATCAATACAAGTGGATTTTTTTTTTTAAATTCATGTTCATTCAAACGCAATATTAATTGGAATACTGTTAAGACTAGTCGGGGCACATTATTGTCAAAAAATGTTTGACTTACTCTAAGTCTAAAAATGTAATTGTTGGTTGAAGACCCATGACATCTAGTTTCACAACATGAGTGGAAATCATGCTGATTAAATAGCTTAGTCTTAATTATGTTCCCATTTAGATTTTTTTTTCTCCCTGCACACCAACTTGCTGAGTTTTATTTGTATGGTCAAACATTGTGCATGCAGTGTACAGAGTGGAAGTGGGACAGATCACATGATTAATCTGCTCCTCAGTTGTTGACCGTAGACTCTTCACCTCCACTTTAGCAAGCCGCTTCAGAGGCAAAGCTTCAGTCAGGTCAGACATTGAGTAGGTGGGCTCTTCATACAAATGTTGCTTTCAGTTTATTACGCTCTATTGGACCTTTGCCCTCATTCTGCGCCAACTGTCTGTTGGCTTTCACCATAGAGGGAAGGTCCGAGGTCTGATACACGGCTGACCTCATCCTGCTACCACGACAACGCAGCTCCGAGGCCACATCCTCCCACTTCATGTCCAGTTCACGACCTCGAGGGCCCCGCCGGTCTCGCGAGCTCGCGCGGGCTTTCCCGGCATTGACAGAATCGTGACTCACGGCGACATTGTCCACATCCAAGGCTTGTTTGCTAACTTTGCGGATGGAGCGGGACGAAGGCGATTTGGATTTGCGGCGCGAGCGGGGAGGAGGCCGATGGGGGGCGGGAGGAGGAGATGGAGAGGGAGGTGCATGATTGGATGTTGTTCTGCTCACAATTTTGAGACTCTCTCTTCTTTCCCTCCCTCTCCATCTGTCTCTGTTGTTACCTGAGGACAAAGAGGCTGCAGTAAAAAAACAAAATACATTAAAAAGGTGAATAGGGAAAATATGCAAAACACAGCAAACATGCTTGGAAAACTTATTTGAACTCACCTGTCACAATGACAACACGACAGGTGCACATGAACATTATCCAATACAAGAGCTGTATCCAGATAACAATTTTTTCACCAGGATGATAATGCATGTTTTTTTTTAAATATATATTAATGCTTACAATATTTGTTGCCTCTGCCAAAGGTATCATTTTACGTTTATGTATACTAGCAGCATAATGTAAAAATTCAAAAATAAAATCACGGAGTTGCACATTTATCACTCCAATCTAATACTTTCCCATGCTCTGCCCCTAACAGAGCCGTTTGTAATATCAACTTATTTACCTACATGAGAGGAGCAAAACCATTTGTTATGATGTAGTGCATTTGTACAGCTTTTATTAAGTACCCCACAAAGACACCGCAGTGTGTGTGTATAGTATATGTGCTGGTTTGAGTGGCTATAAAACAACATGGAGCGTGAAGTAGGCCTACTCGACATACAGTGTATGTACCTGATGACTTAGTGTAAATGAAATAAAGAATTTAAGATGGCCAGCCTGATCCATTGGCTTGGGTCCATGAATCCTCAGCTCCGCTCACCCAAGATAACCCAGAGAGAGAGAGAGAGAGAAACACGCACACACACAGGAATGTAGTGGGTATGACAAGTTATGACAGTTTAAGAAAGAGCTTCCTGCTCTACTGATGCCATCCAGTGGCTGACAGGAAAAATGGCTGCCTCTCTTTCTTTATATAGCGTTCTATTTAAAACCCAACAGAATTGACTTACAAAAAGTCAAAATGTCTTTCAGTTTCAAAGTATTAAGTATGGTTATTCTAAGAAACAGTCGGCAACTAAGCCAGGGAACCAGTATTTCTGTCTGTCTATCAGTCTGTCCATCCATCCATCTTACCGTTGACTACAAATTTCCGTGTGTTTCCGATCGCCAGCAGATGGCGCCCTTTGAGATAAACAAGCTAAACTCACAGTTTAAATGTAGGAATTTCACAGCTAACTGTAGTCTCCAGATATCCATGTCTTTGTATATTTCCCCTGACAAAGTCATCAGAAGAAGAAAAAACATTTGATTGAACTTGACACTTGCAAGTTACAGCCTAATATGACAAAGCTTGGCTAACAAGGCACTGGGCTGAAGGGAACCCATGCATATCTGTAGCCCAGTTCCCCCGAAAAAGCCTCTGTACCCGGAAAACAAAAGCTGTACCCCCCTTTTTCCCTCCCTCAATTATCTCTACCTCACACGTAATGAGAACTAAACAGAATAGGCACAAGCAAGAGGAGACGAATATCAAGGGAAACAACGAGGGAAGTTTGTAAGGATTCAGGACCTGAATTAAAAGAAGTTGGGAAAAAACACTGATAGTATACTAGATTGACTATGGGCTAATTTTAGAGCAATGTACATTCAGCGGACACAACTTTGGGACATTCATGGGTTTACCAGACACTATCAGAGATGTATTCATTTATATATATATATATATATATATATATATGTGTGTGTGTGTGTATTACGTTGTGCTTTTACTTTGATGTGGGGCAGGCGGATCTGCACTGCGTAAAACAGAGCTATTTATTTATTTTACTTAATGTTTGATGTATGCCAGCAAATGGGAAATACTTATGACAAGATTCAGTCAATTAATTTATCAATTAAAAATGCACCTAAATTAAATATTCACCTATTAGTGGATTATTATTATTATATAAACATTCTTTGTTTTTTATTTTATTTCTGTTTGTTTTGGGAGAGTCAACCCCTGCTTTTTAGGATAAATGCATATTGGAAGTTTTTTAGTGTTTTTTTTTATTTTGTGATGATCTTTGTTTTGTTGATTAGGTTGTGTCGAGATTTTTAAAAGACGTGTTCCTTGTGTTATTGTCTCGTCAAGTTTGATCATGTCCACTCGTCATCCAATCATCTCCGTCAGCCTCGTGTGTCTTGTTTAAGGTGTCTCTCATTGCCTGCGTCCAAATTCACAAGGCTGGGTCCTCCGAAGGCCGAATTTGTCGGCTGCATGACGTCACTCCTGGCGCGACTTGACAACACGCGCAGATCTACCGTCAAGCAGCACTGATAATCCATTTATATGCAAGTCCCTGACACCGTGCGTGCTGTCTAGTTGCGCCGGAAATGACGTCATGCAGCCGACAAATTCTGCCTTCGGAGGACATAGCCTTGTGAATTTGGACACAAGAAATCTTCAAGACAGTCTGTTGTTGCTGTCTTGAGTTTAGTTCTCATTTCCCCGTATTTGTTTACAACTTTAAACCTTGTTTTGGACTTTAATGTGTTTTTGGGTAACTAGTAGCCTACCTTTTTTTGCCTTTTTATTTGTAATTAAATTACCTTTTCAAGCATACCTGCCTCACCTCCGTGCTTCCCTGCGTTTGGGTCGTCAACCTCCATACAAAAACATTTTGGGGATTTAAAAAAAAAATCATCCAATGGATTTCACTGGGTGTAAATTATACATGCATTTTTGCTATTTGTGGGCAGGGCAGCTGTTGCCCGCTATTTGCGGGGTTCCACTATAAAAAATGTATGAAACCCAGTGTTTTTCCATAGTTTGAAGCCTACGAGCCCCTTATGGTGACATTCAAAGAGAAAAAAAAAACTGTGTTCCCTCACTAAGTATTTTTGCGAGGGTACTTTCTTCCATAGGAACCTGGAAGCAACCTGAGGAAAAATAAAAACCTAAACCAGCATCATTGGTTCAATACATTAAAATATCACAGAAAAGTTATTTCAGTAGTTCAATTTAAAATTCAATACTAAAATGGATTAATCAAAGGAACTGTACTTACTACTATTGTATCACAATACCTTAGTTTAAAAAAAAAAAAAAAACTATACGAGCACACCAAGTTCCATGTTTAACACTCCAAACATGCGTGAAATGAATGCTGTTTTTTTTTTAAACTATATTACTTTTGAAACCTGTTTTTAATGTCAGGTTGCTAATTTAATGGCAAAAACGCTGCTCTGTTTGGATCATAAATCTGTAAAATCTCACGGCACAACACAGCTGTTTCACTTTTTCAATTGAAATGCTGAAAGTTACAATGTTCAAATTAATGTGATGCACCTGTATATTATGTTGATGTTAATAACGGTTTGCTGACATCATCCCAATCATCTTTGCAACGGGATCACCCTGCCATGCATTCATTCAGTCACGACTCACGACCACCTTTAGAATGTCAACATCTGCATGAAAGTAGCCATATTCTCATCTTTGCACTAAAGATGAAATTCTATGAAATAGTGCAGCATTGTCATGGGTTAGCTGCTTTGACATGTGGCATGTCACAGGACTTGGATAAAAGTTGAAGGACAGAGAAAAGAACTAGAGGCTGCTTTAGTAAGACAAAGAGAGACTTGAAGCTCTTAACATTTATTGTATCTATTTACAGACACTTGGAAAGAGAGCAGATAAAGATGGATGTTGACTGCAACGTAGCTGCAGTTGCAGTTGAACAATAGCAACATTCTGTTTGGGGATTTCACTAGTGTGTCTATATACAAAATAATTAACACTTTTTGTTTTACTGACAAGGTAGACAATATATCATAGGTGGAATGTGAACCATTTAGCCATAATAATGTAAGTCAAGAAGTATTGAGCTTTTGTGACTTGCCTTTTTTAATTATCTAAAGAGGAAGTCAACCCAAAATATTTTTTCGACATCAATATGTTCTATGCAGCCCCACTAGTCTAAATATGGCATTCTGATTAATATTTGCATTCCATCCAATCCAGCTATTTGTATCCATCTCAGGGGGCGGCCATTTTGCCACTTGCTGTCAACTGAAGATGACATCAATCACCTGTTTTTTTGAAGCGGTGCTGTGATTGGTTGTTACCTGAGACCTGAGCAACTGTGATGTCATCTTCAGTCGACAGCAAGTGGCAAAATGGCCGCCCCCAAAGATGGATAAAAACAGCTGGATTTTGCTTCATAACTCATGTTACACAAATGTAATATTAATCAGAATGTCATGTTTAGACTAGTGAGGTCACATATAACATATTGTCAAGAAATGGTTAAGGTTGACTTCCACTTTAAAATCAAATGTGGCGAAATATAAAGGCAAAATGACAAACTCTGTCCCATTCCAAATACTCGTGCAACAACCTGCACAATTAGAGTCACTTCAGGAATCTGCTCTGTGAAAACCTTCTGAGAATAACATAACATAACTTTGTGATGTTGTGCAAAGAAGAATTGAAAAATTTAAAGGTTGGTGCAAAACTTTCGGTGTCTTTTCTGGTCTGCAAGCAGTGCTGGCGTGCACAATAGTCAGGTTTCCATCCAATTGTTTCGATTTTTTTAAGCGAATTTGCTGAAAATGTGCAAAACGGACATGCGACTTATGCCCCTTTACATCTGTTCTTTTGCAAATATTGAGGGGGGACGTGATCCACCAGTAATTTAAAAGAAGAAGACCAGAAAGCGAGTTTGCTTTTGTAATTCTTGATAAACCGTAGCATTTCTTTGCTGTTTTCCATCTAAAATAGCATTAATATTCACTTCTTTAATTTATTCCAAAAATATTTCAGTTTCATTGTCTCCCCCAAACATAACTTACTTTACCATCCGACATTTCTTTGTGACTACAAACGTACGTGTGACGTAATATCCGGTCAAAACGTGTCTTGCCAGCGGTTATTCGCTAATCCTGTTTCCATAGCCAAAATTCACAATTTCCTTTTTTTTGATAGGCTTCAAAATCCACCACCTTTAAGCGTAAAAAATAAATAAATCGTGGGCCCTTTTTTCGAATTCAGTTTTATTTTCGCATTTCTTGACAATTAATAAACTAATAATAAATTAATAAAAATGGGTGGATGGAAACCTAACTAAAGACTGTGGTCTGCGTTTGAGGTGAGAATGGTGAAAACACACGATATACTGTACTCGAGTTGGAACAAAGACCAGCTGAGCAAATGTGTTCGGTCATGCTACTATAGCATGGAATCTGCATTTGGATGGTCAAATGTAAATAATACCCTCACACCAACCATATCATATAACTTAAATTCCATTCTTTTAGCGTGAATATACTTGAACTGTCAAGGTAAACGAGCAATTGTGTACGAATGTGTAATCTTGTTCGTAAAGGGCTAAAGTGCATCATTATGTTCTTTTGGTGAAGGGAGCTGGCACTCACCCTCACTCTTACATCTGTGGGAAAGAAAAATGAAAATCCACAGCAAGCCTGCTGAAAACGTCACACAGATACACACCACGCAGGAAAATTCCAGGGACAACTTGTGACCTTTCATAATGCATCCATTTATCCTCGCTTCAGCTTCCTGTCCTATGTCCGACCAACTTAGGTCACAGTGCATACATGACTATTAGAATACAAAGCACATTTGTAGTGTAAGCTGTTGTACAGTTACACCGGAACTGAATGCTACTGTACCAGGGGGAGTGTTTTTATTGTCCCACACGTTAGGACTAAGCTGACTAAAGGAAGGGAGGAGACGTGGATGCATTCAGTCTCAGCTGAAGAGGGGGCGAGAGGGCACGTCAAACACTCGAAGTTGAAAGGTCAAGCGGGCGATGTACCTGAGCGAACGTCCTGCTGTTGGGTTTGGGGGTGGGGTTTAGACGACAGGTTGGAGGGGGTGACGTAGTTGAGGCTGGTGCTATTGATGTCCCCCTCGCCCACTAGCGTCAGATCCGACAAGGCGTCCTCTTCCAGCATCTGGACCGACGCCCCCCTGCCAGTGTCCTTGAATGCACCACGCTGGGCCTCCTGGGTCGGGTGGATGGGAGAGAATGTGGCGGGAAATGGCGAGGAAGGCGGTCTGGCGTTCCCCCACCCGCCAATGTCAGAGCCCAACGCAGAGTCCAAACTTTGAGACTGATGGTGAGCGTTGAGAAAATGGCTGCCGCTTGCCCTGTCGTGGCTGGCCTTGTTTCCCAGGCGAGCGCCGCCGTTGCCAGGGTTACGGGAGTGAGGGGTGGAGCAACCGGGGTCGTAGGGCAAAGGCCCGGCGCGGCCGGTTGGGGACAGGCGCAGGAAGTCTGGGAGCTGCAGGTCGCTTTTGTTCAGCAGGCCTCGCTGGTCGTCAGCTCTGTTGCTCTGAGCTTTGGATATGAGGTCGAAGAACTCTGTACACACACACACGTGAATAAACCTCCCGAATGGCGGGTGAAAACAGCGCTCGTTGTTGGAGTTGAGGTGGCATGCAAGCGGAGGGAGTCAGTTTGGCAAGTCAAAGCTACATTTAGTGTGCTACATATAGCTAGCTAGTTACATGCTAGCGAGTTAGTGTCATTACAGCAACACAGCTTCAAGAACAAGAATTGAAGAAAGAAGAAGGAGGTCTTTGTATCTTTACCTTCAGCTTCGTCTATATTAATCTTTTTCTGCTTTCGTTTCTCCGGAGCCTTATGAAGAGAGACAGAGTGGTTGGGTAAGGGCTGGCTCCCGGCCTTGCCGTTTTCCCCATGGGGGTGGGTGGAAGCGGCTTTCCTTGACTGCCTGTCCTCCCCCTGGGAGCCACAAGGAGAGCGAGCGCAGAGGTGTCAACGTACAGCAGGACGAGAGCTACTGATGGAGACGGACGGGCGTGATGGCATTTTCATGGCGCGTGGGGGCGACTTTTGTGAAGAAGGGGCTATTAAAATTAATCTTAATGGTGCAGTTGTGGGCTTGATGGGATTAATAGACAATGGCGTTCATGGACTCTTAATAATAACGAGTTAGGTTGGACCTTCATTATGAAGCAATAAAAGTGCTTGATTTCGCCCAGTCGGTCAGCTAAAAAAAAAAAAAACGTTGGAAAGAAAACGTACCATATTTTTCAGACCATAAGGCACAGTCGGCATTTTAGTTCGTCGTCTTCAATTCAAATTTATTTAGATTATGTTTGCGTTCTCATTTGTATCTAATCGCTAGCAGGTGTCTAATGTCTTCGTCATATCTGAACCAGAACTACTTCCTGTTTCCGTGTCGTGGGAAACGTAGTCCCCTTAGTCTAATGCTATACCTCTTAGAGTAGACCCTGAACTTTTCTAGCGACATATTTCAAGTAATACAATGCAGGACCAGACCGGTTCAAGGTAAATGACAACTTCCAATAGCTGCCGGGAACAAGCAAAAAAGGTTAAATAATAGTGAGTGCATTGTGTGGTTTACAGCTGTTGAACTGTCAACCAAGATAGCATTTAGCATTAGCCAAAGTAATAACACAACCACCAGTCACCTGATTGATTAGAGATGTTCAAGCATTCTTTTCATCTGCCGGAGGATCCTGTCCTCCGCTCAAAGCAATTCACGTGGGACATGCGGCGCTACCCGATATAACTTAGTATAATAGTTAATAGCGTATAGGTAAAGCACCTTATGTAATAAAATATTATATTATAAAAATAATAGACCTGTTCATTAACATTGCGTCAAATAGTACGGTGCACCCAATGGTCCGAAAAATACGGTTTATCATACGATATTATAACTAACTGTTGAGTATATAAAAATAAAAAAAACATAAAATATAATTAATACAAATCATCATTGCAATGCAGGCTACTTAAATAACCATTGTGGGCTGAAATATTGGATTTGCAAGTATTTCAAAATGTGCCAAATACTTTGTAAATCAGCGGCCTCCAACCATTTGTTTTCATGGACCAGACCAGAAAATGACTGAGAGATACAAGTCTCATATTGCAAAATCAGTGAAAGTCAATTGTACTGAGCTAAGCTGACATAGAAGAAAAAAAGAAAAAAAATGTGAAGGTCTTTATTCTCTTCCAAGTCACCTTAGGGCTCAGTGCAATTGATATACATACAGTGCTAAACAAAATCATTTAGACCATTTTTTTTCCTGTTTCTGTAATGGCAAATTTTGTATTAGTTATAATGAAAAATATATATAATTGCATTGGTGACAAGTGAAAATCATTTTAGTGGTTGAATGCTATACTGTACTTGAATAATGAGTTAAGACTAGTGAGAGAAAAAAACTCATTCCTATTCAAAATGGTAATGTTGAGAGCACATTGAAAATGAAGGCATCCAATCCATATCAAAACACTTTGTGCTGCTTGATAGTCTCGTGTTCTAATAGATCTGTTCAACACTGTGAATTTAGTCTTTTACTTTAATTGTAGGCTTCTTTTTGTTGGTAGTACTAAAGTCTTCAGAATATTTTGTCAAAGAACCTCTGCATTGTTATTGAATAAAAAAATATATATATATATATATATATATATACAAAACGAGTCAAATTAAGGTCTGGTATTAAATGATCCATGGCCCAATGGTTGGGGAAGGCTGCTATTTGTTTTCAATATATACAATGGACACCACAGATACGAACTCTGTGTACAATGCACCACCAACACTGTGACACACACCACAACATCTACCAACTACAGAAGCAAATCAACCAAAACTAGCCAAACAAATAACCACTGCACATTGACATCAACTCGATAAAAGCATCTACAATCGAGCGCTATAGTGCTCCCACCACCAACTAATTCTCTTTGTGAAGCTGTAAAAAGCCAACAGTGGATTGATTGGTCAGAGAAAGAAATAACAAAGCAGATGGAAAAGTTGCCGATGCATTGGACCACAGACAGACAACAAAAATAGAGCAAGACAGAATCTTGCCCAACATAAAAAACAAACACACACACACACGCGCGAGTCGGATGCTGCCATAGACACGCGTCATACACCTGTGCACAATTATAATACATTGCAAACAAACAGACATGGGTCACTGAAGACAGCGGGGGAGACACTTAGTAGCGTGATATCATCATCAGGAAGAGGAGACATTCAGTGGGTTATGAAACATTCCAGAGTCAGGAGATTATATAAAAGCTGGAAGGCATCTTACGCTTGTTGATTGGTTTCTGCTCGTAGAAGGCCCGATGTGACTTTTCGACGGCGCTGGAGGACAGAAAGTGAAGGGGAAGTGCAGTAAACTTGATTTAAAATGTACTGTTTTCTGTCAATACAAACTGAACGTGCAACTTTTTCATTACCTTTTCCTGGCATGTGATCTGCTGAATCCAACACCACTCTCAGTCCATCCAGATTGGATATGGGAAGACCGAGATCTAATGGCTCAGATTCACCACTCTTGAAACACACAAATGGAATTCAGACGGACCGATGATACGACATCATGCAAACGTTGCCGCCTTCAAGAGCTGGACTTACAATGCGTGCCACCAAATTTGACAGGTGCAGACCATATTTGGCCACCACCGGCCTGAGAACCTCCGTCACTGGCTTGGTGGGCTTCGCTTTCAGGCCCACTGAGCGGTTAATAGGGACCAAATCTAGCCTGGAACAAGAGGAAACACAATTCCCAGCTTGAAAAGTTACATCAATATGCTACAAGTTATAATCAAAGGATTGAACGTTTCTGACCTAAAGAGAGTGCGCTTTTCAAGTCTGAGGTCCCGAGAACACAATGTCATACAGTCTTGATCCAAAACAAGTGGCTGGGAAAAAAAATTAAAATCATAAAGTTATAAAATGCTTTGGTCACGTCATGAAAACAGATACAAAATAAAGACTATTTCCAATCTTTTTAATTATCATACAATAAGAGGAGCAGGGAGCAACTTCAACTTCACCCTGACATCAAACAAGCGAGAATTTGAACAACAAGCAGATAATTATATTCAAGCTGTGATGTCCACAATACAATATGTTACAATATGCAACACTTGTTGTCATTAAGCTATTTGTGTGTTTACAATCAATCATTTGTAAAAGAAAAAAGACAATATAAGGCAATATTCAAATTCAAAGTAAAGTAAAAGAAATGAAAGGGGACAGAAAGAAGTCAAACTTGTTTTGTGTTCCCCTGATCAACACAAAAAAAAAAACACAAAATCAATGACAGCGAGCGGTCAAGACGCTTTCAGTTAACAATGATACAAAATAATTCAAATTAGTTCAACTGCGTGTCTTTGTGCTATATATATTTTTGCAGTAATTGTGCATTTACACATTAAAAAAAAACACACAAATAGACTGAGAAGATTTAGTTTTACAATCCAGATTGTTCAACAGACTGACACCTTGAGTTGAAAGACATCTTTCTTTTTGTTTTGTTCTATATTTAGGTTTGGAAAAAATTCATGATGGGCTTTATACAATATTTTAAGGCGGTTAAACTCCATCAATTCATTACATTTTTACAAGTTTTTAGTTGTATAAATAATGGATTAGTGTGGTCTCTGTATCCACAACCGCAAACAACACTAATAGCACATTTCTGTAAAAGAAAGATGGATTCAGTGTAGGTTTTGGCTGCACACCCCCACACTAGGTCAGCTATGGAACAATCAATGAATTATATGACAATAATAAATCGTTCTTGTTCAATGATTCTTTAACCTTGTGTAACACGCCTACGGTTTGTGACACATTAGATTTGACATATTCTATATGCCTTTTCCATGTTAATTGTTCATCAATAATGATACCGAGAAACTTAATTTCAGTGTTGCTTCAAGGTTAACTTCTTTTTAGACTTATATTATGCGTTCATCATTAAAGTTACCAGGGTGTTTTTGTTTCTTATATTTAATAGCCATGAATTACTTTTTGCACTGGAAAAAAAAATAAAAATACATTCAAATAGGCTGAGCAGTTCATGAAGCTTGGTTCTGTTTCTAGTACGGCATTTCCAATGGGAATAACTAGAGGCTGACCAGCACCGGCAAGGTTCTAAAAACGGTCACGTAAACTGATTAAAAAGCATCTTTGTCATCAGTTCACCCACAGCAAAATCGAAAGAAAAGTGTAAATTTAACACTACAATGTGTTTATAATGCTCCACACTAAATGTAGTTAAAACAATATATTTGAAAGTATTACATTTTTCACACTGAGATGGAGTTAAAACAACTCTCACTAATCACTAATCAACACTGGCCAGTGTTGATTTTACACCATATCGTGTTGTATTGTTTAACATTCAAAACAAGTTGCTTTCATTAACACTACAAGTGTTAATATTAACTAATGAATGTGTTAAATTAACATTGTCAGAGTTAAAACTACCAAACTTTAACACTCCCATTTTGGCTTTTCTATAGACAACCACACATGACTACTTTGGACAAAAACATTTACTTGACTTGAAATACTTTTGCGTTGTACCTTCTCCCCTCCGACCAGGAAGAGGTCGATAGCAGCCAGGTTGATGCAGAGCTTCTCACAAAGCCCCAGCAACAAATCCCTGATGGAAACGCCAGCCCTCAGCGGCACGGAGCAACAAGACCCATCTGGCAAGTTTATGTTACACTGCCTCAGGGGGGCGCTGCCTCCTCCACGCTCTGATACCGCCACACGGGAAACATCTCCCTGAAGAACAGAAGCAGACAAGAGAGGAGGCGTGGGAATCAAAAGTGAAGAACAATGAGGGGGTAAAGTTACATTTTCTCATGAAAGTAACTGTTATTAAATATAACATAACGTTTTTCAGTCTTTCCAGACTCACCTCATTCTTCCCAGAAGCAGATGTCCCAAGCTCCAGACTGGCGCCGGACGACAGCGAACCTTGGGACTCACGCCGACCATTGCTACCAGAGAAATCTGAAAAATAATTCATTCAGCAAATTCAAGAAAGACACAGATGGTTTTTGGTGGTCCAACAAAAAAAGCATTCCAGTCATGTTTGCACAATGAAATATATTCTAATAGAACTGCCACAAAGTTTGGAAATGTGTTGTTATTGTGGCAGAAATAAATACGTTCCATTGCATGTGACCGGGTCAGTCATCTTGCTAATTTTGCACATGAGTAACAATATGATGGAATATTGTAGAAAATATTAGTATGAAGATGAACTGACTGTAATTAAAGTCGGTCAGTTCTCGCTTCTTTGGACCTTTGCCAAAGCTCCTGTTGCGGGACCAAGAGAAGAACATTCCCTTCTTCCTGTCTCCTGAATCATCCCGGCTGTCGTCATTCAACGAGCGGCCTGACTTGCTCCTTTTGTCCTCCTGTAGGATCCAAACAGGAAGAAAGGAAATGGGCAGACAGCACTTGTTTTGACACGCTGCAGAGTGGAGGCCAGCGCACATGTGTTTTTGCTTACCTTCTTGGGCGTGGACAGGTTGGAGCGGTCCGAGCCCGTGGTGCTGTGTTTGGAGGTGGGGCTGCTGGGGATGTGGTAAGGGTCAGGCAGGGGTCGGCCCTCCACCTCGGCTAACATGCATGCTTGGTAGAGCAGAGACTTGAGGAAACGTGTGTAACTATCAAACTTCATCAGGTTGAAAATCTAAAAATGGAAGAAGCAAATAGAGAGAGAATTAAGTAATCAAAACTGAAAACACAAATGGAGATTAAGAAATTTTCACAGGATTAGAGAGGGGAATAGATTAAAACTATATATAGCATCTAGAGCTGTGCATTAATCGGTGGTGATTTAAATTAGTAGTGGATTGGTTGTTGTAAATGAACGCCGATTCAGAATGTTCCCACTCGAGTCATAATGTGCCAATGCATACCGTCATAGAGGAACATATGAATGGAATCTCCCGTCTCCCTTTATGTGGGGCTTGCACACACGCGGAAACGACGAACGACGCGTAACCCGGAAATAGTTTTTGTGTGACACTGTTATACGGAATAATTGGCTGCTTTAATGTCTACACACAACAAATGAAAGGGACTTTGCAAACGTGGCTGCTGGCCGCTAATCACACCTTCTTAGCTTAGATGAAATAGCTTAGCATTAGCGAGGACAAAGATACTAGTATAGCATTAGCGAGCATTGCATTAGGAAGGACAAGGGAACTAGCGTAGCATTAGCGAGCTTAGCATTAGCGAGGTCGATGATACTAGCGTAGCATTAGCAAGCTTAGCATTAGCGAGGACGAAGCTACAAGCGTAGCATTAGTGATCTTAACATTAACGAGGACAAAGCTATTAGCATAGCATTAGCGAGCTTAGCATTAACGAGGACGAAGCTACAAAAAACTAGTACACATGACGCAGATGGATTTAAAATGGGACAAAACAACATCCTTAGTTCTCCCGTCAGCCAGGGAAAACAGCACGGGATCCTTAAAGTAAGTTTATTTAAGTTATTTCCATTGGGGTTGGTACACTGCGTCAACGGCTAATGTAGGCTTCGGCAACTTAATGTTTAAATGAGATAGTGAATATGGCTTAGTAAACGTATGAAGACAAAGCGCTATTCAAGTGCACTCCATGTACCATTTAATATTTGGATTTCATATGTTGAACGTTGACGCGAAGGTAAACCAGAAACCAGTGGTACTTGTACACAGTTGTTTGCGGTTCCATGACCGACTTCTTTATGTGGCCGTCAAAATTGCAATAGGAGCATCACAAGATAACAGGCTTAGGGGTGTTTTGGAAAAACGCATTTGAGGTTCAGTATCAAGAGTTAATGTTAAATGAGTTAAAAGATGATGTTAAGGATAACCTTCTCGACTTGTGACTCTTGATATTAGTAACATTTCCGATGAAATCAATCGAGCTAATGTTTCCTTTTACACAACAAGCCTTGCTAATGTGTTATTTAATCAGCCACCACTCAACAATTAATACACTGTCAAGAAAGTATTTTCATATTTTTTTTCCTAAACATTCCTTTAAGTGCCATCTTGTTGTCCAGCCAACCTGTAACTGTTGCTCCTTGAACATGTCAGGTCGGGGCGCATTGAGGATGTCGTCAGCGAGCTGAGCTTGACTGTCAATGTTGACCGGCGTGGTGGCTTTGCTGGACAAGAAACTGTTGTAGATTTCTCTGGCTCGCTGAGACAACTGGGAGCAAGACGGGAGGAGCAAGTTATAGCATCTAAAATATATTGCACCAAAAGGATGGAAATAAGAAGCACGCATAGTGTATGCTGTACCTGCTTTTTGTCATTTTCAGAGACGTGGCTGAAGAACTCGCATGCCTGCCAGAACAAAATATTCTCCTCACTGAACTCTTTCTTCAGGAATTCCTGCAGTGACAAAAATGTGGATTACAAATAAAACAACACTTTGACAAGCAAGGTCATGATTGCTTTAATAACATGACATAACACTGTTTTGTACACGTTTGTGAAATAACAGCCAAGTAGGTCTAAAGTCCATTTCTGCCACTCACGGTACAATCAATAATATTGATCCCTCCCTAATTATTTAAGAATCTCTCCCAGGATGGAAATGGTGAAATTAGTAGATAAAAGTCACCAGTGCGATTAGTAACAGTTTCTTTCCGAGGAACACTTATCAGGAAAAGTCAATAGGTTCAAGTCAACATGTCTCTGCTGCAGAAGAGCAGCTACAGTTGGTTACCGAGAAGTATCGGACTCCCACGGGGTCCTGCAGCAGCCTCTCGAAGCACACGGCCCAGCTGGCCACTCGTCTCTCGGTGTGGCGCCGGTGACTCTGCACGCTGGGGAGGCTGGCATTACTGTTCAGACTGTTGTCACTGCTGCAGCCCTGCAGCTCCACGCTGTTCAGTTCTAGACAACACACGCAGATAGGACGTAAGGATAACGGCAATATCGTGATTATTATATAAATGCCACAATATCGCCCTCGTCATGTCACGATATTAACTCTTTCACTGCCACTGACGTTTAAAGACGTCAAGTAAAAACCTACGGAGCACTGCCAATGACGTCAAAAGACGTCATCCAATTTTTTATTTTTATTTTTAAACGGGTGGGGGGAAGCCCTCCGCATCTCTGGTGAAAGTTTCAATTAGGTCTCTTGTGCCTAAGGACTATTTTTGGCCCCTAGAGGGCAGCGATGACTGTCTTTTGACAAGATCGGGTGGGCGTCAGTAGAGGCGGAGCTAGAGCGTCGAGCAGGAGATCAGAATGGAAAACAAAGGAAAAATGGCGACCGTTTGCGAGGAGTTCACGCCCGACCCGTTTTATTGCAAAGACAAAAGCATCGACCAAAGCTAAAAGAGCACATTGATGACAACGATGATCATCATCGATGATGATGATGAAGGTGATGACCGTGGATGGAAAGCATTGACGCGGCAGTAGAAGACGTGGGGGGGGAAGCTAGATGGCTGAGGAGGAGGTGGTGCCCGTTTGGAAAGCAGCTCTCTACACTTACAAGACGAAAGGGATCGACCAACGCTAAAAGAGCACTTTGATGACGACGATGATCATCATCGATGATGATGAAGGTGAATCCGAGCTTGACGGCGAAATTGGAACCGCTGACGCGGCGGCTATGACAGCATCATAAACGCGGAGCACAATCGAGCACGCACAGGCGGACGTTCGATCGGACGACGGAGAGTGCCCCGAGTCCAATGCATATTCATCGGAGGAGTGTACAGTCTGCTACTTGCTATTTATTCCCCGAAAAAAAGGAAAGTGTAACGTGTAACGTTTGCACGCGAAACGGACAAAGTGAAAGTAAACTGTTGTGCGAGTCCAGCGGCGTCTCCTTGCACGCAGGAGAGCATTATAAAAAGAAAAACTGTATTTAAAACATCCACTTAATTGTAAGTAGTACCACAGTTGCACACATTTGTAAATAGTTTGCGAAATTGTTTTGTCAAATTGTTACACTGTTGAATGGAAATAAACGTATTTTGCAATCAAAAAACACTTTTTCATTGTTGGTGAAAGCGTTTTACAGAAGTAAAACACTATTTAGGTGTTTGCGGCATCATTCATGGACAAAAAGAAGTGTACAATTCACTAGAGTGCATGAAATAACATAGTTTCACAAAAAGCCCTTTTTCTCCGTTTTTTGTTTCAAAACAGAGAATTTCGGTGAAAGTAACCATTTTCTATTGTTGATTACTGAAGAACGGAATAAGGTAGAAACAAACTTTTTTTTTCTGATGAAAGATGAGAGTCCAATCTTTCATTTGGTAGTATGTGTGTTTCCATAGTCCAAACACAACATTTTCTGTGGACCTTGAAAGATCAGTCAAAATGCTTAAATCGGCTGGCACTGGCGACATCCCGTTTCTAAAAACGTCTGGCAGTGAAAGAGTTAAATAGCAGCACATCTAATACACAGGTGAGGTTGAATTCCATTTGGGCAGTTCTAGCACCCTCTGGTGGTGATATGTTTTGGCCACTGCGGCGGTTATCTCTCCTATAAATGAATCGTACCAGCAGATATTTCAACATCTCCATAAAAAAAAAAAAAAACGACTTTTTTTTTTTTTTTTTTACAACGCTACTTTGCGGAAATTGGGTGTTACGTTCCACTCCCACCCGCGAAAGATGAGGGAACCCTGTGTAAAAAAAAGAAATCATGCAATCACTGCATGGATTTTTTGGATTGTTATGTAATTGTCCTATATTGCTGTGTATCCCCAGTGTTAAAATAGACTTATACAACAAGATCAGGAGATCAGAAAAAAATAATAAAAATAAATGAGAGAAGGCTGCATGAAGTGAACATGGCCTGTGCAGTAAAAAAAAAAGCAGTGCTTTGGGGAATCACTAGTCAAGTGGCCAAGATGATGCAAAGCTGCTGAATGAACAAGAAGATTTAAATCCGGCCCCCCCAAAAAAGACCGCGTGATTGCTGTGTGATTTCTACAATTGCGTACGTCAACCTTTTCGTTCACACTACTCGGTTGTGATTCTTTTCGTTCATGAAGAATTCCTGGGATGATTTGCATTTTGTGTAAATGTTCTCCGTCAATTTAATGCGATTAGCGATATGTAGTCAAACAATTGAATATGGAAGTCCCACACAGAAAATACACGTTTAAATACATAAAATTGATCATTTTAGTACTTATCCATCCATATAAGTTAATTCACAAGACCACTGAATATTATTTAACAGTTAACAAAGACACATTATATCCTAAAAATGTTATGGAATCATCTTCCAAACTCCATTACATTAACTATTGCCTCATTAATGGCTAAAAACAGGCCACAATACAAAAATGCTGCCTTTACAAAAGGTAATAATGATTTGCTTTGATTGAAAGTGACACTGTCATGGAGATATTAATATTAATCTCTACCTGAATAATTCGATAAATAATGCAATTTAGTGAAAAATAGCCGATGACTTCATATACATCAGATGACAATAAAAAGCAAGCAGTAAAAATTGACTGCAGGTTCCAAACCAAACTGAATTTGGATAATAGCTTGATAAATGTTGCTATGGTTTTAGCATTCAATAAACAAACCAATTCAAAAACAATACAATGTTGAAATCATCATATCGAGCAAGCATCGTCAGACAACGATTCATCAAAGGAACAATTCTTTCACTACTGACTCACTCGCGACAATGTACACTTTTTAAACTAATTAGCCACTCTTTTGTGTTGCACAATTAGTCGAGTGGAAAATGTTTGATCACCATGCCATTGACATTAGCAAGAGATTTTTTTTTTATCAATACGCCCAAACACACTTGATCCAATAAACCGGTTCCACCTCATTTCATTCCGATCCACAAGCTATCTGTAACAATCATCAGAACTTTTTTGCCATGTCCCAACCTTGGAATACAGAAGTGGTTTTGTTTTTGGCTTGCATTTACGTAGATGTCTGTTGGTGCGTTAGTACCTAACCCTAACCCAACGCCAGCTGTCTCCTCACCTGGGTAGAGCTGGTAGGAACCAGTGTGGTGCCAGCAGTCGCGAATCCTAAGTGGCAGCCAAGCACCTCCATCCATACTCACGCTAACAGGGCCCCTCACAGGGTTACGCACACGCATTGTGACGCCATCACAAGGAGGACGCGATAGAAAGGAAGAGGAAGAATGGAAGGAGGCAAAGAGGTAGTGAATCGGCCCGACAACCCGAGAGACTCGGGTCACGACGCGCACGCGGCCACATGCGTGTATAATTGTGTGCGTCCACCAACCCACTGCTCGGTGGGTAAGTGATACATGCCCACACGGGTCTTTGACATGATCAATAATTCAGAGCTGAGGGAGGAGGGAAGGAAAAAGGACAGGTCGTGCACGCGCATGCACTGCAGTATTCATTAGGTGCTAGTTAAGAGACGGACAGTGGACACTGCTGTGACTTAAGATGGCCGTACATATGTCAGCCTAATCTTATATTGACCATTCTGACATAGTATTAAATAAATAATCCAACAATACTAATAAAACAACATAATTGAGCTAAATGTCCTACTACGCTATAGTATATTAAGCTAGTTTAGCGTGTATGTTAGGGGTGTGAATTGCCTAGTACCTGGCGATTCAATTTGTATCACGATTCGATATCGATTAATCCCGATACCAATCTATAAATTGTTTATTGCGATTTTTTTTTGTACTCACATTTAGAAAATACTAATCAGTAAACTTGTACATGTTCACTGTAAGATTTGTATGTAAATGTAATTATTTATCTAAAAATTCAGGCTTATAACTGAGCCACTGCATTTAACAAACATGTTTCATGTTTGAACAGCACTGAAATAAAATATTAAGGCTTAATGTTCCATAAATATAACATTCTTCCATGCTTAATGTGTGAATCCTAACCCAAAGTAAGACGTTCTGTTGAATAATCCCATAAAAATAATTGATGTTTAAAAATCGATTCGGCCGCATATCGAATCGATTCGAGAATTGCGCGCTGTAATATCGCAATATAATGTTGAATCGATTATTTCTAACAGCCCTAATGTTTAGCATATCTCCTGCCAGTAGATTACAGCTTCTTGACAGACAGGATGTCGATGGGGGACAACGTGATCAACGCGCACCATCAGCACCGGGGCTCCGCAAGGATGTGTCGTCTGTCCACTGCTTTTCTGCCGCTACACAAACGACTGCACCTCAACGCACCCGGCTGTCAAACGACGACAACATAGACTACGTTTACATGCAGGCAATAACACTTTTAAAACCCGAATATTGGCAATATTTGGGATTATTATTGAATATGCTCTTATTTTTTTTTGGGGGGGGGGGGGGGTTAACTCTGTCAACTTGCGCATGTAAACGTGTTACTCCGATCAATGGCATCGGATTCCCGTGCGTAAACACGACATTTGTCCATTTTGGACTCGTTTCAAGCTATTGTGCTATAAAAATAATAATTTAGATGTCACTTGTAACCATCTCGGGTTTCATATTCTTTCAAAAAAGAAAAAAAAGAAGACATTAATCGCGGAAGTGACAAATGCTGTGGAAATAGTTAACGACCAACCACGGCTCACCTGTTTTCTGCGTTTGGTCAGCAAACTGCACCATGATTGGTCGTTACCTGTTTCCTCAGCACACGTGATGAGTTGTCAACAAGAAGCAAAATGAGCTTTTAAAGGTATTAATTGTTCGTGAAAAAGTAATGAAGTTGTCATATTAATTGCAGACAAAATATTATCTTCTTACTGCTGAAAATGGATCAATGAGTTAAATATCCCTAGTGTCACACAAACATTGACATCAGCAAGGATGATATATTTTCGTAATTCTAATTCAATAATTGTAAACATACATTTAAAAGATTCTGAATTGTCTTAAAGTGCAATAAGTCAGGTATTTCCTGAATGTAAGAAAATACAATCAATTTCAAGAAAACGGTGAGAAACAAAAAGTGGCCTTTAAAATTGTATTTTCTTCTAAATTTATGGTAAAAAGATATTCAAATAATTCATCAGGCTCGAAAAGGAATATCATTTTTTTTAAACACAGCCCTACCTATAAAGAAATACTTGTAAACATAGTTTACTCTTCACAAGCATAAAACATTTTTTTTAATGTAGAAAATGTATCAAATAAACACAAAAAGAGACTCTTTATTGTACTGCTAAGCATTTGAATGTTTGTCGACTTAAAACCTCAGCGTTTCACTATCCTGCTACATTTACATTATGACTGAGCGAGTGCGATGTGGACACCAAAAGCTATCGGGATATTGATCCTAAAACTTTTGTTGAGGTGTGCCTAATGAAGTGACTAATTGGTGCATCCTGACCTGTGCTGCACATCCTCCTTTCTGTGTGAGTGACAAGTGAGCAGTCGCCCTCCCTTTTGTCTCTTTTCTCACCTCCAGCTCCTCCTTTTATCTCCCATCTGCCGTGGCAGCAAGGTGCCAAAGCATTAGCATCATCCACAATCAATGCCTTTTGTTTATCTAGCCACATAGCGAGCAACGACAGTGTGGCAGACACAGAAAATCCATTTAACACATGTTGACGAACCACACCACGTGTGTGTGTGTGTGTGTGGGGGGGGGGGGGGGGGGGGGTTAGTAGAGAAGGCTAATTTTACCGCAAATGAACATGTCCTCGTGTTGACAAAAAAGAAGATTTGGCCTCGTGCTATGTCATTTGCTAACACATATCCTCAGTGTGTGTGTGTGTGTTGTGGCAAGCTTGTTTTTAAACTAACTCAAGACAAAACATTCAAACCACTTTTGGCGTTTATATAATTCATGTGTGAAAGTATTCAGATTTCTGTGGCGCTCAAATTCAAACCTCAATACTCCTGTCATGCCGCTTTTCATTTAGAGGAACAAAAATAGACCGAGAGAAGGCAGCCAATTTGACACTGTGCCCAGTGTCAAATTAGCAAAAGTGTGCCAATTACCATTACCTGGTAGAGCACAAGCAGATTATGAGAATGCAACAATAGTGACAATCATTGTTAAGAGGAAAAAAATAGCAACTCACCTCCGTCGGAGACTGCGGTAGACTGTAAAAAAACACAAAGAGACATGGATTACAATCTCTCCTCATCACAGATAAGATGCTACGCGCTCAAAACACATGCTCGTACAAGTGATGTGAAGGCCAACAGGCATCTGGCCTGAGCACACACACACACTCGTGACGGCATGAAGGAACACTTTCCACGGGATATGACACACACACACACATCATGATAGACTCAAGTCCTCAGTGGGTGGAATCGTCGGTGAACTGGATGTGCCTGCTCTGCAAGAACACCTCCCGTCTAGGGAGGTGCTTACTGGCTATGAGCGATGATCAGACGACAGCACTTCACACTCAAGTGTGATTTCGTGTATGCATCACCAAGATAAGAACACCAAAATCCACTTGAATCCGAATTCTAACCCAGAAAAAGACAGACATCCACACAAAACTAATTTAAAAACATTTTTTTTTAAAACCTCACTAGGCAGCCATAACATTACTGTTGCGCAATCTAATGAGATCCAGAGCTATGACGTTACACCTTTACCCAAAGAAATAACATTGAGTTGACTTAAGATAGCAATAATAAAATGAAATTTTCAAAATATGCTCTCTTTCAGAAATATCAGGCAAACTGCTATAAAAGGTACTGCATTTTTCCCACTACTCTGCCCTGCAATCGCAATAAAATGTGGCTTGTCCCCAATTGGGTTCGCCGGTAAGATGCAAGGTTACTTCAGTTAACGAAAGCTAAAGAAATAACTAAACTAAAACAAAAAAAAAGAAAAGAAAAGTTTGTTTTCATCAAATAGACTAAAAGACAAAAATTAACAAATTATACGTTTACAGAAACTCAAACTATAATTATAGTGACATTTTCCTTGTCAATTAATTTAACACATGAGCCTTTGGTGTTGAATTTAAATGGGATATAAGCAAGTAAATAACTAGTTCCCTAAAGTTTTCTACTGTAAGTAGTTTTCCAAAGTTTCAACATAATTTCTTAATTTTATTTATTTATTGTAATTAAAAAGTGAGTTCCCAGTGTCAGCATCATGTTTTATACGGTAGAAGATTTAAACAAATCCATAAATGAAAAGTTCCCTGTCTTTCACTGAGTGAAAAATGCATGCTAATTAGGGGTGTGCCCAAAAAATCGATTCTCATAAGAATCGCGATTCTCATTTAGTACGATTCAGAATCGATTTAAAATTTCCCAAAATCGATTTTATTTAAATTATTTTAAACTGTCTTGCTTTTGTCTGTGTGTGCCTTTATTTGGAGCGCTGTTCATGTTGTACCCGGTTTGGCCACTTAGGGGCAGTGTGGTTCCACACGGTCTAGTACAAGTTGTAGCCACATTAGAGAGTAGAAGGAAAAAGTCACGATCAAGTTATTCCAATAAAAGTTGGGGGGGGGGGGGGGTTCAGCGTGGAGCCGTTCTTTTGAGTGACAAAAGTGCCGCGAGTAGCGTGCTAATTGGCATTAGCGAGTCAGACTGGAGTAGATCATTACAATTCCTTGCACATCTATTGATTGAAGCAAAAATCATTGTCAATCACATCATTTTGAATAAAAAAATTGTTCTTAATCGAAAATCGATAAATCGATTCTGCATCGAAACGCAGGCCCAAAAATCTGAATCGAATCGTGAGACATTCAAAAAGTCCCACCCCTAATGCTAATGTAGCTAATTTGGGGATTTCGTCAGGGTTCGTAAAAGGTTTCAAAATATCTTCGCAGATGGTGAAAAATGGTCTGAATATGTTAGAAATGTCTTTAGGACAAGTAAAAACTGTGTGAACATCTTACAAATCCTGATGAAAAGTCAAAATTCGCAACATTGGCAAGCGTTTCCCGCTCAGTGAGATAACAGCTTTATCGACCTTTAGATTTGTAAAAAGGCAGATGCCGGAAAAAGAAGGTCAAACAGTTGCCTGGAAGTTGAAGTCCTAATTTACTACGCGTCACGTGGACTGACGTCATTGAGCGGCAGCCAATTAAAAAAGTGCCACCAGATGACGCCGCTCATAGGCGACAATCGTGCTTCTAAAGCGAAGAAGAAGATGAAGGAGACAAAGAAGGAGAGAGGCAGACAGAGAGACATCACTTACCAAAGTGACATTTTAAGAATGAACTGAAATATAAGTGAGAACCCCTCATTCATTTTTATTAAATGGAGGGCATCCTGCAGGGCATCCTGCTAAATCCCATAAATGTTGCTATGAGGTACAGTATTTTCGACCTCAATCTGCCATCTCGAAGCAGCCCATCACATGTTATTGCACTCTGGATAAATGTTCAGCTCGTAAAGCCTCCAAATTGACTGCAGGCTCATCTTGAATTCATTGCTCAACCTCTGAAATGTAAGACCTCCCACCTACTATCATGTGCTAATGTTTTCATTGTGAGTCGGCTCTGTGTGGTGTAACATTTACAATACAAACTCTCCACAAAGGAAAGTAGCACATAAAGCCAGAAACTGATGTGATGGTAAAAGTCAGTTTTTTGTTTGTTTGTTTAGAATAGTGGAAAATATATATTTTTTAATGATCACAAGGTAGATGCTGAGAAGGGAAAACTACTGTGTGGAGAATATTTTCTGCATGAGGATGAAACCCATTTTTTTCTTTCTTCCAGAAAGTCATATGATGTGTAATGGATGCTTACAGTAAGCTTACGTAGCTCCACAGGGGAGTGGCTACTTTCTACGTCATCCTAGTGATTGTGGCTGGACAAAATTAAACTAAATCTTCCTTGTGACCTTAATTAGTCACTAGCCTTTTCATCAAAATATTCAAGAAAGACCTCATTGTCTGCCGTGGTCATCTTGTGAGAGATTCAAAATCCGTTTGGCTGCAAAGAAAAAATGGCCCTTGTCATTGACCTTTTTTTGACAGGCCTCCTGACAAATTTTGCCTCATCAGTTCTGACATTAAGCAACCAACGCCAACAACAAGAAAAACAGGCTCAAATCATAACCTTGACTCCTCATGTAAAGATTAGTGGTGGTTACTTCCCTCATATGATTTACATGAACTAAGTTTGCCATCCGTTGATTTATACGCTAACCTGAGTATATGGGAAAGGCCTTGAGGAAAATCCCTCCATTCCACCCGAAGAAGACAATAACACCTAACACTGAACACTGACACTCGGATCCATACCAGTCTAGGGTATTCTCTCTTTTTTTTTTCTCTCTCTTGGAGAGCTCAGTATTGTTCATTCGATTTGACATGTCATCATTGCTCTCCTTTTTTATTTTTTATTTAAATGTTGTTGTTTTTTATATATATATATATATATATATATATATATATATATATATATATATATATATATTTTTTTTTTTTTGGGATGTGGGTGAGTATGTGTATGTGCGGGTGTGTGTGCGTGCGTGCGAGCGTGTGTGTATTCATCAGTTCACCTAAAACCTATTAAAAAAAATCCCATACTAATAATATAATATAATAATAAATTGCCAAATGCAGAAACATCAATGTAAGTTTTCACAATGTGGTGGCTCTCGCTAACAGGCAGAATTAAGTAACCAGAATTAGGTTAAAAAATTCTATATACGTAGACCATGTTTCTATAAATTTAGATATTTGTTTTTTATTTGAGGCAGATATTTTTTCCATTAAAATGTGATTTATGAGGAGGTTAGACCATTGGTCGATATTCAGAGTTTGTTTATTTTTCCAGTTAACAAGAATTGTTTTTTTAGCGATAGTAAGGGCTACAAGTGTAGATTGAAATTGTTTATGTGGTAAGTCAGTTGCTGTTAGGTCACCTAGCAAACACAAGTTTGGAGATAAAGGTATCCTACAGTCCAAAATAGCGGAAAGTTTTTCTAAGACTTTAGTCCAGAAATACATAACCGGAGTACATAACCATAAAGCATGAACATAGTCTACGGTATTCTAGACAAATCAATGATTTCAACTCTGGAACTCTGTGTTCCAGCCTACCATCGACGACTATAGCCGTCAATGGCAGCGAATGAGCTAACTGTGCACTAAGTGAGGCCGATAGACGCATGCTTGGTCGAGTTTGGCATGGACCAATCAATAACAACAACAAATCCCGCTGGGCTTGCTCACCCTGAACAAATCTCATAAGCTACAACGGCGTAGCATACGATATATGCCGGTGACTTCCTGTTGCAACTTGTCCGTGGACTTCCCTGGCCACACTCCATGAAATGTCTGAATTTCAAATATCGTCTGGAAGAGCAAAAGTAATTTCCCTGAAGTCAAAAGATATTTGATATGACTTGTTGGTAGTTTACTGTGGTCAAAAAAGCACGGAGGGCAACAAAGGGCAGAGGGCCAAACCCTGTCACGGATACTTGCCATAGATACTACGTACTCCCTTTGCTGATCTGAACTTCTTGTAAACATTTCAGTGGCATGTGCTTTGTTTCTGGTGTGTGTGTGTGTGCGTTTAATATATAGGGTGCGTTCGTCTTCACTCCCACCCTCTTAATGTGATCACTTCCAGACGTTCCCTGCGGTGGGGTGGTTTGGCCCCTAGTAAAGGCCCCAAATCTCTTCCTCTTTTCCTTACCTCACTCTCCCACAAACTTTTTTTTGTGCTCCCCTTTCACTCGATCCAGACTTACTTACTAACACTAATTAGAAACCTTCAAGTCATTCTAGTCAGTACTTTATTACTTCTTCTATCTTTTCACGGGCTCCAGTTTTGCTGCCTTGTGCCAGCCATTCCTGATAGCAGGAGTGAGAAATACAGAGTTTTTTTTTAACTTTCCCACACATTGAAGAGGTTTATGTCGCTGGAAAATTTACCTTTGAGAATATACTAATTTGTTGGAATTTAGATGTTTCTGGGGTTGGTGTCTGGTCGGTGCTGGATTTCACTTTCCTTTCTTTGATCCTTCCTCGGGTCTCCTCACAACCTCACGACTCTAGCTGGATTCTGAAGTATTCGGTTTAGGTGAACGGTATGGAATTTTTAATAGGTTTTAGGTGAATTAATGAGTACACGCTCACACACACACACACATGCACAGTAAAAAAATAAAAATAAAAAAGAGAATATAGAATGACATAATCCCGACAAAGGTTTTCAGGTTTTGTTTATGCTTACTTTCAATGAATGACATAAAGGAATAAAAATGAAGGTGAATCTATTGTAAAATCAAAGGGAAAGACTTTACCACAATAGAAAACTGAATTATCGCAGTTGTTCTTGGACCTACAACTCAGTTTGCAGGTACTGCCTCCCTCATCGCGAGAATGCTCTGACGTCACTACGCACTCTTAGTCAGAGAGACGCTATGGAACTGCCCTGGATCTGATTTCTCTGCATTACATCGCAATTCAAATGAGTACGTTCACATTAAAGCAACATGTTAAGGTGTGTTGGTTTAGTAAGAATGCAGTTATGACAAACCAGCTTGGCCAATAAGTAACCACGGTGGTTTACATCAGCCACATTGTATCACACGTCAACAATTATGTAACTTTACATGCAGTCATAACCCTTTCAAAACCCACGTTGGAAATATTCTGGGTTTTGAAGAGGAATAAATTTATTTGTCCTCTTTGCGTGTTCCAAAAATATGAAGACAGATTTAATGTAAGAAAAAACACCTTTGCAAAAATGATTTAATAAAAAAAACAGAGATCTCTGGACATCGTGACAGACTCCAAACATCACGTAACAGGTGGAATTTCAGAGTCCCGAATGTGTCTTCCGCGGGGAAAAATGGCTTCTTATAGTTAAACCGACCGCCTCTCTTTCATTTGTAGACAAAACATACTCTCTGGGTACTTTTCCCTGAGCGATGGCGCTAACAGAGTCAGGGGTGTGTGTGTTCGAAGCAGATTCTGTTCTCAAGGACCAAACGTGTGTTTTCGCACAGAACACTGAGAAGGAATTTTTTAGACCAAACAATATGTTCCAGCTTAGTTCATTTCGACGTGGTTAATATAAAGAATTAAAATGTTAACAATGTATAACAATGGTTAATATATGAAATAAAGTATTAAAATGTTAATAATATCTAACAGTTTGAAAGGCCATGTAAACAACACGCAAAAACCTTAACGTGAAAAACCGAATAAGACACCCGGGTTACCCGTTTTCTAACCCAAATTGTTGGTCATATAAACACACATCGGGGTGCCTCCTTCGAACAGAACTTTGGTTTGTGTCCTGTGCGGCGGCCATCTTACGTTGCCACTCGCTTAACTAACCTACCTTGAAAACATTGATTTCTCTGTGCCGTTTTCACGTTCTTTTCTGTCTCGACAGCGAAAATCCCAAAGTGTGTATAGATATACACACATACCTGTATATGCGTGTATATAAGTCTGTAGCAGAGGGAAACAAAAATGGCGAAGCATGGCAGAACCCGACTACTGGAGCGAGGAGGAAACCAACTCTTTTATTAGTGTGGTGAGTTATATGAATATAATATCTTTTATTGAGTGTTGATATTTAATATTATTTTGTGTAATGATGTTAGATGTTAGTATGTGGGAGTAACTTTGTCCGCTCACGCATGTAAGCGGATTACAGTATCCCGAAATGTTTCAGAAGCCGAACCTTCACCCGAATATTGACTGCATGTAAACGTAGTCGATGCTGTGATCATCCACAGGACTTTCAAAAGCCTACCGGGACCAAATCCTATGCATGTGGCTGTCCTCCATCTTCACAGACGATTCTGTTCATTGTCTCGAACGTGTCCTTGCCAATTTTGCGGTTTCTCCACAACATCATGCAAGGGAAAAAGGGACGCCCAAAAAACGACATTGTTGTAATGGCGCACACATTACAGTAGCAAAAGACACATGAGAGATGTCAGGATGGTCCATTTAAATCAGTCGAGTGGATCTATTGGGCTACGATCAGTCATCTGGCGTTTACCTGCTTATTCCGCCATGTAGCCATGCCCGTTGCTGTTTCTGTTGGGCTTCTGTGTATTTGTGGATGCAGGGAGTGGCGAAGTCACCTTACGTGTTACTCTCAAGTGATTTATTAGCTGTGAGTCAGGTAAAAGAGAGGCTTACATCATCTGCTACGAACCCAGGACGTTGGGTTAAACAGCACAATTTATAGCCATCCGCTCCAACTGTTTTTACAATAGTTTTACTTGAACCGCTATAAAACTTCCTTTAAACAAACATTCCCTGTGTGCACATGGGCTTCAAGATAGGACAAGGGGGGAAAAAAATGGATCTGTTTTAGAGGACAAGACACAACGCAGGTTGTGACACTTCACTTGGCGAATAAAACATGACAACGTGTGAGAGAAACTATGACGGATCACATATGCACTGAACCAAACACAAAGACAACACTGTTTGCAACACAGCAAACTATTCCTGGCTCCGTCCCTTTGCAAGAAATGAGATCCACGCGCATGTGTGAGAGCACATCAATGATTTTAGAGAAGACTTAAAAACGCTATAAACACTGATTTGTTGCGGTGGCAGAGAGAGCACTAAATATAAAAATCAGCAACTGACATTCTGATTTTGGAAAACACTCCATCCCAGACACACACTCAAACTCACTTCCAGCTTAAGAGGAAGCTGTTACAGCAACAGTCTGAACGTGTGCGTGCCGGAGTGTTTACTTTTGAATATGAGGTGAATAGTGGCGGCCATTGAGAGGACCCGAGACACCCTGCCAGGTCTTACAACGGCTTGGTCTGAATGGAGGAGAGGCGATATGGAAACAGGCCTTTTGGCTTTTAATGACCCAAAAGGAACTCACTGGTGGCTGCTCACATGTGAGCATGAACGGGGAAACCGGCGTGATCCTTGCATGTGGTTTCACAAATCACAGAGCTAAGTTCAATTCTGGGGGAAAAAAAGACTAACTAAGTCTGAATCACTAGATCTGCTGAAATTCCGGAGAATCACTTTGTAATCAATATCCGCAATCTATCTAAAGGAAGGAATGCAGCTGATGTTTGTTTCCCAACAAGTGAGTCACACAGGGTGATAAAAAGTCTATTTGACTTGGCTGGTTGCCTTGAACGCACCACTGGCACGTAATACGCAGGGGGGGAAACAATAACAGTCCAAATACAATTGAATCAAATACATCTGTTTGAACTAAATACAAATACTGTAGCAACCAGTCACAACATTAAATTCAAAATTTGGAGAAGAACTGAAGGAGTAGAACCAGTTGGCACATCTTTCTGCAGACGTACGTCTTGGGTGTGTATAAATGATGCATCATGACTAATAGTGACCAGATTTTTTTTTTTTTGGTCTTAGTGTCCATTTGTCCTAATTTCTGTCTTGGACTGTTTCTCCTGCTCAGAATACACATCTACAGACTACAGCTTGTTAGTCTTCAGTGTCACTTTACCTCACCTTCTGCTTCCATTTATCTTTTTCTTATTTTTTACTTTCTCACAGGCTCAAACAAGGGGTGTTGGAAAAAATCGATTCGGCAATATATCGCGATATTACAGCACGCAATTCTCGAATCAATTCAATATGCGTCCGAATCGATTTTTAAACATCAATTTTTTTATGGGAATATTCAACAAAACGTCTTACTTAGGGTTAGGATCCACACATTAAGCATGGAAGAATGTTATATTAATGGAACAGTAAGCCTTAATATTTGATTTCAGTGCTGTTCAAACATGAAACAGACTGCAACCTGAATTTTCAGATAAATAAATACATTTTCATACAAATCTTACAGTGTACATGTACAAGTTTACTGATTAGTATTTTCTAAATTTGAGTTTAAAAAAAATAGCAATAATCAATTTATAGATTCGTATCGGGATTAATCGAATCGAATCGTGATCTATGAATCGTGATACGAATCGAATCGCTAGGTACTAGACAATTCACACCCCTACCACAAACCCTCTTCTTTCACTATTTGTTATATACAGCTCATATCATTATGGTTTTCTATTTCATGTGTCGTCATGGACAGTACTTGTTATGAAAGTAAGGAGTTAATCCAACAACAGCACAAAAACACTATGGGCCGAATTTACCCAGATCCCAAACAGGCAACAGGTGTAAAAGTGGTGGGGAGTCGGGACAGGAATATTTAAAAAGTAAGTAGGGCTGGGGGAAAATGTTTTTGTGGGAGGGTCAATATTGCAATCCACAGACATTTCCAGTCCACATGAACATCCATTCTACTATATCTAAACTACACCTGACCTTTTCACAGTCTCTTAGTACCCTTGGCAGGGGTCACCACAGCGGCACAGTTTTTACATCAGATGCCCTGGGACGATGGCGGTGAGGGGGACAACAGGATAATCGATTCTAAAAAGATTTGATACTGACAGCCCTAAAAGAGGTTTTCACAAAAGTACTGCTTATGGTTTCCACCATGGAACATTTGGGAAATAACTGCAAGCGCAAGGTGATGGAATTGGAAGTGTTAGTGGAAGACAGTTATATTACGCAGTTGAAGTTAAAAGGAGTTTTGTCACAGTTGACTAGCTGCAAGTTAGCCTTTCAGAAGTCAACAATTGCGATAGATGATATGCTACAGTGAGTTTTGTAGACATCTCAAAAATGTTTAAAGTGGGAAATTTCCCCTCGCCGCAATTCAATTTGCATGCGCTAAGCCAGGATGAGTTTGCGTGCTGGTTTGCACCTGCCTTTCTGACAGCCGCAAAATCAGCCACCGCAATTCATCTCAGATTTGATAAATTTATTTATTTGCATATACTCCTCCCAAAATGTCTAAAATGAACTGGCGACAATTTAGCGCTGTTTGGCAGACGCAATGCTGGCTGCACCTCGTTAGTAGATCAACACATACAATATGTTTTTGTTGTTGATAGGCCCCGCCCATTTAAGGCACACATGTAACACTACAGATGTTGTGACTTTCTGCTTGTCCCAATGTACAGTAATCGAAAACAGTGTAATTCTTTACAATTATATTTTTTTATTCCGTTTTTATACAATATGCAGCAGTGCTAATTTTGTCTTCATTTAAATAAAAATAAAATAAATAAAAATGGTGCTGGTTTATATAGATAATGGCATTTAATTTAATTATAATTGACCCAAAAAAATTAATAAATTGTTTTGATAGAGAAATAAATGAAGTTACCGGTATGCTGTGCTAGTCTGTGCCTTTTGTCCTGCAACTTAACCTTAAGCTAGTTTTTAACACATTTTTTTTAAGGAAAATAATAAATACATTGGAAGATGAGTAATATGTGTAATCTAGTATGTGAAAGGGAGTGAGAGAGTATGCACTACTCACTGTATTGAAGTTCCAGACCCGCTTAAAGGAGAGCCTCTTCCTCAGGCTCATCCTGCTGACTACTGACAACTTCATCTACATGTTGCTTACAAAAACACACTCACGCACATGCACTGGGACACCCACTGAGCTTCTTCTAGAGGTATTTAGAACAGGAAACCCATGTAGACGTCTAACATGGACGAAACCGGGGCTTTGCGCATCTGTCACACACATGGACACGCACACAACAAACACACGGTGAATTACAAGCAAAATCCGCAAGTAAGCCAACACATGCTAACACACAAGTTTCCTCTTATTGCGTCCCAAGGCTGACACGCTCTCACAGTCACACACGTTTAACCGACACACTCACAAGGAAGTTCCATTCTCTTGCAGTCTCTCTCGAACACGCGCGCGCACACACAAATGTCTTGTTTCCATAGAGACACGCCCCCATCAGGCAGTGTGAGCTGAGGAGGGGGAGGGAACAAAGATCAGTCTGCCAATCATGTTACAGCACAGCCCTCATCATTCCAGCCTCTTCCTCTGACCTCCCTTTTCAGTTGATTTTTTGTTCATTTATTTAGATTATTATTTTTCCTTTAACGGCACAAATTTTTTGAACGCACAATTCATGACCGCCCTTCACTTGGAAAGCCTGTACTGGGGAAATTCCAGTCACAACGTAGCAGACACATCCACGTCAAAATGTAGCAGTAGTAAATTTAATAATAATGCATATATTTGTGAAGACTGGGGTGAAGTTGTATTTCCCAATTTAAAAAAATTGCAGAATTCCACAAGTTACTCCATGTTAAAGATTAGATAGCTCTTAATATGAAAATAAAACTGAGCTGTCACTAATGTCTTACAAATGCAATCATGCCTAATTAAATCAATATCACACTCGGTTTTTTTTACAGTACAGTGCATCATTTTAATTTGAACATTTTATGAATTCTTCTGAAATTACTGTATCAATGACTAAAAGCTACAGCCATATTTTAATTTTTTTTATTTTTATTTTTTATGCTAAAAATATGAAAACTGAGGAAAAAAACTTTTAATGTACTTTTAGAACAGTTACTTTAAAAAAAAAATCACCTCACACACACACACACACACACACATATATATATATATATATATATATATATATATATATATACCTTTTAAAATGGCAATTGCTAATGAGCTAGACTGCTGCACAATTGCAAAGCGTCCATATATTTTTGGGAGGGTTCAAAATATTCAGATGCTCATCATTAAATGTGTATTTCTGAAATAAATGAAATGTCTGAGACACACGCAGAAGGTCAATCCAAGACACCCGCCACTAACTTTCACTCATACAGAAACAGACTGCAATTCAATATGTGCATGTGGCCTTTAAGCCTACATCTCACTCCCCTAATTTCCTGTTATGGCTTACTGGGTGTTGAGTGGGGGTATAAAATGAATGCATAGTTATGCCAGACATTAAAATGACAACTCAATATTTACATTCATATATCACTCGCTTCATTTTCTTTTGCTGGCAGGGAATCCCAAAAGCATCTAAAAGATGATTCTCTATGTTCTTTTTTTCCATCGCTGGCCTTTCACTTCTTAGTCCACAATGCTGTGGTATGCTGTCGATGAAGTTAACGTTCCACATCCCTGTCTCATAGCAACATCAGGAATGGTTCCAGCACGCGGCGCCCACCACAACCACCACATATGTTACAGCACATTGCCACAGCCTTAATGACACGGGCTTCAAGCGATACACACAATGCCACCCGCAACCCTCCTCCCAGCCACAGTAATTGCATGCCCAGACATACAGTATGGAGCATGGCACAGTTCAAACTGGTTAAAATGATGCTCTGCAGAGAAAAGGAGGGGAAAAGAAGAGGTAGTGTTTTGCAGTACAACTATATTGGTGAGCATACGGAGACGAACCACAATGTATGACTTTTGTTGGGCAATCATCAGGTTGTATAGGAGAGATTGTCAGAGGATGAAACAATTGGTTACTCATAAGTCATGATAATGTTAAATCGGTAAAATTACCGAATGAACAATACTGAGCTCTCCAGAAAAATAAAATAAAATAAGTCATGATAATGTCATAGAAAAATACAAATCAAGTGGACAATCATCTGTCCAAAGGAAGAAAAAAAACGTCAAGTGTTGCCTGAGTGGGCATGAGGATTTATGTTACAGCATTCACAGGCTGCAAAAGTTGCTTTATTTGTGAAAATTAAAGAGTCATCAATCTTGCTTATCTTTTCTAGCAACAGCCTCAATTATACCTCTTAATATTTTTTCCCCATTAACTTGCGCACAAGTTCACCAGGAAAAAAAAACTTCAACATTGCCCTCTGCTGTTATAATTAAAGTATTGCAGGGTACAGCGGGACAGCAAGCAAACTGAGATCACTGAGAGCTGTGAGATCATTTTTTAAATGTAAAAAAATTTGTTTTTACCTCATTAGATATTCAGCTTTGTCAATAATCCTACAGAAAGCATCAATGGTCTTGCAGGAGTGGCGAGTAGCAGAACTTATCAATCATGTCAATCTTTACAGAGCTAATTTAGAGATTGGACTATAATGGGGAAGTCAAGCAAAAAAAATTCTTTACAATAATATGCTGCATTGTATGTCCCACTAGTCTAAACACAGCATTCTGATATTATTATTATGATATTGTGTTTGTGAAATATGAATTAAGCAGCTAAATCCACCTGTTCTAGCCATCTCAGGGGCCGGCCATTTTGCTACTTGTAGTTGACAGCATCAAAAATGACATCACGGTTGCCAAGGGCTCAGGTAACTACCAACCGTGGCTCACCTGTTTTCTGAGTTTGGTCATGTGACATTCGCAAGCTAAGCCGTGATTGGTCGTTGCCTGAGCAACTGTGACGTCATTTTCAGTCAAAAGCAAATGACAAAATGGCCGCCACCTGCGATGGATAAAAACAGGTGGATTTTGCAGTTTTATTCATATTTGACAAACTGTGTTTTAAACTAGTAGGGCTGCCTAGAACATATTATTGTAAAAAAAAAAAAAGGTTGTCTTGACTGAGATTTTTTGGGTCAAAATATGACTTGATTATGATTATGCAACTGTCTATCAACTGCATTTCATTTCTATTAAAGCTTACAAAATTCTACTTGGTATATATTACATTCGAATAGACGCGTGTGTGGCTATGCATGCATGTCATTGTAATTAAATGCGGCTGCTGGCTAAAGGCTGCTTCGTCAGTCACAAGCGCAGCAAAATGAACACACACGGCAGCGAGTGACTTATCACATGGCGACGTTTGATTGTGCTCTTGAGGTGAACTGCGGCCATCTGGCACTTGGTGAAGGGGGGGCACTTGAAAAGTGGAGCTTCCATCTGACGTTGCGCCCGCCATCCTGAGGTGTTTCATGTACAGGAGCAGTGTTGACTCATCATCTGATTTGCCTTCCCTACAAACATTTGTGGTCCCAGGGGAAATCACGAGGAACACACACAGAAGTAATGTGTGTGCGGGTCACTTATCTTTGGGCATCGTATTGTGTGATTGTTCATTTTTGGTAGGCTATGAAGTGGGTGTTTTATGTCTGGTGTATTGATGGTTGGGGGGGGGGGGGGGGGGGGTTCTGGCCTGTTGCATAAGCCCGCTGGGTCAGATGAACTGCAAATGACTGTTTGGTGAAATTAAAATAGGTTCTGCGCTGGTTTCTACCCTCGGGCAGAGAATGACTAACTGGCATCTTTGTACTTGATGTGAACACATCCAGTGCATAACTGAGCGTGTTCTCTCTTGTTGCTTTTATAGACTAAAGCAAGAAATCAACAGGTTTCCCTTTGATGAAATGTTGTCAAAAACTGGCCTGTGATTGGCTTGCGCTGGTCACATGACCTGTCATTCCAGAGCTGGGCAGTGCAAGTAAAGTTTCAGGACGTTGAAATGCATTTAAATAAACATGCAGTTGACCTAAAATAAAAAATAAAAATAAAAAGATAAAATTGACAGATTTAAGAAGACCATAAAGACAAGGTTGCGTATCACTGGCAAGATCACACACACACACACACACACACACACACACACACACACACACACGCACACAATTACTCACTGGTTGCGAGGTCGTTTCCGAGTCCCCACTCAAAGTTTGCTGCTCCATGAAGAAAGACGCGAGTAATTCCCAACACTACATGTGACAGCTCCTCAAGGTGCTCGTTGCAATCAGCCAAATAGGCGTGCGTGCGTGCGCGCTACAGCTTGACGCCGTCTACGAGTCCAACCCGCTCCAGAACGCGGCTGTTGCTGCTCGATCCCCCTTCCAACTTGCTCGCTCTTTCTCATCTCCCCTCCTCCTCTTCCTCCAAGCTCGATCGTCTCCGCCGGCCTGCCTCTCCGCTCTCACCCTCCTCTTTCTCTGCATTGCCACCCACCCTTGTGTCATTCCTATTCCACCCACACTGTTGTGCTGTGAGAGGCATGCACATACACACTAATCAGATGCAGAATGCGAGGTACGGCTGAAGAGGGAGACCCCCGCCTTGACGGACCCACCACCACCGTATCCTCCTACATATTTATGCTAGGCTCTGAGTGAATGCGTTACCCTCATTGCCCTCGTCTGTCATCTCATTAGTATGCCTCATGCCCGAGTGATATTCGTGACAGAGGGAGGAAATGGAGGGAGAATTTGATGGACTGGGTTTGATCCGAGTTGGAGGACCAAGAGATGACAGGGCAACCAGTGGAGTGGATGGCACGGGTCAGAATGATCATAGTGTACAAAAGAGTTGAGAAGTGGGTGCATTCCACAACATGCCTTGACACACAGTGGTGATACACACTCTCACACCCCCACTTACAACCCTGCCCTTCCCCTACATGGCCTAGCAAGAGCCCTGAGGTCGGGAAAGTGGGTGCAGCAACACTTCACTAAGTGAAAGCTTTTTTTTTTTAAATAGAAAGAAAGAAAACCACCAACAATCAATCAAATCCCCAACATTAGAGTTATTCAATTAACAGTTACACTAACAGTTAAATTAAAGTAAAACACACACAATACTTGGTTGAAATAGTTCAGTTTAAATGTTACATGAGACTTTCAAAAGATCATGAATTATTATTATTGTGATGCAAATTTGAAACAGAATAATATTATTTTGGGAAAAATGTATATTTTTTGCAGTGACTGCATTAGGTACAATGGTACAGTGATCATCATTGGTTGGTGAGTAGGATTATGCAATAGAAATGCATTTAGATTACAACAAATGAATGAAATAAGGGACCACTCAGTCCAGGGGTCAGCAGCCTTTACTGTCAAAAGAGGCATTTTAGTCCAAATAAATAACAAACAAAAAATCTGTCTGGAGCCACAAAATATTTGACCGAAACACAGTTGAAAAACAGAGTTGTCATTTTTCATACTTTATTTTTCATACATTATTAGACTTTTCTGCCTTTCTGTAAAATTTTGGGCAATTCTTTGGACATAATATTACGGTAATTTTCTGCCACCTTTTTTTGTTGTTGACTTTTGTTGTTGATTTTTTCTGCCTTTTGTGATATCAATTTTCTGACATTTTTGGCCAATTTGTGGACATTTTATGGTCATTTTCAAAATGTCTTCTTTTGTTTTTTTCATTTTATAATTACTTTGTGAATGTTGTCTTTTTTGCCATTAAAAAACCCCAAAACAAAATAATTTTCTGCCTTTGTTTTTTGGGCAGTTCCAAAGATATTTTAAGGTAATTTTCTGCCTTTCTTCCTTTGTTTTTGGACATTTTATGGTTATTTATTTGTTTATTTTAACATTTTCTTTTCAGACTTTTTTATTTAATTCTATGACATTTTTGGCAATTACATGGACATTTTAGCCATTTTCTGCCTTTCCTCTTCCTTTTTGGACATTATGTGGTCACTTTTTGGAAATTTTAAGGACATTTTTAATACGTGCATACCTTTCATCTCTCTTTTCCGACAACTTAAAATGTGGACTTTTTTTTGAATATCTAATTTTTCTCTCTTTTTTTTTAAATCATTAATTAATTTAAATAATAGTTTACCTAAAAAAAAACAATCATTTTCACTTTTTTCTTTTCTTTTTCTTTTTTTCTTTTTTTTAGGGATCCACAAGGAGCGCCAGGAGAGGTACTAAAAAGCCGGAGCCGCAGGTTGCAGACCCCTGACTTAGTCAAATCAGTTCCTACAAAATGGTTGTACAATGGCCATTAAACTGGGATATACTGGTCTTGTTTGGGGGAGTTTTCAGCAATGAGTGCGACAAGAGTGCACAAAAGTTGCACACATTTAAATGAGCAATTTTACAATTAATATTTAAACATAAAATTATAACATAAAATTAGTTTTTAATTATTATTAAAACATTTTGTTAGTTTACCAACATATCAATTAACAGGTGAACATCATGAAAGCAATGACATCAAAATAAAAATAACATTGTGCTTGAAACGCTTCTTGCTTTTACTACTCAAGAGTGTGCTGAGGCCACATAACCGTAAACTGCAGGAGAAACTTTAGTCAAAGTTCGAACAGATCTGAAAAGAGAGTCCAAGAGACATCCTGCATTTGTCTCCAAAATAGTGACGCTTTAGGCAAAAGCCATGTCTACAATCACATAAAAAGCACAAAAAACATCACGTACATAAATATTTTCGGATACAGATTTAAGATAATGAAGAAGAATCGGTCGCCATGCACACGTAAGGAGTTCTCAAAGCCAGTCAACATGTGATTCGCTCCTTCTCTTTTGCTTGTGTGCAACACAAACGACAACCGCACAAGCCAGCCCAGAAGAGTCACACGCTACTGTTTCCACTTTCCACTTTGGAGTAGAGTGGAAGCTCGACTCACGAACGAATCATCTTCACAATGTCATCCAATGCATTATAATGAATCTATCAGAATGACTTAACACTACGTTCAGGTTAAACCAGAGAATCATAATGACTCATGTCAATGAATGACATTAATGTCAAATATTTTCAAAGTTAAAGCACAGAATATAGAGGCTAGATTAATTTTAATTTGAAAAATTGTAATTGTAAAAATATCCCAACAACCACAGCGACCACATCGGATTTGTCTTCATTTCTACGTTTGTCCATTACCGAGCGCTCGTCCACGTTGTTTATCCCCACCAACTCAATAATAGAACAACATTGCAGAGTGTGAATGAAATATTAGCAATCAGCCTTGCAATCAGCCAATTGTCTGTATTGCAGGGCACTTAAATTTGTGCATTCAACCCTTAAATTTTTTTTTTTTTTTTTGCCCTGCTTTCATTGGTGAGTCTTTCTGGTAAACAGCTTATAGAGAAGTGAACAATTGTAGCCACAATCACCTTGCCATTTCGTGTTCAGCCATCAAGGACTACTCGAGAATTGTTTGTGTTGGTCGGTGGCCTTTCAAGTGATTAATTCCATTTGATGCACAAAAATAGCAACTCTGAAGCACTTCTTGGAATAATATCCAGGTTCATTAATTGCGAGTGAGTGAAATACACTCACCCAAGTGTTTCATTGGGTACATCTGCACATACACAAACATGAGATTCAATACAAGAACTGTATCAAAAATTCTGCCTTAGCAAAGAAAATCAAGCTTAACTCACTACAATTCACTACCATTACGGACGTCAAAAATCCATTTGAACTGGGCTGGCGGTGAATGAGTTCATTTTGAGTGATACTGCTGGAGACGTACTCATCACATTTTTGTGGTTACAGATTGCAACGGTGTACAATTGGATGCAATTGTAATGACAACATAGTGAGAAAGGTGTTTCTAAAAGTGTGTCCATCTATTCCAGCAACATAAGCTAACTCAAATATAAGAAACGGCTGTCAGTATGATGTAGTGCAGTTTTACACCACAATCATCAAGCACAATAATGAATATATCTGACAGTTTCAATCAAATAATAATTTGTAGTTAAACTCTGTGCATAGTGCAGGTGTACCTAATGATGTGGCCGCTGAGTGCAGGTACTGTGTGTCATAAATGTGGAGTTGGTCTTTTAAAAATTTATTTCTCCCTATATTAGAGTGGGATTAAAATTAGTTCCATTAGGTATGACTGCAAGAAGCTGATTGCGCTATATTTACCTTAAGATAGAATACCTGTGACAATCCATTAAACACAAGGGCCATATAGAGGTATTTCCCCCATCCCCCAAAAAGTTTGTTTTTTTCCCCCTCAATAACCGCTAATACTGTCTGTCACCTTAATGAGCTTGTTGAAGTTAAATGCCGTCAGTTAAGCTTTGTAGGTGCCAGCGTGTACGAGTAACAACTGTGGTCTGTTCTAAAATTAGCTCACCAGTGATGGGACACTGACTTGTTAAGAATTAAAAGAATATATATTTTTTCAACTTATTATGGTACACGTTTCTTAATTTAAGAGATTACATCACGGGAATTTTAAGCCCTTCCACAATTAACTATAGGCATATCATGATTCAATCTTACCTTTGACACCATATTTTTAATCAAATATTAGGTATTTTGCTGGCTCTTTTTCTAGTGCGGAACTAAAACGCCCGGTTCAGTAAAACCCCGCCTCTCCCCGTGTGGTTGCCACACCCCTCTCGTCCGAGCCGGCTGCTGCCAAAAAGCGCTGTGTGGCCACGCAAGACCGGCCGTTGTGGTACAAACGCGTCTTCTTTACATTTTTCTTATTTTTTTTAAATTGAACGGATGTTCAATTTTTCAGTAAACATTAGAAACAAAATGGCTCCTTGCCGCAAGAAATCATAGTGGAGGAGGTGAGAAGAGGAAAGGAAGAAAGAAAAGAAGGGGGAAAAAAAGACAACCCTGTGGGTCGCGAACCGTAGACCTACCTGTTGCTTACAGGGAGAGCGTGCTAACCACTCCACCATCCGTGTATTAGATTTAATTGTCTTTGCACTTTGGCATTACAAATGTGAAGAAAAATGTATTGCTTTGAATTCCTTTGGACAGAATGTTTACTAATAAAGGCTACTTTTGTCACTATCCCATGGAGGTCTCAGAGAAAGTGGGTGTGTGTTTAGTCCGCAGAGGCGGTACAGGGGTGGGGCCGCATCTAATGACGTCAAAAAGTTCCAACAGCTTGTTTTCTCAGGTTGGGAGGGGCTGTTGCTTGGAGAGCAGAATGACCTAGAATTTCTCATAGAGGAGCGAATGGAGGACAACACCACTTCGGTGATGTTTTTGGTGAGGAATTAGCATTTTAACATAGCTAAAAGCTCCAAAAAGTTGATTTTTCACATTGCTGTTCCTTTAATTGACCAAATATTCAATATTTTATCAAAAAAAAAAATAGATTGTGTTGAATGAAAGGAGCTGTTTTTTATTACAAAAAAAGGACAAAAACAGCAACATAAATGGAGCCAAATAAATAAAAGTACTACAGATTGTCACACCTACCTAAGTGGGGCAAAATTTGTTCTCAGTATTTGACTCATCCTCTGAGGTAGCGGTGAGCAGCAGCAGGGGCCGCACTCGGGAATTATTTTGGTGATCTAAACCCCCAATTCCAACCCATAATGTTGAGTGTTGTTAGATATTTTTAACATTTAAATTCTTTATTTTCATATATTAACCATTGTTATATATTATTAACATCTTAATTCTTTATATTAACCATGTTGAAAGGTTTTATAGACGTGTAAAGCAAGTAGTGTTGAACTCGGTATAATTTGACCTTAAGCTGGGACATATTATTTAGTCTAAAAAATTCCTTCTCAGCGTTTTGTGCGAAAACACATTTAGTCCTTGAACAGAATCTGTCTCGAACATACGCCCACACCTGACTCTGTTTTCGCCATCGCTCATGGAAAAGTACCCAGAGAGTATGTTTTGTCTACAAATGAAAGAGAGGCGGTTGGTTTTAACTATAAGAAGCCATTTTACACGCGGAAGAGACACATTCGGCACTCTGAATTCCACCTGTTAAGTGATGAATTGGAGACTGTCACGATGTCCAGAGATCTCTGTTAGATAAAATCATTTTTGCAAAGGTGTTTTTTCTTACATTAAATCTGTCTTCAAGTTTTGGAACACGCAAAGAGGACAAATAATTTTATTCCTCTTTCAGTGTCAAGCAGGGAGGCAAATGCGTCCCATTTTTATAGTCTTTGGTATGACCCGGCCAGGGATTGAACCCACAACCTCCCAGTCCCAGGATAGACACTACCACTAGGCCACTGAGCTGGTACAGTGGTGCTTCTATTAAAAACAGACAGACAGTTTTAATTTTAATGGGTGTAAGGAGGAAGTCCGATAAATGTACCCTAACCATAACCCTATATCTAACCCTAAGCTTGACACGATCAAATGGTGAGAAAGAATTTGCAGGAAACTAAAAGGAAGGTTTTTCACTGGCATATACAGCACAGTACTGATCATACTGTGATGATGTAATACTCACTCACACACATTTCCAACTACATCACAAACTGAACTTTCAAAGAGGAATGGGTTCGTGTGTATGTACAGTATGTAAACAACGTATGTAGCTTGCTTATTTGCAATGACGTGTTTCAGACAGGAATTCATTATCTTTTGTACATGCATTGTGTGTGTATGCGTGTGTGTGTATTTGCACAGTGCCCAAGGGGTTTTGTGTTGAAACCATTCTAAGGACCAGCTAGTTGCTCATCAGAGCTCATTACGAGTGCCAAAAATGTTTGAGCTAACCCCGCTACAAAACACAAGCGCGAACACACGCACACACACACACACACAACCCCCATGGTCAACACAAACACAAAGCCGTCTCTGTTTGTGACGAGCACAAAGAGAAAAAGGCCTAATGACCGGAAGAAAAAGGTAAGATAACGAGGGAGGCGGGAACAGAGGGCAGAGGAAAGAATACTGAATGTAATGATAACATAATCATAATATTGTATGCAAATAGTGGGAATAACACAGTGGTGACTTCAAGACAAACAAATGTCACGTCATGGGGAAAATATTTTAATTGGAAGGTCATTTATTACTGATGGCATCCCACTGCCTTGCCTACACTTCATTTAAAATTCTACAATGAAGACCAACCATGGAAAAGGGAAGAATTCCACAGTGCCCAAAACAGCCAGCAAACAGCGGAAATGTTTAACTTTCCTCTGATCTTTATCTTCGGAGGACAGACAAGCAAAACTGTTGTGAATTATGCTCACCAGCACAAACCAGTCGAGGTAAACAGTGTTCATGATGTTTACCTCGGTTGGACTACAATGCGCAGCATTAGCCTGGAAATTAAGATACAAATAACAGCTAATGCCTGAATTCTTGTCAACAGATGCGTATTAGGTCCACAATGAGATGCAATACACGATCCATCCATCCATCCATCCATTTTCTTGACCGCTTTTCCTCACAAGGGTCGCGGGGGTGCTGGAGCCTATCCCAGCTGGCTTCGGGCAGTAGGCAGGGTACACCCTGAACTGGTTGCCAGCCAATCGCAGGGCACACAGAGACAAACAACCATACTCACAATCACACCTATGGACAATTTGGAGTGTTCGATTAACCTGCCATGCATGTCTTTGGAATGTGGGAGGAAACCGGAGTACCCGGTGAAAACCCACGCAAGCACGGGGAGAACATGCAAACTCCACCCAGGAAGGCCGAAGCCTGGACTCGATCTCACGTCCTCAGCACTGGGAGGCGGACGTGCTAACCAGTCAGCCACCGTGCTGCCCGCAATACACGATCAATATCATAAATGATGTCTGTACAGCTCCTCAGGGGTGGCTTGAATGCAGAAAGCTATTCTTGCTGATCATAAAATAATGTGTTGATTTTCAGTGAGGTATTGATTTAAAAAGATGTTTAATATTGTAGTTGTAGTTGGCAGGTTTGAGGTGCATCATAATAAGGGTCACAAAAAAAACATAATGAAGTCATCAAATCTTGGCTGATGGCAACCTACCTCACTGGAGCTTGTGTTTTGCTTTTGTAAAATTGATTGGTGTCTCTTTTTATATTTGCTTGACATTAAAAATGTTGAAAACCTATGCAGCTTTTAACATACCATAAAACTTAGCATTGATCATTTCCAAATTATTACGGGGAATTTTTGTTTTGAAATATGAACAAATTACTTTGCTCGGCTTTTACACGAAGCTAGGATTCCACTGTCAGCCATGTTATTTTATGCTTTGAGGTCAGACCTCATAGGCCCCAGGTGCGATTGTTTCTGTGTGCCGAAAAAATAATTATGTATATCATTTAAAAACAAAAACAAATACAAACTCTAATTGCAATGAAGTTGGAATGTTGTGTAAATTAAAATGATAAATAAAAACAAAAAATGATTGGCAAATCATTTTCAACATATATTCAATTGAGTAAACTACAAAGTCAAGATATTTAACTCATTTACTGCCAATGACAGCTATAAACGTCAAAAAAACAAAAACTTTTTTTTTTTCATATTCCATTTATTTTAATGATTTCTATTAGTTTAACATTTTTGTCCCCACTTTTGTTAATATGAAAACCTAGAATTGTTTTATTGTACATTTAGAACAGATATGAAATTTGTGATTAATCGCGAGTTAACTAGTGAAGTCATGAGATAAATTACAATTAAAAACTTAATCGCCTGACGCCCCGAATTTTGAATAACATTTTCTTGCTTTTTTTTTTTTAATTAATTCACTGCCGTTGACTGCTATAAACGTCAACAATTAATTTGAACTATTTCTTTTAATTTAACTTTTTTTTCCACTTTTGTTAACAAGAGTATGAAAACCTAGAATTTTTTTATTGTACATTTAGAACAGATATAAAATGTGTGATTAATCGTGAGTTAACTAGTGAAGTCGTGCGATTAATTATAATTTGAAAAATGAACCGCCTCTTGCCCCTAATTTTTAGTAATCTTTTTTTTAAATGAATTTATAGCAGTGAATTAGTTAATCTTCAAACTGATGAATTTATTTATTCATTGATTGATTTTTCTTCCAAAAAAGCGATGATAGAGGAAAATACTGTAGTTTGTGGCAGCCCTAGTGGTTTCATAGTAAAAGAGTGTGAGTACTAGACTGGCATGCCAGCAGTCCAGACATGTCTCCCATTGAAAAGGGAGATCCCAGACTGTTGAGCAACTGAAGTTAAAGTTAAGGTTAAAGTTAAAGTACCACTGATTGTCACACCCATCTAAGTGGGGCAAAATTCTTTCTGCGCATTTGACGTCATCAAGCAGCAATGGGAAAGAATTCCACCTACACAGCTTCAATGATGACTAAATACGTACTTATTAGTGTTAAAAGGAAAGGTGACCTAACATAGTGGCAAACATGCCCCTGACCCAGCTTTTTTGGAATATGTTTAGATGCATGAAATTCAAATTGAGAAAATATTTGGAGAAATAAAAAGAAAAACAAATAATAATCAGTTTGAACAATCAAATATCTTGTTTTTGTGGTGCACTCAACTGATTTCTTTACACTTTACACAAAGTCCCAACTTCATTGGAATTGGGGTTTGCTATCAAAAATGATCAGCAGAAGTTTCTTCCACAAAGCTACACAGATAAAAGTACGATTATGACGTCAGTAACTTTAACTTTAAACAGTAAAAACAGTCAGCCATTGTATGATCTAAATGCCAGTATATAGTATATAGAAAGTGTACAGTACATGGTGTCTCGTTATAGGCTGGCTTGTGCGCTACTGTGTGTATGTTGCTATGGTGATATGAGGAGAGGGCTTGAGGTGTCATGTGATGATGCGCATGAGCTGCTATTATTAGAAAGAGCTGGCGCACGTGTGGCTCAAATGTGACGATAACACTCAGACGAGGCTCGAGTGTTGCAATAACACGCGCCACTTGTCTGCAGATGGAGCGGGCGAGAGGGCGAGAGAGAGAGAGAGAGAGAGAAAGAGAGAGATCATGTGCTCCTACCTCCAGGTCATCCAGTGAGCGGGCCAGGCTGAGACGTTTGGAACGTCCGAAGGAGCGTCTGGCTGAGGAGCGCTGGGGAAGAGGCGGGAAGCCCATTGTCAGACCTCGGAATCGACCGCCCTGAGGAGCAAAAAGACACGGGTTTCACATGCAGGTGGGGACAGCAGTGAACATCTGGGAAGCAAGATGAAGTCGCTGAGCTTGACATCTGTCTGTTATGGAGGAAGGATTTTCAAAAAGCATCCCAAAAACAAACTGAGGAGTGAACATGTGAACAAACTTGCCCTGGTCAGAAGATGAACGTTACATACTTTTTGTGCTCATTTCCACATGTTGTCTTGTAATGTCAAAATGTAAATGTCTTGAAATTTAGGTTCTATTAAAACCATTAATCCCAATTATTTGATCACTTTGAACCCTGACCTCTGTCTCTACAAAAGAGACAGACATGGGGAAAACAGTCATTTCGGTCCCATTTCTAAAAATACACATAGGATTCACATCCAATCCATTCATATGCAACCTTTTAAATTGTATGCACACACAGCCAACATCACGCAGACATTTTACTAGCCATCTGGAAATGTACGCGGTGAGGTCTGCTTCTACATACCTCCATCGTTTTTAGAAATGCATATACCTCCCCTTCAATCTGGTCAAAAACTCAACAGGCATAACATCAGGACCAACTGCCTTTCCTAAACATTGCTACTTCCTGGTCCATGTCAATCCCCTCTTCTACACTTCCTTCTCTGTCATTTTCCTCATTCATCAACATTCATCAACTCCTCAAAGATTTCCCATTTATTCGCCACACTTTTGGCATCAGTCATAAAATTCCCATCACCCTAACTAACCTGCTGCGTAAATTCACATTCTCTATAATTGTGACTAGTCAACCTGTATAAATGTTTCTTTTCCTCTTTACAATTTGGCATACAAGTCATCATATGCCTCTACCCTGACTGTACTGAGAAAATTATTCAAAGGTTTGCACTCAAAATTGGATCTGTCGATTGTTTGTACTGAGAGTGGGTTCTTGCACCGGTAAATGTCAATTCACCTGCTGCAGAATAGTCAAGTGTCATCTGTTGTTTGGAATTTGTAGGACTTTGCTCTGGTGCGGAGGCAAGTTCAGTTACGTAAGCAGTTTCCCCTTTTTTCTCCCAATAAAATGTTAAATTTCACATTAGACACAGGCATGTGCAGTCCTGTGTTATTGCATGTGCAACCAGTTGGATTCAAGTCAAATGGTAACACGCATTCACGTATTCTGGATGGACTATACCAGGGGTCAGCAACCTTTCCTGTCAAAAGAGCCATATTAGGCCAAATAAATAAATAAAAAATCTGTGTGGAGCCGCAAAAGATTTGAACTTTTGAAGATTGTGATGAAGGAAGCAGTGTGTTAGTGTTAGTTTATTGTACGGAGGGCCTAAGAGCTAATTAGAGCTGCACCACAACACAAATATAGGACAGCAGCATCCAATACGTTGACATTCATTTTTTTGTCTTCCATTTTTGGATTGTTTTGGATTGTTTTGGTCATTTTTGGTCATTTTTGGTATTTCATTTTTATTTAAAAAATTGTTGCTTCTTTTCTTCCTTTTTTGGACATTTTATGTCTATTTTTTTTAAACGTTTTTTCTGGGGGGGTTTGCTATCAATTCTTTGACATTTTTTGCAATTTTGTGTCATTTTCTGTATTTTTTATTTTGATTTTGGAAATGTTATGGTTATTCTTTGAACCTTTTCGTCTCTGCGTTTTTTTATTCAATTATCTGAAATTTTTTGCAATTTCATGTACATTTTATGGTAATTTTCTGCTTTGCCTCTTCCCTTTTGGACATTTACGGTAGGTATTTTTCAAAAACTTTGTCATCATCCTTTCATCTCTTTTTATCTAACACCCTAAAAATTTGACATTTTTTTAATATTTAATTATTCTTTTTTTTATCATGCATTCATATAAAGAATATTTTATCTAAAAATTAAGATAAATATGTAAAAATATATATATTAACCCTGGAAAACCCAAGAACCCTTTTCTTCTTTGGAAAATTATGAATTATACATTAAATGACTGCTATTAGTTCACTGAACACCAAAATCTGTTTTTTCAATTTGAACCCTTTTTTTTTAAAACTAGCTCAGAGTTGCTAATTTATCAAAATATAAATATAAAACATACTCCTAGGCATTCTGCAACATGATATGAAATAGGTTAACAAAAAAAAAACACAATTTTACCATCTGATGGTTTGCTGAGAAGATGGTTTTGTTTGGATTGATTTCCAGCTGAACAAAACAGCACGTTGCCAGCCATCTTGTCACCACCACTCTGGCTCATGTAAATGCAATATTCATCCACTAGATGGCCCCATGCAGGGGTCAGAAGTGGCACTCTGGACTTTTGAAGTTAAATTTGTAAATAAAATAAAAAAGGTCTTTGTTTTTTGAGTAGCAGAATTTATAGGGGCCAAATTTGACCCAGTGGGTTCTAAAGGGCCACATGTGGCTCCAGAGCCAAAGGTTGCAGACCCCTGGACTATACCATGCGCTTAATTAGTAATTTGGTTGAATTACTTTGGATCTTCTATTTGTAATAATTATACTCTTGACCCTATGGATTTTGTCCAGGGTGTAGACTCAATATCAACTGAACAGAGATGATCCATCACAATGGTATACATACACTACAGTAGATGATGGATGGATGGATATATTGATGGATTTACTACCGCTGTAGCAAACCATTAACTCGCAACCAAAACCTGGCCAGCTGGGCCATTTAGTCATAAACTGCAGCCTAAAATGTGCATGAGATTAGTCACCGGGTCATCAAGATTTACTGTTCAAAGCCATCAAACGATGATGTAACCCATAAACCAAACAGAAGTCTTTCGTTGCCCTCACATTTCCAAATGACACTCTTAATATTGTATGTCCTTTTGTGTTTGGGGAATTGAACTTTCTTCTCATAAATGTTATCAAGCTGATTTGCCCATTCTGCAGCAGAGAGTGTGTAATGATAGACTCATGCTTAATTAATTCCCCCTGTTAAATAAATCAATGAACACCAAGATTTAACTGACACTAATTAGTAGCAGGATTACAGAACGTGTCAGTGATTACAACAAACACTTTGGATCCATATTTGTGTAAATGGATCTGTTAATCTCAGTTAAAGCTATCACATTTTTTGTGGGGTGTGGTTCAGTCTGATTCTTTGCTAAGAAGCATCTAAAAACATGTGGCTTGTATCCATGCAACTGCTCTCGTCCGCTCAAACACACACACACACACACACACACACACAACAAACACGCACACACAACAAAAGGGATGCGAAAAGAAGCATTCCCTCAAGTCAAAACAAAGATTCAGTCAGCAGTTCAGTCATCACTGCAAACTGAAAGCACAATGATGACTATTTTGGTCACTGTATTTTTATTACAATTGTTCTTCTTATTATTACTATTATTATTATGGGGCTGTGGTGGATGACTGGTTAGCAAATCCACCTCACAGTTCAGAGGTCCTGGGTTCATATCCGGGCTCCGGCCTTCCTGTCTGGACTTTGCATGTTCTCCCCGTGTCTGAGTGGGTTTCCCCCGGGTACTCTGCTCTCCTCCCACATTCCACAAACACGCATGGTAGGTTAATTGAAGACTTTAAATCGTGTGTAGGTGTGAATGATCAACAGGTACTAACGATAACTAATGATGCAGCATGAAATGAAGTGTAAATTGAAGTGCAAAATAATATTTAAAATGTTTGAATATGAGAGATAAGGAAGCAGTGCCACCATGTGGTATTGTCATGTAAATTGCAGCCATTTGCATTATGTTGGGTTCAAATGAAAACCCACATAAGATTAAAAAGATTTTTTTTTAAGGAAAAAAAGGGCTACAGTACAACAATAGCACACAGGAAAACCATCTTGACCACAGCAATCATGACAACAGCAGCCTCAATAGCTGTGCGTCTCCACCTTCCTGTAACTGTTAGGACTTCTCATGTCCCCCCCTGCTCTTGAAACACTTCCTCTGATTGTGGCCAGGGGACCCTGGGACCAGGAAGAAGCAACATTGTGGTTCAATATGGAGGAAGTATCCATCTACAGCGGGGATGGGCAACTTAAATGCTGGAGGAGGCCACAATTTTTCATCAGTTCTGCTGCCAGATTTTAAATATGGACAAAACATGCATATGTGCAAAATACTTGCTCTTAATACATTTTATTTTTCATAATATATTCCTCAGTGCTTGTATAAAAATATCCGCTATCCAGGGGTAGGCAACCCTGGTCATAGAACGTCGCAGTCCTGTGTGTTTTAGATGTCTGCCTCCTCCAACACAGGTGATTCAAATGATCAGCTCATTAGCAAACTCTGGAGAAGCCTGATAATAATCCTCACCTGTGTTGGAGGTGGGACCCATCTAAAACACGCAGGAATCCGTCCCCTGCACTATCCTAACCCAACAACAAAGGGTTTAAAGCAAACAACACAATAATCCCATACTGTATTTTTTTTTTTTTAAGACACAGGGCTCTCGCATAAAAATTATCGGCACAAAACTGCTGGACAAGAAACAAGAGAGCAAGAACTTTTTTTGTGCAATCAACTCACCCAAAATTTTAAATGTTTGACCTGCATATCGTTCAAAATTTGCCCCAAAAAATCAGCCTACTCGCACTGTAGAATAGGGCAGTAAACGACCCAGTGTAAGCTCAACTAATTTGCCGTCTAGTGGTGAATGGTGATATTACATCTTAAAACTACAGTTGAGCCCTGCATACTCGCAGTTTGGCACCCATGGATTTACATATTCATAAGCTGTGCTTTTTGGGGGTATTTTTTCAAATGTCTTATTTTTCACATTTACTTCTGGAATTGTATTCCTCATTTCTTCCTGTTTTTCACAGAAAAGGTATATTGTATGTTTATTACCGTCTTTTGAAGAATTTTCTGGGATGTAAAAAAAACACTACAATTTTCAGATTTTTTTTTTTTCCGAATGTTGTTTTCTTTCTTTTTTTTTTATTAATTAATGGGTCACTCAGTGTGATTGGCCCGCGGGCTGCCAGTTGCCCATCCCTGATCAACAACTGCAGTAGGTCTTAATAATTACTATGAAAAAATTTAAATGTCTTGATTACAGAACAATATGTACTTGCGTGCCACCAAATTAGGTATACTTTAAGATCCAATACAAGATCAACTCAACTTTATTTATATCGAAAAGTTACTGCCTTTTACAAAGACAATGCTCCATATTGATCAGCAATGTCAGAGGTATTGCTTTTACTCTTACTATATATTATGTGTTTAGCATACATACATCTAAAGTACATATATACACAGTATATACACATCCTGGACTTTTTATGTGACACTAGTCTGAAACCCACTCAAGTCTAACTCATTGGTGTGTGAAACAGGTGGTTTTCAGGTCAAGACATATGTCTGGCTGGTGCATAATGTATGATTTGATACTGGAGGAGTGGGATAAATAACTTATCAATCTAGTTGATGGGTAGAAGGCCGAGTTGTGTGCTCGCATTACTCAATAGTGGTACAGGGGTGTTTGGTGGGGGTTCGCAGAAGGTCAGGAAACTTTCACACGGATGAAAAGTTTCACATGTCAGTGAGAGAAGCATTTCAGTCAGAGCGCACTGGAGTTAAATAGGAGGCTTTCAGACAGAAGGAGCGACGGGGAGCATTGGCATGAACACAGACAGATTTATAACTTCAATAAAGTGCACTTGGACAGACTCAAGTCGAGTAAATTTCCACATCAGCGCCATGTGACGGAGGAAGCTACCTGCTGTCCAGGCTTCTCATTGCGTGGTTAGTTTTAACGTAAGTCTTCCAAAATCCTTCAACAGCACGGTGACACATCACGTTGTGGAAAGACACAGAATGCATTCGGATGAGATATAAAAACAAACGGCAAAGTAACCATCATACCTTTTTCTCCGCATCTTTGGCAGGCGCGCGCTTCTTGTCGCTTTCGCTCCTCTCTCGGTCCCCGGCGCCAAACAACTTCCTGGCCCACTCATCTTTCAGCCGCTGGGTGTTGGCTTGTAAAGCAGGTGGAGGCTGGCTTCCTCCAGGTGGCGGCAGGTGGTCTGCAGGGACCAGCGGGGCCCGGTAACGGTCAGCGGGGATCTTATTCATGGGTGGCGGCAGTGTGCTGCAATTGGCCGACGACCACCCGTCCGTGGATTCGGCGTACGACTCTTGATCGCTGCTCAAGCCGTGGAGGTGGTGGTGCTGCTGATGCCAGTCTCTCAGCACGTGGACTGGTAGCCAACGCTGAGGCTCCGCCCCTCCTCCAGTTCCTCTTTTGTCCCCGCCTCCGACAGCTCCTCCCCACTTTCCCTGCGAGTAGTGGTGCGGGTGGATCCCTCGAGCGTGTCTAGCTGCTACGTCGGTGTGCGCCAGCGGGAGGGGATGAGGGAGGTCGGCCAGGTATGCTTCATGGCGGTAGTGGCTATTCCTTATAGCGGGCGGGGGCGGAGGTGGGTGAGAGGCGGCGACTCCGAGGGTGGGGCTCCAAGCCTGCTGGGAGGAAGGCGGGCTGTCCCAGTGGCGCGGCCCCGAGACGTGATTGTGGTTAACAGGCCCTCCCAGGTCAACCAACAGCACCCTGTTGCTCTTCTCCTCGGGTAAAAAATTACCAATCCCGCTATCACTATTACTGCTGGTGCTGTGGTTCTGCTGGGCGTCGTTATCGGGATCGTGAAAGGCTCTGGCCCGGACGCCCTCGATGTTGTCTCCCATGTCCCGGTAAAGTACCGACACAAAGTGGAGGAGAGACTGAGACGTGGGTGGGAATTCCAGGCAGCCTCCCGTGTCTGGGTCTGGGGTACATTCGAAGCCAAACCTCCTGGCCACTCCCAAATGCACCTGAGGAAGACAAAGAATCACGTGAAAGACACTTCTCGACTGTAGAGTGTACATTAACCCTATAAAGCCTGAGCCCTGAACCATGAAATATATGAGAGAACATTTGGATTCTTTGTAGATAAATACAGTATTTATTGGTCCTTTTGAACAACTAATTAAAAAAAAAAAAATGAAAATCAACTTCCACATCTGACTTTTGATTTGTGTCATATTTGATACATCCGGTCACAACTGTCAAAAATACAATAATAAACAGACATATCAAACATATTAGTATTTCCAAAAAATCACAAAGAACATTTCCCACTATTAATAAGTATAGGCGTCTCTTCTTTCTCAATTGGGGCAATCTTGTAACGTCAATGGAAAAGTCATTGGCTGGGTGATACTGCCCTCTAATGGATTATCTGTGCAATGCATGTGTCAGATCATATTCGTCAGGGTTTTAATGGGCAAAAAATATTATACTCGTGAAATAGAGGACTCAAAATGTCTTATAATTAATATGTTACTTTTGGTGTTATAGGGCTAATTAATGGGGCTTTATTTATGGATATGCAAAATACAGAATTCTACTTTATATTTAACGATAATATCACTTACATCACAACATTCAGTTATAAGTAATAAGTTGCCATCAGAAGTGAAGTCAGCCCCAAGTATAAATGATTTTAAATCCAGGTTAAAACCTTGCCTTTTTTTCCCCTTACCTTTGATTAAGGTTTTTTTTAAATCACTTATGTATGGCCTTTTAATATATTTATTTCCTTTGCTTATAAATCTGTTTGTAAAGGTATTTAAATGTTGCCAATGCACGTTATTAATAGTTGTTAGTAATTTTAATGAGCTAATTTTGTTCCTTTTGCTTTGCGAATGTGTTCAGCTCTTCTGTTGAAAATGTTTTTAGGTGCTGTGCTTTTGGGGGGGTTTTTAAGCGCATTGAGTTTCCTTGTGTATGTAATGTGCGATATTAAGTATTTATAGTTGCCTTGCCTTCTCCCCACAATCATGCATCCGTGTGTGATGACCCCACTCCCACCCATAGTTGACCTGCGGTCAGGGGAGGTGCTTTTAAAAATATATTTAAAGTGACAGTGTGTAATCTTTAGCGCCATCTAGGGGTGAACTAATAATTCATTCAATTTAAAAAACACTATTGATTTCAATAATAAGCACCAAAAAAAAAGTTATATCACATCAGCGTACATTTTTTTTTAAATATAATTGTACTTTTTTTTTTTTATATATAATCGTAGGTTAATCATTACTAATTATATTACATACATGGGTGTAGTCTCTCCCCCCATCTTCCTGCTAAGGACGCCCAAAAGACACATTTCGCAGTTAATTTTAACTAGCTACTCCCGCTAGCCACTCCAGTCTATGGTGCAGACTAACTCCTGCGAGCCGCTCTTGTTAGCTGCTCCGGCTAAATCCGGCTGCTTTGTCTTTTGGCGTGAGTCGCCGGGCTTCACGGCGGCTGCTAAGTCGTCGCCATTTGCCGAGATTTTCGTTTGCTCACGCGAAATAAGGATTGGTGGTAGGCTTGTGAAGTGTGGTCTCTCTCAGCCACCGTAGTGTGGCTACATTCGATGATATAGCGACATCTAGTGGTCAACCCCTGTCACTTTAAGATGATCATAATAATATAATTTGATTTTAATAATTTGATTTCTACAATGATATGGTACTAGTCATAGAAAAAGTAATTACAGCCATCTAACTGAATATAGCAAGCCTCCCAATTCATCAAATTCCACGTGGATACCGTTGGTAAATACCTGGTGGTGACACAAGTCCGGGTCCACAATGAACACGTGGCAAGAAGTCCTCAAACCTCCTTCTTCGTATCGTCCTCTGCTCAGATGACAGTCTTCGTCTGTGGCCTGCATCGTGACCAGTCCAAAGAACCGCCGGTCGTCGGGACAGCAGGCGCTGAACGCTAGCTTTTCTGCCGGATACGTGGCAAGGATCTGGCCTTTGTCGCTGCACAGGCGCACACTGTCATGCATGACCTGCCAGGAATTGGAAGAACATGAATTACAAATTGACACAAGAGAAACTAGTCAACTACCATGAGCAGTTGCAATATAATAATTCTAGCTGCTGACAATATATTATTGGAAATATTGAAGCTAACCTTCATGAGGACCAGGGAATGGATCTTTTGCTCTGCCCTGAGGCGCCTCATGCATCCTCTGATGGCTTGCAGGCTGTCACTCTCCAGGCTGGTGCCGGCGGACGCCAGCTCAATCGAGCCCAGGTAGCCCACAATCATGCCCACGTTGACAATGTCCTGATTTGGATCCAGCACCAAGTCCCGCCCTTCGCCAACATCCAGTTCCTCATGGAGGTGGAGATGTCGAAAACCAGAGTCCAAGAAAACCGAGTCGTCATTTAGAACTTGGGCCATCTCCTCCTCAGAGAGCAGGACCGGGTTGCTCTGCGAGCGGGAGGAGTTTCGACAAGGAGGGAACTCTGGATCAGACGTCGGGCGCGGTTTGGATGACGAGCTGTGTCCGGGTCGGTCCTTGTCGGAGCTGCTGGACGAGTGGCTGGAATTCTCAAAGATCATGTTGAAAATCCCTCCGGACTGCAACTCGGCCACGACCCGCTCAGCTCGGTTGATGCCGAGCTGCTTCGAATCCGCTTTGGGTCTCAACCAGCCCCCGCGAGCTCCGCCGCAGGTCCTGCTGTTATTGTTGTTGTTGACGCTGTTGTCGTACAGGCCGTCCAACTCGTCGTCGCTGGAGCACGAGTCCAGATAAGATGCGGACGTAGCGTTGCTGCTATGGTGACGGGCGCCGCGTTGCTGGTGTCGCCTGTGACGCTCCACTTCGCCGATGACCAGCTTTAAGACACCGGTGCAGCGTCCGATCAGCTTGACGACATCTTCATGGGATGCTTTGGAGACGTTGATGTCGTTGACTGAGAGGATGTGGTCTCCTGAACGCAAACCCACATAATCGGCGGGGCTGCTTTTCAGGATGCAGCTGAGGACACAGGGGTTTTGTCCCGAGAGCGTAAAACCGTACCCCGTCCTCCCTCTGGCCACCTCGACAGCCCGCATTCGCCTCTGTTGGAGGGAGGGCGGTGGAGGAGACTGGGGCCGGGTGGCCTCATTGCCACCATGAGGACGTCTTCTTGATGACGCATCCGCTTGCTTGTACATCGTGCCCGAGGATTTTCTCTCATCTATTTGTTTAGAACATTCCGGTCGCTGCCAAGCTGGAGCGGACAGCCTCCGTCTTCTAGTCAGAAAGCTCTGCCATCGAGTGACAAATACAGCAAAGGGGTGAAAGTTTGGACTCAGCTCGGGCACAGCCTTCCCAAAGTACAGCCAACCATCTTGATGTCATTTTCCAATTGACAGGTTTAGTTACCTGCAGAAAAGACCAGATGATAAGATGACATAGGCTGACACTCTTATCTCAACTAAGAACTTGAAAACTCAATATCGTTAACTAGACATGGGCCCATATTAGATTCTAGGGGTGTTAAAGACAAATCGATTCGGCAATATATCGCAATATTACAGCGCACAATTCTTGAATCGATTCGATATGCGGCCAAATCGATATTTAAACATACATTTTTTATGGAAATATTCGACAAAACGTCTTACTCAGGGTTAGGATTCACACATTAAGCATGGAAGAATGTTATAATAATGAAACAATAAGCCTTAATATTTTATTCCAATGCTGTTCAAGCATGAAACAGATTGCAACAGATTGTTTGTTAGATACAGTGACACAGTTATAAGCCTGAAGTTTCAGATAAATAAATACATTTTCATACAAATCTTACAATGTACATGTGCAAGTTTACTGATTAGTATTTTCTAAATTTGAGCAATTTTTGGGGGCAATAATCAACTTATAGATTCGTATCAGGATTAATCGTATTGAATCGAATCGTGACCTTTGAATCGTGATACGAATCGAATCGCCAGGTACGAGGCAATTCACACCCCTATTAGATTCTGACTGTTACTTGAAAAAAACTAGTCAATTTTCTCACTCAGAAATTTAAAGTACATTTTGGAATACGTTGTACCAGTTTATTAAAAATTAAAAAAAAAAGGAAAAGAAAAAGCTACCCACAACCTTCAGGTTGAGAGACAGCCACTCTACCACCTGAGCCATGCCGCTTCCTCTGTGTGTTAGTATATTGATGGTGTCAGGCGGAATGCTTGTACCTCCAAGAGACCTGGTTTTGGTCTCATTTTGGACACACCAACAATGCAGTATAGTGGTAAACAGCAAGAGTGGCATGGATGGTGGTAGAGTCTCTCAAGGTCATTAGTTAATTCCTCAATTCTTGAGTAACTTTTTTTTTAATTAACTGGTAAAAAAATGTACTCCAAACTCTCCTTGTAAAATTTACTTAGAATTTCTGAGTGAAAAAAACTTGACTCTATGCAAAAATTTGAAATCACCCTCCAGACTGGAAAATGAAATACACTCCGCCGTTGCATTCTCATGTAGACAGCCAAAATCTCAAAACTCCACTCAGATCTGCTCATGTTGTGTATGTGTTTACATGGAACCGTGGGTTGCAGACCCCTGTTCTAAAGTCACACAAAAACCCAGAATTTGAACTGATGTGCATGAGGCCATGACAAGACAAAATCGGGCCCGCAGTCCACAGACAGCCTTTGTTCTCTGTTTTTAATCAGGCAGTCAATGCATTTGCTCTGCCTTACCAAATCCTGTAACATTACTTGCAATCATTTAGCCGTTTTTCCACTTAAGTCAGTTAATTAAAATATTTTTATTCCTTTATCTCGTGGTCCATATGTCCATTCTGAATATCAAATGTGGCCCTTGAGCCCAATAGTTTCCCAACCCCATACCCTTTTTTTTTTTTTTGCTTTGTCAGTCTTGTCATGTTTCTTTTTTTCTTTTCTATTTTGTGACACCACCCACAGAAGTGATTGGAAACGGGAATTGAACTTTTTGTGATTTAGATGCAACTATCCTAGCTACTCAGTACAACACGACTAAAACCATATTAATAACAAAAGAGAAACGGGATGTGTACCACAAAGTCAGCTGCGTTTTGTCAACATGAAGCGACCAACATTGGGCGCGCAAGCAGTTGTGGCATAAAGCAAATTGTTTTATGTACTAGTAACAACAGATAACTTATGTTTATACTTGGATGACAGTTGCCGTTAAAATGTTGGCTATACAAGATTTACGATGGCGACAGCTGGATTGTTTTAGTAACCGAACCAACTAGAAGTCTGTTGGCTTTTAGGAATGGATTTTGTAACAACAGTTACTGAACATTATAATCTATATAAGGAAGGAAAAGTGGTGGCACATTCTTCATCTGGGAAATTAATGTGTTCATAATTTAGGATTGTGTACAAACTAATCACAACCATCATTTAATGAGCCTGACAGATATATAGGCCGAAGAGTGAACAATTTGCAAGCGCATTGGTCCGTGTAATATTCAAACTGCTGTCAATGGCACAATCATGCAACACACAGATTTTGACAATTCAACTTCTGATTCAGAATAATTCTCTAATAAAACATCACAAACAAAAGAGACAATTTTAAATTTGACTTCTCCTGATGTTAACGGTGAGTGGATTTACGCCAAAATGTCACAGCTCAGCTTCCAAGCGTCACATGACCAAACTCAGATAACAGTTGAGTTCTGATTGGCCGTTACCTAAGCCCTGGGTAACTGTGATGTCATTTTCAATCGACAGAAAATGGCAAAATGCCCGCCACCTGAGATATTAAAATTTAGAATTACTTGACTCCCCTTTAAGTAAATGAGTAAAATCAATATTTCTACTTTAACCAGTGTTTTTTTTGTTTATTTGTTTGTTTGTTTTTTTACACATGTAGCCTATCTACTGTTTATTTCTACTTAATTAAGCACAGGGTGTGAGTACTTTTGCTACATCTTTTGACTTATCATTACAACGGTAATACTATTACTGGTTATATCCGATGCATTTATTCCTTATCCACTTTACAGTGATATTGTTTGTGAGAGTGATATTGTAGAGAGGTATTGTGAGTTTTCCAATTGTTGTAATGCTGTTTGAATGCGTCGTGAGTACAGTTTATCCCCTTAACCGTGCCCTCAATGTATCCAAAATTCATCTTGAAAAGTGGTGACTAACCACTGGTCGCTTCCATCATACAGTATAATAGTTGCATAATAGCAAAGTCATAAAGTGTTGTTTTGTATGATTTAAAAAAAAAAAAGAAGGTATTTTACTGATGAGTAAATTATATAGTTCACTCTATATAGCCTCACCTCACCTCACCTGGATGGGATGACGTCACATCACGTTTGTCCAATGGAAATCATGTTTTTAGACAGGTTTCTTTGCATGTGAACTACACCCACTACTACTACATCCATACAGATTCGTAAACGCTACTACAACTTTACCTTGTAGACTGGACTAGTTACAGTTCTATTATTTTCAACACGGCGTCCCTTCATTCCCTGTCACATTAATTACATTAGTTTAGGCGTTGTCAAGTTATCATAATAATAACAAATGGTAAAACTTGTGCTTGTTCAGCGATATTAACTATCGCATAGTCATATGTAGTGATCTTGTGCTGAAAATAATGCGTTTTTTCTTGTATTTACAACAGTTTTAAAGTTTTCTACAGTCGATTACGCTCCAAAAGTGCAACCACCCTTGCTTACATTTGAGCTCCGCCCTTCTCATCCACAACTTTCCCTAATGGCTGTAACGTTGACAACGGCAGCGTACACATACTTTTCTTGAATACCATTGGTTTACACGGATGTCAATCTAGCAGCCAACAGTTATGTGGAGAACTTGACTCAGGTTCGAGTGAGAAGTCACAAATAAAAGTATCATCGTTCTGTGTCAAACTTTTGCAGGAAGGGTGTGAAAACAGTTGCTCTTTAATTATATGTACGCAGAGAACATCGTGCATGTCACAAGATAACTTTAGGCAGGAAGGCTAAGCGGGGGCGAACAAGTCAAATTTATGAAGCTAAGTCAGCTAAGTCAAAGGTAGATTACTTTTTCTTTTTTTTCTTTTTTTTTTAAATGACGCAAAAGCAACAAACGGCCTGCGGGTGGCCAAGAGCGAATGACTTACTTGACGAATGACGGCTCCCAGATAGCATCCATAGTTTCGTAGCTAGGGACAGTTGGGTCAACTCATGGCCGATGGGTAAACAAAAGAAAAGGCTGCACCATCTGGCCAAGTCGCCTTACGAGGAGGAGGACTGGAGGAGGGGGGCAAGTTTAGAGTGGGCTGCTATGAGGAGGGACTGCATGTGGAAGGAAACATCCAAGTGGTCCAATAACGCTTAAAGTTGCTTCCCTTGTTGGCCCTATTAATGTACAGCGGATAGAAAAAGTCTACACACCACTGTCCAAATATGCCACGTTTTTGTGATTAAAAAATAATTATATAAATTAGACAAAGATAAATAATTTTATATATTTTTCAACCGTTGTCATTTATACTATTTATTGTGATCTGTCCAACACAATAGAAAAAAATATTTTTTTTCAAGAAGGGGAGTAAATAAATTGAAAATGTGGTTACAATAGTGTACACACCTTCTTATTCAGATACATTCAAACTTATGTTAAATGGGAGTCGGCAGCACACACCTGTCACCATTTAAAGGGCTTCTGACTAACCCCAACTAAACTTCAGCTGTTCTAGTAGGCTTTTTCAAACTTTTTTTTTTCTTGCTTGGAACTGTTCATAATCACCTCCACCTTGACTTGGGCCTAGGTTATATCTCAAGAAAAAAAGCCCCAAAACGTGATGCTGCCACTACCATGTTACACTGCATGTGTGATGTTCTTTAGTTAAAGGTAATTGCCATGGATTGTTGCTCAGTATCTGGATTGTCCCGTCATGATCTTGGCTCGGTGCCCAATAAAGCATATGGAAGCTGCCTGGTAATCCCCTCCACTTAATGCCTTTTAATCATCAGCACATTAATTAATAGGTGCTGCAAACTGTAGTCACACTTGCCAACGACATTAGGTACACCTGTACATTATAATAAGGGCGATTTTTAAACATAATATTCTTTGATTGGCACTTTTAGAGGCGTTTATTATAGTAGTTGTCATCATACTAGTTATCAGTTTGAATACACTCCACCCTACTGAGAAGTGTGTCTAATATTTTGGTTTACCAATGGCTTCTTGACCGGGGCCAAATTGTGCCCACTGCCCAGTGAGTGACTGTACGTCATAATGTATGCAGCATCATGCATATTAATGCTCCATAAATGTTTGTTTTATTGTTTGCCCAGCTTAACAATTAATTTCCTGTTTACCAAAAGCTCGTCCTTCTAATAGAACGGATGATGGTGTCACTTTACAATGGTTCAGTTTGAAACCAACACCCTGGAATGGAGTTATGACATCACAAATGTCATGCTTTCAAACATCTGTAAATAATTCGTCATTGACAGACTTAATGTGATCAAAATTGTAATTTGTTGAAAATAACTAGAAATCTTCCTGGATTTTTTTTGTAAGGGATTCCCAGCAGTGTGAAAGGAATCACAACTTTTGATTCATAATCAATAACGTCAATGTTTTTCTAAACTTTATGCATAGTCTTCACGGAAATATGATTTCAATGTGGTAGCGTGTTAGTCATAAAGACAATGATGTCATGTGGTTTAGGAGGATGTGAATAATTATTTTTTCGGGTAGGAAAAAATACCATAAGGATTGCGCATTGTGGAATTGGAAGGCGTTTAAAACTCAAGTAAATGCACCAAATCAAGCCAGTTTAACATCTTATTTTTTGTTGCTAACTTGTTCCCCAAATCACCACGTTTCTAGGTAATCGCATTACCTCCTGCAGGGTTCCCCAGTCACTCAGGCTTTTGCTCCTCTTACACCAAAGCAGACGCAATCACATAAAACATTTAAATCCTGTTTGGGAATAATTTCCTTTGACATTTTAAGCAGTACACGGTCACCTGAATGAGAATAAGATGACCTTTCAAGTGAAGAAAAGGAGGCTTATTTAATCTGCTTTAGGGGAGCGGTGGCACCTAAAACGTGAATTTCAATAACGGTCACATGACTTATTCATTTATTGTGTTAATACACGAGTTGACATTGGTCACACTTGAATTTGGAACATAACAATTAAGCATACAGTTTTCTTACTGTAGATGTTTATTACTTTTATGCTGCAGAATTCGCCCAACATCAAGAACAGGAGCTAGATAAATTTATATTCTGCAAGAATAATAATTAAAAAAAAAACCTCAACACAAGAAGAAGGAAACCACCTGCTGCGCTGTAACATTACCGACAATTCTTTTGATTTGTCAACGCTGCCGTTTGTTACCATGGTTACATGGCTGCCTTTGGATTGTGTTGCGTCCGATGCCACGCAACAGTGGTGGCAACCGTCGCCATAGAAATGGACGAAGGGCAATAATGCAAGAAGGTAGCAGTTAAGCATGCTTTCAAGCGTTCAGTGTACAGGACAGAATCCTTATCTAAGGCAAGTGTATGTACACAGTATGAAAGCCCAGCACAATGCCAGGCAACTCTTCATTGGACATTGTGCATTCTGTGGTCACATATCTTTCATATTCTGATCATATACATTTAAAAAATGAAAAGGAAAAAAAAAACACAACAACATACTGGTACTTTAAAACTCTTATCTTTGTACAATTCTATCATGCACAATGGCTTTCATATTAACTTTTTACAAGGTACAAGGGCAACATTTAAAGATGACCACATCATTTCCAGTCTTATTTAAACAATCACATTTTACATCCTGAGTGTTATAAAGAACAAGAGAAGGACACATGGAATCATGTCGGTGTACAGTTGGGGACCATCAGATTCTTTGATACAACTTAAAAAACAAAATGCAGTGTCATCAAAATGATAAAGAAAAACAATTTGGTATTTTTTTTGTCATTTAGTCTCTAATGTCTCAAAGATAACATAATTGTAGAAGCACTACAATTCTGTAATTCTATGTCACAAAACGTGTTTGTTTTTAACAGTGACAAGGTTTTTTTATTTTATTTTTTTTTTAATCTGTGTGCTTAGTAAAGTGACCACACAAGTTCATAGTTTTTTTGTTTTGTTTTTTAAATCTTTTAAAGAGAAGAAGTAGAGTTCTGCTATTACCACTTCCATGAAACAGGTGTGTGTGTGTGGGGGGGATACTGAAAAATAGATACGATACTTAAAATATAGTAAATACTTTGTTGTTTCCATGACTTCAACAACACTATTAAAGAAAGTGTAAGAGGGAAAATTTTGATAAATCATCTTATCTCATTATGCTTTAATCAAGGTGCTATTTTGGTAGGCCTGTCAAGGAAAGGCTTGTGGGCGCGTCTCATTCTTACACTTAAAATATTTTCTCTAACTTAAGAGGTTTGCGCCACCAGTAGATTATTTCCTTCCATCACACCCTCCCAGTGCCCTGACCACGTTTCTCCAAGAAACCCACTGGTCACCACTCGTGGGAGCCTCCGAGCCAAATCGGACTCAAAGTGTCGTATCCTGATGGATTGATTGCAGTGATCCCAGCAGCTGGTAGTAAGGACTTCCAGGTGAGGCCACGGTCTCAAAGACAGACTGGAAGGCCCTGCGGTCCAACTCCTCGTCAATTTGGTGCCGGTAGAAGTCCATGGCCACCAAGCAGAACAGGTTGACGTCAACCACTTCACTGGAACCCATTCTGCTGATGACGTGAGGAAGTCTGGTGTAGAAGGGGGTTAAAGACAACTAGACAAAATATCCATAGACTTTGAAGTGGCCTGCAGCAAACAGCACAAGTTCACTAGTAATTGAAACCCATCAACATATTTCCTTTGCGCCAAGATGCCTCAAGATTGCGCCAAGATGCCTCAAGATTACGCCAAACTAACTGTTTGGCCTGAGCACAAAAAAAAGCCACAACGTAAGTTTTTCTGAAAAACAAAACTTCAAAGATGACTCCCAAACCGCAGGGGTTCACTGCACACCAATATATTTGCTTGAAGACCTTGAGTTGCCGTTGGAACCAAAAACGTCAATTGACGTTAAGGACACACCCACTGTATACCGCCAATAACGTCAATTGACGTCAACTACGTTTTTTTTCCCCCCTCAATTGGCAGTGCAACGTCTTGTGCAGCGCTGCTTTGTGAATGGGGTTGGAAAATCCAAAAACACGCACTAACTATGGCCAGGATATGGCATCATTGTATCTCTTTCCAATGGGCTCCCGGGTATCAAATTACATGAAAACATGGTGGATTTTAGAAACTAGAATGTTACAAGGATGACGTGAATGATCAAAGCATTTGTCACATTAAATCTCATTCACAGAGCGTCACTAAACAAAAAATATTAGTGTCAAAGTCAATTGTTACGCAGAAAATGTATCTTTTCACAAAAAGTTAGTTTTCTCCTTATTTTTTCCATTTTCTTTTGGTGTCACTCAAATTACCTATTTTCAAATAGTGATTACTAAAGCACGGAATAAGGTAGAAACATACTTTTTTTTTTTTTTTTTTAAATGTTACTATGTTTATGTAGTCATAGCACACAATATTCTGTTTGCCTTGTAAGATGAGTGAAAATGCTCAAAATCGGCTGGCACTGTAGGGGTTGTTTTTGGGATAACAGAATGAGCTAATGACTGCAGTGAGAGAGCACTAATAATCATACATTTTATATTGCAAAAATGTAAATACCGAAGTCTAGTAAATATTTCCTTTTGTTGGAGAAAAAAAAACATCTTAGGTGGCGGCCATTTGCTGTCAACTGAAAATTAAATCCCAGTTGTTCAGAGCTCAGGTAACAACCAAAGACGACTAACCTGTTTCTAAAGCTGAGCCATGATCGGTCGTCAACTGAGAAACTGTGAAATCATTTTCAGTCGACAGCATGTGGCAAAACGGCCGCCCACTGAGATGGATAAAAACGGGTGGATTTTGTTCCTCAACTCATATTCCAAAAATGCAATAATGATCAGAAGTATTTAGACTAGTGGGGCTGCATAGAACATATTATTGTAAATAGATTTCGGGTTGACTTCTCCTTTAAAAGCAATGGTTAAAAGGCTTTAAATTTAAAAGCTGGTTAATGGTGAACCCCTGCATATTTATGGGCGAACATTCCCAAATTCAGATTTTTGAACCTATCCTCCATTATTTGCTGAAAAACTCACCTGTTCACTGAGTTTGTGCTCAGGCCAAAGCAATACAAGTATTACTTTGGCGCCTTCATGTGGCAGCTTCATGAATGAATGAACAATGTTAAGCTGAGTTGGAAACGAGACGCCATTCTGTGTTGAAAACTGCTTAATATTTGCGAAATGTAGTTGTTAACAATTACATGCACAATGGTACTTTTTATCTTTGAATGACAACGAATGAACAACTTCACACAAATAAGGGTTCAAAAACGTACTCAACATTTTATGTACAGTACCATCAATCCAACGGTTACTTTTAACTTTCCATCGTTGTTTTATAGAAGTGTTTTTCCCCTTTGTACCCTAATAATGGAATGCCTTCAAGATTGGGTGTTACTTCCAAAACCTACAATTTGCTCGGCCGTTAACAAGGATACAAGGCTGAGATCCACTGCGAGGTGGAAGCGGAGACAAAGAAGCAGGAGAGGCTCCACATAGCCATGGCCACCGGCGTTCTCTGCGTGAAGTTGGACAAGGACAGCAGCACCCAGTCTCTCACCATCGATGACTGGCCTGTAGCATGAAGTGTCTGGAAAACCTGCAAGAGAAGGATTTCATTTAAAGTAATTACAGCTATTCTCGCTCCCATTTGGCTCAAATGCATTGAATATTGATGAGATAAACGTTTGCCGATGATTCTACCAACCTTGTAAACAACTGTGGCCATGAACTGCGGATAGGGTTGCTGGTTGGACAGGAACTCTCCGATGACCTTGTTCATGACGTCTTGAGGCGGAAAGAAATCATCGAGGAACTGTGGAAGAATCCTTGACACTACCCGAGCCTCACTTGGCAAACCTTTTCGGATCCTGCAAACACGGCAATCCACATGAAGCGACGACAGACGGCAACCAATTAAATGTGTTGTTAAGCAAGCAGCACCCACTGAAAGACAAAACCAAGGACATCGAATGGTTCTAGTATACGGGTGTCAAACTTGTGGGCCAGGGCCCAGATCTGGCCCATCACATCATTACCTGGCCCAAATATTCTGTTCATGATTCTTGCCAAAAGCTGGTCCAAAATTGCAAACTGTCTTCACCTTTTAATAATAATAATAACTAACACACTTAGATTGTTTCATAGTCAAAACAGTCATTGCTAAAAGTGAGCTTGACACGCCTCCCTGTTCAGGTGGAATTTGAGATTCATCACATAAATGTGGTGTGTGTGTGTGTGTGTGTGTGTGTGAGAGAGAGAGCGTGTTTACCTGTCAAAGAGCACAGAGACCCTCTCCATGGCAACAATGATGGACTCGCTGTCCGGGGCCTGAGGGTCCGTCTGTGCGGGGCGACCGGCGGGGCTGGCTTTCTCCTTGCCTGAGGAGAAACCAACATGACCCGCCGTGACCCCCACCACATCCGCTACAGCAGAGCCAGAGTCAACCTGACCTCTAACCCCTGTGACTCCTGAACCGGACGCAAGCACCGCTGAGAGGACGACAGGGGAGGGTGGCACCAGTTAAACCAGTATGGCAAAAGGTTAGAGTAGGGACAGGGGGGGTTTCAGTGTAAATTTACTTGATATCAAAAAGACAAAAAAAATGGTGAAATTGTGGGAGGTGCTTTCATGGATTGAGAGATATTCAATTTCCTGAGAATTCTAGATTAGCACATTGTGAGCTGTATACACTTCAGCTTACTTTAACTGTAAAGCATAGTTAGATTGCACCTCCTAGGCAACTATTTGCGACAATGTGTTACTTGGCCAGTCAGTGCAAGGAGAACAAATGTAAGTATTGAGAGTTAGTAGGTGACGAAGTAGGGGTTAGAGGTAGGCTACAATAAAAGCTACCTTTTTTGGACACAAATCACATGCAGGAAGCAAACAGGAGTTTTCATTTTATAAACCATTGAAGCTATCCCGCCTGTCATGCAACAACTAATGCGACGGTGACAACAGGGGAGAAGTCATAAAAGTCATAAGTCATAAAAATGAAATGATCTCACAGCACAAGTACACAACCTGCATGCAATCAAAAAAGGCTAAGATCTTTAAGTTTAGATATGCATGCTTTAAAGTACCACTCTATGCAGACTGGACTATTAAACCAAAATTACTGAATGTAGGAGAGTGAATTTATAATGGCTTTTGAAGGTGAGAGTAGCCACAGTACCAAGTATCGAGTTTGTATTTTGTGCAAGAGATGTACATTTGGCTGGATTTACACTACAGGTTCAATTTAGTGACAATTCAGATATTTTGGCTGCCAAGTGTTTGGAAATGCGTGAAGTAGCGTATAAAATTATTTTCTAAATACAAAGTGGATTAGAAGTCAAGGAGACTGATATTTGAAGCGGACATTCATTTTCAGTAAAAAAAAAGGGGGGGGGGGTTTAATATTGGCGTAAATAAAAAAAATACAAATGCTAGTCTTGATTTTGTTAAATTTTTTCACTTTTCAAAATGTAGTTTAGACTATAGACTTCATTTTAAATTTCTAAAAAATAAAATGTTCAGGGAGCTCCAAGGTTATCAGTACGTCTTAAAAAATTAAATGGAAACTTCAACAAGGAAATTACTCTATAGCTGTATAGTTTTCAATAATAAATATTTTTTTGTCGAATTTTTAAAATACCTGAAATCTTAAAACTTCCACATTCCTTTGTTTTAATGTCAAACAAAAACAAAAGGTTCCAAATGTTCCCAGGGTCAGCAGCATCTCTTATAGAAATTTTAAATAAATAATTCCTTGAGATTAAAATGGTTTGAGATTTACCTATTGTCGGCCGTCGTTTTTAAAAAAAAAGAAAAGAAAAACTATACCGATATTTGTCAAAATGCCCAATATCAGCAATATTAGGTCTATCCCTGATACCTGCCAATACAGCCTACACAGACAAATCATATCTACGCTGCCAATGCCAGCCTGACATCAACAAAACACGTCTGTCGCTGACATATTCACACCTGTGTCTGCCCAATCGCAAACACACGCGCTGTAAATCCAAAAGATAAAATAGTACGTCATATGTAATGGTCTAAATAAGGTACATTAGATTTGCATATTCTAAAATAATAGCAGATGACGGGTGTCGGAGTCTTGCCAGGGGTAACTTCATTTAAATCATTTAGGGGGAGCGTCAGTCCAGGCCAACTAAATGGTATGTAAAGGTTCATATTTTTCATCATCTACATCTATGTTGTTGCTGACCAGTGCTGACACTTGTGTAGTTATTGGCATCCAATTTGGATGTCTCCATATGCAGTGAATATAAACAGTCATATTGAATGAGTCACTTGAAAAGTACAGTACATTCAAATATGGCTTACGAAGAATAAAAAAAACACTATATCGAAATTGGGCACTGAATCTGTAGTTAAAAATCCAGCCCTCAAGTCATGCTTACCGGTGTACATGCAGGTGAGCATGAGGCCCAGGGCAGCCATGGCTCGGTGAGGTGACGGCATGTTGACTCTGTCGACACTCAGTTTGACAAGTGCCTCTCCATCCACACGAGACAGCTGCTCAGACAGCAAGAGACGCTCCAGACCCCGCAGCACACAGTGATAGATCACTGAGGGGGTGGAGTCCTCGCTGGCTGACACCATCACACCGCACACCTTGAAACACACAAATGCAGGAAAAGCACAGGATTAAAGCTTGAGGCACAATATCAGACACAGGAAAGCATTCATCGGCAAATCCAATCTGTGGGGAATGTCTCAGTTAAATCACAACTCATGTTATGTCAATGCAATCATATGGAACAGTCTTCGGGACCATAATACAACGGCTTACATCTACCTGTATAATTGCAGCAATGAACTCAGATCCTACATCTAGAGGGTAGTTCTCCATCATGTAGAAGGCCACGGCACACATCACCAGGACATGCTGCTGGTTATGCAGGTTCACACAGCTGCAAAACGCAGAGGAGTTCTCTTGCTGTAAATAATGGATTCACATGGAACATGCCACCAACTGATAAACGTAACACTAACTGCGCAATAGCCCTTAGGTTGGACAGCAGGTACTCAGAGATGGTCGGGATCAGCTGCTTTGCCGTGTCATCGAGAAGGTCACACTCCAGGACGTACAGCACCCCGTGAAGAGCACCCATGCGGCTGGGCAGGTGTGTGCTGCGCAGGGTTGTCTCTAACAAGCGACAAACTGGTTCTGCGATCACTTTGTCCTGAAGGAACATGATTTTTATTTTTTGAGTTCCTTCTACTCGGTATTTATAACTAATCGGAGTGACGATGCTCACCATGCCCAGCACGGCAGCTGCCTTGCAGATAGCAGGCACCAAGTACTGATTAAGGATCTCATCCTCTGGTGGGTGAAGCTTCTGCAGCTCCATGAGGGTGGAGAACATCATGTCAAACTGGTTCCTCTCTGTGAAGAGGTCTGACACCGCCAGCAGCTGCCAAGAACAGAACGATAGGAGTAGATGGCAGTAGTCATTAGGCCTATAATTTGAGTTATTGGATTGACAATAAGATTGTAGTCATATCCGTGTGTGTGCATTATGGCTTACCGATCGGACCACTTCGCTGACGAGTATGGTTGGTGTTTTCCGGTTACTTGGAGAGCTTGGGATAAGCCACTGGCTGTAGAGCTCCAGAAGAAACTGGGAACAAGAGTGAATGTCCACCCCTGCGCGATGTTTTCTGAAAGCGCATGCAGATGGAGGTCAGGGCTGTTTTCATCAACGATGACAAAAGGATTTTGTTGACGCCAATGCGGTGGTGAGGAACTAAACATGACACTTGGATGACAAAATCATGATAATGCGAAATGCAAATGGTCATAGATGTTCTGTTAGATCTCATCTCATTGTTTTGTGTCAAGTTAAATGTATTGAGTAACAGGTGAGGGCTACCATAGCCAACTAATGTTCTTTCCTCTTAACATATTTTACACACATTAGCTGATAATCAGTTTGTGATCAATTTCATGGTATTCAATATTCTGCATAACACCTGGTGCAAATGGGTTGTTAGCTAGCTTCAGGCTGATTTTAGTTTTGTTGTTCTAATATCAATACATGAGTTTATGTGTGTTAGCTACTGTTAAGTGTAGAACATGCAAGGATTTTGACTCGGCAGCAAGTGTAAGGCGTCAAAATTGTCAGACTGACCCTAGTTTGAGTGACTGTCTAAATCGCGAAGTAGCAATTTAGACGTATTAAGGCATTTTAGACCTTTTGTTGACCCCACACAAAAAACAAGCAAACCCAAGTACAAGTACAGATATTTTAAGTTTTTGGTCATTTGTTGAGACAAAGATAAAAAAATCTTAAGTGAAGGGTGGATGCTAGTCATGTGATTATAAGACGTCATATTTTTTGTTTTGCTTATTAAGGCCATTTTATTTTTCTAATGTACTATTATTAAAATTCTGAAATGATAAACTCATTAATTATTTAAAAATATTAAAAAAAAGTGGCTAAAACTTAACTCAGACCTTGAAGTTTATTGACTAAAACCTCTGAGTTTTTGTTGACTTATCTCATAAAGATGACTAAAACGTGACTAATAACCATTTTCGTGCAAACTAAAATGGCTGCCAAAAACAAAACGTTTGATAGATGCATGTTTTCAGTGTAAATAGATCAACTGCGTGCATCTAAAATGATTCATAATACCGAGAGTTAACTGGCGATAAAGGTGGGGAGGTGGGTGCTGGCGTATCTGCTTCATCTTCCTCGTCTTCGCCCCATTCTTCCTCCCGCAATGGGGTGATATTATTTCCTAACCACACTGAATGAATGGACACCTGTAGAGAAGTGACCAACAAAATAAAATACCTCAAATCTATTTAAAAAATTCATAAGAAGAAGATTGAATAAAGAGGCCTGTAACCTGTCCCAGTTTGTAGTCCATGTTTCCCATCTCACGCTCTGTGTTGATCTGAAGCAGCAACTTTTCATGACTGATCAACATCCCTGCTGAAAGAGAATACAGTCAATTATTTTTAATGTAACGAAAAAAAGTAACCTGCATGCAGTATTGTTGTCTACCTGCTGAGGCGGCAGACAAAGAGGGGACAGGGTCCCAAGCATGGTAAGGGTGATGTGTGTGAATGTTGTCCCTCTTGGAAACAAGCGCTTGTATTTCTCTCTCAACCTCACCCCGGATCACTGCCAGCTTCCTTCCAAACCTGGCCACAAAGTCAAACAATTAAACCGAATGACGCTGGAAAAAGAAAAAAACTAATGTACCGTGTCTCCAGGGCCTTGAGGCTCTTATTGCGAGGCTGCTGTTCCAGACAGCTGACAGCAGGGTTGCCTGCAGTGGGCAGCATCATGGCACCCAGCACCAGGCTGGTGATGGCCTGCACTGCCAACACATTCAACTGTGTACGCTCTAAATCCTCCTACAATGCCAATCAGATGCAGAAAAGCTGATGATCATCAAGCATATAAAGCTACATGTACAAGGGAGTGCTAAGACTTTAAAGAATGAACATCTTTCTGTACTACATTGAATTCTAATATCAATTAACATTAGCACTAGTGTTAATTTTGTGAACAAAAACTAAGCAAAAATAATTTCGGCAACACATTTTTCTGACTAAAAGACAAGACAAAAATGTACTTCACTTAATCAAAGTTGGAAAAACGAGACAAAAATTATATGATTTTGTAAAATCTTGTCTCTGCCAATCTGTCATGTGACACACAGTGACACACCCCCTTTCAAATCTGCAGTTAGCGAGTGCAACATGCACACGGGACAGACAGGGGGTGGATACATGGTGAAAGGTTAAAAATAAATTAATAAATTATAGTTATAATGTAACATTAATCCAACGGCTATAATGTTCCAACAATAATGTTAATCCGACCGCTAACTAATGCTGGCTAACTTACTAGCTCATAGCATGGAGCCATAGTAGCCACTTGTTGATATACTTTAATTGTGTGTGAAAAAGATGAGCGTAAATTTTATGTGAAATAGTTTTAGATCTGAAATGTTCAACATTATCTGCTGATAGTTTTTTGTTGACTAAAACTAGATTAATAAAATAGTTTTCTTGGACTAAAATAAAGACTAAAATGCTAGGTTTTTAGGTGATTAAAAATGTACTAAATAAAAACGGGATGAGGTAGACCAACTGGAAATATTCAACAAAACGTCTTACTTACGGTTAGGATTTGCACATAAAGCATGGAAAAATGTTATATTAATGAAACATTAAGCCTTAATATTTTATTTCAGTGCTGTTCAAACATGAAAACGACTGCAACCTGGTACTAGGCAATTCACACCCCTACCAATTATGATACAAACTAACAAGTATGATTGAAACTGGACTAAAACTGAGACTAATGGCTGATAAAATGAACACTAATTAGCACCTCTTGCTGTGTGTCCTCCTCCTGATCCATTGTGATTGGTTGGGTGACCAGCACGCCCAGCAAAGTGGCCCAGGTCTCCTCAAACTGAGTCCTGCTACTCCAGCCTAAGACAGTCACAAAATGTTCATTAAAAAAAAAAAATAGACATGAGGGCTAATGTAATAAGATGCAGAAGCCAATTGTCAATTTTTAGATACCAAGTATGTTTATGCGGTACAGGAACTCTCTGAAGACATCCTTTTCTTGTAGAAAGTCTACAGGAATCTCAGGCAATGCTGTACCAAACTCCCCCTCAGGCTGTGGGGACCATCCTAGTTTCCAAACCTGTGGAGTTTTGACAAAGGATTGTAACACACTTCTCCACTGCACAAACACAAATGTATAAAACACTGACCAGTGGAGGAACCCGAGTGAAGCTGTTCACCAGTGGCAGTCGGGCAATGCTGATCACAATGTTGCGCAAGGTTGGCGTCAGAAAAGCAGGGATTGCACTGTTTTTGTGATGCCCTAAGGAAAGAACGCTCTGTAGGCCTTCCACCAGCTCTGCCATGATCTCACATGCTTGCCATTCACAATTATCTGCAAACAAAAAAGATGATCATATTTCCTCACAGCTTTGTTCAGTAAAGCAAAGCCATTGTTTCAATTAATATGGATTTGCTTGACAACTTAATTAGAACAGTAAATCCTCACATTTTGTGTGTACGGAATCCATTTCATCTCCTTCAGCATCTTTGGCTAACTTTTTCTTCTTCTCTGGGAGCAGAAGTTGGTCTCCAGGGCTCACAGCCACTTAAATGCAAAAACATAAGGAACCATTAAAAAGAGATGTACCAGCAATAAGTCAAGAGAAATCCACACACACAAAAATACCGCCGCTTTCCTTACCGGCGACAAGAATGAGACGCAAGCAGTAGATGAGGGAACACGTGCGTGTCGTGTATTCCGGGGTGGACAGTTTGTTCCAAATGCAAGTTTGCTGCAGAGCCAGGCACAGACAAGCCAGAGCCCACTGCAGGTCCACACTCAGAGGTAACTGATCCTGGAGCAGGCGCCAAACTAGCACCTGGATCACGGAAAAGAAATCAGTGCTGGCCCCAAGTGAAAACCAAACAAATAGGATGCAGATTTGAATTTTTACCTCAGTGGCAGTGCAAGTGAAAGTAGTTATGAGGTCTTCTTTGTCACAAAGAATGCGGAATGAGGATGGTAGCTGGTTGACACAGAGGAGGTACTGGGAGAGAGCTCTACAGAGGGCTAAAACCTTGGGGTAAAAACCTGGCTCATCTGAAAGCATAGCAAGACATGACAATCTGAAAAAGCATATATTAGAAATACTTTATCAAACATTTGAAAGGTAATCAAGCGCTACAAAACATGCTCACGTCACTCAGTTTCTTACCATAGACATCAGCCAGTTGGGTCCAGTAAGACTGTGGCTCGGAAGTTGGTAAAAAGGAGCGGTGTGGGGCGGGAAGTGACTGTATAACTCCAGCAAGTTGCTCTAAGGTCACCTGCAACGCCGTCTCCAACAAGAGTGGGCCCTGACCTCGTGTTAGCCGCTGAACACCCATGCTCAGGCATGGACACAGCAGACTCCGGTTGAATGTCTGTCATTGTAAAGGGAATACGTGTTTTTTTAAATATTGGCAGGAAAAAATAGCCAACAATGGAAATTATGAAAAATATAAAATAGAATATCTGCTTAATGCACATGCTACTTACTTCACATCTCATAATGCTGAAAAGATCAGGGGCAGGCAGCTTGGTAAGGAGTTCAGTTGTCTCCAACAGAGACATATCTCCACGAAGACAACACTGAGACTTCACCAGGGTCACATACCACTCCTAGCAAAAATGCATTTAAAAAAAAACACATATTTTCCATTTACAGTATTTTTTTTTTTTTTATGTGAAGTTAATGTATTTAAAAAAATATATTCGGATTCCACAATCCACACCTTATCTGCATTGACCAGTTCAGGGGCAGGGGGTGGATGTCCATCTAAGGGGTGTGATGTCACTGGAGGTGCTGGGCTACTAGTTTTAGCAACAGTGGCTCGAAACCTGTCCAGCAGGGAGTAAAACCTCTGGTGCCTGTGATGAGAAAAAAAAAAAAAAAAGAGCATTGTGAAATTGTGTGTAGATGCTTATGACTCACAACCTAGAGAGAAAATCAGTCAATGATTGTAATTAAATGTAATGCATTCTTCTATCAAGTAAATACTGTGTGTGCACTGTGCAGTGAACCCTACATATTCGCTTTGCTATTCACGAATTATTATTTTTTTAAATATGCATGGCATTTATTTTTTGTAGAACCTATCCAAAGCTATTTGCTGAACTCAGTCATGTTTTTTGGGGCTCTGAAGATTGATCTTAAGATGCCACCAAAACCTTGTCTTAAGGCCTCTCTATACCAATCCGACGTCGGAAGTCCGGAAGTGACTGGGTGTCTGTATATATACGTATCTGATCATCATGTCAGAGCCGGAACATCTAGGTGGTGTTTTCGGCCAATTCAACATATTGAATCAGCATCGGGCGGTCGTGATATTTGCTCACTCTGATTGGCTGTTAGCTAGCGATTCAGCGCACTTGACAAGAACAGGAAATTACAAATGCGGATAAATGGTGACCTTTACAATTTCATTCATTTTCACATATCACCTTTTGCTTTTGGGTGTACACTACAGTGTCTGGAAATTACACAATACTCTGAAAAGATGAGAGCGCATCGTAAAAAAGAAAAAAGAAAAAAAGAAGTATGCTTTGTTTAGGTTTTTACAATATATCCTGCCCCGTAGAGTTTTTCAGTTGCATTTTTCCAACAATGAGGAACAGTCTTTCTTCTTTAAATTATTACCTTCACATGTAATGTTGAAAGATGAGTTCATTATCAATTATTTGCACTTTTCCCACTAGTTGCAGCAGAGTTCCTATCCAAGACTTACTGTACTGCAAAAGCGCATTACCTCTGAGCCAGGCTACTGATTTGGAGGTATTCCTGGATTCTGTCTAGTTCCTCCACAGGCAGCTGGGCTATACTGTTCTGAAGAGCAGAAAATTGGATTATTTGAAACTACATCATCAAAATAACTTGTAGGTAATACAATCTGTGTGCCACAAAAAAAACCTTCAGTTTTTATTTCTAACAATAACAAAAAAACTTTGTAACAACCTGTAACGTTTCTGCCAACAGCATCTCCACCCTACGACAAGCCAACGTGTCCACCATTCGGGCCAAAACCCTGAAGGGCGTGCTCAGCATCTTGTCCACATAGAGCATCAGCAGGGAACCAGACTGGCTCAGGTGGATGCCTTCTAAACATTGCAGTGTCTTCTTCAACATGGTAGGCTGCAAAGAAAGATGTAGGGGAAAGATTTTTAATAAGACAAAAAATAGATAACAATTGAGGGGTAAATGTTTACAGTGCTGATTAAATATGCATATTTTTGTACCATTGTCAGAGTAAGACTGAAACGATGACTATTACTCCTTACATTAGTCAGGTTGTAGCAGCGGGACTGAATAGCTTGGATGAAGAGACCGCTGGCAGCTGAATTTCGGTGCACGGCGCTGATGAAATCCTGCACGGGGGGCTCGTGGGAAAGGCTGATGAGGTCACTCACATGGTTAACTACCAGCCAAGTTAGATGCTCTGAGTCATGGAGGTTCTGACACTGCAAAAAAAAGTTGTAAATGTTATTATGCAGGAGTAAATCATTTCTATTGTGAATTGAGACAAATTGCCATGTAAGCATTCTGTTGTAATCAAACAGGCTCACCACATAATCACAGAAAAGGATGAGGGCTCCTCTGCGGACAATCTCTCTGTTGATCATGGCAAACAGGGACACAGGATTCTCATCATCACCTTCACCTGAAGAGTGAGGGCTGAGCAGTTTCGTGCATGATCTGCTGTTTCTCCTGATGGAAAAAAATCAGCAGGGGTGGGAGCGTTAAGTTCATGTCAATTTCAAAATAAAATTATTGATTTGTCTACCTCCCTGATTATAACTTAGCCAACATACTGCATGTGACATTTATTATGTGCTTGGGCACATAATTAAGACTGTTCTTACCTTGGTGTCTGGTGAACCGCAGCCCACCAGGAGTAGTTTGTGTAGTTGATGAGGAGGAGAACTTGGCACCAGAGCAGCACCAGGGAGGGGTGGGTGGTGATCAGGCCCTGCACCATGCTATTAAGGGTCTCTAAATGGTAGTAAAGGCCAGCCTCCGAATCATTCTGGCCACTGGCACCCTCATCTTTTAGGAGGAGGCTGGCTGCAGCTGTGATCCTACGAAACATTCCTGTATAGAAGGAAAAAAACGGACAAGGCTAAAAGACGCGGTTCATAGTCATAAATAGATTCAAATTTGATAAACACGTACCACTTTTGAAGATGTGTATTAAACACATGAGCAGTGTACCCAGCTGCTGGCAATAGAAAGTGTGTTGCTGCTCCGTAATGTCCACTTTAATTTGTTTGCAGGAAATTTCATCCAGCAGCACTCCAACCATTTGGAGCAAGAATCTAAGGCAAAGACAACACCAAAATATAGCTAAAAGTCAACAGGTAAAAACACAAAAAACAACTACGTCCAGAAGGCTGTATACTCTAAGGTCAATAATTAGAGTTGGGTTAAAAAAAAAAATTGAATAATCTATATCGAATCGATTTTCTTTTTTGAGCTTGATATTGATTTATAAAACCCCTGAATCAATTATTTTAATATCTCGTTTTCTCTTACATTCGTAAGACAATAACATTTTAAAGGCCTTTTTTTTGGTATCTTACCGTTTTGTTCACATGAATTTAAAAGTATTTTCTTACATTTATGAAAGACCTGACTTATTGCACTTTATGACAATTCAGAATCTTCAGAAACAATTATAAAATTTGAATTGTAAAAATATTTCCTTCTCATTCTTGCTGATGTCAATATTTGTGTAGCACTTAAGTGATTATAACAGGTTACTTTGCTTAATAAACTAAATCATTTAATCAGTTACTGCCTCTACAAAATTGTATTTGTAATTTAATGTTTGTGGAGTTTTTATCATGTCATTGATATTCAAGAAGAATTGATGTTTCATAATCAATCAATATTGAATTGAATCAAATCGGGAAAAAATCTAATCAAATTGAACTCTTGTGAATCGAATGAGGAAATTAGAATTGATACCCAGCCAGATCAATAATCACATATTACCTAAATTAAAAAATGTAATTGCAGCTCTCAACACAAACTATGCATACGTTACCAAGTCACAGTCAATAACTTTATCCCCCAAAAAGTTGTTCATATTTCAAGGAGCCCAAAACATTGGCATGCATCTATTTTCACACAAACCTGGCAAATGTTTCCTCGGGTAGAACTTTCTCTGAATCACCATTAGGTTCTTGACTAGCAAAGGAATCCAAAGAGGGTGGGCCAGTTGGAGAGGGGCTCTGTTGATAAAGGCGACGGACAGTGTTGCAGGAAAGAAGATGTGGGGAAAGGGAGAGCTCGTGGACTCGTGATAAAACAATGTCCTCAGTTGACTGAGAGACAAGAACCCTGAGCACTGCCAGGATACCAGAAACCCAAAGTTGGACTGTAGTCACTGACGCCTGAAGGAAAGGTGCATGGATTAAAGTTAATAACTGGAAAGTACTGATCAAATTGTGATTTCTCACCATGGTACCCGGAACAACGAACATGCTTTTGAGTAGCATATCCACAGGCCTGAGAGAAGAAGGTGCTACACTCTCAAAAAGAGTGTTCAAAACACCCAAAGCTTCAGGAGAATCCAAATGCATCTATTGGAATTAAACACGCAATTTGTGAAAATGGCAACAGATGGGACCAAAATATATCGTCAGTTCCATAAATATTGGGACAGCTACACGTGTTGTAAGCCAAAAAAGATTTTGTATTAATGTCCCAATATTTATTTAATTTGTGCCGCCCATGTGTTACCTGCTGCTTGGCAATCATGGGAAGTATGACATCTGCAATCTGCCTAGACAACCTCTTCCACTTGTCCTCATTTTCTTTGTGACACTGCTGCAGAACAAGGATGAACATCTCCAAAACCTACATTACAAATGACAAAAATACATGTAGTCAAGCCTGGATAGCTTGAGATGACATTGCCGAGCCTTCTTGAAAACCGAATACCTGGTGGTACTGAACAAGTCTGAGCAGCATCGAGACCACCACTTCTTTCTGCGTATCCAACTCTTTGCCTGCATCTGCCTTGTTGGAGCCCCTCAAGACAAACAGGTCATGAACTATCGGCTGCAGGGCAGGGATAGCTTCACAGGAAACGGGAAATCATGTATCGGAATTATTTATCAGAGATCAATTTTCATTGTACTTGCAAACGTGTGTAACTCTTACCGTGTGTAACAGCTTTCCTACCACTGGCCATTATGCCATCACACAGCTGGATGATTTTGGGGATACTGATTATTTGCTTGGAATGGTAACGTTCGTAAGACAGCAGCACCAGGAAGAAAAAGATGTTTGGTATGACTGCCTCTGAATCTCTTTAAAAGAAAAAAATCATAAAACAAACAGGTAAATAGCTTTGTCATATATTATAAAGTTTTGTACATCAAAATACAAATGGATATATTTGTTTGTGATACTTTGGCAAACTTACCTAAATTGTCCCACTTCAATATATTCAAACTGCTTCAGGACAAACCCTATGAACACCTACATCAGAAAAAAAAAAAGGTTGTTGAGAGAGAATAACCCACGGCGCTAAATTGAGATTTGTCTGTTGAACCTGATCAGAGTCCAGCAGGCAGTAGTTGACTCTGAGCTGCACAAGTTGTGCCAAAAGGTCCAGAACTTGTCTCTGCAGAGCCACAGAGGTGCTGGTTGTGTACTGCTTTAAAGCTTTAATCACAAGCGGCTCAAAGAGACGGATGTGGTTGTGGATGGCATTCTGCGAAGACAATTTCAGAACAGCAGGATATTAAAAAAAAAAAATACAACTAGACAGTGTCTCAGGGTAATTTTAACGATATATGATCAAGTACTACCTTGTCACCTCTGTGGCGTGTTGCATTTGCAATGTTCGACCGTAGTTGATTTGATGCTTTCTGCATCACATCAAACCATCTGGAAGTGGACAAAGAAGCCACAAATTCATGAGGCATCCTTGATGCTACAGATTTGAGCCCACAGACACAAAAAAATACAATTCATTTTCCTGCATCAGGTCTGTATGTTTCAACCCACCCCGAGGCATCCTGCTCTTGCTCAGCCTGCACCATGTTACGGAGACTGGCATCAGCCAGAGCCTGCGTGAAGTGTGTGTATGGTGCCATGAAACAGTAGTGGTACAGGCCTGGCCTCAGGCTAGACGAGCCAAGCCGGAGCACCTTGCCTTGGGCACGGCTGGGTCCGCTCAGGACGCCTTCATATTGGGATGCCAAGTTGGTTCCAAACAGTGTCTTTAACAACTGAAGGAGAACAGATTACATGAAGTAAGCAATGGAATGCTTTTGTCCAATTATGTCATTTTAAAGTAGATTATAGAATGTATGGAACCATCGCACAGGGAAGCCAACGTCTTTACAGGCCCTGTCGGCAGGATCCAGCCTTACTCTATGTGGAGTCTCTGGTGGCAACACACTGCTCAGTGGTGCAACCATATGACGACATCCACACACAATCGAGTATAGCTACACCGCAAACTGACCTGCTGAACACAAACTGTAGCCATGGTAGGTTCTCGCGAGAAGCAGGACTTGAGATAGCCTAAAATTTCCTCCACACACTACATATGGGGGGAGAAAAAGTAAATCTGAAATGGATTCCAAAGAGTTCAGTAATGTAAAAATCAGGTCAGCTTCAAGAAAAATACTTTGCTGATGTCATGAAGTGTGGCCAGTTCAAGCAGTTGAGAAAGAACATCCAAGGCAGCACGAAGGAAGCCGCCAAACTTCTCGTGGCTACTGTGAAGGTCCAACGTCACCTAAGAGAAACGGTGCAAATAACAATCACGTTTCTGTTATGTCAGTGAGTAATTTTAAAAGTTATATACCTTATAGTTGGCATGAGTTGCTTTGAGGACATCGTAGAGCTTGAGGTAGGGTGGCAAGTTGTAGAAGTTGCCAAGAGTATTAGACTTGTTGACTGTTGTTCCACTTGTGCTGTCAGCAGTTCTGCCTGCTCCCCCAAACACACACCAAAAAACCCACAACTTTAGTGTTTGCGAGAGATAGACCGATTATCAGCCGGGCCGATTATCAGCCTTTTTTATGAATCTGAAAGCCGATAAAGCTGGCATCTCACTGAGCGGTGAATGCTTGCGAACGTAGCAAATTTGGGGTTTTCATCAGGATTTGTAAGATGTTCACTGACAGTTTACTTGTTGCAAAGAAATTTTGAACATGTTCAGACACATTTTCACTGTCCGCGAATATCTTTTGAAATCTTTTACAAACCCTGACTAAACCCCCAAATTAGCTACATTCGCATGCATTTGTCGCTTAGTGAGATTAATTCAGATTTATGTATTATTTAAATTTCCACTTTACTTTATAAAAGATGATACTGACACTGGAAACCCCCAAACACTTTTTTTTTATTTTTAAAAATGAAAGATTTTTGTTAAAATGAAGAAATTATGTTCAAATTTTGGAAAACTTTATTTACAGTAGAACATTTTAGGGAACTATTTACTTGCTTAGTTTTTAATTGAGTTTAACACATGGTGATGACCTGGGAAGCTCCCTGCAATTTTTTAAAATATTTTTTAAACAAAGCTGTCTATTCTTTATATATTTAAAATTAAAAGAAAAACCTTAAAATAATTTAAAATTAGAAAAGCTGTTTTAACAAACATACTTAATGGCATTTCAACAAAGTTATTTTTTTTTAATTTAAAAAAACATATCGGTCTATCTACTAGTGTTTACAGTGCATGAAGGAGGATTGTTTTCTTATGTGTTGCGTACCTGCGTTGATTTCATTGCTTTTCTTTGGGCTCAAAGGCACAGCACTGGGATCAGCAGCCTCCTTCTCTTTGCCCTTCCTGCGAATGGGACTGAGTGAGGGTGTGTTGGTCAGGGAAGGCAGTGTGGCCTGCAGGAAGAGGAAGTATAAAACAATTCAGTCACTTGAAAGGAAGTTATCTCCAGAGACGAAATTCGAACCTTAACTGCTGGTCCTGGGGGAGTGTCATCCAGCACATGGGCACAGATGTTGAGAACTTTCAGAAGGTGGAAAAAAAGCTGGTCCACCATTGTCACCATGGAGCGCTCTGACAATGCTGCCCAGGGTTCTTCCATCTTATTTGGACCTCCACTAGGATAAGAACTGCCACTGCTTCCTTCTTCCTCTCCAGCCCAGGGGTTGCGCATGCATTTAGGAGCCACCGCTTAAATTAAGAAGGTGATGTGTAAATGATTTAATACTACCCATTAATGTACACTAGCTGCGACGCACATGCACAAATACAGGTGACATTTGTGTTTGCACAACGAATATGCATTTTTGGAAGAAATTTGAAGTCATATAATATAATCTTTGTGATTTGAATGCATTACTGACCAGCAAGCAGGTTGCCAGCTAGCAACAAGGCATCCTGGTGTGCAGAGAGGTCAAGTGGGAACCAGGCAGATGACAACAAGGAAAGCACCATGTTGGCCATACCCACTGTTAGGGTTCTTTGCTCCACATCAGGTGCGGAGGAGTTTGGAGTATTGCTGGCCTGGGACAGACTAAATCAGAAAAATAAAATAAAATCATCAGAAACATATAAGAGGAAAATGCTTTGTGGACATGCATGTTCACAAACCTTAAGGCCCGGCCCCTGCTGCGGTTCAGAGTGGCTCGAGATGAAGCCGAACTGATGGAGTTAACGTAGCCACAGTGCCAGCCTGTGCTCCACGTGCACACTGGAAAATTGGACGCCAGGAGACACAGTGCCTCACAGCAGCCAAACTTAAAAGAAAAATATATATGACAAATGACATTTTGAGTTGTTAAAATATTTAAGAGTATCTATCTACGCATGTGAAAGCTTACAGTCAGGGCCTTCGAGGTAGAGGAGGTGAAAGCATGGGAGATAGCGGTCACTACTCGAGACAAGTTGTTTTCCACTGTGACGTCAGACACCGTGTTTGATAGATTAAAACCCCGATAAGTCCTGTTAGACAGAAAATAGCTGGATTTTGTAATAAGCTACAGGTTACAATGGATACAAATTAATACGATGGACTTCAGCAAAACATCGCTTGCATCTATGTGGCAGATCTACCTTGTAATGGTGCTCACTGTGAATTGTGAGGGGGGTTGTGCCTCGTGCATCAGCAGCTGCAGGTAAACTGTACTCTGGTCTCGGGCAATAGCGACAACAGGGTCCGTTTGGCCCTGGTCACAGTCATAAAACAATCTCGATACGAGCCTGATGGATGAAGCGGGGACATGATGAAGGGAAACATTTAATCAAATCCTCTATCTTGCGTATACAGCCAGCAACAAGGATTGTGGAACATTCAAATAGCATTGAATTAAGGCAAGTGACACCATTTAGAGAGAAAATATTAATGAGTCAATAGTACAAGTAAAAGCATACCTGCTGACAGCAGAAGCTGCCACATGGCGGACTCTCGGGTCATCATCACCCAACAGACGAATGACTACATTTAGAACCCGCTCCTGCAGTCGAAGACGCTAACATGAAGACAAAAATAAAGACGCATTAGAGGACTACTTGCAACTTATAAATCTACGAAGAAAAACAACTTTTCTAACAACTAAAGCAGAAAAAGGAATGTCTCAAAAATACCCCAGTATAGTGATGATCGCCTTTGTGCAAAGTTTCAGTCTTCCTCTCTAGGAAATTGACTAACCTAGAAGGACAGTGGGGAAAAGAATATTTCAGGTTATTTTCCTCTTTAACTCTTTTACTGCCAAAAACGTTAAATGACGTTTAGTAAAAACCTACGGAGGGCCGCCAAGGACGTTCTCCAATTATTATTTTTTTTGGGGGGGGGAAACGGGTGGAGGAAAGCCTTGCCCAGCTGTGGTGAAAGTTTCAAGCAGATCTAGTTAGCCTAATGACTATTTTTGGCCCCTAGATGGCAGCGATGACTCTCTTTTGACAAGATTGGGTAGGCGTCAGTAAAAGACGTGAGGCGGAGCTAGAGGGGACAATGGCTGGGGAAGGGAAGCGAAAATGGCGACCGGTTGCAAGCAGCTCACGCTTGAGCATTTGTTGATTACTGAAAAACGGAATAAGGTAGAAACAAAAAAAAAATTCCTGATGAAAGATGAGAGAGTTCAATCTTTCATTTGGTAGTATGTGTGTTTCTATAGTCCAAACACAACATTTTCTGTGGACCTTGAAAGATCAGTCAAAATGCTTAAATCGGCTGGCACTGGCGGCCTCCCTTTTCTGAAAACGTCTGGCAGTCAAAGAGTTAAAATACTTATTTTAATTGAGACCACACAAAAAAAAAAAAATCGAAAACACTTGCCGAAAATCCATCTCCGCCAGGGTCTCCAACAGTTCAGTGCGGACAAGCCAGTAGGATGAGTCTGTCAGGGCCAGCAGGTCGATCACCAACTGCAGGCCCAGATCGCTTAGCGTACTACTGCATACGGTCATGAGGCAGTGCTGAAAAACACATGTGTTTAAAAAATAAATAAATAAGGTTCAGCACTACACACATGGACACACAAAAACTTACCCTGACTGCAAAGCAAGCCATCTTGCAGGTTACTGAAGATTCATCTTTTAGAGAGTTTCTCAGCAACGGCACTAAGTCCACCAGGGACAAAGGGTTACCTGAAAAGGATTAGCTGACTAGTGATGACAAATTCTAAACGGTTCTCTGGGTGCCATCTTACATCAGCACCAAGGAATAACACCGGAATCTGACTTTTGGATTCAAGTTTGTGAAAACGCATTTAAAATGACAAAACACACAAATTTACAACTTATCCAATATAAAATTATTCATAGAACATACATTACTCAATATATGATGAAGAAAATGGGACTCTCAGACTCCGACATTTGTCTCCAATGTTTACAAAACACTACAGACACTTATGTTCATGCGTTATGGTTATGTACTCCGGTTATGTATTTCTGGACTAAAGTCTTAGAAAAACTTTCCGCTATCTTGGACTGTAGGATACCTTTATCTCCAAACTTGTGTTTGCTAGGTGACCTAACAACAACTGACTTACCACATAAACAATTTCAATCTACACTTGTAGCCCTTACTATCGCTAAAAAAACAATTCTTGTTAACTGGAAAAATAAACAAACTCTGAATATCGACCAATGGTCTAACCTCCTCATAAATCACATTTTAATGGAAAAAATATCTGCCTCAAATAAAAACCAAATATCTAAATTTATAGAAACATGCTCTACGTATATAGAATTTTTTAACCTAATTCTGGTTACTTAATTCTGCCTGTTAGCGAGCGCCACCACATCGTGATAACTTACATTGATGTTTCTGCATTTGGCAATTTATTATTATATTATATTATTAGTATGGGATTTTTTTAAATAGGTTTTAGGTGAACTAATGAATACAAACACACTCGCACGCACGCACATGCACATGCAAAAAAAAAAAAAAATATATATATATAAATATATATAAAAAAAAAAAAGGGAGAGCAATGATGACATGTCAAATCGAATGAACAATACTGAGCTCTCCAGTAAAAAAAAAAAGGAATAACAATGCAAAAACACACTGACCTGTTGCGCTCTGCACACTGGCCAGCCAGGTGTGTATGTTGTAACGAGTTTTCGTGAGTGCAGCCTGAATAATGGCTGCACAGACGATGGCTGTGGCACCTCGAATCTGTGGGTCTCCGTGATGAATTAGGCCCAGCACGTCACTGACATACTGCTGCTCTGGAAAGACATCGTAAGGGAGGAGGCTCAAAGGCTAATCTTGGCAACAACTTGGTGCTTGTGGATATTCTCATTCGTTCAGGTCTTTGTCTGCAATTGACTGCTCTGTCTTAGATGACATTTCATTCTCATCCAATAAGGCTTCATCAATTCATGCAACAAGGTTTGGTTAGGACAGACCAAGCTGAGTTGGTGTGGAAAACGCAACTATTTATGGGATTCAAACTCTGTGAAAAATACTTATTCAATATACTTCTTTACCTTCCACTGGAATGCCGTCCAGCGGCTCCAGGTAGAGGGAATTAAAGAAGGCTTCAGGAAGCAGTGCCCCAGCTGCTCCAATGCAACTCACCGCCAGAGCCTTTACACTCACTCGTACCTCCTTGTCAGGGATCACACCTAGCGATACAAACGCAAACAAAATCTATTGAGGAGAGGAGGAGTGTTAGGTGGGTTCTTCTTCTTCCTTAACCATAGGTCTGCCGAGAGCTCTTTTGAGCACGGTATGGACATAATCAGGCAATGTGCCTTAATTGGCCAAGACACACGGAGCACTGTGCTTGCATTGAACATTTGCATTTCGGGTCCACGTGACGCAGATTTTGTATCCCGGACCTTTCCAGAGTGCATCGATTATTTTTTTTTAACTTCACTTCATACTCACCATTCTTTTGTCCTGTCAATAGGAAAGAAGCTGCAAGAAGCCTGACACAGTGCATGAGGGGCTCCGCACCCTGGTCTGTATAATGTCCAATCGGACCATTTATACTTGATGGCTGATGAGGCATAAAGTACATGTAATATTATTTTACTTTCACTTACATTGTGAAAGACAAACGTGACATGAACAGTGTCAAGTTACCTTGATGTCAGCTTCGATTTCTGTGGGTTCCTCCTTTGGGATGAAGCGGTCCACACTGCTGTCAGAACTCTGCCGATTGTGACCTTTTTGGCCGAAGAGGTGTGGTTTGCTCAAAGCTGCGCACAAACACCCACAGTGACAAATATCCTTGAATCATTTCTTTAGGTATCTATGTGTGTGCGCGCTTATAATATAACATACCCAGTGCCGATGGGAGAAAAGAGATTTCCTCTTGGGATGAAGGTGCTGGTGCTTCATCATCTTCATCCTGCAGAGTTCCGATCTGCATCCCAGAGTACTGGCTCTCGCTGCCGTCCAGCACCTTTTGAAGTAAAACCTTTTCAGTAAATGACACTATGAAATGCAACCAATCACACCAGAAGAATAACTGCAGCCATTCGGAATGTGAGCAATTTGACCAACAAGAAACCCTCCAACAGAGCTAGTAACGATTGGACAGCCGTCTCTCTGTTGCAACTGTAAAGTAGCATTCAGGCTGGGCAGAAATAGAATCAGAATCATTTTTACTGACATATATTGATTAATCCATGCCTCACAAAATTCCCCTCCCAATTCAGTATCAATTCTGCAAGTACTCTGAATTGTTTCACCACTTGGCTCAGCACATTGTGCAGAAAATCAACGTGAAACAGGGAGGAATGCACGACCTTGAGACCCCTCGTCAACTTTGGCTACCACAATAAACTAAAGGAAGACCCAGCTTTTGGTCCCCAAGCTGTTTGACTTTTAAATAAATGCCAGCTACATTTAACATGGCTTTCCAAAACATCAACATGTTTTTTTGCGCCACATGAACTTAAGAACAATGCAGGAAGATTTTCCTATTAAAATGATGAGTCGGGTACAATCAATAATGGCTTTTGTTGGTGTATTTGGTTTCTGATTGAACGTTAGCCTGTAGGCACCTCTTGGATATTCATGGGTAAACATTAAGGGTGTGCCCAAAAAATTGATTCTCATAAGAATTGCGATTTTCATTAAGTACGATTCAGAATCGATTTTAGATGTCCCAAAATCAATTTATTTAAATTATTTTATATTGTCTTGCCTTTGTCTGTGTGTGCCTTTATTTAGAGCGCTGTTCATGTTGTACCCAGTTTAGCCACTGAGGGGCATTGTGGTTCGACGCGGTCTAATACACTGTTAAGTTGTAGCCACATTAGAGAGTAGAAGGAAAAAGTCTCGATCAAGTTATTCCAATAAAAGTTGTTGTTTTTGCAGTGTGGAGCCGTTATTTTGAGTAATAAAAGTGCCGCGAGTAGCGCGCTATCTAGTATTAGCGAGTCAGAGTGGAGTAGATCATTACAATTCCTTGCACATCTATAGATTGAAGCAAAAATCATTGTCAATCAAATCATTTTGAATCAAAAATCGTTCTTAATCGAAAATCGATTCTGAATCGAATAGCAGACCCAAAAATCGGAATCGAATTGTGAGACATTCAAAGATTCCCACCCCTAGTAAACAAATCTGGAGGGGAAAAGATGATGACTTTAAAGTCAATTAATTTAAGTTAAATAAAAAATGTAAGTTAAAAATTTTAAACAGCTAGTCAGCCTAGAGAAAATCTCAACAATGACAAAGGACATGTTCGCTTGCAAAGAATTAGTCTCAGAATCCCGCATGTAGTACAAATACACATCAATCAGACTGACCAGCTCTGCAACATCTGAGGGGGTGACAGCTGAATCCGGCCCTTCCGTGGTTGTCTGAGAGGAGTCACTGGGCGGGAGTGAGCCATCATTGGTACTTAGGAGTGACCCGCCTTCAATTAAGGGCCCGCCATCTGGTGTGGCGTTCTCTGGTGTAGTGTAGTCAGCCGTCTCGGGTGTAACATTAGCCCCACCGCTTGAGCTCCGACTCAACATCTCCTCCTCATTTTCGTTGGGTGAATCAGGAGTATCTGAGGCAGATGTCCCGCCTCCACCCCCGCCTTGGTCCGAGGAGGCGCTCAAGTCCACAGAGTCACCGGGCTGTAACGTATGCTGGGAGGAGCGCGGCTGTTCGGTGATGATGTCCACCTGGGCTGCCGTGGAGACATCAGCACCAACAACAGATGCTGGAAAAAATAAAGACATCAAATAATCATGCTACTGTTAAGGTGCATAATGCTTTAGTGGCATAAGCTTATTAACATGTCTAAGGACATGGCTAGCTAGTAAAAAGATACATTCTGTAGCATTGGCTCTCTGCAAAAAGGTCTGTACAGTAAATATTCAAAGATAATGCACAATAAAGCAAAAGCAGGTTACAAAGTAACAGGATGACCGCACCTGTGAAAGTGCCAGTAGTAACGTCAGTCTTTTCAGAATCATCTTCCAATCCCTCCTCCTCCCCTGAAAGCATTTTGCCTGGAAACAACAGATGGAAGGTCACGAAGAAAAACAATCAAATATTAAAAATTTTGATATTGGAGAGAGAGTGAGTGTTGAAATTCAGATCCTGTGTCTTCTGCCCTCTGGTGGACTTATGTGTGCATTGTGGGAATTATGAAAACACAAATTCATCTTGTTGGATTTTTTGGAGGCAATTTTTAGCAAATGCCGAAGAAAAAAACAATGTACAGCAAGTACTACAATATATGAGCTACCGCATTGTTTAGACAAAAAGTTCCTTCATTAAAGAAGAAGTCTTAACCCCAAAAATGTCTTTACCACAATATGTTCAATGCACCCCCCACTAGCCTAAACATGGTATTCTGATTAATATTGCATTTGAGGAATATGAATTTGCTGCTTGCTGTTGACTGAAAATGAAATCACAGTTCGCTCGCTTCCTGCTGTTTTACTGGATTTTGACTGATTTTGCAAGGCCCACAGAATATTGTGTTCTATTGCGATAAAAACATGGAACCTACCAAAAGAAAGATTAGAGTCTTTTCTTTCATCAGGATAAAAAAGTATATTTCTATCTGTTTCCTTTTTGCAGCAATTAGCATTAATTAGAATATAGCTAAGTTTTATCATTATTTACAAATCTGCTTTGAACTGTGGGTAAAACAGCTTGTTTTCAACATGGCCCTGGTTGATCTCTTCTACTCTTCTGCCACCTGCTGGCCATTTGTGTAATAACTACCATTGCTTCAACCGTTTTGTGCAGTTGAGAGGCTGCATCAAAGCCTTCTGTACAGTATGCTCTAGCACAGGGGTGGCCAAGTTCGGTCCTCAAGAGCCCCTAATCTAGCCTGTTTTCAATGTTTCTCTCCACAAACACACCTGATTCATGATCAAGATTGTCATCAGGCTTCTGCACAGCTTGCTGATGAGCTGATAATTACATTTGGCTGCGCTGAAAGAGGGTGACATGGAAAACAGGCTGGATAGTGGCTCTCGAGGACCAAACCAGCCCTGCTCTAGCATTAAAAAAAAAAAAAAAACATATAAATACGTCTTTGGGATACTTAAAACATTTGAAAAAGAACGTTATTTATACGTTTTTAGGAGCAAATGAGTTCATCAGAATGCCATGGTTAGACTAGTGAAGGCGCATAGAACATATCAGAATGAATATGTTTGTGTTGACTTCCCTTTTATGATGCAATAAAATTCCTATTTCACACAAATTTGCCCCACACTTGCAACATTCAGAAGGAAAAGGATAGCAGGACAAAAAGTAGACCAGTCACCTCTCTGTTTCCTAAGAAGGAGTGGACTGCAGGAAGACCCTCCTGCTGAAATGGAAAGGAAACAGGAGGCACAAACAGGAGGTGAAGAGGAGAAAAGCAATAGAGGCTCCAAAGACTTATAGAAGAAACCACAGAATGGATGAGGAGGAAACAAAAGGAAAAAGCTGGCGCCCAGTAATTAAGAACAAACGACTCTTAGTATGGCTTAGTGAATGACAGACTACCAGAATCAAATGTGAGTCCAATGTTAAACAGTTCTCGAGGGAAATGTGTGTCTTTGCAGTCCAGACAGGTGTATTTACCAATGAACTCCAGGATGCTGCCAGAGCGCGCACGACTTTCGGTATCCTGACGAAACACGGTGGCATGTGGAATGGCGCCGACATTTATGAGCATGTGCAAAAGCTCTGGTGGCGGAGTCCTTAACATTTGTTGCAAAAGCTCCAGAGATGCCGTCACCACATTGTGGTCCCAGTGCTGCGTGTAGTGTAAAGTCAGCTCATACACCTGCCGGCGCACAGAAATTCAAACATGAAATTATAAAGTAAAACGCATTGAGATCGAATTTGTACCTGTAGCAGCTGCTCTGGTGTCGGTTGCACATCAGCCTCCTTCTTCGTGACTCCAAAGCTTCCTTTGAGACTTGTAGTGTTGACCTGCTGCTGCAGCAGAGGCATCAGGTAGCGCAGGGTTAAAAGCACCCCGAGGATGAGATGGCTGAGATGTTCCTCATCAACTGGTACCACCAATCCTGAAGGTCACCATTAGTAGATCATGTCATTGCATGTGGATGTCGCCTGTATAGATGAGTGTATGTAGTATGTTGTCCTACCCAGCAGCACGTTAAGGAGCCATGTGTAAAAGTAAGTGGCGCGCCTCGAGTGTTGGCACACAGTAACGGCCGAGCTGGCAGCTGTCCTTCTGATGGTGGGGGAGCTGGACTTCAGGTTGGCAACAAATGACTTCAACAGGACCTGAGACAACATCGATCGAGTATTGGCAATTTATTATTAGCGAGTGAAGAGATGATCATATTAGTTCAATCAGAAGCTGAGGCAGAGAAAAAACAAACAAAGAGGGAAAGGCAAGACCAACCAAATTCCCACAAAAGGAAAAACAAACAGTTCAAGTCAACTATCAGATTTCTGAGAAGACACCTTGATCTCGCCATCATTGGCAAAGTGTCCCAAGGCGGCCATGATCTTAGGCATGGCTGAAGCCAGGGTCTCCTGCACAGTTTCCTCCTGCCGCTTGGTGATTCTGGTCAGGCACGGCAAAAGGTTGACCAAATAGGGTCTGCGTTTCAAGGGAAAAGAATGAGAGGACTCGTTAGATGGTTAGCCCAAGAATCGAAAAATGCTTTTTTTTAAAGCCTAATTCATGACTAAGCCCTGTTATGAGTCAATAAATTACTATCCAAAGTAATATTGTGTCTACCTGCATTTCTGAGGTCTAATGAGGTGGGCAAGCTCAGCAAACCTCCACAAAGCTGCTCTCAAACTCCGAGAGGCACCATTCTACAGGAAGACAAGTGCATCATCATCACCACCACCACCACCACCTCAACAATCAGACAAATAACTTTGTGACAACAAACCTGTCATGTGGTTTTCATCAGCAAAAGTAATGAAAAGAAAATTACCTTTTTAATTTCTTTATACAGCTCAAGCTGCAGCCGAGGCAGATTAGAGTCCATCAGTGCCTAAAGGAGTGCAACACATTTATTTAAATCCTCAAAACTACAATGTAAAAAGTCAGGTTATATTAGGGCCTATTGTAATCGTCACAAGATAATATAGCATGAAGACAAAATGCAAATGAGGATGAAAATGTATAAATAATCAAAAACTGTACATTACAAATCAAACTAGAATTTCATGTGCTGCAGGCACATTCTGTATTTTTTCAATTATATTTTTATACACAAATCGACAAAAGTGACATATTTACAAAACTTAAAAGTATGTCAATATTGCTTTTAGAGTTATAAGTGCACAAAATGGAAATAAATATATTCCCCACAAAACTCTGTGTCCCTGTATGTTTATGTTGCTAATTTCATAATTAACTGGTTGGTTGATATAATTGTTTGCAAATGACAATTGACTGATTTCACCAACTGAGTAAAGTGTTTTAATTCTAAAATATGAGTAGGAAGAATAAGGACGACTACTTTTTCACTCACTTTGATTATTTTGTTGAGGCACTCATCGGCTACCATTCGGACATCTGATTCGCTGTCGTCACTGCAGAGCAGGAACATTTCCATGGCGATTCCCAGCAATTTCTGGAACTCCGGAGATGTTCTGCTCCAAGCAGAAAGACAGAGGGGAAACGTTACTATATACACAGATGCAGACACAAAATAATTTCTGAAATACTATTCAAATGATGAGAATTAATGGCCCAAAGTTTCATAATCGATACTGTAGCGAGACCCACCTGAGTGATTGTGCCACTATGTTTTCACATATTGTCAAGCAGTGTGTAACTCTGTCTTTTTTTGTTGTGGCCTGCTCCTTTTTCCTGTGATGGGAGATAAGAAGAATTATGTATAATGTGATTATAAAAATAAATAAAAAAATCAACAGACTTTACAGATGTAAAAATACACAGGAAACTCATCTCAAATCATCTAAGTTATATCAAATGCATTACAATTACAGCTGAAAGACTTTGAAAGACCACGTCTTTACCGTCCCAATTTTATTGCAAAATAGCTCAGTCTGATTAGATAGAGAGCATCTGACAGCAGCAATTCTCAAGTCCTCCCACAAATTTTAAGTGGAGTTTAGGTCTGGATTTAGACTGGCCTATTCCATCACATGAATATACTTTGATCCAAATCATTCCATTTTAGCTCTGGCTTTATGTTTAGGGTCGGTGTGTCGCCAGATAGTGAGCCTCTACCCTATGCTCAACAGGTTTACCCTATATTTGGCTCCATCCAGCTTCCCATCAACTCAAGAAGACCAACGTTATTTCCCTGTCCCGGCTGAAGGAAATCAACCCCAATGTATGATGCAGCCACCCGATGTATTACAGTGGGGAATGGAGATGGTGTATTCACTGCGATGTATATAGTTACATTTCCACCACACATGGCATGTACTGGCCAAACACTTAAATTTTGCTTTTCTTTCTTCCACATTTCCTGTCTCCAACTTGGCTTTTGACAAACTACAAATGGGACTTTTCTTCTTGCAACTCTTCCATAAAAAAGGACAAATTTGTTGCATGCACAACAAATGGGTCTCCTGTGGACCGATTCCTCACGAGCTGATCTACGCAGCTCCTCCAGTGTTACCATTATAAACCTCTTGGATGCTTCTCACTCGAATGCTTTCTCTGCCCGGACAGTCAGTCTGAATGGACGGATAGTTCATAAAAGGTTTGCAGTTTTACCTTACTCTTCCTATTTCCTGATGGAGTTTAGGATATTTTTTGGTAAATCTTAAGCCTGTTTTAAACATCACACTATATTCCTGACCTGTCTGATGTTCTCCATTTGCTTTGTGGTGCTGTTGGTTCACTAATGTTCTCTAACAAACCTTTGAGACATTCACAGAACATCTGCATTTATAGTCATTTTATTACACACTACTTATGTGACATCATCTGATGGCATTTGGTTGCACAGCATTTTACTTTGGGGCAGCGGAGTAAATAATGGAGGCTGTATGACTATTTTTTTTTTTTTTAAAAAAACATGCATCATTTTCTTTCCACCTCGCAATTACATGCCGCTGTGTGTTGGTCTACCACATGACATCCCAATAAAATGTATTTACGTTCCTGGCTGTACCATGACAAAATGTCTAAATGGGCTATTAATACTTTTTGCAAGGCACTGTTAAGTCGATCAATCCACAGTCATTCAGCCAACTCGTTAACCCGTCCCCAGACCAATCAGATTGCTACTATGACAAAAGTACAGTCCATTAGTCTGTGGCAATAGCATGCAGTACTGTACTGCAGGATTTCCACTTGAGGGCGATTACAATGGGGTATAATTAAATAATGTTACAACTCCATAGGTGCAAACTGGTTAAGATCTGTCAACATGCGCATCAACAGAAAATTGTGTATATTTAGTATGACTGCAATTTCCATTTCCAGGACTCGTGCACTAGCTAAACTGTCTAGTTTGGTTGTTAGCTTGCTAAGCTAACAAGGTTGGCTTAAAAAAAACAAAAACAAAAAACACTTACTGTCTCTGGACAAGCTCCTCGGCGGTCGGTGGTCCCTGCTGCTGCTGGAATGACTTCAGCGATTCAAATGCCTTCATTAGTTTCTCCATCGTTGCCATTTTTGCAGAACACAGAAAGAAATCTGGCCTGGCTTGCTAATATTTACAATTACGAGCTAACTAGCTTTAGCACACGGAGAGCAAGCGGTGCGTAGTGCAGCAGCGCGCCACCAACGCAGCTTGCTACAACGACCGCAAGGCTCTCTGCTCTCAACCTACGGTCCGAAATGTCTATGATCACGTTACAATAACGTACCTTACCAAGGAAAATATTACTTGAATTGCCATATTTTAAGCAGCTATGCGTACCCACAGAAATCAGACCAGGAAGTGGCAAATGTGACAGCTTGCTAACAATAGGACGATTGCAGACTCACCGACCAATCAAATTACAGTTGTGTGGCCATTAACCAATCACAAATAGCTAGGATCCTTCGGTCACGGGACGGCGCTATGCATATCGATTACGGTTTGCAGCAATTTCAATTCAAAATTAAATATTTTAACTAAAAAGCTCAACCAAAGAAAACGATGATATTTTGCTAAAACAAAACCATGTGGGCTTTAAGTTCGAGAGCAGTGGGAGTCAAACGCATGACCGTCACGTTTACGCCTTTTCTTTCTGTCATTGTTGGACCCTCAACAAACAACAAAACTACAGCATAACCACCCCCAAGCAGAAATATTTTTTTGAATTCTGAATCAGACCTTAATATGTAGTATTGGCCTATGGCAGAATTACATTATTTCATAGGATATCTGAGACTGCTTGGTTCTGATTTACCCAATTTGTTCAATTCAAGGCCATTTTATTCCAAGCCAAACAAATGACTACTGATAACATGCCCCTCTCACACGGTCACAGCACTTTAATAATGGAAAATAACACACAAGGCAGGACACAGGTGAATTTTATACAAATGGCAGTGTATTGTTTCATAATTACAAATGTAAGGTATGATACAACAACCAGTGATACAACTTGTACAAGAATTAACAATGACTGCAGTGGTTGAACAACATGACTGTACAGGTACAAAAGGGAAAAAAGGAAAAACAAAAACGTCTCAGGCCCTGTTGCAATACAAGTAAAGCGTTCCTTTAAATACCTTTACACTAACAGAATGAGAAACCACCCAAGTGGTTCTCCAGGCTTATATTGACTAGACCCAAGTGACACCAAATAATTGAGGATCTCTCTCTCAGGTGTTACCTGCTGAGGCTGATCCTAGTTTGGAAGGGCTTAATCCCAATCATAGAAGGAATGCATTCAACATACTCAAACAAGGCCGACTCTATGGGTCACCTTGTCATTTTAAACTGTTCTCAGATACCAGTGATATGTTGGCACTAAAAAGTCATCATTTACATATACAAGGAACCTGATGTATTACAAACCAATACATGCGTGTGTAATAAAACATATGTATTTCTTTAAAACAGGCATTACAATGCACTTAGTGCGGACATTCAAAACCTTTGAGCAGTTTAAAGTTTCTGTATGTGAAGGAATTTATCTCACAATGGACGGAAGGATGCATGAAAAGGGTTTAAAAAAAAAGATTTAGTATCACTAATTGAATTCTTGTGATTGGCACATACTATGAAGACAGTCTGTCCTCACTTAATTTTTCAGATAATACACATTTCATTTGATTCATTTTTTCTTTTGGTCTAACTGAAAAAAAAAAAAACATTCTAGTGCAAAGAATGTTGGGTGGAGGACTGGAGGCGTACTGACCATGGCAGGTGGACACTGTAGGTGCAGCCATTAGTTTCTCTATGAGAGCAAGTGACAGTTTTACAGCTTTGTTCTAAATGTACAAAGTTTTTGAGGCTAGAAGTACTAAAAAGGCTAAAATGTACAAAGAAAGGCAAGAAAGTCAGCTTCAGAGCATGCCTGAGTGCAACAAAGACAAAACAAAATGACTCAAAACAGCAAACGATACATGGCACGTTTGAATCGTCACAACGGAATGTGCAATGGTGGACTTATTTTATAGCGCAAGAAAATACCAAAATAGAAGGGGTAATATACGTACACAGTCACATATATTATGTAATTTGAGAAATTCTGTGCACATACAAAAAAGTCCCTCCATGGTTACTAACTATAAATTTAGAAAGAACATACAATTGATTTTTAGTAAATTGGTGAGAAATGAGGGGGGTAAATGCAGAAACAAAATGAACTTAAACTGATTTGAGCTCCTCATCAATTCAGATCAAATTTGATTCATTGCATTGAACTTAAAAGCTGAATTTTTATACGACGCAATATACACACAGTAAGCTAATGTGTAAAAACGGAGTATTCACAGCATTAAATACAGATGGTTGTAAATTACACTGACCATCTCTTAAGGACCTCTCCAAACTTCAAATGCTTTTGAGAGCAACCACATGCACCAAAACTGAGTCCTAAATACAACAAAATCAGCAGACCCCTATATTGTTTTTTTTTTCTTTTTTTAACTGGGAAGAGTTCAATTCCTGCATTTTCTGCCTTTAGCCACACAAGAAAGCACCTCAGTCATTTGTAAAAGAGAACATACTACTGTATGTCTTTAATGGAAGAGTAAACATTGTCCGCTATTACAACACAGTTCCCTTGAACTACAGAATACAGATGTTTGTTCTCTACTAGTAGGATATATGGCCATCTATTTATGATTTAGTGCACAGAAGCTCTATTCTTGACTCGGTGCCGAGGCTAATAGCTACTGACAGACAGGTGGTTCATTTCATTCAACAGAGGTGTTTTACCAAGATGTAGTAACTGTCAGGTGCAGGTCAGAGTTTTCACATTACGCCATCATTATTCTAGGTCTCTAAAATGAATTCACCCAGGCAGCAACACAAAGAGTAAGAGTTTTGAGAGGCAGATTATAATAAGAAGAAAGGTTAGCAATTGGTCAGTGGAAGGAATGAAGCATAAAAAGGTTGTGCTCCAGAGGGGAAACAAGGCCTCATATCTGTTATTAATATTGAGAGCCTTTGAATTTGCCGTTTTTAGACTGTAGAGGACCTTTTGTTGCACATTCTGACCAAAAATTGTTAGGGGGAAAAAAACATCAATGTCATCTTTGCTTGATACAAGTTGGCACAGGCACATGGAACTACTATACTGGCCAAATACCAAAACATACTGTCAACGGCCTGCACAATTTGAGAAGAGGTATACATGGGCCAGACTTAACCATTAATCAAGAGGAGCGGGAGGGACTTTTTGGGGGCAAACTGTTGAGCAACATAGCAATTATGAACAGATTTGTTCTCAATTGCTGACAGAATTCATTCCGATGTACCTGAGCCATGAGGGTGAATGAGGCAATGGGGATATGGTGTGCTAAAAACATGCCATTGGCAAAATCAATGCTAAACATACAGCACATTTTAAAACAAAAATAAATGCCTTATGCTACATTGAGAAAACTAAAGACAAATTGTACTGTGCTTCTTAAAAAATATATATAACTACCCCAAGAAACAATATCCATATTCATTCCCAAAGACAATAAAATGAAAATGTCATGTATGCATTCAAGTGGTACTTTTATGGCTTTTTGTACAATACAACCTTTAGTGAAAATATACATCTAGACATAAATTCAAGTACAAAGGTACAAAATCTTTAAACTCATACTTTTTTCTTTAATTATAATACACTTTTAATACAGCTCATAAATACAGGTCAACATTCACTGAGTTCCTAAGATTTGCACTCTGTTGGAGTTTATGGTGAAGATCAGCGGCAAATGGGGGAGGGGGAAAAAGGGGTTAGGGTTGTTGTTTTGTTTTTGTTAGGTTTTTTGGGGGAGGGGGGGGGAGTGGTTTAAAGTCGAGAGGGCTCCTCGAACTCGTCGTCACTGTAACCGCTCTTAAAACAGACCTGAAGGAGAGGAGGTATGTGATGATGGGATATATTACATAAATATGAACATCTTTAATCTCCACAGGTAAGCAATAACAAATGCATTTTGAAAGATATCAGAAACAGAAACTATGTTGCCAAAACGGAATTCAGGAAATGGCATATTCCATGCAAATGAACCATGAAGGAAATTTTCTGAAGCATAACAGCCAAACAGAAAAGTGTCAAATTCAACCCAGAGGGGGAAAAAATGAGGAAAATGGAAGCCTGGAAATGATACTGAAAGTTTAACCTAAAAAAAATGCTGAGATCACACGAGTCACATTTAATTGATTTTTGACAGAGTAAGAAAGGAAAGAAGGAAAAGAGGAAGTACCTTAGCCCCCACCCCCTCAAAGAGTTGCCGGAGCACTAGCACTTGCCTCTCTTCTAAACAGGCGGTAGAAGAAGCCTCTCTTTGGTGGAGGGTTAGGCCGGTTCATGTCCAGGTCCGAACATAATGTCCCATCAGTCTCATAGACATTGATTTCTTTGAAGCACTCCATTTCTATCATCTATACAAGGAGAGGGGATGCAATATGAATGAAGCACACTTGATGAGCACAAGTTTCGCCAAAAAATACAATTCCGGCTTGTACACCATTGTTATTTTTCACGTCCCACTGTACTAATATGAGCAATCTGTGCATTATCACTTTCTGGCATCTTTTGTGGGAGTGCCAACAGTGGTGGAAGAGGTCCGCTGACTGCATGATGGAATGGAAGTTTTTTTTCCCCAGCCATCATTTTACCTACTCTGATTTGTTTACAATTTTACATACATCTTTTCATTCATGGGATGGGAACAACACAAAATGCGCCATTTTTCGCACAAATGTTGTCTTCGTGTTTAGAAGAAAGAATGCACAATTGTTATGTTCCTTATCTTCATTTATATTAATTCAAGTCAAATAACGATTACACTACATTCAGGGATAAAAAAAAAAATATACTGCTAAACATTGATTGATCTAATGTCTTCTTTTGTGGAGCTGATCAATGACTCAATCAGTGATCAATCAGGCAAATTGAGACATTACAGCTGATCATCGATTTTGCATGAAATCTCTCCTGATCCAACCGATGAGATCGATGTAAAGTCTAGTTCTGAAATAAAACATTTTCTCGTTACCTTTAATAAACATTATTGTTATTAATAATTAATGATTCATGTGAAGATCATGTTACTGATTCCTCACAATAATAAGGACACAATTAACTCATTCACTGCCATTGACGGCTATAGACGTCAAAAATTATTTTGAACTATTTCTATTAGTTTAACATTTTTCACACTTTTGTTAACAAGAGTATGAAAACCTAGATTTTTTTTATTGTATTAGAACAATTATTAAATTTGTGATTAATCGTGAGTTAACTAGTGAAGTCATGCGATTAATTCCGATTAAAGATTGTAATATAATCTTTTTTTTTTTAAATAAAATTAAAAAAAAGTGATTATTTTTTTTTTTTAATAATATTTTTAAGAAAAGATTAATAAAAATCAGGGGCGTCAAAAAAAATTACATTTTTAACCGTAATTAATCGCATGACTAGTTAACTCACGATTAATTACAACATTTATATCTGTTCTAAATGAACAAAAAAAAACACATTTGTAGGTTATCATACTCTTGTTAACAAAAGTGGGAAAAATGTTAAACTAATAGAAATAGTTCAAATGAATTTTTGACGTCTATAGCCGTCGATGGCAGTGAATGAGTTAATATAAAAACTCTCTATTTCTATAAATCTCTGCCAGTATTCACATTTTCTAATGATCACTTCTACAACATTCCTATAAAATCACAATGTCCCATCACTTGTGAGCTATTTTAAGAACAGCCTTGTGAGCTACCTATTGTCCGTGGGCACCATCTTAGTACATTGGTACAATGCTTACTATCCTTATAGTATTGTGCAAGTGGTCATAATGTCATGGCAGGTCGGCGTAAATCTAACATTCTAACCTTCACTGACGCAAGGATAGGCGTGTACTGTACTGCATGCACTGAGAAAGCTGGGGGGGGGCAATGACATCATCTCAGTGTCCAATCCTGCAGTTACCTCATTCTGCCACGGGATGGAGACACTCCCTGTGACAAACTTGTGGTAGAAGTCGTCATCGGTGGGGTCAAGGTTCACACCTTTGACAGTGGAGAACTGCTCAATGTCGAGGACATCTTTGCAGTATACGGCCCGAGGCTAAGAGAGAAATGCAGGCGAGACGTGGTCAAATAAAAGACTATGGTAGGTTAAAACCCATGCTAAACGAAAATGACTCTGATAATGTTAATAAGTTCAAAATCATCAATGCGGAATATGATTCCAGTGTCAATATGGGCTACTAACCAGCAACAGATGACAAGTGTGTACTGGCAAATATTGTTTTAGTCTCTCAGAACAGTTACGTTCTTTCTGTCAGTCTATTTATAAAACTGCAAAAAATAAAATAATATTCTGTGTGAACAGCTTCTCGGTGGAGAATAGCACAAGTTCACATGCAAGTGAGTTTCAACTTTGGATTTCAAATAAAAACATATCCTAGGCTTGTTTCTCACCACCCAGGATTGGAAGATATGCTAAATAGCTGGTAACTGAAGTGCAGTAGTCACAAGATGGAGGATGATTTGTAGCTTTTAGAGGGCCTTATAGTTTCTTTCTTGGGTTTTTGTGTGTGCATGTAGGTTGCTCTTACATCAGGGCTGAAAGGCGGTTCCAGCATGTTAGCCTCCAATCGTTTGAAGTTGATGTTCCTGAAGATAGAGTTCTGCTTGACCTCTATGGCACCGCGACCCTGACAACCGAGACGATTCTTGGGGTCTTTAGCCAGCAGCTAGGAGGGAGACAAACAAACACTTAAAATTAAAATGCATACATGTATGATAAATGGCTTACATGTAATTCACGTATCTGACTGTCCATCATTTAATAAAGTCCACCAGTAATGCATAGTAATTCATGTAGACACAATCATGACTCGAATTAGAACGCACTGCTACTGTTTCTTTGAGAGCTTGCGGGTAATATTCCCTCCACACCACCTACAGCAGAGTGAGGGCCTTGTGAAGTGGATGAGTGCAGTTTAGCGGCGTGCTCACTTTTTCACCACATCTCTCCAGTTCACCTTTGTTTTAGTTGTCAGTGCACTACTCTCACCCAGTTTCCCCATCGCTTTCTGCTCTTAACTCACGTCACCTGACTATTTCAAGATGGCTGTTTCCAGAATATCTTTTTCGCCTATGACAACATTTCAAAGCAACAAATCGCGTAGTCATTCAAAAAGGAGTGAGAAAAAGCTCATCTCTTCCATGATTACTTTCCCATCCCCCAGCGTTCAACGCCACTTTTTTTTTTTTTTTTTTTGCAGAAACCTTTCTTCTTCTCGCTCTCCCCACACTCATCCTCCCCCTGGGGAGTCTTCTAATCTGTTGAACCTCAGGTCAGAATGTTCCACAGCAGGACGCAAATAAACGTCTCATCCGCTCTGGCTCCCAAACAGATAAGCTCACTAGCTCCCTCTTGGTGCACAGATGAGCGGATTTGCATTAAAAATGTAGTTCCTAGTTATCATCAACTGAAATTCACACCAGCAGTTAAAATTCAGCTCACCTTCTCACGGTCTCGTTCGTAATGCCAAACTCTAATGTAAAATATGTTTACACCGCATGATCTGTATGTGGTGGTGTGACAATGTGACATCATACAAAAGGGTCAGGTGGACTGAATTCAGCAGTCTACAAAGGGCAACAATGAAGGTTATCTGGCTATTTTGTGTTCTTTTTTTGTGTGTGTGGCAGTTTATTAAAAGACCACAGGCTTTGTTCAAATTACATTCAGCGTTCTATCCATTTCACTCTATTGTGCAATCAATCTTCTGTTAACTAATCAAACTACTGCAATGTGTGTAGCTCCTTTCTTTAGATAGCCTGTTGTACATACCATAAGAATGATGAAAGGATGCCAAAAAGTGACAGTATGCTATTTTGGTGGACTCCATGATTTTCTTTAGTTTGTACTATACCTGTGTGATAGTAGTGTATATATTGACACTATATATACATATATACTGATACAATGTGAATACTCACTAATTATAATGAATGTGGGTTAATGAATGAAATCACCCCATTATTCTTTTTTGATGTCATTAAAAGCGATATTGCCACAAGCTTGTTGAAAATTTGCTGCAAATAAGGCAAAAGCTTAGCTAACATAGCATTATTATTTCATTGACCCTAAAATAAATACCATGCATTACACCACATTCGTCACTACCCCCAAGGTGAGAATTCCTTTTATTTTTAAAGGAGACGTTAACCCCAAAATTTTCTTTACAAAGATATGTTGGACGTGCCCGAGTCAAAACACGACATTCTGATTACAGTAATTTCTGGACTACAAGCCGCTACCTTTTTCACTTGCATTCGACCCTGCGGCTAAAATGAAGGATTACAACGGGGTGCACTATAAAGGAAGCGCAAGAGTGTCAGGCAGCGCAAAACAAACCAAGTGAGCCCAAATGCAGAACGAGAGACAGAACGAGAGCGAGACAATTTGCGCCCTCATAAGTAGCGGGAACCCCAGTGCGGTAACATTAAAACACCTGCGGCTAACAGCCAAGTGTGGCTTATATGTGTAACAAACTCGAGTATTCCCCAAATTTAGGTAGCGCGGCTTATAGTCAGGTGCGCCTTGTAGTCCAGAAATGACTGTAATATTGGTATTGTGGAATATGAATTAAGCAGCAAAATCCACCCGTTTTAAGCTATCTCAGGGGACAACCATTTTGCCACTTGCTATTGACTGAAAATAACATCAGGGAACGACAAATTTTGGTTCAACTTCAGAAAACAACAGGTTATCTGTAATTGGTTGTTACCTGAGCAATTGTGAAGTCATTTTCAGTCGACAGTAATTGACAAAATGGCTGCACCCTGATATCACGGACTTATATATGAATGGACTGTCTATGGACTATATGCCACGGAGGAGGCGGGACTTCCGACTTCCGGATTTTCACCCATCAACTTTGTTTCCGTTTCCGGCTTGCGACGTGTGGGCCGGGTCCCAGTATTTGCGCTTCCGTCTTTGTGCCCCTCGGTTGCGCGTTCCCGTCGACGGGTGCGAGGCTGCGAGTGTGTAGTGTCTGTCTCAGTGTCCGAAGCATTTCAGATAGCCGAGACGCCTTCCCGCCAATGAGCGGGAGCGCACGGTTGGGGGGAGCAGGGGTGGGGGTGCGAGTGTTGGAACGCGGCCAGCAGTGGCAGGAGACGGCGCTGATGTGTAAAACCCAGAAGTCGGAAGTCCGTGGCGTCTACCCCAGAAGACCCACGTGGCTGAAACTTGAGGGCAACCATCTTACGTTGCCACTTTTATTGACATGTTGTGTTATTTTTTTCACTGAAAACACTTATCAGTGCGTACTTTACGCTAGGATCCCTGTACAGAGTAATCAATGTATTACAGTTAGGCAGCCTCAGGGAGTGGCAACGTAAGATGGCTGCCAGTGACGTCACTTCTCCCAATGGAGAGTAAGCTACATGACAATCCCTTCATATGTATCCATGCCCGAGATGGATAAAAATGGGTGTATTTAGCTGTTTACCTCATAATACACAAATGTAATATTATTCAGAATAGTGTGTTTAGACTAGTGGGGCCTGGATGGATCATTTTATTGTAAAGAAATCTTTTGGTTTGACTTTCCCTTTAACCCAAAACAACTGCCCTCACCTGTCGGCAGATATCTTTTGCTTCTTCAGAGAACTTATCAGAGTACTCCTCCTGATCCTCCCGCACTCGTCGATCCACCTCCTCCCGCTTGACACGTTCCTTGCGCTTGCGAAAGGGCGACTGGCCTTGAATCATCTCAAAGATAAGGCAGCCTAGACCCCACCAGTCTGGACTGAAGGTGTAGCTCTCGTTCTGGATGACCTCAGGAGCTGAGGAAGGAGGGACGAAGAATGGACTTGATTGGGGTAGGGTCATGCTTTTTGACGGGGCACCACAAAAAGTCCACTTCATACCCATGTATCCAACAGTGCCTACTCTCCCTCGTATCGTCTCTCCTTCAGGAATTTGCACAGCAAGACCCAAGTCTGAAATGCGGATGTGCCCTGAGGAAGATGTAGACATTTACAGTTTAGGCTTTCACAAAACGGGGTCTATAAATGACCATCTTTACAGTTGAACAGATTTTTTACAAGGTAAGCACTAAGAAAGAGCAAATTATTCAGATTTGCAGTACATGATTGGAGACATTATGCTGCAGTATTTGCACAAAATACACTGAACTCAGTGACTGATGATTTACTCAGTCCCTCTTACTGGCTCATTCTACACAACGATGGTATGCAAATTAGTCTCTCTTGCCAAGCAGCGTTCCAACAAACAGGTCTGATGTGAAGAATAAATATGGACATACCACGATCATCCAAAAGGATGTTTTCAGGTTTTAAATCCCTGAAAAAAGACAAGAATCAAAGAATTATCATACTTTTCATTTAAGTAGGCAAAACTAACAACACAACACAATACAATAAATACACTGGAAACCTGACTTAAAAGACCAATGTATCTATGTATGTAGCTCCTGTACATATACATACATATCTATATTAAAACACCCAAACAGTATACAGTATATGTATACATACACATACTGTACATACATACACACATATACATTTAACATTTCGCCCCATTGAGTCAGACACAAAATGGTGAACGACAAACCATGATACTTTGTGCCGCAGAGGCAAAAAGAACACACTGCGTACAGTTTACAGAGTAATTCAAGATGGCGGAGAGTGGCGAACCTGCTGGCATGTAATTAGCTCTCTATTACTGCTGTTGTGTGTTATGTACAGAAAAATAATATTGTGCTTTTTTGAGATTAATTTTATTTTTTACAATATCTTGAGTTCTTATACAGTATTGTGAATATTATTTTTAAAATATTGCAAACCTCCCCAGCCCACATAATGATAATTATTATAGTATTGTGCGGTTCATATTAGGGATGCACGATAACTATCGGACGGATATTGGGAAAAATCTGTATTATTATGCATTTGTATTGGTCCCATATTGCAAAATTAGACCAGTATTGAAAGCTGCTTCAAAAACACCAACATTGGACACCATGGTTACTGTCACTTGAGTTCAAGCTGCTGCTTGCTGCGTGACGTAGGAGGGCTGCTTTGCAATTTGAGGTAAAAAAATTTGCGAGTGGCCTCATTCACGAGGCTCCGTCAGCGATCGCACGATGCCCGTGGCACTGCCTCGGGGACGGCCTGCTTCGGGCAGCAGCCAGAGTGCTCATACGATGGGGAGTGATGGTAACCGGGCCGTACTTTTTAACTGCCACTTCTACCAAACTTTCACCATCTTGTACGAGATGGTGCGACCATCGGGAGCTCCATGGATTTAAGAAGAAAGGTTGAATATCATATTACACAAGCAATAGAGACTTCCAGAGAGCAATTAAGTGTATGGAGAAAGACTGAACAAAAATGATTTTAAGTGGATCAAAGGTGTGGTGTGTAAATCAGCTAGTAAAGCATTTTAGCTGCGGATGATAAACTACTGGGTTTTTTTTGCTGCTTATTTAGGATGTTCACCTACAACAGTGAGGAGCGATCCCACTTCAACCATTCTCAGCATTAAAAGACAAGCCTTTGGAGTTTTGAAATAGAAAAAAAAATACCCCAAGGCTTATTGAAGACAAACAAGCGCAGGGCTCACACTAATTACAACTATACATCTTTTTAGAGTTGTTTATTTTTTAATATATATCAGTCCATCATAATAGGTCAACGTGAAACAACATCTTCTAAGGTGTAGCCAGAGCCGTTTGTATGTCCCCACTGGCTGACTACATATTCGTTACATAAATCAAGTTCACATTTAAAGTGTGATCTATCTTTTTAATGGATTTCAATGACATCCAGAAGTCTAAGGGGAGTTCCGCTTTCCATAATTTGAAGCCGGCCTCAGCTGTTAGTGAATCACACCTCTTGAGTTTCCGCGTTCATTCTTAGTTTTTGCACGGTGGGTTATGTCAGGAGTTTGGATGGGGGAATCCGCAGACATGAAAAGGGACTGACAAGCGAATGGGAGAATATTGCCCTAAATATTTTATTCAAAATAGTTAATAAAATACTATTTTTAAACAACATATTCATCACACATTAGAATATACAGTTTGTTAAGTGCAGCTCAGATATTCAATAGCATTAGTTTTGGGTAAAGTGTAGCAAATGCACTTGCTTTAAATTCCTGTGCATTCTTGTAAAATTGCTGACACAATATTACTAATTTCCGATGTGTAAAATGTTCCTGTGAAAAGATTTCGCTGCTTTGACAGCCAACATTCTCGTTTTGGAACAAATGTGTTAATATGTCAAATCTGAGATAACGCTCATCGTATCATTATGTCAACATAGTTTTGCATGCACCCATTTTTAAATTGAGGTTAATGAATAATCAGACCACAGATTAAGAGGACATATTTCAAAAAACGGATTTCAGTGCTTGTGTCCAACTAGTTGGGTTTTTCTCTACAGTGCCTGTGCAACCACCAGCCCCGCCCAAATCAGGTAACAGCATTATCGGTGTTAACGTTTCATAATCGACACATATGCAAATGTTCACAGAAGCTGTCAATGTGTGGGCGGGGCAAATTTTGTGATTTATTTAACTTTTTACATTATCATTACTTTGAATAGTACAACGGCAGTGTATTGTCTGAAGCAATTAATCATGAAATAGACACAGTTTTAACTGCCAAGCCAATCTTTGCTAACCTGTAGACTATTCTCTCACGATGCAGGTCCTCAAGGCCACAGCAGATCTCAGCAGCGTAAAAGATGGCCCTCTGCTCATCAAAGCCAGAGTTGCCCATGTTGTAGATGTGGAATTTTAAGTCACCACCATTCATTATCGTCAACACCAGGCACAGGGCATCCTTGGTCTCATAGGCGTATGCTAAACTAACCTGAGAAAGGGGCAGATTGAGATAGAAGCAGCAAGGAGGATGAGAAGTTGTAAAAGGGACAAATGGGGGTGGAAGAGATAGAAAGAAGAGGTCAGAGACCAGGGGCAGAATGGTTACATACCATTCACATGTCAACATGCAGTAGAGTATATGACTCACAATAGGTAATGTAGACATTTCAAGATGTTTTTATTGTCAGAACAACAACACATACTGAGCTACTTCAAACTCCCACACGTGAACAGCACAGCCTTTATGCAGGGTACGTAATTCATTCTGTAATCAAAACAGATCAAGCCCAACCCGATTGCGCTGTCTGTATATATTTGTCAATAAAGTTTAAACATCAAGACCAAGATTGAGTTACCAAGAAGCTTCTCCTCAGTATGTTAATATCCTTCCTTCCTTCTTGAGCTCCATTTCCCCCCCGATATTCCCACCAACCGTCTCTTCTCTCCCTTGAGGGTCAATGACACGCAGGGTATTGTGTATGTGTGTGAGTATCACTGCTCTACAAGCAGGAAGTTACTGCCATCAGGAGGAATCCCATCTGCTTTAAAATACGTAGAAAGTAACTGTCCAAAAGAGGGTGTGGGAAAATTCCTGTGTGATATCATGTGCACCCCCAACACACAAAGCATTATGGGGGAAAGCTAAATAAACATACGGCACTACCAGTCAGCAGCATAAAACACATTATGTCCTTAGAGATAACATATTTTATTTTCCAAGCTCTCTTTAGAGCTCTATTGGATATTAGCATCTGATTTAAAAGACCCTAGTTCTGAAGCTGATGGCAAACGAATCAGTGAAGTGAGTGGCTCTTTGCTTAGCTGCAGGCAATGTTAGCCAAAGCTAACAACCGTCGCACACCACAACATGTGGCAACATGAGTTAAAACGTGAAAACAGAAGGTAACAATATCTATTGACTAATAGAGAGCACTGATCAAAAAGACAAAGAACAGGAGAGAGCGATGAGGGGTTTCAGAGAGCACTTGACTTCTCCTTGCTACTGCTGTTTGGTCAGTGTTGCTAGGCAACAGAGCAGCTCTTGTAGATAGAGAGGTAACATGACGAGTCATCAGTTCTGCCTGCAGCACAGAGAATGAACACACACACACACACACACACACACACACACACGTGCGTGGATACACAGCCGCACACACAAACGCGCGAAAGAACCATGTCAATCCCAGGTGACACTAGCTTGAAGTGTAAGGTTCGGCAACAAGCCCACTCCATTTTCCTTGCGTGTGCGTGAGTGAGTGAGCGCCGTGACTCACTCAAGCAAGACACTCAACATAGCTCATCCATCATCACAATATAACAACTCAAACTATTATTTTCAAATGGAGAACATGGAGAGGCTCGTTTTTGGGGTGTTTTTGATCCAATTTGGAAGCCTAGCTATGTTTCAACAGAAATAAAGACACACTTGGTGAAATGATCTCGTCAGTGGAACAATCATTTTAACAAGAATAGCACTGTCAAAAGCTTCGTCTCCAGCCTGTGCACCTGAGATGTCGAGAAATGCCAAGAACCACACAAGCCTGGTTTGACAACAAATGCAAATGAACAGATTGAAATGTGATTCATGTTTACCTACAGTACATTAAACATTTTAACAGAGTAGAGAAAAGAGAAAAACAATTAAATCCACAAATGGCATGCATATCACATTACAGGCGTAAGCTCAACATACTGCAAAATGATAATGATAAAAGGACACCTGACATTGAAAAATTGAGGTAAAAAAGATTAAGACTACATATCCCCTACTTCATTCGAGAACCAAAACCATTACTTACATCTGCCTTTAAAGGAGAAATCAAACCCCATTTAATATGTGCTTTGCAGCACCACTGGTTTAAACATGGCATTCTGATTAATACAGTGGAACCTCGAGCGACGCTTTTTTCTGAACATTTTAAATTACAAACAAAATTTCAAAATATGCCTTTAGTTACGTACAGTACATGTTTTGTTATGCGAACCGTCTCAGCATGGGTGAGCAGACAGCATCATACTGTGCTATTTAACAATCATTGGCTCTGTGCATAACTCATTGCCGTAGTTGTACTGATTTTTTTTTATATTAAACCTAAGACTAATTAAAGGTTGTAAATGTCCAAAAACAACAGAGGCTGCTTTATTGTCATTGAAGTGTCAAAAAAGACAAACTTCCCTCGATCGTTTTATTAAGACCACCCCAAAAAAGAAACTAGACAGACAAAAGCAAATTGTGAATAAGATTAATATGTTACTTATTTTGTAAGGAGACTTATTCAGTGGAGGAGCTGTTGTCCTCCCCTCCTCACGTAAAGTTAAAGTACAATAAGCACTTGTTTGTTTAGTGTGTGATTTCTTCATAGTAATAAAATATATTTTCACTTATATTTATGTAATGTAAATGTTCTGTAATTCTTTTCAACCACACACCAATTAAAATTACAGGAAAATGGAACAGATTAATGGAATTTCCATTCATTTCAATGTGAAAAGTGGATTTAAGAACGTTTCAACTTACAAATGAGGTCACGGAACCAATTAAGTTCATAAGTTGAGATATTGTGTTTGTGGAATATGAATTCATCAGCCAAATTCACCTGTCTTTAATCCATCTCAGGGTTGGCCATTGAGCCGCGTTTGGTCGTTACCTAAGCTTGAGCAACTGTGATGTCATTTTCAGTCGACAGCAAGTGGGAAAATTGCTGCCCCTTGAGATGGATAAAAACGGGTGGATTTTGCTGCTTATTTGATATTCCACGAATGCAATATTAATAAGAATACCATGTTTAGAATAGTGGGGCCACATAGAACATATTATTGTAAAGAAATTGTTTGGGTTGACGTCTTTCCAGATGTTCCCTTATGTTAAGGACTGCCAGCTTCACATTCCTGTCGCTCTGTGCTTTGGCCCAGCACACAAGAAACGCAAAGCTTGGTGATTCTCGAAAAGTGTGTTCAAACTTGCTATTCAAGTGGCAGCCAAAAAAAATCACCACTCGCTAATGACTATGGCTCAGTTTATAGAATTCCTCCGTAGGAAAATCAGCCAAGTGCAACAACACCATTAAAGAGCATTAGGCATGGTGGTACTGTGGCAGGTTAATGATTTTTAGGAAGGGGTGGTGGAGGTTCTGGCGCACATACGCAAAAGGACACTGGACTGCTTTCTTCTCTACATGCTGCTTGCAGTTTGTTGTGTGCCGCCAAATTTCATTACAGACTCAATGTCAGTGCAACAAGGCACGCAACTCCTTTCTTACAAAAGTAAGCATGTAGCGCTGTTGTGGCCCCGCTGACATTGTTACTTAGAATCTCATAAATTCATTGTTAGGTAATCTAAGAAATGCCTCAGGAAGCCTTTAAGAGTGTACGTTTTCCCCTCAGACTAAAGTAATGGACTGCTTGGCACTTCAAGTGAAATCAGTACCAATGTCATTCCCACCAAGAAGCAAGATGTCACATTAAATGACCATTGCATAAGCATTCCCATATGATTAAAGCAGAGTGCTTCAAATGAAATAAACATACACATTTGCAAAATGATTGTCAGCACAAGTACACATACAGTCAAAATTACTATGTGGCATGTGATTTGATTTCACATGCTCATTTTAGTCGCTTTAGCAGCACTTTAGAAGCACACTGAAGGGTGTGTACAACAAAATCCAAACATTTCTGTCTTTGATAGCTGACTGGTCATTTTTTGCAAACACGCCATTTGTTTAATTTGGAGCCACAAATGATGGTCGCACACACAACACACACACACAATTTGTTTGAAAGGTTGAATAAGAAAAAGGTAGTACTTACTACAAAACTACTGTTAACTTTTTCTAAAATTCGTTTTTCGTTTAGTGCCATTGCTTCACCTTTTCTTTTCTTCACTCGTTTCTTTTCCAGCTTTTTACAGGCGTACATCTTACCGGTGGCGCGTACTTGGCAGGCACAAACCTGGGAAAAAAAAAGTAGCAAGAACACATGAACAAACATAATTTTGTGTCAGAGAGAAAGTTAACATCAAACTGAAGGATTTTTCAATATTCAATTGCATAAGCTCATAAAAGGTGTCACGTTAACCCTTAAGTTTACATCAAATCAATTAAATTTCAAGAAGTACCTCAGCATCACTATTAATAAGTTATCTTGAAGAAACTCACCTCGCCAAATCCACCTTTTCCTAGTACTCTGTAATGTCTGAAGGTATTTTTGGTTACTGGTTGCCTGGAATTGAAAGAAAGGAAGAATGACAGCTAAGTTCAAATGCCATGTGAAGCTGGAGACTGAATAATGCTCTAATTTAATATTAATAATTCATACAATTTCAGTTCCCTGCCATTATGCAAATTATCAGTCATTATTAAGCATTCAGACAATATCAGCCACACTTGTGTTTGGGTACAAGAACCTGTCCAAAAAAAACAACATTTTATGTTTGTGTGATTTAAATACTTTTACATTATATTTATTGTGAGAATGCTGAGGGATGAGCATTTCATACTAGTGCAACACTGCATCACAAATGGATGAAAGCTGAGTTAATTTAGTAGCTTGTTACTTCAATTTGCTTAATAGGACTCCATCCCTGGCAAAGTTATTGGCCAGTGAAGTTTTTAGCTTCTCAGGCTTAGCTGCTAGCTAGCAAGATAGCCACCAACTGTTTTTAGCTGCTTGTTACTTGGAAATAAAAGCTAGAGGTTATGTATGTGTTTTTGATCGTTTTTTTTATTTACTGGTGTGACAGTTAAATACTTAAATAAATGATACTCAAAGTTTATTCAAAGGTGCCATACAATCATACATTATAACTATTTTAACGTATGCCTCCTTAATGCCAATCAGAATTAAAGAAGGAGGTTCAACCTGACAATATGAGCATATTGAGTGGTATTATCTGACAGCATTTAAATGCAGTTCATGAAGGACTTGACATTTCTGGTTAAAACTGTTAAAATGTGTGACATACTTTAGCTTAGTCTGGGCAGGATATCAACGTTTTTTTTTCGCGTATCTTAAATGCATTAACTAACAGTTCAGATGAAACAATATTGCAACATCCTACATTATCTAAGTGAATGCTACACAACAAGACTAACTTCTCACCTCTCCAACCATTTCCACTGCAGGAAGCGAGAGAAGTACATGGACTCCTGGTAGGAGGAAAATGGTGTGCCACTTAGATAATCACGAACTATTCTGGGGAGACATAAAAATGTATTGATCAAATAAAACAGCAAGACCATTTTTTTGGACAAATAGATTTGATAGCAAAAGGCAATGTTTTACGAAAAAAAAACATTTTATTTTTTTTTAAATCAACACATCCATTGAAACCATCAACTGTTTCAGAATGGATTGACATTATACATGAAATTTGTGTAACAATCCACACTGAAATCTGAACAATTTTAGAAGACATGGAAATGTTTTATTGAGATGTAATCACATTCTCAACCAAAAGTCCAGTGAATTGTATTAACGTGTTTGCAAGATGGCTTCCTTTTCTATGTTATGTTAGTCCTTTAGCTTTGTTTGTTAATACATAAAAATAAAAATAAAAGAATCACTACATAATGTTGCATGTACTTTAAATGATTTGGTAAATTAACTTTATGCTGCATATTAACACAGAACTTTCTTGAAGGTGTCAACTTGTCACTAAAAGTTGACTTGACCCTGGACAACTTGCATGTGTGTGATGTCTTCAACTGCTTTGACTACATGGTGATTAAAATACCAACAGGGTCAAGTGAACCCTAATGTTTCCCATTCCAAAAGTGTTGTTATTGCATGGCGGCCCACACACACAATTTTTAACATAATTTTATTATCCTTCTAGAAACATAATAAATGAAAAGTGAATGAAAGAGCTCTAGAAAAATAAAATCTCACTGTATTTATTCAAACCACCTTAAGTGCCTGCTGTTTTCCGATTCTGGAAAATATATTAAAAACATGCTCTCATGTGCCAAGGAGACTTTCCCTTGCACATTTTGACAGTGTTTCATAAGTAAAAATGATGAGAACTGGCTGATCTTGGCTAAAGACAAAATAGGGATAGAGTTTCCACAAAAGTGACACCATGACTGCTTTGTAACAGCAAACAATTATGTCATCACAGATCCCAGTAACATGACATAAATGTTTACACTTTTGTGAGATATAGTCATCTATTATTGCACGCATTAAAACTTTTGTCTCTTAACCGAGCAAAGATTGATATTGGTAATTGGAAGCTATTGTTTGATACATTGAGTGGTGATCTGCCTCGTAACCCCAAATATATAATGCATTGTGTTCATTACACAAACAGCAAATGTGGGGCATACCGGTTGCAACTGTCTCCCTGCAAATTAAACTTGTATTGTCCAAGCTTAGTTATCAGGTCAATAGACGTGACTTTGTCTTAGTGGTTAAAAATGTCCACAGACACTTAGTGAGGGAGGAGTCCAGCAGGAGCTGGCTGTGTGCCCAGCCCGACAGACACTGCTGGGAGCAGAAATAAACATAGCTACAATATGGCTATTGTTTAGGGAAGGCCAAGCAAGAGGAAAAGAAGAGAGGCACAAAAAAAAAAAACTGCAGACATGTTAATATGGGCGATATGGGCAAGCATACCCGTTTGAACTTGGTATGACAAAATACCACAGCAATGCAGGAAAACCCATGAGTGAACCAATATTTTCTGGTCTGCAACCGGCTGTGAAAATGTCATGTTTCCACGTGCAGCACCATGCTTTCCTTTGGGCTTTCCCTCAGGAAAAAAAAAGCGGAGATGAACTGAGAAAGAATTACATATTAAATTCCTAGTTCCACAAGGGACTATAAATAGAAATTGTGGCGCACTAGTAGAATTTTGCTAACACTAACAAGTACATGTGTTGTTCATGTTTCCACGCAGTGCTGTTTTGCCAGTCACTTTCAATTGATTAATTCAACCTTTATTAATGCCGGTAAGGCAATTGAGAACAGATTTTTTTTTTTGCAATTTGCGGATGCCTGGGGAAAATATTTTAAACAGTTTTTTTAGGTCTGATTGTTTTTAAGAGTATATGTTTATTTTATACAGTTTTAAGTTGATGCGGATTTTTTATTTTTCAGGTTATAAAATTTGATGGAGATGTGCATATTGTGCAGGATTATAGACAAATGATGACATTAGTCATGTAATCAACAGAACTGGGAGGACATTACCAACATCAGAAATGTTACTATGGGCTCTTTTATGGCTAGTTTAAACTAATGTCATACATAGCTGAATTTAGCTGTAATTCTGGAAGATTGAAGAGACACATTGCTTCCTTCTAAAGCAAGGAAATGTTCAACCTCAATTTTCTGGTAAATTTGACAATACAGTGAAATAGCATCAAGAATGGATGGAAATAGCAGAGTAATACTCCCTACACAATAATTGATTGATTTCAAAAGTGTAATTAAAAAAAACATTTCACTGATTATGGATGATGGCAAAATGAGAATGTGCATGCTAAAATACAATTTACCAGTATAAACATAATCATTAAAAAAGTCCCCGAGTACTGGAGTCGTCATGGTATACAAATGGGAGGAAATTTTAGTAAGTGAAAAAAAAAGGGTGGTTAATTCCAAATACAAGCCATGTGATGAGAAGCAAGTTCAGTCATATAATCCCTGGTCTGTTTGCTCCTCCTGACTTGCAACGCCAGCAGCTGAAACACCTGCAAGTGTGTGTGTGTGTGTGAGTGTGTGTGAGGGTGCATGTATATGAACACTGAGGCTGCAGTTGTTTTCATGCCAGCCATCCGGATGATCTCTTTGCCCAATGAACTTTTTCCCCCCTTTTCAATCACTTTTGGTCTGCAAGCCTTTGTGGGTGTCTATGTGTAAAACTGCACAGCAGGTGCCAGCTGCCTCATCGTCACTCGTGACAGGATGCACACAACACAGTGTGCAAACACAAACAGTGAACGAGAGCGGTTATGCTGGTGCCACTAAGCTGTGACGGCCCAGACTCGTCATAAATAAAGCCTCTGACAAACATTCCTTTCATTTCAAGAGCAGATCCATTCTAAAAGAGGACGTTCGGTTAGAGCCTTCAAAAAAAAAGTCATCCAACGTGTGGAGAAGATGAGACTTACTTGGTGCAGTCATTGAAGAGCTCCTTACAAGGACTCTGTTCAAGTCTCTCCCGGCACCCGGCGACCACATCTTGGGGTATGCCTGGCAGATGGGCTGCCGACTTGAAGGGGTAACAGAAAGAATGGACGGTGATAAAGGGCAAAACACAGGGGCCAGGTATACACCTGCAATCTGTCATCCATGCAGCATGGTTGCTATAAACATATATTACCCCATTATTGAAGTAAGTGTCTAAAACATTCAATCCGCAGTCCCTCCGCTTCTCATCAGGCGCTAGCTGATACATGGCCTGCCAAGAGAACACAAGCATTAGCACGCTCATCACAAGAATCCCCGCTAACGCTGACATCTTGAATATCTCTACAGATAGGGCAAAGGAATACATTAAAGGCCGGAGGACAGAGGAGAGACAGAAAGGGGAAAGAGGGAGGATGAGAGGTTCATAGGAAATGAAAGAGAAGCCACACTGAGTGGGCACATATCGGCGGGACCGGCCACTGTGGTTATACAAGTGGAGGTCAACTGGCACGGCTTTTAATTCTTTTTCCGACACAGGATGTACATGAGTAATGGTGAGTCCTGCGTCATCCACGTCAATACTGTAGTGTTGACATTATAAATGCACAAGAAAATGAAGCTGAGCCTAAAAGGCACAATTTTATTGAAGATGTTTTTAAAGTAACTTCGTCAACCCAAAAACTTTCTTTACCACACACAATATGTTCTATTTGCCCTTAAAAATGTAAACACAGCATTCTGATCAATATTGTGTTTGTGGAATATAAGTTAAACAACAAAATCCACCTTAATGCCAAGGGGCGGCCATTTTGCCACTTGCTGTTGACAAGTGCCTAAGGGTACAGGTAATGACCAATCATGGCTCAACTGTTTTCTGAAGCTGCGCCATGATTGGTTGTTACCTGAGCCCAGCGCAACTGTGATGTCATTTTCAGTAAACAGCATGTGGTAAAATGGCCACTTGCCTGAGCTGGAGAAAGACGGGTGTATTTCGCTGCTTAACTCATATTCCGCCAACACAAAATTTCCCAGAATGCCATCTTTAGACTAGAGGGGCTGCATAAAACACATTGAGGAAGAAAGTTTGAGCGTTGACTTCCCCTTTAAATCAAAATGAACACGACACAAGTCAGAGAACTGCGATGGAAAGTCAAACATGGTTTAAGTCTGACAACCATGACTTTCAGTGACCCACTGTAATTACTATTTTATATTGAATACTGATCAGTAATTTACTTGCAAAATTATTGGGAAGAAAGAAAGTGCTTTAAATCAGCAACACTGGAGGGTTTATTTTTATAGCATGAGCTGCTTTTTTTTTCTTTTCTTTTTTTAAATCATGCCACGGGATTCAAGTCCTGACTTTGACTAGGCCACTTCAATTTTGTTCTTTAAGCCATTCAGAAGATGACGAGCTTGTGTGTTTTGGATCGTTGTTGTGCAGCAGAATATGAGTGCGCTTCAGTTTGATGTCACAAAATAATGCCTGAACACGCACCTTCAGGATTTTCCGGTAAAGAGGAAAATTAAGGCCCTTAATTAGGGCCCTTATAAGCAAAGCAGACCCAGACCATCACACTACCATCACCATATCCTACTAGTGATAGGATATTCTTTGTCTGAAATGCTATGTCACATATGGGCCAGATCTAACGAGACATATTACTTCCCTCCATCCCAACAACCCACCCACCCATCGAACTCACCCACCGAACTCACTCACTCACACACATTAACTTTAAGGCTCCTTTCCAGACTGATTGATGTCAATAAACTTATTTGTCATTTGTTGTTGATCGTGGTATTTTGTTGCAGCTATTGGAGAAGTTTCGGTCAACTCACTTTGTCAAACAGGTTCGATTTACGAAGTGTTTTCTTGGCTGAAAAGGTCTGTGGGTAATCAGACTTGATGTGGTCGGTGAAAATAAACTCGGATATCCTGAAAAACGTGATAAGCCACAGCCTATTCATGTGTTAACGGTGGGGGGAGGACCAGCTAGCTTCAAATATTTTTGTTTTTCCCTAAAAAATAAAACCACCATTTAAAAACTGCATTTTAGGGCTCAAATTATGTCTACACATATTTTGTGTAGAAACTGGAGGCCAAGCAAATAAATGTGTTCCGTGACCAGGAAAAGCATTTCTAATCTACCAGAAAGTTTGCTAAGAGGTTATACCAATATTAATGATTCTACATACCTGGCAAGATGACATCCTATTTTGCACATTCAAAGAGAAAAAAATTATTTGGCTTAATGCTGTGGTCAGGGTCAGCAAGGTCTTTTTGAGGGGGGCCTAAACTCTATCAGAACCACTTAGTGTTGTCACGATACTAAAATTTCAAGCGTGATATCAATACTCGATACTCTACCATTTTCGCAGGGATTTAAAAAAAAGAAAGAAAAGAAAAAAGAAAAGAGAAATACTTTATAAAGGCATAAAAAGTATTTTTATTAAAATGAAACAACAGAACGGCAGGTCACATTGCATGCTCTCCTGACTGCTGAGCAAGCTGCGCTGTTTGCAGAGTGCACACGGCGGACGCTGCGGGTATGCGCACTTCTTATCGATACCATGACAAACTAGTATTGTATACTGATACGGTGTGTAAATTTTGTAACTTACAAAAGTCACAAACAAGTAACTTTTGACAACACCTACCCCTGACCTGTACAACATTTACAGGTTAGATTATCATCATTTGTAATGAAAGTATAAAATCATATTTCTTCATTCTCAACAGTCCATTTTGCTCATTTCATAGTGTTGTCCTTGGCTGCACTAATTCCAGCAAGTGTATGAGGAAGATTTTTGTCCAAGCAAATTTCGCTTTTTGAGCTCCCATGTTATCTAATCTACCCAGGGCCTTCAAAATCAGCAGTACTGTCCAATATTATGTGTTTTTGTAAAGTATTGATGGTTTCCATAATTGCGGCAGGATAGTGATGGAATTGAGAGGCGGGATCATGTCAAATAAATTGCCACTTAAGGCCCCGACGAATGCGCGACATGCCGCTGGTTTCATGCTGGGGCCCACTGTAGAATGTTTCGATCTGTAAGTTTTGTTCAAAAACAAGCTCAGTCGAACAGCTAAACATCATGCAAATGACACCAAGTCCTTATTCACGCTAATCATAACAAAATGTCTTCATGGAGCGCATGTGCGCCAAACGTAAAAATGACTAATGTGTGTTCTTTTTAAATAAGCATGATTTGCTCCTGTTTTTATTTGCCGCATACCTCCGGGGGCGGAGACTTGACAGTCTTGGGCCTGTGTCTGCCTGCTCCCCAGGCTGACGTGGGCCTGACCTCACTCACGGATGAGTGAGTGCATGGAGGAAGAGGATCAGGGTCTGCTCTCTGACAGCCTGTCTCTGTCACTAATTACCTCCTTCGTTGACCCCCCCAACCAACACCCAATATTATTGCCAAGATCAGGGAAAGAACAGGGGGCACCCCTCTTTGATCCCACAGGGAACACAGGAATGTTGAAGCCAACAAACAAACAGGGATAGATATTAAAAAAAAGACCGTGTGAAAAAAATGACAGAAAAAATATTTTGTCCTTACCACGGTGTCCATGAATTCGATGCAGCGCTTCAGTTCCGGCCTGGTGTCACAGTACTGACGAAATAGAAGCCGACCAATGGGCTGCTTCTCACATAGACTGGTATAGTCCCTCTCTGACAGGTAGAGACAAGTACACAAAGCGAGAATTGATCATCTACGTGCGTTTGTAGCATTACACAAAACATTCAGATAACAAATAAAGACAAAAGAAAAAGGAAAAAAAAATATTATTAAAAAAAAAAGGAAGTCATTTTGTGGTTATATGAGGACAAAAGAGAATTTTGCATATTTTTTCTGTCTGATGGTTGAGCTTTTCCTCTCCTCCTGCTGTGTATGGTTTTCAGGTTGAAAACAAATATTGTTAAATTAATATAAAAGAGCCAGTCACATGTCAACTTCCAAATAATTCAGAAATCCTTTTGAATTCCATTCATTTAATCCAATTTTGTTGGTCCTGCTGAGGGATTTTTTTAATTATTTTTTTAAATCCCACATAAAAGAAAGCAGACAGTTAAAAAACATAGATTTATTGTAAAAACGCAAGCAATCTGTCCAGCAGGGCCCAATAGGACCAAACTTATGTCCATTTGAGCTGTATACCCACCAGTACTAAATGAGGACGAATCCAAGACTTTTAATGTCACAAGCTGAAAATCACATTCAATTCATAAAGACAAAGTAAGACCATACATACAAATGAAAACATTCACACGTGTTTCCAGAGGATTGAAAAGGAAGCAGATGATGAAGATGTCTGAGGGGTGACACCTACAAAACAACCTGCAATCGTAAATCAAATATTTGTGACTGCTCTCCCAGCTGCAGTTTATTACCCAGCATTCCCTCCGCTCTGCAGCTTATTATTATAACTCATTCACATGATCACAAGGCCTAGGTAACCCGGGAAAGCAAATCAAAGATTGTAAAGACAGCACTTTTATTGCCTCTCTGCACTGGCTGATGTTTTTTTTTTTACATGTCATGTGCAAACGTTCACGGAGCAAATCTCCTGTTCTTAAGTACATTGTGCTATCCCTCGGGTATTGCCTTACATCATTGATCCCCAAACATCTTTGGTGTTTCCCTGTCAGCTGGAAATAGCTGTCAAATGTGATGCTCATGAAGACAAATTTAGAGAAGCTGCGCAATAAAAATGTTTAAAGCATTTGTCTGCTAAGGTGAGAATAAATGAAATAGAGTAAGCTGAATTAAGTTTATGCACAATGTGAACACACAATCATTATGAAAAGACATGACAAGCTGCTTGCACCAGATTTAGCACAAAGCTCATTTCCATCTGTAGTAATGAATGGATGAAGAATAAACAAATAAAAATGTTTTGTTTAATTTTATGCAGTGGCGTTTGTATGTTCTCTCCATGCTTGCATGGAAGAAAATGTTTTTTATGTGAATTTCAGACTAAGAATTTTTTGTAGGTGTGAATGGCTGGTTGTTTATATGTGCCCTGTAGTTGACTGGCAAGCAGTTCAAGGTGTAACCCACCTATCACCCAACTTGGATAGGATAGGTTCTAGTTCACCTGCCACCCGAATAGACGGTTGAATGTGTGTGTGTGTGTGTGTGTGTGTGTGTGTGTGTGTGTGTGTGTGTATATATATATATATTAGGGGTGTTGAAAAAAATCGATTCGGCAATATATCGCGAAATTACAGCGCGCAATTCTCGAATCGATTCGATATGATATGATGTTTAAACATAATTTTTTTTAATGGGACTGTTCAACAAACGTCTTACTTAGGGTTTACACGTTAAGCATGGAAAAAATGTTATATTAATGGAACATTAAGCCTTAATATTCCATTTTTAATGCTGTTCAAACATAAAAAAAATTGCAACAGATTGTTAAATAAAGTGGCTCACAGTTATAAGCTTAAAGTTTCAGATAAATAAATACATTTTTGTACAAATCTTACAGTGTACATGTACAAGTTTACAGATTAGTATGTTCTAAATTTGAGTTTAAAAAAAATCACAGTAATCAACTTATAGATTTGTATCGGGACTAATCGGTATCAAATCGAATCGTGACCTATGAATTGTGATACGAATCGAAAGGTACTAGGCAATTCACACCCCTAATATATATATATATACACACACACACACACACACACACACACACACACACATATACATGTTTTTTTCTCTCTGTCGTCGTTTAAGGTCAGTCACAAAAAATATTTAATCAAAACTTGCTGTTGGAATCTCAGAAAAACGGTCCAACTCCAAAGTGTATAATTTTTGGGCTGTTTGGATGAGCACGTGCAGATGACTGTATTAGAGTGCAATTGGCAGTACAGTGAACCGGCCATTGCTCACTGCTGCCATGCAACAATAGCTGTTCAGCTCCATTAAAATACTGGCGGTTGCAGGTGTGTGCAGAACAAGATAACATGGCCACACACTGCACATATTTGGATGGATATCAGGGACCGGGACTTTCACACTGGTTTAACAGACTGGGTCGTTAAGCCATCTTGGGGATAATTAAGGGTATGTAAAGATCTAGTAAAACATGAAAGTATACACCTTCTTTTACTGATCCAAATCTAACAGAGCAACCAAGCAAATCTAGAATCTAGAAATGAAAAGTTTTATTATTATAGTGAACAAATTTACTGTTAGTTACTGGTACCGTAATACATTTTCTAAAGGTCATGTGCAAAAAACAAAAACAAAAACGAAGTATGATCAAATGCAATTTTATTGTGAATACTACATGTGCATGGAAATCGATGGTGCTTCAAATGCATTCAGTCCTCAGGGTGCCAATTTAACAAAAGCCGGACTCGCTATTGGTTCAGCAGTATGGGGGGACGAGATGAGGGCTAGCATACAGCATGACCCGGATCTACCCCAAAAACGAGCCAAATTTGTAATGGCAAGAAATATGTTGTAAAAGCGCGTCTATAATTCTTGTTAAAAAAAAATGGATGTCTCTTTTCATCATAGAAACAGAGATGGTAACAAATACCATTTTAATTTGCCCATTAGAATGTCCCAAAATTGTTTTGGGGGAAAAAGCTGCGCTCCCTCCTCTTGCCGCTGTTCCTTTGGCCATTGTGAGTATCCACACACACAAAAACAGCCAATTTGGAGAATATTTAAAGGTGCCGCAAAAAAAGTCAAAGACCAGGGAAAATTTGCATCTGGCTCGAACAAAACTGGGAAACTGGGCACAAAATGAAAACGAAAGTTATATTTCTCACCCAATCGCGGTCTAACACACAAAACTGAACACAGATATTAAAACAAAACACAGTGAGAATGAACCAAAAATTGAATTGAGCCGGCTGACGGCCACCATCCTCAGTCAGGTCATCACAGCATTTAACACCATCAGGCACCATCATTCTCTCCCCAACTCTCCAGGTGGTGGGCACAGTCCTCAGTTATGGTATCCAATACCATCTAAAAGGCCAGCATCCTCTACCCAAGTCTCTGCCTCTGGCTGAAGGGCACAGATGAACAGAAAACAGAGCTTGGAGGCTGGAATGTCAACTCAAAGTCAACGCTTGAGGAATAGGAAACTCCTTGTGGTGTTTGGAAACTAGGAGCAGCAGGCAATATGCATTTCCTCATTTTGGGTGAGACGCCGCACTCCTTGAAGGCAACGTAAGTCCGGTTCGCTGGCCATAGGCTTGGTTCCGTCCGCAGAAGGTCGCCCGCGCCTCTTCCTGGCCGTTTTGCGAAAGGAGATCAAAGAGTCTCATCAAACGGCAGCTGACGAATGACTTGTGGGGGGCATGGTGGTCCAAGGTGCTGTCCACCAACCGCTTGAGCGACTTCGCGGCAGCAGGGGGTTGTTTGAGGTTTGCGACCACGCAGGCCTTGGTGTCCGACACCCAGTCGTCAAAGAGGGCAACAGTTACGAGCTGGTCCGAGAGGAACCACAGCTCAGTGGTCTAGTGGTAGCGTGTCCGCCCTGAGACTGGTAGGTTGTGGGTTCAGTCTCTGGCCTGGTCATACCAAAGACTATAAAAATGGGACCCGTTGCCGCCCTACTTGACACTCAGCTATAAGGGTTGGAATTGGAGTGGGGCTGTTGCGATAATAAAAAAATTAGCTCGATAACTTTGCTGGACGCGAGAATTCTCAGCCATGTACGTGGGTGTTTGTTTACATATGTCATCAAAATTCGCGCTGGTCCGTTGCTTCACTCTGTCAGTCAGGTTTTTTTTTCCTTCTTTCTATTCACGCACACACAAACCCGAACATGGTCTCCAAGGGGGGCCCATAAAGTGTAAACATGTTGGTTTGCATGTGTCCCATCGGGTCTTCTCATTTGTGAGCCGCGGCAGTCGCACTGCTAATAGCCATGTAGCATTATTGCTAGCAGTGCACCACAGCTATCGGTGTTGTTCTTATTCATTGCATGTGCTTCGAAGCCTGCCGAAAAAGCAACACTCGCTACGTGCACACACCCTTGCAATCTTGTGCTGCCCAGTGAGATACGGGCTTTACCAAAGACACTGGGTGGGTATTAAGTTAACTTTCCTGTCACGGCTGACTCAAGGAGTGAATCATCTTGACAAAGTTGACACTCACTCTTGGTGGTGGTGCTGTGCTAAAGTAGTTAGTTATCCCCGAAAAGATGTTGCATCCCACGCCACGGGTACGCATGTTTTTCAATAAACGCATGAAGAAGACACATGTGTTTTTGAGTTTTAGAAACAAGGTTTTGTAACAAGAAAAATAATAAACAAATGGAGCTGGTATCAAAGCCGAACACAACTGCTCATGTGTGGGAATTCTTTGGACTTATTCATTATACCATTATCATTATATTAGTTAAAAAATTATATGAACACCGCAATATTATCGTCTATTGCAATAATTTATCGCCAAGCAAAATTTCTTATCGTGACAGGTCTCATTGGGGGGTTAGATCACCAAATGATGCCCGAGCGCAGCCCATGCTATTGCTGCTCACTGCTCCCTCGGGGCATGGGTCAAATACGGAGAACGAATTTCGCCCCACTTAGGTGGGTGTGACAATCAATCAGTGGTTCTTTAACTTTACTTTAAGGTGCTGTCGAAAAGCCTTGTTTGTGGCATCTTGGATTCCTTTATTAGGGTACACGTCGATGAGCTGCAGGAAGCCAAGTGCGCTCGGGTAACGGTGACCCGTGCCAGAAGCTGACGTAAAAGACCGACACGAAGACCGTAACACGGATGGGACCCTTCTTTTCGCGGACTGTCAGACGGAAATGGTTCTGGAAGAGGACCATCAGGATGCTGTAGATGGCCTATGCATAGCACTGGGATGGCGGAAGGGAGGGGCGTGTGACGCACCACTCAGGACGGCGAGGGAGAGCTCCAGCAACTCACGGTAGTCCTCCCTGACTTGGTGCTGGTTGACGGCTTCCAGGAAGAAGCTCCTGACCTCCGTGCATATCTCGGCGAGGGGACCGGGGAACATGTCGTCTTCTGCCGCAGAGGAACTGGTCTTGTTGATAAGCTCCCAATCCTTCTGGAATCTTCTGAAGAGGGCCACATTCGGGCTGTCTGAGTGTCAATACGAAACACGAACTAACTCGTCTGAAGCTAAAAGTCGACTTTTTGCGACACCTATAAACGTCGTTCATTCGGATTCTTCTTTCGTATACTTACTCCTATGATGAAAAGAAACACGGGCAAAGGCAGGGAGCGCAACCTTTTGAACTTTTTTCCCACCCATTGGGCATGGGCCACCCACACATAAGGCACATAGTCACAAAGTAAGTAAAAAAAACACAGAAATAGGTAAAGTTAATAAACAATTGGTAAATTGATCAAATCAGACCTCTGAATCATTATTTGACTCAAACTGGAAGGTGGCTAGGGAGTGAGTCCCATACACCTCACCCCAACACAAATGTAGAGACTGAACCCTGTGATATTATTTAAGAATATTGAGCTACAGAAGTGTGCCTTGTACTGGTGTTCACAATCCTAAAAACAAAAGTTAACAGGCGTCAAAATTTAGCAGAAAAAAACTAGCTCCTAACTGAGAGCATGTTTATATGATGTAATATGCGCGAGACAAAAGCTGCTGCTGATGGTTCGATAATTGAGCATTAGCGCAAAAAAATCAGTGAGTAACTGAAAGAGCGCAGGCAAGTGTCTCCAACTCATTTACTGTATCACCGCAACTTAACAGGAGAAAGTCAAGAGTTGAATGACTAAAGTGCCAATGAGCAGGTTTGCTCCAAGCCACGGTGCAATAAACTCTACCAAATAACTTCTAGAATGATGTGAATCTGAAACTGAAAATAATTTGAGTCTTAACTGAGAGAGACCAAATGAAAAAAGCACAAGACGATGGATGGAGAGCGAGGGCTGCGAATGGCTAGCCGACACAACGGTTGCAGCCCACATAATGCAATCTAGGATTCCTAGAAGTGACCTACTTGTCAAGGCTAAGGTCAAATGCCTGACATTATCAAGACACAACAAAGACACTGCTATCACTGTCTATACTGTATCTTTTCACCCCTACAAAAGCACGAGGAATGGCGTGTGTGTGTGTGTATGGCTACACGGTCAGTGTGTTTAAGTACGCAAAGGGGATTATTTTGATCCTGCGCTGTGTGTGATAGGGAAATTACGCAATAGCCTCCATGTAACAGTGACGTATGAAACCCTTAACAGCTGCTGAGTGCAGACACACAGACACAAAACATATTTTTTCTTTACGCTTCTTTACGCATATACTGTGTTCTTTTTTAACTAACTCATGAGCGATATTTTTGTTTCATTATGGTCATGACCACATCCACATCTTCAACTTGTCTTCCTTGCTTTTCTCTTGCCGTTTCTTTCGCTAACTTCTTGGCGATGTTGACAATCCTCTTTTCCCATCGTAAAAGGCACATTTTTAATTGCCATTTTGTTGTCATGATTCTCCTCAGAAAGCCAGATAGCAGGAGGGGGAGGCAGATAGAAAGTAGGGAGAGGTGCAAATGTGGGGGAGGGGAGTGTGGTTAGAGATGCAACAAACAGAAGAGAAAGCCGTGATCCACTGTTACATGTGATTGCAAACTACTTCGGCAGATTTGTGGAAAAAAATTTCATTTGATGATAAAACCATGAAATTTGGTGTAAACATAGAACAAGCCCTATAGAAAACATTCAGCTATAGGGCCGTCGCAGACTTGACCATTGTCCCATATGGCAGCCATTTTCCAAAATGGCCACCATAAATTGAATACTTCTTAATATCTGAACGTTTACTTCATCTGCAATGCTGATAAAGGTGTGTAAATGTATGCTTTTAAGGAAACTTAATCCAACAGAACCATGTATTTTATTGTATCTGCCACAAAAAAATGTTTTTGTGATTCATCTTGCATTTAGGGGTGACATGGCCATTTCCGCAAACATATACAGTGGAACCTCGAAGTTCGAACGTTTCGGAACTCGTACAAATCGGACTTTGACCAAAAAATCGGAGTAAAAAAATGTCTCGGAGTTTAACCTCATTCTCGGAGTTTGAACACCCACCAAAGCAAGCAAAGCCGAAGGTACGGGTAGCCGAGTGAAGCGAGCAATACCGAATGCTCACGTCGCGGTAGTCGAGACGAAGCGTTGCTCAGTTCCAGTCAGAGCGTGAATACTCCCGGAGGTGCTCCGTACATTTGCGAGTGCATTTAGATTTTTCCACGACAGTTTTCTTTGACATGGGCCCAAAGAAAGACAGCGTTGCTAGTGGCAGCAAAAAAATAAAAAATACAGTGCTACGAACCACAGTGGTTTTAGGAAGGAGATTATCGCACCGTTGTAACTACTGTGACTCCTTCCGTAAATACTGGCACAAGGACTCACCTCAGCTGTTCAACAATGTGCCTGATGCTAAACAGCGCGCAAGGACCCCTTAGTAGTCTAACAATATTTCCAATGTAAAATACACCAACTCAGCAATGAACTTTATAAAGCATGCATTAACATAGCATTTTTCATCCACTGATGCCATCACACCACAACAACAAAAAGGTAAAACACAGATTTGCAGATGTGTTGTGCAGGCCTCAAACACTTGCTTATCATCGAGGTCTACTAATGACTCTAAAGCTAATCCTCAATGTAGGAGGCAAGTTGGAGTGGAGATGTTATGATTTGGTATATGAACAGACAGAAAACACAGTTGAAGAAATGACTGAGCAGACAATTCCTTGAGTCAGACACATACACAAATAGTTTCCTGTGCCCCGCCTGAGGGTGGGTGGTGATGCCAAAGAGGAAGGAAGTCCGATCTGAGCTTCCTCCTGCAGTCCGACCCAACCCTTTGACATAGCATGCCATGATGCCACAGTATCCTTCGGTCTCACACGCAAACCAATTTCTTACCAATAATGCGACGCAGCTCCTCACACTGGCTGATATGGGGTAGTTTTAGCATCTCTTTCCATTTCTTACTGCGACCGTTCCTCTTCCCGCCTCCACCTGAGAGTTAGAGACAGAGACGATCAATAGTGACATAGCAACATCGCAGGTCTTTCCTCACGTATATGTGAGCATGCTTGCTACCTTGGTGTTACCAGAGGTCCAGGTTCTAGTGTATCATACCACTAGTCACCTCCATACACAAGTACCGCACGCGGTGAACAACCGATATTTTACATGCACGCAAACTGTGTTATTGACAGACTTCTCTGTGAAGACTGGCTTTACATGTGTTAGGGGTTATTCGATCTTTGGACAAATTATGTCTGCCTCTGCAACAAAATTTAAGAAAAACCCTCAGTACCTGGTGAAAACCCACGTAAGCATGGGGAGAACATCCAAACTCCAATCAGGAAGGCCTGAGCTGAGATTCTAACCCAGAACTAGAGCCCGACCAATATGGATTTTTGGGGGGGGCTGATGTCCATTTTTGGCAAGAAAATAATCCTGATTACCTATTTATCGTCTTATTTATTTGAAAAAATAGTCCCACTATTCCCCATTATTCCACGCGGCAATGTTCTATTATCCATTTTCCATTTGTTCATAATATTGTGCATGTATTTTGTAATGAACACACTATAAATAATAGGGCCGGGGGGAAAAGTCCACCAAGTTGGATAAATCAACTTTAAAAATAGGATAGACTCAAATTTTTTGCCTCAAAGCTCCGCTGGAACCATGTTTGTGCCGTCCATGTTTTATACACTGGCTTTTTTTTGCAAACGCACACAGTATGTCTGTGATCTGAACTTTATTTCTTCTCGCATGATTTAGGAAGAAGAAGAAGAAAAGGCACAAAAGAAGAAATCTGACACCATGTTGAATACTGTAGCGCTGCATGTTGAGCTTTAAATAATGTCAATGAAAAAGAAATACAAGACTAATTTAATTGCCCATTGAGAAAACTCTTTGCGGCAATCGAAGGCTTTCACCTTTGGTGATAGGTAACGGAACACGTTAGATGCTAATGTGAACACTAGTGACTTACTTTCTATCACTCAACAAGCTCATTTCTCAACCTGGTAAATGGTTCGAGTACATAAAGGTAAAAACGATAACAAAGACTGACAATAGCCGTTGTCTGAAGGGCCATAATCGACCGATCGCCCGGCCGCTAAATCGACCAGGCCCTAGCCAGAAACTCTCAATTGCTAACCACAACTCCACTCCAAGGCATCTATCTCACCAAAGCAAAAATGCTCCAACTCTGTATCAGAAGGGGTCGCCGCCCAGCGTGTCGATGTCCAAGTCGCACAAATACAAAGATAGAAATCAAAAGTGGTGAGGCAACTGTGTTGGGCAACCATGTATTGACAGAGGCTTCCCCTACTGGGACAGTACTTGTTGACTGGAAAGCAAATCTAACAAGGAAAGGATCGCATTGGTCTCATGTTGAAAATATTGACAGACCTATTTGGAGGCTGCAGTGCAGCGCATAATAAATAATAAAGTACATGCGCACGCATGCAGTACAAAATGCAAAAAGTTAAACATAGCGTTGGCTAATTAATTGACTGTGTTTGACAGCAGGAGAAATCCTTGGAGACATTTGAGCCAAAAAACAAGAATGATTGATGAAGACAAAATGTCCCATTACCAAAAACATCAGAGCTCAAATTCCTTGATGCCAGAGGTGTGAGAAGTGTTTTGTTATGCGTTTACAATAAGGAAAGGAAAAGAGAAGCTGTTATCTAATTTTGAAGTCAGGTGGAAAGGAACAGAGAAAACAGTGGGGGAAGGAGTGTAATTAAGTGTGTGTGTGTGTGCGCGCGTGCATGTGCCTGTCAGAGCTCGTTGGGCAACCCCACCCTGTTTAATGTCACTCTGACGTCAAAGCCATGTGTGCAAGCCTTTAATGCAGAACGGATGGAGGGTGTATTTATTTAACTTTGGTTCTCCTTTCCGACAGAACGGGGGCGCTCCATAAACACCAACATCAGGCCAGTTGGCATCAGTCAACTCTGAGATCATCACGTAGGATCTCAGCGACAGGTCTAAGCATGTGCATAGTCACATGACTCAAGTTCAAGAAGACACATAGCAGCTGAACTGCCCTTACTTTCAAGAAACCCTCTAATCGTACAGCAAAATAGTTGATAATGTTAGCCACAACATCCCAGCCCCCACCTCATTTAATAACCGGAACCACATGGGGGATGGTTATAGTTCCTGCTACATTCCGCCACCAGCTTTTCAAGAAAAGCATTAGCCACAAATATGACCTGACAAATGAATGGGTGACCTCATGGTGCAATGAGCTTTTACTTTCTTTTCAACTACAGTCCTTCTATTCCTTGCTGACAAAAACTTTGCTGTGATGCTTCACGGTAAGACACAGAGTGGCTTTAGGGCAAAATATCTCATTAGCCTCCCATCACTTGCCGCAGCATGGGACAGTCTAAAACGAGTAATGTAATAAAGCGGAATGTTGGAATGTCAGAAAAACGTGATCAATTGTCACCAAAATTCATGTGCACATCACTACTCATGCCCACTTCACTCTGAATATATTAATATGATCGCCCCAATATCTTGAGTTTTGTGGCTGTTAAGTGTTATCCTCTCCATAGAAAAAGCTTAAAGGGGAATTCAAGTACAAAATGTTCCTTACAATTTTCTATACACCCCCACTAGTCCGCCCTGCATACTTTACCATCCAATCACATAGTAATAGCTTTTGCGTAGTTTTGTGATCGGTGTGGTAAAAAAAAAATTAAAAATAGCTACAATATGTCTGTTATTTACCGTAAAATCCCGTGAATAAGACATTTTTTCCCATACATGTAAAAAATGATCCAAAATCGTCCCACCATTCGATTGACAATTCCAAACAACCGGGCACTTCTGATATTACTGCAGGGCAACGCAATGCAAATGCTCCCTTTACAAGATGAAAACAAACAGGGTGGCTTTTGCCTGTGACTAGCATACAAACCATGCAGGCAGATTGTTATAGTAGTCAACAACATTTCATCACATTTTGAAATCCAAATAATCCTCACATATCAAATTACAATGATCCAAAGTCCAATGCTTTTCAGTGGACGGGGAGGGTCATTTCACCGAGTCCTGTTTTCGTCACAGCTGCATATCACGCCCCAAACACAATGTTGCTCTGTGATTGGTCAGTGGAAATCAACAGGCTCTGTACAAGATGTATTCTCAGGAGTTTGTGAACTCACAAATACCGCAAGAAATCATCTTGCAGAGCAAGGTTAGAGTCACTGAGGTTGTGGTGTCTTGCAAACTTTTGCCACCGACGTCAACAACACAACGCCATCCTGAAATCAAGTTCAATTACTAATTCAGGACGCTAAAAAAACACTGACATTGTATTATACGGCACCTGTTGCCAGTATTCAGCACCGGCTCCAGCGTTAGCATCTCCAGCATTAGCGACTAGTTGCTAGCTAGCCGCTAAGCAAACAAGACAGTGAGAGACTAGAGCAGGGGTGGGCACACTCAGTCCTTGAGGGCCATAGTCCTGCGGGTTTTGGAGGTTTGCCTTCTCCAACACAGCTGATATATGATCAGCTCATCAGCAAGCTCTGCATAAGCTTGGTAATGATCCTGTTGATTGGAATCAGCTTGTGTTGCAGCAGGAAAACTTCCAAAACCTGTAGGATGCCGGCCCTTTAGGACCGAGTTTGCCCGCCACTGGGCTAGAGCCATCAGTTACTTTTCAAAGGCAATTTAATAAGACAAAAATGACTCTGCACACATTGATACAGACAGCCTGACACAATTAATGTTCCTACTGATCACTTTTTAACAAACCAGGCTCGCTCAAGTGTGCTGTTTAAGCCGGCACACTGACGTCACTTTGTTTCATGAAACAAAATCTATGGGGGGAGATTTAACTAAAATCTCAGAAAAAAAATCTAGAATTCTGAGAATTAGGCAATATTAGCAGTTAACAACAAGCTTGTTTTATTAGAGAATAAACGACAAGCCTTTTCAATATCCCCAAATGAATTAACAATTAATTGTCAAAAAAAATCAATCTCTGTAAAAATAGAGCAAATTCAACAAAGTGGATGTCATTTTTGGTCTCAGCAGCCCAGAATTACTCAAATCATAAAAATGTCCTCGGCACTCAGAAAAAGAAAAAAAAATGTTGGCCAGTATAAGAGGATGCCAGCAACAACAAAAAACACTTAAGGGTCCTTTTTGGGGGACGTATTATACACACACATGGCACATAGACACGCCATTCTGTGCAGGTATACTAGTAAGTATGTATTCATAACCATTGTTTTAGGTGGTTGCTCTTTATTAGACTGGCAAAAAAAATGAGAACGTGCTATTTCAAATTGACAGTGAAGAAAATGCACAAACATATATTATGATTCAGTTATTGAATGTTAAAAAGTTAATACGAAAACCAATGCCATACCAGAGAGAAGTCTCAAGGAGCTTTTGAGCAGCATTACTGGCAAAGTCCTCAGAGTCACAGCATAGTTAGCGCCACTATCTTCACAGCTCGCTTTTATTTTGCACTGCCATGTGGTAGAAGTCACTTACCCATCTGATGAACACATGTCACACGCTGATGCTCAGCCACAAGTCCAGCCAATCTAGACCGAGCATGGCAGCATGCAGTCAGTATTTACATCTTCACACAATATGTTTGGGGTCGATTGAGCTCCACATTTGAGACTTTGACAAGACAGTTTCTTTCCCTAATTCATAATGTTACCTAACAAGCAGCATTCAAAGATGAATAAGAAAAGTGAGGATCAGATCATACACACATTTAAAAATTCCACCACATTTAGGCACAGACATAATTTCTCAAAACACAGGTAACAACAAGGTAGTTTTTGGCGAGGGCAATTCTACAGTATATATAGTTGTCGGAAATCAGGGCTGGACTCGACATTTTCAGCTCATCAATATCAGGTGAAAAAGATCTGTTTGCTTTTATTTTTGCAACGTCCTGCATTAAGCCTTTTATTTAAAAAGAAAAAAGACATTGTGTCAAATTGACAATGCAGAAAAGGTACAGACAATTGTGATTCGATTACTGGTTTGGTCAGAAAATTGGCAAAAATGTTAATCGTTGTTTTCCAAAGTAAAAGCTGATGCAAATGTCTTGTTTTGAAAAATATGTAAAATGAAACCGTTTAATTTTTTCAGGTTTTATTTTTCATGTCTCTTTTGCAAGTAATACATGTTTGACTAATGTACTTAATGTCTTAATCATTGTAGTAAATGCTCGAAATAAATACATAAATAATCTAGCTAACTAAACACAAAGATAATCAGTCTGCTAGACTAGACTAGACTACAGCATTTACTATCTGATCTCATAAAATACTGCTGAGAAGCTGAAATTCCAAGGATTGTGGCCATTTTAAATTAAACAGTTTCTAAACTTTTGTTATGTTTTGTTTTCAATGTATTGCCAAGGTATCAGATCGGGACTATTTGGCAGATATTCAAATCACGTGACTTGGAATAGAGTACAGAAAAACGTGATCGCGCCAAGTCTAACTAAATATTAGATAACAGCCCGTGCCTTGTCGCCATTGTCCCACACCCTGCGGCACTGGAGGTGCAGAGAGGACGACGGCTTCAGCGCTCCCAAAAAACAAAACTTAAATGGTAGGAAATGAGAACGGGTCACACATAGTTTAGGGCCATTGTAATGTGAGCAAGCTCACGCACGCAGGCACAATGGAGCCTGGCCGTGATAAACGAATGGCCTGTTGCTTTTCCAGTGGCTCTCACATAACAGCGTTTGATTGGCTGGAGTAGCCCCAGATAAGGAAAACATTAGCTGTGAGTATCTGTTGCCTATTCAAAGTAAAGACCCGGTGTTTGCTTAAAGTAATGCGCGTGTATATTCACAATAGAAGTCAGCGAGTGAGAGGAAGACAGAAACATGTGAGTATCAGGCAACACCGCTCCTGCTAATCCTCACCTCTCTCTCCCTTTTTGCCTCTTCTCAGCTTCGGGCTCCCCTCCCCCATATAAACAACTTTTTGCTCTTGTTATGCCTTCAGCAATTCTGTGTGGCCAGGCTTTTCCTCCACTTCATATGGCCCTGACGGAAGGTGTGTGCTGAATGCAGAAATGTGAATACATTACGAGTCAACGTGACAATGGTGTTCAAACTATTGCAAACCAGACTGAAAAGTGAATAGAAAGGAGTCTGCAAGTTAGCTCATCAATCCCAACAACCAATTTAAGATGCTGGTTAGACATATAATGCTTATGTTCCACAACAAGAACCAGGAATTTCCACTCATTTCCTTTTGTTTAATTTAGGCTGTATACTTAATATGAAGATGTTTACTTGCCATTAACAAAGTTAAGTTGCAGTGGTGTCCAATGTTTTTTTTTTAAATTTGTTTTAAACAAAGGCGATAATGTTAAGACAATAGACCCTTTTCATGGTGGCGTCAGGCCACTTCCGTTCAGTCACTCCAGGATGTCTGTTCGCTCTCACTACCTGTATTTGCCAGTTGAGTAACAGGTAAACAAATCGACAATCAAACTGAAGTATGAGTAATTATGTTTTGTATCAAAGGTGAAAGCATGCTTCATTATGCCATTTTTTTTAATCCCCCATTTATCTATCTGTACTTGGACACATCAAAGTAAAATTAATAAAATTCTATACTCTAACAATTTAGAAATCTGCCCATAGTGATTAAACTGGATCAAAAAACAGATTGGACAGACATCTGAAGACAGGTAGAAGAGTAGCTAGCAAAGCTAAATTGTATACATACTAATCACGTGTATGCGCAATTCCAAGCTTGCGTCCAAAAAAGTCAAAATGGCGGTATTATTCCGTGAAAGGACGCTCTCCACTCATTGAAAAACATTGGACTTCCGATCATTGTAATTTCATTTGTGTTTATTATTTTGATTTCAAACAATCTGCCTGGTTTGTATGCTAATCACAGGCAACAATGCCCGTTTTCATCATGTAAGGTTCGTTGCAATGCGGAAATATCAGAAACGTCTGAATGTTCGGAATTGTCCATACTGTAGATTGTTTTCTCATGATGTCACACACTGCTGGACATGCCATGTTGGGTTGACGTATTGTTGTGTTCCGATGCTGTGGTTGTGTGGGTGTGTGCGTACGTGCGCACAGAAATGTAATTGAGAGACAATCTCAACTAATGGTGAATTACTGTGCTGTGTTGTACTGCAATTACACACATGGGAGGGACAAAGTGGACAAAGTATCATTTCACTGTTCATCAAACAGGAATATACGGTATACACACAGTTCTTGGTGTATCATTCATTGTACAATAGTTCCAAAATGAAAATACGAAAATAATGATTAAAACAACAATTGCTGGAGTGATTTTCCCCAGGTTAACTACACACGACGCACACCATTTTGTTTTTCCTCTCCTTACAAAATTCCTTAACATGTTAAACTAGGCTTGCACTGGCACGGAAATCAAGCTGTGGCAGTTTTTACACCCAAATACAGTGTTGGGGTTAGGTTCCAAAAAATACCCACAATAAATGAAATCCGTGAAGTGGTTAGCTTTATGTTTTACAGCTCTAAAACCCCTCACCACACAGTTTATACACTTTTCTCATCTCACATTTCTCAATGTTCAAGCCTTCATAAATTTTATAAAATAGGTACATTACAGTAAAACAAAAAAGGATGCAAAATAGGGATGCACGATAACTGTTTCTTTCCACCGGTACCGATAACCGATAACTTTTTTTTCTTAGGAAACTACAAATATATTTGTTGTTGCAGCTTAAAAGAATAAAGGGTAAGTTTGTCCGATGATGCCCATTTTATGAATTATGTGGTATGACCAAAATGAAAGAATCAATTTGGGACTACATTTCAAGATAGGAGTTTGTATTATCCACAAGACAGCAAATAACCCACTTGCAACTATGCAAAAAGTTACCCTCTAGGAACTGGTACGTAGTGGTCATATTTTGCTTGTTATTTTGGGGGCGTTTGTTTTGTTTAGATGGCTAATTGTTAAGTCGTTTTGTTGCGACTCCTGCTAGTATTTTTTTTGTGGGGGGGGGGCTCCTGCTAGTATTTATTAATGCTTCAACAACATCAGTCACAGAATTATTTACGTAGCACTAGTGACGTTTCAAAAATGCACATTGAACACACATATTTTGGAGCCTATCCCAGCTGTCTTTGGGCAGTAGGCGGGGTACCCCCTGAACTGGTTGCCAGCCAATCCAGGATAAACATAGCAATAAAAACAAAAGATTAAAAATATGACCCACCATACAGTAGCTGAACTTCAACGAGTCGTAGCCATTTGTATTAAATGCTGTCGTAGCGTTTACTATCATCCATACATTTTCTGAGCCACTTATCCTGACTAGCATTAGCTATTTAGCTAAGCGAATGCTCGGTATACGTTGCCTCGTACGGTGCCCGTCAGACATGACATGCCGACAGCCACCCATGGTCTCGCTGGCTGCGCCTTTCGCCATCTCGTCTGAAAGTGCGGCCGGTGGAAGTTGCTGGAATTCGTCAATTTGTACTGTACTCCAATGTTGATTCAGTCCATACGATTATAGTATGCAGCAACGAAGGTAAAATCAGTTTAAAACGGAAAAGGCACGGCGTGACCACTACGGCTTCTGAGCATTCCCGGCTGCCAAAACTGGCAAAGTGAACCTCAGCCGTGGCTTTCATTCCATTCAGGAGAATGGAAGTCTCTGCAAGCGTACGCTGGAAAAAACTTTTACTTTGGTTTCAATATTTATAATAAATATTGTTTTTTAGAGTCAAGCTGACTTCGGCTGGTGTGTGCACAAGCTATATATTGTTTTTCCCAGTCGCCAAGCTTGACCAATGGCTAACTGTTTACTTCTTTTTATTTTTATTATTTTTTTTACGGACACACACTCAAACTCACAAACGCATTCTCTCAATCGGTAAGCGATCCGGCGGGGCCTGCCCTCCACGAAGGCAGGCGACCACACCACCTTGCCAACCAGAGCCCGTGCTCACGTTTACAGTGTTCCCTCGCTATAACCCGGTTCACTTTACGCGGCCTCGCTGTTTCGCAGATTTGTTTTAGTGCAACTTTGCATGCTTTTTTTTTTTTTTACAGTAATGTACCTATTTTATAAAATGTATGAAGGTTTGAATATTGAGAAGGTTTAAACAAGAGAGAAATGTGAGAAAATGTAAATGCCTCCAAGAGAATAGTGTATAAACTGTGTAAAACATTTATAATAAATGGTAAAAATGAAGCTAACTACTTGGCGGATTTTATTTATTGTGGCTATATAAGTCCCGCGCAACAACACAATTTTGCCTCCGACATCATGCAGCGGAGGCTTTGACTCTTAACCCCTAGGCGTTATTGTGACCCGTTTTTGGCTTTTTGTTGGTTCTGACCAAGCCATTTCAAAATAAAATACTGCCCACGGGTTAAAGTGACAGCAACCAGAGCAACGCTGGTGTATTTCAGGCGACTTTCAATATATTTTCAATATAATTCCGAGCTACCAGACCAATAAAAATCACTTCATTTTTTCCCCCAATATCGATATTTAGCGGTCCGATAATTATTGTGCATTACTAATGCAAAATCTACAATACAGCGAGGCCGCGAAAAGTGAACCGCAAGGGAACACTGTATATACTTGTGCATCCCGATCTAAACCCCAACACACGGACAATGTCATTACGCAAACACACGTCATTTAACTATATAAAAGACATTATAGCCATTTGTCAATATGCCTTCTTGTTTGTTTTTTACATCTTTGTGGTATCGTAAAACGTCATTAGTCGCTGCCCAAATACTGTTGCAATTGAAAACATGCATAAAGCAAGAACGCACAGAATACACAGATGTTGTTCTTATCAGTTAGCTTAACCCCTGGGCGTTATTTTATTTTGAAATGGCTTGGTCAGAACCAACAAAAAGCCAAAAAAATGGTCAAATAACGCCCAGGGGTGAAACACTAGCACTTGTTTTTTTAACATGAGAGAATTAATTAATTAATTATATTACAAGATACAAAATTGTTCACACTCCATCACTGTTTTTATTACTTTGGAATTTTCCATGGAACTTACAACTGGAAATAATACAACAAAAGTGTGACTATTACCAGAAAATATTGCTAATACCTGTATTCAGGTTTTGAAAGAGTTATTGACTGCATGCCGACATAGTCACTAATTGACCAATATAATCTGGGGGCCAGGTGATGAAGCGCTGTCCTCATGAATGAAAACCCAGGTGATGTGTTTACTTCCTCCTTATGGGGTCTGACTTTCTTGTTCAAACACTGGGTTGCTTGAGAACAATTGCCACTCGCTTTTTTGCAAAACCCTAGCTTCGCCCCGTTCGCCCAGCTCCCGAATGCTGTACTCTGAAACGACCCACCCCCCTCTATGGGTTGCTGGGTGAGCAAAGGGCTCATTTGCATGAGACACGGTCAGCCCTTTAAAATGGACAAACGTCAGGTGAATTGAACCAGTTTAATATAATGTCTCCTTTAATTGCAAAGGATTCACCAGAAATGGTTTGAGTAGGCCTCATGTTAATTTAGTACATGGAGTTTTTCATTTGAGCGCAAAAGAGAGAGCATACAGGGCAGGCCATGCACATGGCAAGACACACACTTGCTCACTACAGCTGCTGTGGCCTGCAATACTGTACCTTTCTTTTGCTGAGCTTCATCTCCCAGTTTGACATAATCCATTAAATCCAAAACTGACCCTTGTTTTTAAAGTGTCTAAGGGGAGATAGCAGAGGCTTAAGACTAGAGAATACTGTGAAATTCCACTTGAACAAGCTGGGGCTGGACTAGAACAGACCAATAGGTTAATCATCAATATGTTGTGTACAGTTGTCTAGGAGCCAAAATGGCTGAATTCATGGGCGCTCTATCTCTAGCACGGAGCCCTTCAATGTGAAATATAAAGCACATAGACGCCTTGAGTATTATCTTCGATGTTTATAGTATAATGAACAGAGGTGGGCATCATCATTGACTGGAATTGATGATTGATAGAAGTGCCCACCTTTTGGAGTGTGCTTCAGCACTTTCAGCGAATGCTTGATAATGCAAAGCCTCACAAAAATTGATTGCGAAGGACCGTGTGTACTCACCGCAATCGACAGAAGTAATCCTGCTTCACTCGGTGCTCAGTCTGTGCATTTTTTCAAGCATTCGCTGAAAGTGCTGAAGAACACGCCAAAAGGTGGGCACTTCCATCAATCATCAATTCCAGTCAATGCCCACCTATGATATTGAAGGACTGACATAAAAAATGGCAAGTGCAGTTGTAATAATGTCATACAGTTCATTTAGGTAATGGGGGGCATTAATGACAGTTGTAATAAATCATAAATTATACCAATAACATCCTAACAGGGGAAATGTGTGTTGAACTGGTTAAGATTGTGCCCTGTGAGTGACTTAATTCTACCAGCAAACATAAAGGACTTTGGTGTGGGGAAGTGAAAAAGCATAATTTATGCCCCTGAGCAAGGCACTTCCCTCCCCAACTGTTTTGAAGAAAGCTCCCCACTGCTCCAATGTTAAAATGTGTGCTGACTGTAGTCACTATGATGGGTCAAATACTTAGCGATGCATATTTAACGTATGTAAATGCCATGCCAATAGCCTTTAAAGTCAGCCACACACCAACCGACGCGACTGAACTAGATAGACAGAACTGGACAATTGCAACCAAATTACAGTCACCGGCTGATGCTTTACCACATCTACCAACAATGCCAAACTCCCTCTGCCATAAAAAAGTGCCCCTTGGCATTCTTGTCAGGAATCATTTTGAAGTGCCACCAAGGGTTGATTTTTTTTCTTCTTGTGAAGAGAAATTTAGTAATTTTGACAAGCATGTTTTTTCCAGATTAAACAATAAAAATACAACAATATAATGGGGAGGTTAAATGTCAAATATTTATGTATTTGAGTATTCCATTGAAAACTCAATAGAATAATCATGTATTTGGATAAACTATATTTTTTATATAATCAACCGTTTTTATCTCTCAAATTCACTTTGTGCATAACAGCAAACTATATTATTACCTAGACACATTTTCAGTGGGGCAATTTCAAACAAATATAAATTTATAAATATATATTTAATTTAACTCTTTGACTGCCAGACGTTTTCAGAAAAGGGATGCTTCTAGTGCCAGCTGATTTAAGCATTTTGACTGATCTTTCAAGGTCCACAGAAAATGTTGTGTTTGGACTATGGAAACACACATACTACCAAATGAAAGAGTGAACTCTCATCTTTCATCAGAAAAAAAAGTTTGTTTCTACCTTATTCCGTTTTTCAGTAATCAACAATAGAAAATGGTTAGTTTCACCGAAATGCTCTATTTTGAAACAAAAAAACGGAGAAAACAAGCTTTTTGTGAAACGATGTTATTTCATGCACTCTAGTGAATTGTACACTTCTTTTTGTCCATGAATGATGCCACAAACACCTAAACAGTGCTTTACTTCTGTAAAACACTACCACCAACAATGAAAAAGTGTTTTTTCATAGCAAAATACGTTTATTTCCATTCAACAGTGTAACAATTTGACAAAACAATTTCGCAAACTATTTACAAATGTGTGCAACTGCGGTACTATTTACAATTATGTGGATGTTTCAAATACAGTTTTTCTTTTTGTAACGCTCCCATGCGTGCAAGGAGACGCAGCAGGATTTGCACAACAGATTAGTTTCACTGCAATTGCCCCTTTCGCGTGCAGACGTTACACTTTCTTGACGGCCTTTTTTCATCGTCATCAATGTGCTCTTTAGCACTGGTCGATGCTTTTCGTCTTTGAAAAAAATGCTCAAGCGTGAGCTGCTTGCAACCGGTCGCCATTTTCGCTTCCCATCCCCAGCCATTGTCCCCTCTAGCTCCGCCTCACGTCTTCTACTGACGCCTACCCAATCTTGTCAAAAGAGAGTCATCGCTGCCATCTAGGGGCCAAAAATAGTCATTAGGCTAACTAGATCTGCTTGAAACTTTCACCACAGCTGGCCAAGGCTTTCCTCCACCCGTTTCCCAAAAAAATAAAAAATAAATTGGAGAACGTCTTTTAACGTCCTTGGCGGCCCTCCGTAGGTTTTTACTAAACGTCATTTAACGTCCTTGGCAGTAAAAGAGTTAATACATTTGATTTATATATTAAAATAGTTTACAAATACATATTTAATAGGAGAATTCGTTTTTAAATTCACTTTTTTTAGATGATGGGAACATGATAACATCAAAATAAAAAAATCTTTGGTGGGCGCGTTGGTTGTGTTTACCTTGGGCCCAAAATGACTAGCGACGGTCCTGCGCTGAGCCAGTGACGTCGCAAGCCAGCTGACGTGCCCAGAGTGTGATTAGCGGCTTTCGCATAGATGCAGAAGGCAGCTAGTGGCTGCGATGACTAATCTGAATTTCCCAACATATTGACCATCCACACTACATACGTAGATTGCGCTCATATGCTCTAATTCGGCGCAAAGACAAGCTCTCACACGAGCAGATTGCTCTTCCTCAATCAGCTATGAGGGACACGCCGGGGCTGCTGCACTTCTCGCCTTAGGATGGTGATCACGCATCCTTTGCAAATCTCTCCACAGTGTATCCAGATAACTTTAACAGATGGTTAGCCCCTTTTTTTTGACTGCATGGACAAAAAGTTCTGGTGAGATAACCTGGCATTTTGATTGGCCCTAACATTGGCAATTTTGAATTGTCACGTTACTCTTTACCACTGCGCATCAGCTCCTACAAGATACCAACCGGTGCTATTTCCAGTGCTCAGCCACTATTTTATCAATGATGTAAACCTCAGCTGTGTCACTGCAACGTTTGTAAATGCACAGCTACAAATGACAGAAATAACCACACATGAACATTAACTTAGTTTATTGCTGTGCCTTAGAAAATTGCAGATCTCGACAGTCACCCAAAATCCCATTCTTTCAAAGCGGCGTATGCAACAAACTCATTCTATAAACAGTATATTTGTGACGTAATGACTGCTAAATGAGCCTCACATGAAGCTAAAGTCACAAAGCAATGGGCTTTGTGACCCTCAGCTGGAGGAAACACCCCAGAGTTGACAACAAATGTTAGTCTGGCTTTCACCACAAAACTAATAAAGCTACACTGGCCAACGTCACGGGAAAACCCTTCCAAGTGATGAGGGGGAGACCTGCTGGTGGTGGCGGACAGAGAAATGTTCGCCACACAAACAGTATTTTTTGGACTATAAACATTTTTTTCCCCCAATTTGCCTTGTCTGCGACTTATACTCAGGTGTGATTTATATATATTAAAAAATTAGAACTCCGCACCCAAAATCACAATTTCCATCGGCTGTTAGCAAACACATTTGCTGCATTACAACCGGCGGCTAGAAGATCGTGGTAATGCGCCAAAAGTATTTGCCAACTGACAAAAGAAAGATGATTTAAAAAGAAGAAGGAGAATAAGCAAAATAAGATGAAGATGAAGAGAAACAAGAAGAAGAAGTTAAGCATTCCTCATGATTCTTTTTTTTTTTTTTTACTTGAACGACTTGTAGTCCAAAAAAATTCAGTACATCTATTCCTAATCTGGTGCGATTTTGCTTGGTTTGGAAGATAAACAAGTCGCAATTTCGGAATTTCAATACAAATTGATGTCAATTGGTTAATCATCTAATGAGTTTGACATACTTGGAACAGATCTCATATTCTTGGATAGACAAAAAGCTAAACAGACCAGAGGAATGCATTGCAACCACCTGCTGTATTTTGACTAAGAGGTCCAACTGGAAGGAGCAGTCATTCTTGGACTATGTCATCACCACTGGTTTCTACACCTGCTATTTTTACAACACACAGCTGAGTGTAACAAATAAACACCAGCATTCAAAAGAGATTTTGCAGAATTTGGCTAACCACTAAAACAGAAAAGGTAAATTCTATAAAATTAGTAAATGTTGAGCTGTAGCTCACCACCCCAGCCTTCTGCCTAAAATGCAGGAATGTTATAAATAAATCTGTCATCGTATCTCTTTTCAAAATCAGCATAAAAATAGTAGTGGAGTTGCGGTTTATGACTTGTATCCAGAGAAAGTGTAGATCTCTGAAAAATACTGTCGTGTAAATAAAAATGTGATCTGTAATTTGGATTTGTCTATAAAAATTCCATATATGACAATTCCTTTCAATTTCTGCCATAATTTGTCAGATTTAACCAAAAACTACATGGGGTTGCTGATTTTTGCAATCAAAATAAAACATGGTTTATTTTAGCAATACTTACTGATAATCACGACAATTTTGGTCATTACAATCATGATATGACATTTTCACACATTGCCATGTATACTGTATAGAATTACTATTGATCTTATCATTGCTATTAAGATTGAAGACTATCAGCAAGCTTTGGTGCCTGTGAAAGGTTCTGAGCAATGGCCTCACTAACGAAAGGCTGGTCACGACTCACACTCATTTTTTGGTTCAGCAAACGTTTTTTCATGAGAGGTGCCAAAATTAATTAATTAATGGACAACTAATCGATTATTAAATTAATCAACAACTACATAAATAACAGAGTAATCATTTAGAGCCATTGTTAACTTGAAATTGGCCAAAACGCTCTAATTTCAGCTTCTTAACGCTAATTAATCGCTGATTTCTGTAGTCTATGAAAGCATCTTTTTTGTTTTAATAAAAATAAGACATTTCCACACATCTGCTCTTACTTTTACCAGTAACTGAAATCAGTTTCAAAAAGGTTGGTCAGTACAACATCAATCCCTCTATTTATTTATTATCTCCAAACAATACCATATAAAAAAACTGCAATTGGTTAATAAACAGTTACCGGGAAAATGGTTTTGTACTTAACTTTAATGCAAAATAAAATTGTATTCCATTACTCAAGGGAATGAACGATAGAATAATCAATTCTAAAAAGCAGTCAATAGTGACATATCCCTACTTTGCATGTATTTAAAAGTAGCCCCATAAAAGTTAGTCTCACAGCAGCAACTTGTATTGTAAAGGTACTGTATGTTAAAACCGTTGTTGCAGTAAAGAATGAGACAATCGGTCTCATCATCAAACAAGAGGAAATCCATCCATCCATTTTGCGAACCGCTTATTTCTCACAAAGATGTGCAATATATTAAACTTAATTATGCTTATTGTGTTAATACGATTTTTTTTCTAGTCGACTAATCACCAACAGTAGTCGCGATGAGTCGCCTAATCGGATCATATGTAAATTGCAGCATATTGAACCAGCAAGCAGTTGCTCTTATAAAAAACATTTTAGCTTAAATTCTTGAATTATTTCAGGTATGTACAAATAATAATGAAGACAATTAGGATTATAGTACATTCAACTTTCATATTAAACTTTGCAGCATCCCTGTGTATAAATGATTGAGTAACTTAAATTGAAGGCGATATTGTGGCCTGTACATTCGTATCTGTAAATGTTTTGTGCATTTTAGGCCTTGTTCAGACTGCCAGCCCAAATCCGATTTTCAGCACATCCAGATTGAAAGTGGATGGCTCTTTTGTAGTCTGAACAGTCACAAAGCACATGAAATCCGATTTTTGCGGGATTGGTTGAAACCACATGCGGTTTAGTAGTAGTTTCATATCTGATTTGGACATTTGCGTCTCAGTCTGATCAGCTTGAAACACTCAGAACGGATTTGACTTTCCGTGACGTCACTTTACGTGTGCAAAAACCCAAAGCGCCCGCGCTGTCAATATCCAATCAATTCGCTGCCCGGCTGGTTCCTTGCATGGTCGGCAATCAAACGCCTTGACGGCTCCGCTGCCCCGTCGGCTCCTCTCATGCTCAACCGGAAATACAGTGACAGCTTACGTGAGAAAGAGGAAAGAAAACCGCTTAACGCGCTTGCGAGGAACGAGAGGTGCAGAGCGGTAAACAGCGTCACAATGACGTCAAACACTACACGCGCCGAGCGCCGCCTCCGTTCACCGTCGTTGCTACAGCAACCTGTCAGATGGGCTTATATCATGGCTCAGTCTGAACAGGTTCCAGATCTGATTTGGACACGTGCGGATTTGAGGAGGAATCCGACTGGAATCAGATATGCCTGCAGTCTGAACGCAGCCTTTAAACAGACCAAAAACTAGACACCAGAGAGAGTTGCAATAATACTATAAAACTATCTATAAATGACAAAGAAACACTTGTAAACATATTTCAATCTTCTTGGGCACCAAGCCCCTAATAAACACTTTTATTGGTTTTGAATTTTTTATTTAACCTTTTTGCTTCAATAGTGTGCATAATTTCGTAAACAGATCAAAATGAGGTATGCGCCTAAAAAAAACAACTTTAAAGATTAGGAGGAAGTTAGTAACTTTTTTTTTTTTTGCACTATAACCATTTGGAAACGAGCTCGTTTACCTGCCAGTTGAGTAGAAGAACCTGTTACTAAAGCGTCAACCTGTGGCAGGGTTTTTACTTTCTGAAACTGGATTCGTCAAACCTGACCATAACATAGTATACAATATTTGTAACAAACTGGGTTATGTGTTGCTGTTGAGGGCTTGTGGCAAACATGTCATGTTCTGTTACTTTGAGTGTTCCTATTCATGAGTTCATAAATGCTACACTGTTCGTGGTTGCAAGTGCGAATGGAGACCATGAGGCAGCACGTGTGCTGTTCCTGTTTTTATGTCAACCACGGGCATGCAAAAACAATGTTTTGCCTTTTAATAAACCAGTTCACTGCCTAATGCCTCCATAATCCAAAGAAGATGCTGTATCAAATATTATTGTGTTATTAGCTAATGTTGCTTAGTCGCTGCATCTGACAGACAGCGGGTGATTTATTTATTTATTTTTCTTGCAAATAGGATACGATCTAAATAGGAAGTTAACAGGAAATAATACAAACTTAGAAAAATTATAACTTAAAGCTGCTCTTTGTAACAATTTTCCTGAAAAATATCTTTACAATAACCTTTTTATTTGACCATTTATGACTGGAACCTCTTCTAATTAGTAGATTAACACCTTAGCTGTTCACAATGTGTACTCCTGCAAGCCTCCCACCAATAGTTTTCAGACTGAATTTGGGTCGAATTTCCCACCCAATATCTTACGGATGTGACGACGTGCGCATTGTAAATGTGAAGAAGGGTGTGTGCAGTTTTATTTTTCAGCCACAAGTGGCAGTAGCGATTCAAAATGGAATTTTATGCGTTCAGCAGCTTTAGTGACTCTGCAATGCCATATTGACTGGAGAATGAAGAGAAAACGGTGTAAATTTCTCAAAGCTGGAGCAATCAAAACCTCTTCATTCCTGTAAACCGGTTACTTTGGGGAAAATGTTTTCAACTGAGAGACTGTTGCTAAACTGCGTTCACGTCTTTACTCTAACCGTGTTGACATGCTTTTATTTCCACACAACAATCTAGCCATAACTTATTTTTGGGTTAATTTGTCAAAGTGGGATTTAATCCTACATTCAAACATGAACAGAATAATTCTTAAATATTTAACTCATTCACTCTCAGCCATTTTCACTGAAGCAACCCCCTTCGCTCCGGCTGTTTTACTGGATTTTGAATGATTTTGCAAGGCCCCACAGAATATTGTGTTCTATTGCTATAAAAACATGGAACCTAAAAAAGAAAGATTAGAGTCGCTTCTTTCATCAGGAATAAAAGTATATTTGTATCTGTTTCCGTTTTGCAGCAATTAACATTAGAATATAGCTTAGTTTCACAAATCTGTTTAGAACTGTGGGGAAATCAGCTTGTGTCCCAGCTTGCCCTAGTTGATCTCTTATACTCTGCTGCCACCTGCTGGGCGTTTTTGTAATTACTACCATTGCTTCACCCGTTCTCTTCAGTTAGGAGGCTGCATCAAAGCCTTCTGTATACTTTAGCATAAATTTATTTATTTTTTTACGTATATATGTCTTTTGAAATAGAACGTATTTTTATGTTATTGGGAGCAAATGAATTAAACATTAAAAAAATATTATTTTTTTTATTAACTCCTTGCAGGAAGGGTTGCTGACACTGACTTGATGTGACACAACGACCAAGAGAACTTTCCATCACCTACCACTAGTTTGCAACAAGTATTTTTGTTGGGTTCCACACTGGGGGTTTGTCTCGTCATTCCCCACTCCACAGCGAGATCAGGGAGTTAAAGAGCAGACTTAATGACATGACACTTTAGCAGGACAAAATTTTGCAGACTCATGGGATGTATCACAGCTACTGCAGTTGAGACCAACTTCACACGCTCCATTGGTGTATACATACTGTACATGTATGCATTAGGGGGACCAAAGCAGACGACCTCTTTGGGATATTTAAGAGTCAAGTTTTGACTCACTCCTGGATAGGCGAATTACAATACATGATTGATATAAACACTGAACTACCGTATCCACATCGCTATCCGTTTGTAATTGTTATGCCATTCACCCAAGACCTCATGTTGCAGCATGACATTGCCCTGCCCGATGTGGCAAGGATCTACACAAAATTCTGCATTGTCAGCATATACTCACTGACCTTGTCCATTGAGCATGTTTGGGATGCTCTAGGCTCAGTGTATAAGGGCCGCCGCACACTGAGTGATGTGTGCACCCCCAGCGACAAAGATGATTTGACGAGGGGGCTGGGGGTGTTCGTCGTCTGCACCCCCTTACCACCCATCTTAGCAATTTTTTCGGGGGAAACCTGGTGTTTAACGGCATAAGGTCACCGCAGTTACTGACTGGTTTTCTAGGTTACCAAATTGTTCTGTTCCGTTTGTTCTGTCTGTCACACAGTGAAATAGCTTGGCTCTGCCGATGTGTTACTTCGAGCAAAACACACAAGCATCTAAACAAATCTCACAAACATTCCCTTTATTATGACACAAGAATTATTTAAATAGACCTTGTGGTTGCAAAGATATCCTCTTTTTATTTTGGATATGTAATTTTCGAGCAAAAGCCTAAAAAATAGCCTAGAGCTTAAAGCGTTAAACTGCAAACTATAAGTTACGCGTTTGTATATAGAGGCACGAGGGAATTCCACATTGGTGGAATAAGCAAAAAAAACGAACTCTGAGTTTGACATCATTCCAGGAGGATTAACGAAGGAACTCCAAGTCTCCAGCCACTGGACAATGGCGAAAACTGGATGAGAGACAGCGAACACACCTTCACCAAACTAGAAGGCAGCGTTGGGCGAGTACGCCACCGCATGTGAATGGATTGTGGACACCTGGGAGAACGTGTCTGCTGGCACTGTTGTTCGAGCTTTCGCGAAAGCCGGCATCATTGCTAAACAGCCGCACGGCAACGAGACTGACTCCAATAATGATGAGGGGGAACCTGGCATGTTTGATGGAGAAATTGCAGCTGTTCAATTCGGATATAGAAGATGAGGACTTTGATCGATTTGTGGATGAAGACTGATCAAAAAATAACGCGAGTACTAGGGAAGTTCGATACCACTTTTTTTTTTTTAAGACCGATACCGATACTCAAATCTTCAGTACTCACCGATACCAAGTGCCGATATCATTAGTACTTATGATACATAAAATTTCCCCCCAAAAAACAATGACAGATTTTTTAAATACCTATATATCCCAATTATAGAAAATTCCCTTAAAATGTATTTAAATTAATGCCAATTATATTATTTCAATTTGCGCATAAGTCATTTTGCATAGAGCACACAATAACATAATAGCCAGGGGGAAAAAGTTCCAATCAAAATATGTGGTTGTACAACTTCCTTTTAAAGAATAGAGCAACTATGGAGTATTTTAGTATTTGAATACTTGACTGAAAATTCTATCAAGTAGGCTAGTAAAATACTCGGATAAAATATATTTTTGCTTGGATAAGGAGTAATTTAAAGAACACAACAAAAACATTTTGACCTTTTCACTTAATAATGAAAACCAAGATGGTTCCGTGGTTTCCCCTTTTTTTTTAATAAACAGTTTATTTATTATTTATTATATACACACACACACACACACACACACTATTGTTGCCCTACAGGTCACATCTTAAATCGGGAACCAGTTGAAACGTAACGTGGCAGCTTTCATTCACATCACGCTAAAATAACATATACAACATATTCATGTATCATGTCGTTCACTCCATTCATGGCGCCTTGGGCGCAAATGCGAAAACTTACCCCACGGCCTGGTCGAGGCCTGGACGAGGTTGAGTGGACGTGGGGCGTGAGCGATTTCTCTTTAATTCCTTCGTTCCCACTGCTTGAATCAAATAAGTAACATCTACTTTTTCCTTCCTTCCCTTGCGTTGGTGACGTGAGTTGCTAAATTAAAAGTAGCCCGTGCTAAGCTAAAGCCTTAAATAAACGAGTACTCGAGCAAGGAAAAAGTTCTCGGATTTTCTGTACTTGAGGTGCCTGTGGCGATCAATAAATGCAAAATAACCATTTCAGCCTTTGGTTCCTGACCACAAGAGCGGGACCAATACCAGTATCGATTCCCATCGCGAGGACCGATACCATAAAATATGATACTGATGCCTGGTATCTGTATTTACCTATCCTTAGTGAGTACATTGTTAAATTGTTGAATAAAGTACAACCGAACTCACTGTTTTGCTCCTGTTGTGCTGCAGAAAATTTGGGGGTGGACTTCCCCTTTAAGTGTATATCCGCAAAGGGATTTTAATAGGTTTTTACAATTCATTGACACAGAACCGGCATTTTGTGATTCTACATTTGATCCTTTCTGTGTCCCAGGGTGAATACATTCTAAATTGCAGCCCTCAAGTTTCAGTGTGTACAAGACATACGCATCTTCCCTGTAATGACGCGGTAGACCCCGTTCTTGTGTGACCGTGCAGCATCTGAGTGGACACGCACGTTACTTGAAACAATTCTGTGTTTAAGTGAAACATTTAAAAACTGATACCAGCTTTTTGTGCCATTCTTGTCAAGGAGTGTGCCGTGCCATTTCTCTCATGTAAAATACAAGTCTTCGCTCAATAAAGGTCAGGAAACCTTGCTGTAGGTTATATTACTATAGTGTACTGTATATTAACATGCTTCACAGTTATCTAGAGGCCATCTGAGGTTTCAGGTGGAGACCAAAGTATCCGACGGGTATAGAAATGCAACATGCAGAGCATCCTTCTAGAAATGTACACATCGCAAAGTGCAGTGTGGATCGAAAGCAATGAGCCAGTGCTATTAAATCAAAGTGATCAACTCGTCCATTATCTTCACAGACACTCTGATTGGATGACAAGTACATCAGTGCAATAATAATACACCCCCTCCCGACCTCCTCCTGTGCTGCACACCCACTCAGCGCCCTTTCTCTCTCTGCCATCTTCTGGAAACCGATGCACCCTCGCCTGTGATCCACCACCTCCAGGTGAGACCCTGCAGGGGGGTCGCCGGCCCACGGAGAACGGTGCAAGCAGCCCTCTGTAGCCCCCAGATGCTTTCAAAGCCGCATTTCAGGCAGTCAATTGAAGTGGCATACCTCTGCGTCAAATAGCACCAATCAGCTAATAAGCGTCACATAAGCAGGTATGCGGAGAGCTTGGTTAGAGCCCCCTGATGGGTATGTCATCACTCGTGTAACATATCATTAAATATGTGCACAGTCAGATGTAAATAGGCCTTTAAAAAAAAGCCACTGGTGCTTGTGTGGAAAAATGCGCTCGGGCCGCTGCAGTGCACCGATGCTGCAAACACTCCCTGCCTTGTTCACCCCCAGTCAACAGGCCCTAAACCTGCCCGCTTAATATGGATCTTGATAAAGATGACAACAAGCAATAATTGCGAGGACAGCATGCATCTACCAGGTGTGGATATCAAAACACAAAGCCCACAAAAGGAACATAGAAGAGGACCAGAGGGAACCCGGCGGGCTTGTACTCGATGACAAGGCTCAGCTGGGAAAAAAAAAAAAGAAAAAGAAAAAAATACCATTACTGTCGCGCTTACCTTCTCTCGCCTTGAGAAGAACCGTGTTGGCCACGATATTTTCAATCTCCATTGTCACAGTGTGGTCCCCCAGCAGTCGCGATACATTTCACTCAGCGGGGGAAAAGACGTTTGGTTTTTGTTTTGTTTTACTCGTTAGATTAAACGTGCGGATGGCTGCGAGGCAGCGGCACGCGCACGGGGAGGAGACCGAGGCGCTCGTGCATAGTAGCTAGCTTAATGGTGTTTGTCCTTTCTCTCCATTACAGCATGTTTGGGAAGCTGTGGACGATTACCACGGGCTTGTTAGCATTCGCAGCCTGCCTCTCTTTCCTTCTCTCCGCCTGCCTTCCTTCCTGCTTCGGCGCTCTCTCTCCTCCCTCGCCTTCTTCCTCCTCCCTCCTCCCTCCTCCTTTTCGCCCCTCCCCTCTCAGTTTAACAAGCTGACAAGAACAGACGGTTTCAGTTTCATCTCGACAGGTCACTTCATGTTGGGTACACTTGTCACATTGGTAGCACACGTTGTCAATTAATTACTCATGTATCAAATAAATTTCCCCCATTTTCGTTTTAAAAGAAAAAAATGCTGTAATATAAAACGTAAATATAAAAACAAAATAAGAGATTTTTTTAAAATTAACTGTTTCTTTTTAAGTATAAACTTAAAGTCACACTGTGGTATTTGTATGTTAGGATGTGGCTTAAAGGGGCGTGGCCTCAAGTCATTGGCATCAGGAGCTCTGTCACCAGCTGGCTGGGACTCATTTTCTGCCCTGGAGTTTCATGGCTCAGACCGGCCCACTTTAGTTTACAGTGTTTTAATGAAGATGTATATTTCATATGTATTAATGTATCAATCTAAAATAGGTTAAAACTAACCCTAACCCTAACCCTAACCCATTTGAATAAGTAACAACGTCAATAGTTATATATATATATATATATATATATATATATATACATATGATGAAAAATAAAATAAAAATACTAGATCACAATCAGTATATCTGAACAATCATGAAAACATAAATAAAGTCAAGAGTGCTAAAGAAATTGATTTGACCACCTGTCATATTCTCTAAACATAAAGCCTAAATAAGGAGATGATAAGGCAAGGTACAAGACCAATGTTCTATTTTTTGAGAGTTCAAATAATGAGCTGCAATCACACTTTAACTTTCTTGTGCTAGAATGTGCTTGAGTTACTATTAGCAAGGGCAGGGTTTACAATATTGGGTAAAAAAATGCGAGTTAGTTTCAGTCACATTTAAAAACTAGTCATTTCTATATATGTTTTCAATGTAAACAATATTTTTTTTTCAATCCCAAAAAGCAGAGCAAGCCCAGCTATTTATCTCTTCCTTCTAGTGGGGCAGCATAGGGTTTATTCCCCTTAATGTAAAACCTATTGTTCCCAAATACCACAACATTAAATTACTAGTAGAAAAATGATCAGCCAAACATGATTTAGTTTGTTTTTGTGTTGCACTTGGTGTTGCTTACTCTGGTGTTACTTCGTCTTCTCCAGGCCCATGCACTTCAGGGCTATACATTTGAGTTTGGGCGCATTTGGCGCGTCAGCTGCGCACCTTTTCTTAAATATAGCCTTTCTGCTATCTGACTTTGCTTCTTTTTTTCTTTTTCTTTTTTTTTTACATGAGTGTCTTGTTTGGTTGTAGTGTCCGCCAGCGGCCGCTGGCGAGGGTGGGGGAGGGGAGATAGCGCATCACCTCATAAGGAGAGGGACAGAGAAAGAGCAAGAGACAAAGTGACGCTTTTCTACACCAGACTTTTCTGCTATCTGACTTTCTTTACATTTGAGTGTATTGTTTAATTTGTTTGGCTATGTGAACGGCCAGCAGCCCTGCTAGTGTGGGGGAGGGGTAACAGAGTGAGCAGAGAGCTCACGGCCTACACGGGAGATAGAGAGAGCGAGAAAGAGCGTGAGGCTTGCTTCAAAAATGCATATGATACATTCTGCACAAAATAGCGGCCAAATGGTTCATAACTGAGACCGACCAAGCGGGAAAATGCAGGCCACTCCGAGTTAGTCACTCTAGATTTGGCTACGTCTCTACCAAAAGCACTTTAATTGCTGCCTTTGAAACAAACTTGCAACCAGAAATAAAAACAGCGCTCCCTGGCGGCCAACCGGGAAAAATCCCGGTGCTTCCGCCGTATCAGTCCGGGCCTCCCAGCTGGAGTTGGCCATTTGCTACGCTGTAAATTGAACGCCAGCCACTTGTCCATGCTCCTCTTTAGCATTTTTTTTTTATTTATTTTTTTTATCAGCATGTTGACTGTTTTACTGTTTAATACTGTGGACGCCCGGGTAAGGCCCGCGCATAGCGAAAATCGACTACGCTTAAGGGAGGTTTGACCGAAGAATTTATAAATAAATATAAAATAAAATGACGGAAGAGTTCAACTGGGGCTACATAGACTTCTGATGGGGCTATAGCACCCGGTGTAGTGCCATCCATGCAACAGTGCCTCATTGGCACCCCTGGTTATTCTAATAAATTAAATTTCCCCCCTCTAAATAATATAATGGAAGGGGGGGTCCCACATTAAGAAATTATTCTTTTAAATCAAATCACGTGTGCCACAGTTACTTATATTAGCACAATATTGCACAGCCCCCTTTTGCCAACAAAACGGCATCTAATCTTCTCCTATATAATGTTTCACAAGATGGGGGAATACAGAAAGAAGGATCATTGAAATTTCTTCTTTGCACAATATCTCACAATATATTTAATAAATAAAAGTGACGGCAGCAACATGGAGGTATATGAATCAGGGAGCATTAACGATAGGGTGACCAGACATCCCGTTTGGCCAGGACAGTGCCATTTTTTTTGCATTGGGTCCTACGTCATCCCGGCAGATTTAGCCAACCTTATTGTTTTGTTTTATTATGCAGGTCCCATCCCATGTCTCATTTTTTGCCATTTGTATGTCAAACACACAGTTGCCATAGCGATTCATATGTTAAACCCATTAAACGGGAATTTAACTATTTGATTCCATCCTATGACTTCCAAATTCACATTTGTGTTATTATTCACATCGGCATCTAATTGTTGCAGATAATAGGCATTGACCACAACTAGAACTACTTCTTGCTTTTCCTGCTTTCTTGTCTGAAAAACATGGGAAATATAGTCCTACTATACTATCTACGGTAATTGCTACTCGCCGGTCAGACAACTCAAGCTGAGCTTTTTTTTTAGTGGTATAGGCCTACTGTCTTTCCAATGTGTCTCTGGCCCAGCCAGCTGTGGGGACAGAGCAAAGAAGCTTGAATGTCAGCATTGACTTGTTTAATTGTTTAATTAGATTTGGATCGCTACTAGATCTGCTTTAAGCATGTTCCGTTCTAAGGGATTTTTCCACCTTTTTTTTTTGCAAACATTTTAAAAGCAATAACAAGATAAACTACAGTACTGTCCATAGAAAGCGCCAGCCTGTGATATTCAAAGCTGGCACTAGATGGTGCTACAGACTAATACATGCTGTTTAGGGCTTACGTGGTCTTACTTAAGTGCAGTACTGTATTAAAACAGCTTTGCCTTACAGACAAAGGCGGTAGTTTTTCCTCCTCTAAAATACCGTATCGTGTGTGTATTACTGCATTGATTCTATCATTTACTTCCGCATTTACAGAGGATTAGAGTTGTTTGCACACTTCCTGTGTGTGTGCCTGTGTTTTCGTGTGAGCGTGTATCGTGGGTGTGTGTATATATTCGTTCACGTGACATTCAGCAAGCCTCTGACTCGAGGTAAGTTGCAGAGAAGAAAACAACAGAGAAGCTTTCCAAACGCACTTGGGCGTCGAACCAAACGTTGCCAACCAAACAGGATGTTTTCTCTCGGGGAGAAGATGGAATTTCTCATATCAAACCCCTTTTCGACGCCTGTTGGACAGAGAATCGGTGAGTGGCACAAAGATAGAGCAGTCAGTTCCCACATTGTTTTGTTCGTATGTTTCACGTTACATTTCGGTTGTTCTAAGGTGTCATCCAAATTCGGAAGCTAACATCAAGTTACAGGAAGCTAATCACGCGACAGAGGCAGGCGTTAGTTTCTTTAATCTTCCAATTGATTGGCTGCTTAGTTTTAAGTGGCGACTCAATCTACCAATGAATGTAGAAAAAAACGCTAATGTTTTCATCCAGGTGTTCTGACGACCGTTACAATTTACTTATACTGTTTCATAGACCGTACTGTGTAAAACAACAACAACAACAAAAAGGTTTGCAACAGTTGACAATCTGTTGAATATTGCAATGCAGATGTGTCATCACCTGCATTATTTGCTGTGGCCAAAAGGGGGAGTCATATCTATTAATCCCCCAAAAAGAAAAAAAAGAAGCATAACCCCCATCACGTACTACTGTACTTGATTTAGCTTTCTCGTGCGCCGTTGTTTGACCTTTTACTACTCCGAAATTAATTTGCATACGAGGCGTTTAGGGGAGCAGTTTTACAGCGAGTGACCCATCTCTGACCAGGGGTGCTGTGATGGTGATGGGAGGGTTGCACATCACTCAGCTCGAAGTAGACATTGCTTCAGGACAAAATGCTTGTGATGATTTCCAATTGCTATTTATATTAAATTTGCAATTCAGCTGTGATGTAGCTTAAGTTATGTGGTTAAAATACTCCTACTGGCTGTTGCAACTCAACTTTGTGTACTGATTGAATCAATCAATCAATCAATCAATCAATCATCTTCAATCAAAACAAAGTTTTCAGAAAAAATAAGTCAACCGAAAAAGCTTAGTTTATCAAGCCTAGGCTTTTTTTTTAAGACAAACACATTGAATCACTAACACAAAATTCCTCACCTCACAGAGTGAAATTAAGTCCCGAACAGAAAAGAAAAACACTTTTTAAACAAAAATAAACTTGTTACACGAAATGCTCCACCCTGTCAAGCCCACAAAGATTTACCATATTTATACACTTTGTTTTACCCTTGGTTTATATCTTTTAAAAGTACTTTGAGATCCCCACTCTCTCATCGTCAATTACCTACGGGATGAACTAGAACAGGGAGTGGACCATCGGACCTTAGAATTGGAGAATGGGCAAATATTCCTGCAGACATATGCCACCACCTTTTGGAAAGGCTTTTAAGTCAAGTCCCTGTGTCCAGATACTTACGCCCAAATAGTGTACAAAGTACAGATCATTGATATTGTTGCTTGTAAAGTTTCTTAAGTTTTTAATGTAATTGTTAAACCCAGATGCAAATTAAAATGTTTACAATGAAAAATGTGTGTTAGCATATATACAAGCATTGTCCACTCACTTAATGCAAGCAATGTGTGCTTTTGACTGTCTCCAACAAACAGTAGAATGTCCTTTAAATGATTGTGTCTTTTGTAAAACAATGTAGCATCCAGTAATTAACAATTAGTGACAGAATGTTGCTCTCAACTCTTCCCACCTCTTATGTCATTCACTCATTTTCTAACACATAAATGTTAGTGTGGCTTCAGCTCCTTCGGAGGCAACCACAAGCAGCTGACAGTCACATGAAGTGCACAGAAAGGAAAGTGGAAGGGGGAGTACACGCAACAGAGTAAATGGATCGAGAAGCATAGGAGGTGAAAGGAATGAAGGAGATTTAAAACGGTTTAGGAGGAACACGTGAGGGAGAAAGTTGGCTGTGGTTACTTAATAGTTTGAGTTCAAAATGCAACATGTTTGCTCACAAAAAAAATATGTTGAATTATGTTGTCATTGATGAATTTGATGTAAAGGTAAAGCTTAAAGGGAAGTCGGGTAAAAATGTGCCCCGTCTATTCTAAACACTCATTCTGATTAATAATGCGTTTGTAGAATATGAATTAAGTGGTAAAATCCACTTGTTTGTATCCATCTCAGACGGCGGCCATTGTGCCACTTGCTATTGACTGAAGATAACATCACAGTTGCTCAGGGCTCAGCTAACAACTCACGACCAATCGCGGCTCACCTGTTTTCTGAGTTGTACAATCGCAAACTGAACCGTGATTGGTCGTTGCCTGAGCAACTGTGATGTCATCTCACTGATCTGAATATATGATTTGGTTAGCCCTCGCGACTTCAAAAATCTTGGCTTAATGGCGGCTTTCCAGTCATTTATTCAGATCAGTGTGTCATCGTCAGTCGACAGCAAGTGGCAAAATGGCCGCCCCCCTAAGATGGATGAGAAAATGTGTGGATTTTGCTGCTTAATTCATATTCACCAATTGCAATATTAATCAGAATGCCATGTTTAGACTAGTGTGGGTGTACATAATTTTATTAATTTTTTTACTTGACTTCCCCTTTCACAATTTCAGGAAGATACAGTTGAATTATCTATTCATATTCTTCCAGGAGTTCTCTACATTCACCTTGGTTTCTTTTCTTTTTTCAACAGAACAAGCAACCAGCGGCTCTCGCCAGTCAGAAGACTGGGGACTGAACATGGAGATATGTGACATCATCAATGAGACAGATGAGGGGTATGGAAAATTTGTCTTTATTTTTGCTCAGTTGTATGTTTTGTATTTGGTCTGTAGAAAAATAAACAGCTTTTTCAAAACTTCATAAACTACACTCCTCTGCTACATTTTTTGACAGTTGCAATATGATTTCAACTTTAACTAACAGTTGTTAACTAATTGTTGCCAATTGTTTTGGGTTCAAATTTGGCCTCAGGCCTTCCTGCGTGAAAACTTATGACCTCCCGTGCTTGCAGGGTTTTCTCTGGGTAGTCCTGCTCTCCAAAAATATGCATGTTAGGTTAAGAGAGGACTGTAAACTGTCAGTAGGTGTGCATATGAGTGTGAATGGCTCCGTCTATATGTGAATGATGACTGGCTGGCAGTGTACCTCATCACTCGCAGTCACCTCATCTGGCATTGGGCCCAGACTATCGGCGACCCTATTGAGGACAAACGCTATATAAAATAAATAAATATATATATATATATTCATTCTACTGTACCTAATTGAAGAAATATAATTTTTGAAGATACTTTCAATTTATTTTGTCTTTCAACGGTCTTCTCCCATCACTGTATGTCATCTTCTGTGACAGGAAATGCCCTGCTTAACTAAGGACAGGAAAAAAAGATTTTCTGTTGTTACTGTAAATGTAACCTTGGAATGTAATTGCCCTGACATTGTACTATAGTTTAAGCGCGCTTTGGTGTGCCATAGTCACCAATTTATATTTGTTTAAATGCATTGGGGGTTTTTTTGCTTTAATTTCACATCTGTTCTAAGTAGGGGTGTCAGGTGATTACATTTTTTAATCATAATTTATCGCATGACTTCAATAGTTAACTCACGATTAATCGCAAATTTGATATCTGTTCTGAATTTACAATAAAATGTTTTAATACTCTTGTTAACATAAAAGTGGCAAAATTTTAAACTAATAGAAGTATGTCTTACATAATGTATCTTTTAATATATATTTTAGTCATTGATACAGTAATTTCATAATAATTCATAAAATTTAGTTAAAATTAAAAATATGTACTGTACTGTAAAAAACGAGTGTGATATTGATTTGTGTTGAGGTTATTTTTCTGCCACTAGATGGCATAATTGCATTTGTAAGACGTTGGTGACAGCCACTGACAGACAAAAAAAATCAGCCCTGGCATTTTGACTTAAGCCTGCCGGCCCAGCCCGGCCTGACTCCTGACCACCCCTGCCTAACATAGTTCTGCCACTGAGATTGACTGATGTCTGACTGTTGGTTGAGTTTGCTGTCTATATTACACATGGATGAATGGACTAGTCCCTCTAAATTGTGGGCCAGTCTAAAATGAAGGAAAATAATAAGCTCAGTGCATTTTCTTTTCTTTTCTAATATTTAGCAGGAAGTAACACTAATTTTGACACCCCTAATCTAGACAACTAACTCAACTTAATGCCTTTAATAAATATGATACATTTGTTTTTACAGGCCAAGAGATGCAATCAAAGCCATTAAGAAGAGGATTGTGGGTAACAAGAACTTCAGCGAAATCATGTTGGCCCTGACTGTGAGTATTCAACTGTTCAGTTGTTTTAATGTTCTGTTTTATATATATATTTTTTTTATTTATTTATTTGTAATTATCTTGTGCTAAGTGTATAGTCTGCTTACAAAAGCAGTAAATACATAGATGTGTTTTTCTATGTATGTATGTTCTTCAGGACAATATTCAATTGCTCACTGTCACACAGGTTCTTGAGACATGCGTAAAGAATTGTGGCCATCGCTTCCACGTTTTTGTGGCATCACAGGAGTTTATTGAAGGAGTTTTGGTACGAGCCATTTTGCCCAAATATAACCCACCCACTGCTCTCCATGACCGGGTGCTCAGTCTAATACAGGTAAGTAAAATACTTTATTTTCTTTCTTTTTTTCGCTAAGCTTTTGTGTTTCTTTTTTCATAAATGAGTTTGACATTTAATGCTCTTGTGAAGTCATAGGTCAATTAATCAAGTTTCTCTTGACTAATGGCTGTTGGACACTTGCTTTACCTTTCTTCTACTTATTTCTGAGTGCAGGTTTTGTTATGTCTCATGGCGTTATACTGAGGGTTCTCTGTACTTTTCTCAGTCATGGGCTGATGCGTTCCGTACTTCCCCCTCCCTTGCGGGCGTGGTATATGTTTACGATGACCTGAGGAGACGAGGGTTGGAGTTTCCCATGACAGACCTAGATGCACTATCTCCCATTCATACTCCCAGCAGGGTGAGAACATTGAGAAAATAACTCACACAATTTGCATCGAAAGTACACCATGTCTGTATGGTATATTAGACGACTCCTGTGTCATTTCATGACCAGCAGCTGCATATTGTGTGTATTCTGTTTGTCTGAGTCTACATTCCTTGCCTTCAGACTGTGCCGGAAAACGAAAGCCAACAGTCCACGGATACTCCTCCCCGTCAGTCACAGCCACAAACTCCCTCCAGTTGTCCTACTCCAAATTCTTCACCTGCATCCCAGCCCAGTGAGGGACCGGCTGTCCTTTCTGCAGTGCAGGTATCACCTCTAAAATTAGGAATTAGGAACACCCCATGTCTAAGTTACTTTCATATACTGATAAAATGTCTTTACCCATCTCGAAATGGGAGACAGACTTGTCTATAGCACCGGAATCTGACTTTTGGATTCAAGTTTGTGAAAACGCATTTAAAATGACAAAACACACAAATTTACAACTTATCCAATATAAAATTATTCACAGAACATACATTACTCAATATATGATGAAAAAAATGGGACTCTCAGACTCCGACATTTGTCTCCAATGTTTACAAAACACTACAGACACTTATGTTCATGCTTTATGGTTATGTACGCCGGTTATGTATTTCTGGACTAAAGTCTTAGAAAAACTTTCCGCTATTTTGGACTGTAGGACACCTTTATCTCCAAACTTGTGTTTGCTAGGTGACCTAACAACAACTGACTTACCACATAAACAATTTCAATCTACACTTGTAGCCCTTACTATCGCTAAAAAAACAATCCTTGTTAACTGGAAAAATAAACAAACGAATATCAACCAATGGTCTAACCTCCTCATAAATCACATTTTAATGGAAAAAATATCTGCCTCAAATAAAAACCAAATATCAAAATTTATAGAAACATGGTCTACGTATATAGAATTTTTTAACCTAATTCTGGTTACTTAATTCTGCCTGTTAGCGAGAGCCACCACATTGTGATAACTTACATTGATGTTTCTGCATTTGGCAATTTATTATTATATTATATTATTAGTATGGGATTTTTTTTAATGGGCTTTAGGTGAACTAATGAATACACACACACTCGCACGCATGCACACACACACGCACATACACACACTTCTTTTTATATATATATATATATATATATATAAAAAGAAGAGCAATGATGACATGTCAAATCGAATGAACATTACTGAGCTCTCCAAAAAAAGAAGAAGAAGAAGAAGAAAAAAAAAAGGAATCACACCCCATTGAGACGAAAAGCAGGACTCCATTCTGGGTGGACAGATCTCTGATCCAGTATTTATTTGTGATGTATGCTGTATAGTTAATAAGTGGATTTGTTTTCATTCCAACTACCATTACAGTATATATTCCAAGTACAAATCCAAGAGTAGTCGAATCCAAAGCTTTAGAAACGTGAGGCAGGCCTCATTAGCTACCATGCTGTCCGCTATCAGTCAGCGAATAGTTAATTACAGCCAAGTAGTAAAAACAGCAAAAAATATAATGTTGCATTGTCATGTGTGCCATTTTATATTCAATTTCCTTCTCTTCTTTTTCCTCTTTAGAAAGACAAGCTGCAGCGAGAACTTGCACTGGTAAAGGGAAACCTTACTGTAATGGCAGAAATGCTGAATGAACTTAAGCCTGGACAGAGCACGCAAGATGATACAGAACTGCTGCAGGTGTGTTCATTTTTGTAAAATGTTTACTGATATGAAGGTGAACAATTGCTGTAATTATTTGCATTCTGGCTCTTCTAGTCCCTGTTATCGTTTAGTCAAGGCCTTCTATAAAACGTGTGAAATTTGCTCTCCTCTGTCAAAGCAGCAAATCTACTCGGTGTGCAAGAACATGCAGACTCGAGTGGTGGAGCTCATCCCCCAGTTGCTGGACGAAGGTCTCATTGAGGAGCTTCTTGTGGTTAATGATGACCTCAACAATGCTTTCATCCGTTATGAGAGGTATGCAGGAGCTTTTCTAAACAAGTACCGAACAAGTGCTCATACTTTATCTTAAACTTACTCTGCCATTTTAGGTTTGACAGGTTGAACAAGGCACAAATTACAAATACAGAACAGGTACGATTTTTACTACATTGCATTTGTCTCTGTTGCACTGTTTTGCTTGGTATTTAAGCTTTAAGCATAAAATCTTCCCACCAGAGTTCTGTCAGCCGCCCGAACCTCATCGATCTTAACCCAGAGTCCTCAATACTGAGCCAGCCCGCTGTCATCACAACGAACAATCAACCCGAAGTCAACACCTGGACCAATAAGAAGCAGTCGGCCAACCACAGTGAGCATCAAGTTCTTCTCGTGTCTCCTTTTCACAACACAAAATCACGATGTACAGCATGCTTGAGTCTGAGGTGGAAGATGTATTTCTGTCAGAAAGCAGGGAGTGATCATTTGGGCATATTTTTTCCATCTAAAACAAACAGATTTTACATCGGGTCATACTACATTTGCAACTTCCAATAATAATCAAATAGGTGAAATGTTTGGTTTATACTAGTATAATTGCTTTCAACATTTCTTTGTCTTCTAGAAGATGAGGAAGAGTTTGATATGTTTGCGCAAACCCGAGGAAGCTCCTTAGCAGAGCTGAGAAAGAGGTGAGTGGTAATAGCAGACACATCATGCACTTGTTTGTTGCATACAGAATGTGGTCCTAAATCATATCAGTATTCAAAATTCTAGTACCAACAGTAATATTAGCAGATGCAGGGAAATTTCTATGGTCAAACACAATTTGTTCTGGGGTGTCAGTTGTAATTCTTCCCATTGAAAACAATGAAAATAAAAAATAATCATTCATGTGTTTAAACTGCTGTCATCATAAAACATTCATTAATTATACAAGTAAGTGTTGTTTTAAGATTAACATTTAAACAGTGTTTTTTTCCAAACTGTGCGTTAGGTTGCTCCAATTTCGAAGTTCCCATTTATATATGATATGGATATTTCATGAGGATGTTTTTTATGGATTAAAAAGAGAATCTTTTTCACGTGTTTGCAGTGTTAAGTATGAGGACCCTGGAGCTGTAGAGGGTCTTGCTGGGGCTCTAGACTCAAGGCTGCAAGTCACAGGAAATGTATGTACAAAACACTAATAATAATTACCAGTTTTTTTTTTAAACAGAATCACATGCTAATTTTTATCTTAATGAGACAGTGTGTAGAATTTACTGCCATCTAATGGTGAACTAATAGAATGCAACAGCCAAAGTTCAAAATGTGTGCATTTTGAAGCACATGCACGAAACGGTGCCTCAGAGAGACCGCACTTCGCATTGCCTACCACCAATTACTTCATTAGCAAAGTTCTTCTCCTTTGGGTATCCGTAGCAGAAAGATGGCGGCGATGTCAGCCCCCTGTAAAGTGCGGTGCGATCTATGTAATATAATTAACGATTTCTAGAACTATGATTATACACAAAAAAATGTACATTGATGTGATGGAACATATTTTTTGCATATTATTGAAATTAATAGTGAGTTTTCAAGATGAATAAACATTGAAAAATCAAATTCTACTCACTGTACCAAAATGATAGCCTTAAATTATTGGTGGCGCTGCCTTGGACACCACCCATGTTGTGTGTTTGCACTACAGTACTTATTATAATGTTTTAGAAAAGTGTAAAATAGCATCTACATTAATTATATTGTCACCTTTGCTTTCTGTCTGTCAGTTTTCAAATGGATAATGTGTTTGTCGTTTGTAATCGTGGCTTTAATATACATTATGCTTCAACTCAAAAACATTTCCTCTTCAGTGAGTAAAATGTCAACTTCACTCTTTTTGTATTGCTTTTCCGTATAGATTGGGAATGTAAAAAACACTCTACAGAAAGATGTGGACAAATGGTTGTCTTGTGATATGGTGAGATAATTTAGTCCTTCACACCAATACCGTGACAAATATGTGCAATATTATATCATTAGAATTTTGTATTTCTCTTTTGTCTAAAAAATGCAGCAAGACCAGTCTGCGGTCAGTGAGGGAGTCTCCAGTGAAGGTGTGTCACTTTTGTTCCAAATAGATGCATTGTTTCAGTATTCTATTCTCACTTCTCTTGTATATTTATGTGGGTGAAACAGTGCTAATGTTACTCTTTGATTGTTGTTTTCAGAGTTTGATAAGTTTTTGGACGATCGGGCAAAGGAATCTGACCAGAGTAACCATACGACCTGTGGCACACTGCCTTCCACCTCCAGACTGCCGCCACAGTCGACAAAGCAACAGGACAGTTCACATGACCAGCTTTTCTCCCTCTAGGCATGGGAGCCATGGAACAAGATCAAAGAAATGTCATGTTTTTTTGTTTGTTTAATAAACAAGCACGTTATCGCTGAAATATTAGCACAACTATAACATGGCCTTGACAGTCATGTTTCCACTAAGTAGAACATTTCAGTTGAGATCATTGTGATGCTGTTTAAAACAAAAGATACTTTATTCATCCCATGAGGCTAATTATTTTGCCCAGTAGTATTAACTCTTATATGCTTGTATCACTGGTAAAGAAACAAACCAATTAAGTAAAACTAAAAAAACAGAAGCTTAGGATGGTTCCTTTTTTTTTATTTTTATTCTTCTTATTATTTTTTGGGGGATCCATTGTTTTTGTACCCCCTCACATTGTTTGACTGTAGAAGTGGAAAGGAAAAAAAAATCAACATGATGCTGAAGTGAACCAAACAGTACTGCTTGGGGGAAGTTATGTATATAAAAAAAAAAAACCTGCACTACACCGCTGTTGCCTAAGACACTGCGTAAATGCAGTGATGAATCTGATGTTTGTGACCTTTTCGTGCATCAAGAATAATGTACATGATGATATTTATGAAATGAATCATAATGTTGATTTAATCTTTCAAATCTCAGTTTAAAAAAGTGTCCATATATATATATATATTTAAAAAAAAAAAAAAAAAAAGAAGTCATGTTTGCCTTAATTTCTCCCAAACAGCTTTTGTGTTGGGAAAAATAAATGGATTGTATTTCTCCTTTTGGAAAAAAAAACAACCCATCTTTTATTTTTATTTTAGTTTCCTAGCTTGGAAAAATGTGTTTTGTCTGACATAAGGAGGACAAGTCAAAATCACCCAAAAGCCAATTCTTATTCTCCGTGGCTTGGATAGGAATATAGTAAACGCAAGGCAGTTTTATTTCTATAGCACATTTCATACACAAGACAACTCAATGTGCTTTACACAAGGAAAGACAACAAAGCATCAACAAACACAACAGTTAATGACATTCACAAGCAAAGCAGAGGAAAAACAAAAGCATCTTATAAAAATGACTAAGAAAATACATGTTACAACAAATAAAATGAAGTTTCTCAGGTGTATCCCGTATTTTTGCCGATGGAAAGATAGTCTAAACATCAGATCCTTGCTCGGGCGTACTGACCATGCTCAACGATACGCCAACTGCTTGTGTGAGAAGCCCTCATTTCTGTGAATGTTATTGTTGAGGAACTCAAGGATGTCTGGCGCTTGGTACATGACCTCCCTACGGCACTCAATAATAGGAGGGCAGAGGAGCAGGCATAACTCAAAAAGAGGAAAGGACGCGAACAAGAAAGAATTCATTCTCCTGTTGAAGACCGCTCAGACGAAAGCAATGCTCAACTGGGATGTTTATCTCTGCTGCTGCATGTGTGCTGTATGTGCACTCCTCCATGCACCTGCAGCAGCTTCCCTCTCCAGCATACCCGCCAAGGATCAGCTTCCAAATGGTGTTCAGGATCAGCAACAGACTGATAGGGATTCACCATTTCTTCAGTTAAGAGCTAGTCTGCCTTCTTATTCGCAGCCACTTCGTCCATACACCATGCTGGCCACTGCAGAGGACTTCACCTACATGCCCAAACCCAGGCATTACCGACCCGCACGCCTACTTCGCATTCTCGGATCCTCTTTTGACCCATTCTGGATGTCGATTGATCAGCCATCTGAAGGGTCTGCTGTCTGCACAGACAAAGATAACTGTGATGTGGCAAGAGGTGACTCCCTACCTGTCAAAGTCAACTTCACCACTTCCAGTGAGGACTTCAACCTCAGTGCTTCTGCAGTGCTGTGGAAGGCTCGAGTAAACCAGAAGCAGGGGTTGGCGAGGGAAGCAGCAGATGTGGATCTCAGCTCTCTGCCTCCAGATGTTGCCAACTCGGTCCGAGTCTGGCTGGTGCACTCAGCCGCATGTGGATTGCGTTCCCAGTGGGTGGATCTGGGACCGGCGTTCTGGCCACGCTGGCTGCGGCAGACTGACTGTGAAAAGTCAGACGGCGTGCAAAGTTGCTCCTTTCCCAAAGGCATGGCGTGCGTGAGAGCCCAGACAACACATATTAAGATTCTGGCCTGGCATTGCTTGAAAGTGAGGGATGATGAGTCCAAGCAGATCAAGAGTAGTGGCATATCTGATATCAGCATGTTGCTGGGGATTAGTGAAGAAATGAGGAAGTGTTTATGGAGGCCGGTGCCTTATCCTGTGGTCACAGCTTGTACATGTAAATGTAAATGATTGCTTTACACACTGGTGCTTAAGGAATTCCTCTTAGAAATGTAATGTCAACTATGTGTGCTTTTTTTTCATGCAGCTGAATCTAAATCAATTTTGAGGGGAGTTGTTTCACATTAAGCAATTGCTGATTATTATTTGCTAGCATTGCAGTACGTTCCAATAACAATGCAGTACTGATGCCATCATTCCACTGCATTATGTTGTTTATTAGCTTTACAAAAGCAGTTCATTGACTTTAAAATACAGATTAAATCAAATGTTGTGCCTCTTGATAATGATTCACTAACGACACTCTAAACACTCTTATTCTTGATGCTCCCCCCCCCCCCCCCATCACTTTGACATGAAATAAATGTCTGGAAATGGAATGAAGTGATTATTTGTGGCAATGTCCCCCCCCCATTTGAATTAAATGAAAATATGTTTTACAGTTCCTTTGTCTCCTTTTATTTACCATCTGTGATGTGTACAGTACTTACAATGCCAACAAATCTATCAAATGAATTTAATGTCTGAAGGTTTGTGGAGACTCTTACTAATTAGGACAATTCAAATTCAGACCTACCAAGCTTTGTGTACTGATGACTTTAAAAAAAAGCCTTTATATGCGTTGATGATTATTTATTTGAATTCAACCTTTTGAACAAAGTAAATGTTTTCTAAAACAAATAAACTCAATTTACATTTCGTCATCCTGTTAAGATAAAGCCAAGTCATATTTTGACAAAAAAGAAAATAATCCTCGTTTATCGCTGGGGTTACGTTCCAAAACATACCCGCCATAAGTGAAGTTTAGTCAGCTTTATTTATTAGATTTACTATAGTCTGTAAAACCCTTCACAACACACACTTTTCTCATAGAGGCATTTACATTTTATATTTTTTTCTCGTTTAAATACTCTCAATCTTCAAAGTAACCTTTTTTTCTTTTTCTTTTTTATTAGGAACACTACTGTACAAAGAAAACCATCCAAAATTGCACAAAAAAATCCGCGAAACGGCGAGGCAGCAAAAAGTGTACCGCATTAATATAATATAATATAATATAATATAATATAATATAATATAATATAATATAATATAATATAATATAATATAATATAATATAATATAATATAATAGGTTCAGTTCTTCGCGTTTTCTTGTAAAACTGAAAAAGTGTCTCTGGCCATTATTTTAGGAAGGTGACGATTTTTAAGTGGGACTTCGACCACTTAATTCGCCCCCTGTTGATCATTATGTAGAATGCGAGTAGTAGTCGTTGAAACTCCAAATTCCAACGAGTCATGAATGTTGCACATTGGGTTGATCCCACCCACCCAATCCGAGCTTTACGACGATTGCAAACACACACAAGATGGCAGCGGTGGAAGACGAATATGAAGATGCGCCTGATGTAGAGCCTTTAGAACCAACATTAAAGAACATTATCGAGCAGAAATCTTTGAAATGGATATTTGTTGGTGGAAAGGGTGGTGTCGGTAAAACGACGTGTAGGTAAGTGGGGAAAAATCTGCTCATTAGCCCTAAGATACTAAGTCACCGTGTGGGTTGATAACTGACATACCAGCTTTTCAATCAGCTTTTGTTGACGTGGTTTGTGGCCATCTGATCATTTCATATCTTCAATAGTAGAGTGTCATGTGTGCACTTAACACCACATTCAAATCGTGTCTTTTTCTGTAAGGGTCACAAACTGTCAAAATGCCGGCTAGCAAGCTATGAAGCTAACCTGCGACAGCCAACGGATACATGACTCACGTCTTTTACAGCTGTTTTCTAATGGAGGATTACATCAAATCGTTTTTGTTTATTATGAAAGACAACGCTGCCTATAATGTTTTAAGACAATATTTTACGGCCGACGTTATCTCGCACTTGTGGTTATATTGCGCCTGCTCTTTCAACCGGTGTTTTGAAAACACTGGACGGTTAATGAAACGACACACAGAAATGATGTACAGAAAAATCATGTCTCAACAAATACATTATCTTTGATGTACACTGTCATAATAGGTAAATTAACAAAATGAGTTTTTAATGTAATTGTAGCTAAAATTGATAAATTCTGAAAAAAGTTAAGGGGAAGTCAAACCAAAAATTAAATATATAATTTGCATGTGCCTCGTCTAGTTTAAACATGGCATTCTGGTTAATATTGTGTTTGTGGAATATGAATTACGCAGCAAAATCCAGGGGGGCGACCATTTGTCTGTTGACTGAAAATGACATGATAGTTGCTCAGGTAACTACCAATCACGGCTCACCTGTCTACTGTGTTTGGTCATGTGATGTTCGCAAGCTTAGCTGTGATTGGTTGTTACCTGCAGAACAATTGTGATGTTGTCCATGTTTTTAATTTATCTTGCATAAGTTAATGTTAACCTTTTCTTGAATAACTTTTCCAGTTGCAGTTTGGCTGTCCAGCTAGCTGCCGTCAGAGAGAGTGTCCTTATCATCTCGACTGATCCCGCTCATAACATCTCCGATGCTTTTGACCAGAAGTTCTCAAAGGTGCCTACAAAGGTCAAGGGCTATGACAACCTGTTTGCTATGGTAAGTGTGCAGTTTGGTGAACGATGTGAGTACACATACGGGTAAATCAGTCAGAGTGTTCTAAGAAGCTAGGGGGGGAAAAAGTCTGTATCAAATTTCATTTTCAGTCATATGACAATTTGACATTCTCAAAGCACAAGCCATCATTCTGCAAAATGAATACCCGGAGGGTGGTTAAATCAACTACTGCTACTTTTTTTAATTCCACAAATGTGTTTGTGTGAGTGTAGGAAATTGATCCAAGCTTGGGGGTAGCAGAACTACCCGATGAGTTCTTTGAAGAAGACAACATGCTCAGCATGGGCAAGAAGATGATGCAGGAGGCCATGAGCGCCTTTCCTGGCATTGATGAAGCTATGAGCTACGCAGAGGTCATGAGGTGAGATGCCCACGTTCATGTCAAAACATTGCTCATCACGAGTCATGGCGTTGCTAGTGTGAAGGGTTGTAATATCTAACACATACTGGGTAAGACCTGACTGTGATGTTATCAAGTAAGAGGATCCAAAGCCATGTTTGAAAATTACTCCAGTGAACTGTACTGATTGTTGGAAATATAATGTGTACAGTATGATTTCATGTTGCTTCTCCCTTATATCTCAGGTTAGTGAAAGGAATGAACTTCTCGGTGGTTGTCTTCGACACTGCGCCTACCGGCCACACGCTACGCCTGCTGAACTTCCCCACCATAGTGGAACGCGGCTTGGGCCGACTCATGCAGATCAAGAACCAGATCAGTCCGTTCATCTCCCAGGTGAGGACGGGTGCCGAACCTCAAAGAGACTTCTTTGAAGACATCCACAAAATGAAGCTCACTGTTTCCATTTTTTGTAGATGTGCAACATGCTGGGCCTGGGTGACATGAACGCAGACCAGCTGGCGTCCAAGCTGGAAGAGACTCTGCCTGTCATCCGCTCAGTTAGTGAGCAGTTCAAAGACCCTGTAAGTCGCTTTTTCTTCACTGTGGTCTGCAAAATAATTAGCAAGAAATTGTTGTATCGCCTAAAAAGAAAAAGTGTACAACTTGTTGATGAATAACTGCTTTTGTAACATCTAATTGGACATCATGTCTTTGGCGATGTCCAGCAAAATTGAGTCCATTGCTGCCTTGTGGTTCGGCTTACGTTGTGAGTTTCTTACCTGGAACTAAAGTTGCCTTTTGAACAGAGGGCTTGCAATTGCATATTTAACTGAAATAATTAGACTAAAAAAGAAACCCCTCCAAAACTATTAAAGAAAACTATTAAAGAAAAAATTCAATGGCATTTAGGGGTATACATGACAGTTAAGTTTAATTGGCGTTGAGATTAATTTTGAGAACCCCTGTTATAAGTCAAACATAATAATCATCATTTTTAACTCAACCAAGCAAATAATGTTTTTTGTTTGTTTAAAGTGAATCTCTATTTCTATAGGACAACTTTTGAATTGTTTAGCACATAGGTAGGCCTGGTGTGTAAGGCCACGTGGGAAAAGGTTAAGTTTGGCAATCAGAATTTTTTTTCACAGTTTCTACGTTGGTGGAGTTTTTTGCTTTCAGTAATATTTTTCTTATTATATAATTAATAAGATTCCTGTTTTTCATAAAAGAAAAAATCCACTATAGAATCTTAATGCAAAATATTATACTTTGTCAGTGTTATATGTTGTTGAATAATCAATCAGAACGACATCTTGGCATGTGACATTTTTTCCCGTCTTTGCTTGTATAAAATTGTTAAATGTCACGCTGACAGGTGACTTGTTATGTTAACCTAGTCAAATTCCACCATTTTCTGACTCTCCATTGAACTTTGCTCACTCATTCTTGCCCACCACAGGAGCAGACCACCTTTATTTGCGTGTGTATCGCCGAGTTCCTGTCCCTGTATGAGACCGAGCGGCTAATTCAAGAGCTGGCCAAGTGCCGCATTGATACCCACAACATCATCGTCAACCAGCTTGTTTTCCCCGATACCGAGAGGCCGTGTAAAATGTGCGAAGCACGACACAAGATTCAGTCCAAGTATCTGGACCAGGTATGCGTTTCTGCTATGATATAATGCTGGTCAAGACAGTAGAGACACCTACACAAATATTTAACATGTTTCCAGCAGTGGCTCCTGACACCAAAATACGAACTTGCTTTGTGTATGTGTTTGTTTCTGACAGATGGAGGACCTTTACGAAGATTTCCACATAGTCAAATTGCCTCTGTTGCCCCATGAAGTCCGAGGTGCCGATAAGGTCAATATGTTCTCGAAGCAGCTTCTGGAGCCCTATAAACCACCAAACAAGTAATTCCCGTCATTACGGGATCAGAAGCCCCCCCCCCCCGACCACTTTGCTCGCTCAAAGACCACGCCCCCCTCTGAGTTCCCCCAGCCGGCCTCTCATCCGTCAGTACTCGACCCCTCATGCAAAGCGGAGCATACAAACCAGGCACGCTTCAAGTGCAGCTGATGACAACTCGCATCGACATACGTCACCCAGTTACAAAGCTGGGACATTATACATCGGTGCTGCCTTACTCTCCTCATCATGCATCATATCCGTAGCAGTAATAGACCTACTTTTAAACATTTAACTAGCTTCCTTTCCTCCATACTGAGCATTGTTCTGCTTACAACAGGGAAGTACATTATACTTCAACTCGTAACCGTATAGCTTACCTGTGGAATCTTTGTTATTTACTCAATCAAGACCATCTATGAAATTACAAGAAAGATAACCAGAGCAGTCTTGGGTTCATTTGCTGTTCAACACGATATCATATTATAGAAATACTATATAGAATTATACTGAAGGCTCCTGGGCAGTTTTAATGATAATAATAATTCAATCAGTGACTTCTTTTGTTGTGGTCTATGGCAGCATCCTGAGATTCAAAAGCAGTATATGATCCAAATCATGATTTGAGCCCGGCCGAGCTTCCGGCATGAGGTTGGCGCTCATAACTGGCAAATAGATTGTCTGAACTTTAAAGACACTATAGAAAAAACATGTCTAGCATCATGAAGTGCATTGTTGATCATGAATTAGTGAATGTCGCCCAACATGAACTGTGAGCTGAACTTTTAGGTGGATATGGATACAGATTGACTCTAATGCTGCAAGTAAATCCTATCAGTGAATGCATACAAGTAAAAAAAACAACTTTTTTTTCTATGTGAATTTCTTGCAATGATGTTGCGAGTGTTAATTAAACTTAATTCAACAGAGAGCTTTTTTGTGGGCATTCATTAGCGAGCACTTCACCTCAAGGCAAGCACTCCAACTGGGCAATGGATTGACTTTGACAAAGCATGAAGCTGCAGTTAACCTTTCACATTTGGGCTCTGCAACAATACACAAAAACACTGAAGAGTAAAACTTACAAATGGATTGTTGTTAATATTTTTTAAGATGGCCATAATTCCAGTTTACAATCACTTGTTTCATATAATCAGAATGTTTCCATTGTTTTTGTTGTCGTCGCTACTATTCAACACAAATGTTTGTCAAGTTACACATGCTGGGCTTTCATCATTTCCTCCAGTCCAATTCGGTAGTTACGGCCTGTCGCTTGTGCTCCATCATCCAGCGGCTCCCTCCCCGTCGGGAACCGCGCTAACGAGCTGCTCGTCGTCCTCCATTTGGGGATTTACCCCGGGGCGCACTGACCACTGGACGCACCAAGGAGGATCCGAGGATTAGCGCCATGCAGGTGCCGGGGGCCTCGGTGCTCTTGAAGCTCATTCACACTCAGGACTTTTAACCATATTGTGAAAAGAAGCCACTTCTCCGTGGACCAATAAGCACCGAAATGAGCAATTAGCACTTCTAGACTATAACAGGTAAGATCTTTCTGTTTAAAAGTCATAAGTAAATATTTAGTGGAAATATAATTCATTAAAACTAATCTGAAATGGTCACAAATGTGTTTGATGTTTTTGTCAAGGAACCATATTTGGTAACCAAAGTGATGTTAAAGATCGAAATCCCAGACACTAAAGATTACTACTGTAATGGTACAATTTTTAATGCAAAATAAACACTAAAAAGTGTATCAAGTATATATGATAAATGTTTAATTTGTTTATGGTTGAAGGGTAAGTGCGAACCGTTTCTAGCTTGTAATTTGATGACCTTATTTAGCTAAGAGACTCACATTTCTCACTGAAATGTGATGAACTTGTAGAACACTAAACTAAAAAAATAAATGATCCATCCATCGATTTTCTATTTAGTGCTCAGTTGGGTCCTGAGTGAGGTGGAGCAGCAGAGCATATCCTTGCCGACTTTGAGAGTGAGGCATTTTTCACTCTGGACTGGTCACCAGTCAATGTGAGATGAACACATTAATTTGAGTAATTATCAAGCAGTTAAAAATTCAGATTTTTAAAATGGATGTTTCAATAAGTGTCTCATTCACAATGTCAATAAAAGCATCATTAACTTTCTCAGTATGATACAAGTACCACTATCAGAATGTGGCCTCCCTCTAGTGGTAGATGAAAGCATCACTGTATTAAAAACAAATAATTGTACATTTACAATCAAATATATTACGAAGCAAAAATTGGAGTGTTAAAATTTCAGAGGTAAATTTTTGGGAGTTGATTTTAAATTTCGTAAGTGAGTTAATTGGTGTTGATCACCCACTGTTAGATTAACTGAAGAGATGTAACTATTTTCAGACTTCACACCTATCAATGAACAGTAATTGACACACACTAGAGTAAAATCAACACTGACCAGTATTAAATTTCAACTACCGTCACATTTGTTTTAACCCCATCTCAGTGTAAAAAAAAATAATAATAATTTCAAAAGTCTTGATTTAACTATATTTAGTGTGACCAATATAGACACTTTTGAGGTGTCAAATTTAACTCTGTAGGTGTGGAAGTAACACTGCCAATTTTGCTGTGTAGAATGAAGCTTGCATCTACCCAGCCTGAGTAAGAATCACACTTTTATATTTTGTTTGTGTTCTACATGCAGGTATTAGTGAGTTGACTCAAACCTACAGCGTATTGTTTCTCCTGGGCCGGTGCATGCTGGCAACAATGACTGTCACCTACACGGCCAGAGTTGCAAACGCTCGCTTCTGCGGATTCTCCAAGCTGCTTTTGGCTTGGAAGGGAAGTATCTACAAGGTGTTGTATAAGGAGTTCCTGGCTTTTTTTGCCATGTACACAGCCATTAGTATCTCATACAGGTAACAACGCTTTCAATTAGCAACAGCTAACAATAAGCGTTCTAATGGTAATGATTTTCTTTTAGATTTTTGCTGCCTGATGTTCAGAAGAGGTATTTTGAGAAGCTGGCAATTTACTGCAACCACTATGCCAGCCTCATCCCAATGTCCTTTGTACTGGGTAAGCGGAGATGCCATCAGCAATCCACACCCATAGTTAATTTTTCGAGTCCCCATAAGGGTTAGTTTTTAAATTTTTATTTTTGTTAGTTTTTATTTCGTTTTGAGTTTTGTTTTTTAAATTTAGTTAGTTTTAATTTGTTTTCAGGGTTGTTCTGTTAGTTTTCATTAGTTTTAGTTATTTTAAAAAATGCTTGATTTTAGTTACTTTTAATATAATTTTTGTAATTATTATTATTATTTTTTAAGTTTATTCAAGTAAAAAAGTAGCTAATTTCTTACCTAGCGTTGCATTTCGCCTGAGCAGGCGAGCCAAGCCAAGCCAAAAGTCAAGCACGCAAAATTGTCGCTTGGCACCTACGTCATCTGGAGGTGATTTTGTATTGGCTGTTGCTAGAGGACGTCACTTTTATGTGACACATTTTCAAATCTCCTTATTCCGGTTAATATGCTTAAAATCATTACCAAAAGCTCATGCATTAAATTGATTACCAAAGACTAAAACGAAGAACATTTTCGCTATAATTATAGTTAGTTTTAGTTAGTTTTGTAAACATAAACTGTAGTTTCAGTTATTTTTCGTTTAAAAAAAAAAGCATTTTCGTTTTTATTTTATTTCGTTGAAATTGTTTTTTGAATTTAATTTTAGTTTTGTTGTTAGTTTTCGTTAACTAAAATAACCTTGGTCCTCATTGGAACGTGAACGAAAGCCACACCGTAAGGCTTTAGCCATGCTTCAAACGCAGAACCTTTCTACTGTGAAGCAAATCGAACGTGCTGAACAGAGTTGCATTATGATATGAGACCATAAAAAGCTTCACAACCTCCAAATTGGCATTATGATGAACTACTAACATCTGTCACTCTAATATCAGATGTTTTTTTCCTTCATTTACCCCCCATTTTTGGGTAATTCAAAAGTTTTCATTCAACATAGAATTCAGCCAAATGATTGAAATGACCCCTCTAGCGTAAGTAAAGCTTCGTTTTGCGCTTTAAAACAACCCTCCCAGCAGCACAGTTGACCCTTGGCTTGTGTTCTCTCTGGAACGCCATGAGCAGGTTTCTACGTGACCCTGGTGGTGAACCGCTGGTGGAACCAGTACACAAGCATCCCGCTTCCCGATCGGCTCATGTGCGTCCTGTCGGGGGGCCTGCAGGGCAGTGACGAGCGAGGCCGTCTTCTCAGACGCACTATGATGCGCTACGCCAGTCTGTCGGCCCTGCTCATCCTCAGATCTGTCAGCACAGCCGTCTTCAAGCGTTTCCCCACCATGGACCATGTGGTGGAGGCTGGTGAGTATCATTATACTTTATTCAAATATAATCTGAAAGAACTGATCGAAATAATTGTCACGTCTCTGACTTACTATTTTAAGACACTTCACTTTAGCATTTTACCACTGTGCAGGATTCATGACCAGAGAAGAGCGCAAGAAATTTGAAGGCCTTCACTCTCCCTACAACAAATATTGGATCCCTTGCGTGTGGTTCACCAACCTGGCGGCTGTGGCCCGCTGTGAGGGCCGCATCAAAGATGATCACATGCTCAAGCTGCTGCTGGAGGTGTGTCAATCATACAGTCGTACGCATGCACGCACACGCGGGCACGGTTCATGTTGGAATGTGATCTCACCAAGAATTGTGACCCTTTCCAAGCAGGAGCTGAATGTGTTCAGGGGGAAATGCGGCATGCTGTTTCATTATGACATGATCAGTGTTCCACTGGTTTATACCCAGGTAAACAGACAGATACGTCTGCTCTGCATCGTCACTTTGTACACAAAAAATATATAATCTCTCTTCACAGTTTAAACCCGCCTTGTGGGGGCCGATAAAGTTGAATAAGACAAGTAAAATTCATTATCTAAAAAGTATTGTTGTTTTTTTTGTCTGACTATCAAAACACTGATTCTGTTTGCTATTTTAGATACAGATAGCAAATACATACTGGATAGACGTCCAGGCTAAAGTAAAGACGTTTTGACTCGTCTGCCATTTTGTCCCCAGTGTTTAGGCTACGCTAGAGCTAGCGCTTTTTTTCCCTTCCCATCCACCTCTAAGCAGTAATAGTAAGTTCAGAATCTTATTTTAATTTTAATGTATTTTAGTTTTTTTATCCTAAGTATTTTGATGTACCATAAATTTGGACTTTAACGGTGAAATCTGACTTGTGCGGAAATTCGGGTTACATCGCCAGCGTAGGAACGAAACTCGTTCGTAACTCGAGGGCCCGCTGTACTATATTTTGACAATGAAGTGTGTATTTAGTCCAGAATGTATCATTTTTTGTTAGATAATGAAAGTGTATTTTCAAGAGTAAAAGGCATAATTTTATAAGAACAAACTTTTTGAAATTTACTAAACGTGACTTTCTTCACGCATGAAGTTTCTACATTAATAGTACAACTATATTCTTATATAGTATCTACATGTATCTTCTGCTTTGGTAAGGCGGGTCAGAAATAACCGTAGGACAAGGGGAGTAAATCGAATGTTAAGAACAGAGGTGACGCATTTGCCTCTGACATGTCACATGACCCAATTGTTTAATCAGTAAAAAAAAAAAAAAAAAAGTCAAGTGTAACCTGTTCCCCTGTCTGTCCTGCAGGTAGTGACTTTAGCCGTGTACAGTTTTTTCCTGGTATGTCTGATCGGTCGCCAGTTCCTAGATCCAAGTCAAGGTTATCCAGGTCATGACCTTGACCTCTACGTGCCCATCTTCACCCTGCTGCAGTTTTTCTTTTACGCCGGGTGGCTCAAGGTCAGTGGCCGTTTACTTTAAAAACATGAAATAAAATACCTTCAAATGTCTCAGTAAGTTTGTCAAACGTTTCTTTTGCTAAAGGTTGCAGAACAGCTGATCAACCCTTTTGGAGAAGACGACGATGACTTTGAGACCAATTGGTTGATTGATAGAAATTTCCAGGTTGGCTGATTTTTGTCTTATTGGTCATTTCATCTTCGGGCTGCTGGGGCTCCAGGTGGCGGAGTGGAACCGTTACGATGCAAGTTGGCGTGGGTTCGCATCCCCGCCTGGGAGGCTATGTTTGTATGAGAGGGTGCAAAAAAACAAAAAACTAATCTTCAGGCTGCTGTGTTTACATTCTTGCCACTATATTGAAACTGCATCTATTTGATACAAGATTGTGCCATTTTTATGCTTTTTTTAAGAGAAGTATTATTCAAAGCATGAAGTCGTCAAAGCTTGTGGTGGGGTAAAAGCACTGCACTGCGTCATACTAAAGTCTATATTTCTTTAAACAAAGGTTGTCGAATTTGAAATCACAAGTCATGGGAAATAATAATGACAACCAAATATTTTAAGTACGCTAGTTTTCAATTTAGGATTAAGAAAGGATCTGGTGGAGGGAAAATGCTTGTAATATCACGGTGAAGATTCAATGATGTCATAAATGAGGTACACGACATCCACTACAAATGTCTATGGAGCGCAAATTCATTCATTCATTTACGATATGCATTTTCCTTTCACCCTTGCAGGTGTCAATGATGGCAGTGGATGAGATGTATGGAGATCTGCCGATGATGGAACGAGATCGCTACTGGAACGACTCCAACCCGAGACCACCTTATACGGCCGCGACTCTTTTTGTCCTGCGCAAACCCTCATTCCAAGGGTCGACCTTTGACATGGCGTGAGTCTCGGGATTTCCTTTTCTCATTGTGTGTGTGCAGTATTCAACTTGTGACTTTTACATTCATGTTGTTGTTTTTTTACATTTATATATTTTATTTTGAGGTCAAAATATGGTCATGATAGTTACAGGAGGGATTTAGCGATAACATTGTCTTCTCTTCAGAAAATACTTTTTTCAAGTTGCTGAATTTTTTTTGTTACTGTACTGGAGTTTATGTCAGTCAGGTGTCTGTATTTATTTATTTTTTTACTTGAGTTTTATTTCTGATGACTTTTTGCTACCTATTTGAAAAGCAATACTTTCTACTCCTTACTTTGTCAAGATAGGCTTGTTGTCGGGAATATATTGTTTTGATAGCATAAAAATCAAGCTAGCTTTACTCAACTTTCAACTTTACTTTACTCAACTTTAAGATAAGATAAGATTTACATTTATATATTTTATTTTGAGGTCAAAACATGGTCATGATAGTTACAGGAGGGATTTAGCGATAACATTGTCTTCTCTTCGGAAAATACTTTTTTCAAGTTGCTGAAATTTTTTGTTACTGTACTGGAGTTTATGTCAGTCAGATGTCTGTATTTATTTTTTTACTTGAGTTTTATTTCTGATGACTTTTTGCTACCTATTTGAAAAGCAATACTTTCTACTCCTTACTTTGTCAAGATAGGCTTGTTGTCAGCATATTGTGTTGTCGGAAATATATTGTTTTGATAGCATAAAAATCAAGCTAGCTTTACTCAACTTTCAACTTTACTTTACTCAACTTTAAGATAAGATAAGATACATCTTTATTTATTCCACAGTGGAGAAATTCACAGCGTCACCAGCAGCAATACACATCATCACACATCATATATAAATAACATGTATCACAAAAAATACTTATGTAGCCTACAGTTAATTAAAAACTGAGAAACACAGTAGTGCAAATAGATGGCATCATCATCACATTTGTTAAATTTGAAATTAAAACATTACATTACAGTACATCACACCACATCAATGGTCTTCCGAGAGTACAGTTGATTATAAAGTTTAACAGCAGCGGGTAGGAAGGACCTTTGGTACCTTTCCTTGTTACAGCATGGGTGAAGAAGCCTAGCATGGCTCGAACAGTCCCGCACAGGGGGTGGGATGCGTTACCCCGGATAGATGACAGCTTTGTCACCATTCTCCTTTTTAAAACATTTAAAATATATATTTTTTTTATTTTTATTTTTCTCTCGAGAGCTCAGTATTTAGTATTCATTCGGCAATCTTACCGATTTGACATGTCATCATCATCGCTCTCTCTCTTTTTTTTGTTTTTGTATGTGCATGTGCGTGCGTGTGAGTGTGTACTCATTAATTCACCTAAAACCTATTAAAAATCCCATACCGTTCACCTAAACCGAATACTTCACAATCCAGCTAGTCGTGAGGTTGTCAGGAGACCCGAGGAAGGATCAAAGAAAAGAAAGGGAAGTGAAATCCAGCACCGACCAGACATCACCTACTAACTAACTAAAATAACAATAAAACAAAAGAGGTTAATGTCATAATTGCGTCAAAAACATATAACAAAGGAGACATTTAAGTTATTCCACATAACAAGGATAACATTTTACTGTTTTCGTTCTCAATGAATAATAGTAATGACTTCCAAAGAAATTCATTTACAAAAAAAATACTTCATCCTATTCCATTTTGAACAGTAAGTCTTTTCTTTTGTCAATGAATTTCTTTTGCCGTCTCTTTGCGGCTCTTTGCCGTCTGGGCAGGACACGACACCCACAGCACAGTGTGCAGTTTCAGGGAGGAGAGCTAGCTAACTAGCTAGCGAGCTATAGTTAGCTAGCTCTTGGATAAAAAATTTAAAAAAACGCATAATGAAACATGTTTAAAATACAAAAATATATTATATAATAAAAAAAGGTGATAAATTATGTGTTTTTCATTGTGCCAAGTTATTAAAACACGGGTTGTGTATAAATGAGGATAAAAAAAGTTTTTTACTGCTGAATTTAATTACAGCACAATTCAGTCTCTGTTTTCTTACTTTTAATTACATTAAGTAGAGAAGTTAAATTAGTCAATTTTAATGTAACTAGTCTTTTTTTTTTAAGTTATCTCTAGTTTATCTGTTCTTCTTACTGTAAGTACACATTATAAGTCCTTTCACCACTTAAGAAGGTGTGTAAAAAGCATTATCAACCCCTGATAAATATAGAAGGTCAATAATAACAATAACAACATCAGTGTTATGTATGATTATCAAAGAACTGACAGAACTGCCCGTGTGCTATCTGGCAGAATTCCCAAAGAGGAGATGCACTTCCAGCCTCTGGAGGAGATAGCAGAAAACATGGAGGAGACCGTCAGCCGTCACCCCAACATGGCTCTCTTCAACCGGCTCCTGAACGCGGGCCCCTCACACACCGGCTTCATGAGCGGAGCCCTGCGACGCACCTCGGCCCAGCTCCAGAGACTCTATCATTCCCCCAGCATCGACCAGTGCATCAGCGACGACGACGACAGTGAAAGTTGCAAAATCGGGAAAGGGGGCTCTTTGCCGTCTGGGCTTGGGCAGGACCCCCAGAGCACCGTGTGTAGTTTCAGGGAGGAGAAGGGCGCCAGGGTGCCTCTGCTCGAGATTCAGTTTGGGGCCGAGAATGACAAGTCACACAGGCACTCTGATGTCAGCCACAGGTACGAGGATACTGGGACAAATGAGAGTGGAGTTGAAGGTGTCCACCAAAGACAGGAAGAAGAAGAGAAAGCAGAGATCCCATCTCCTGCGTTGCAGCTTCTCCCTCCACTCCAGGACTCGCAAGTTCCCCTCAACTTCCATCATCCCTTCCCTTTCCCGTTTCCCGCCACTTCCCACTATGGTCTGGAGCACTGCAGCTCGCAGCCTGACATCAACCACCACAAAGCTGCGGCCTCTATTCTTCATCCTTCTTTAGGTCAACAGAAACTATCCTTTCTCCCCGTGTCATGTTTTGAGTCCCAGCGCTTCCGGAGTGTCAGTATGGGATCAGAGCTGACCGGGACTTAGCCGCGCACTAGTTTGTCGTTTTAACTTTGAAACTATAATGCTGAATTCATCCATCTGTCTTTTTTTAGACAATCACATTCACACATAAGGACAATATATTGTTTTTGATGAAATAAAATATCCGCTGGTAAAGCTGTCTGTCTTCTGGACTGCAACACATTATGGATGTTTAAAAAAAAAAATAATTTTAACTTAGACTGAATGATGATTGAAATTGTAAATACTGTATGACATCTTTAACATATAATTTACAATAATCATATAGTATACAAATGTTTCCATATTTAGATGGTCAAATTGGCGTCTACTGAAAAAAGCGTTTGACATTTATGTGTTACTATAACATTTGCTTAACACTGTCATTTGCATGTTTTATATGTCATGATGTGTTACTCGTATGATATGATGCAAAAGAAGCCTGTTTTTGGTGCAATGACACGAAACATGTCAGCATGTATCTCTTTCGATCAATGTTTGCACCAGTGTGACAGCTTGTTTCTTGTTAAACAACAGGAACGACAATAAGATAAGGCTGATGTGAATAAGCACTTTTTGTACAAAACATTGTCAAAGAACTACCTCTGTACGGTATTGCAATTAGAGCCTCTTTTTTTTTTTACTTTGAAAAAGGCATGTTAGTATTTCAATAGTGTGTTTTTACATATTTCAACTTGGAATGAATAAAGTGAATCAATCTGTATTGTCATGACATGGCATATTGCATCGTTTCCTACAACACATTTAAGAGCAGCCTTTTATTTCAAGTCAAAAGCGTACTTACATTACAGTACAGACAGGAAGATAAATTACATCATTTGCCACCAGAGGGCGATAACACTACAGTATAAAGGGGGAAAAAAAGACCGTCCTTGATTTCTACAGTGTCCATGATGAGGACACACATGTTCATTCTCCTCACCCACGCTACTAAGAGGAAGAAGAAGGCTTCTTCTACCTGGGTTGCCAAACCCTCCTGCTGCGTGAGGATTGCCTCTGTCTGGAAAGGAAGGACTGGGGCGGGCCTGGAGGTTTGGGGTCCTCACACAAAGGCTGTTGCTGCTCCAGAGCAGAGGACTGCAAGCGAAAGCACGAGTAGAAACGTTGCATCATTTTTAGGGGGTCATAATAATCGTCATTCAGAGAAGCAAGATACTCACCCGTGGCCTTATTCAAAATAAATGTTTCTCCCGTTGTTCATTCTACACTTATTATCATGATTATTATTGTACCTTAACCAGTGCAAGAGTTTGATTTAGTCCTCTTTTTACAGACATATCCGTACTCAAGTACAGATTGTGTGTACTTTTGCCACCTCTGTTTATTACTGAGGGAAGATCTGTACTAGAAATGTTGCCTTTATTCAATACAGTGCGGTACACCACGTTTAAAAGTTATTGGAAAACACCTCTAAATTAATGAATTACTAAGACTCTTCACTGATTGTGGTAGACCTCTCAATTAGCACGGAATCTTAATTATAGCCAGCATTACTATCAGTGCATAGTGTACTACTAATACACCGATACCACTTAACCAGCCACACATTTCTCTTCTGTGTGTGTCCTTCAAAACATTGCACTTGTGCTTGCTTCAAGATGATTATGACTTTGCCCAGTTTAATGTAAAAGGAGCACAAAATAGATAAAGAGAATGAAACACATGGCTTCCCCGTATAAAAAGTGCATCTTAATGCTAACACAAAATGCAAAACCCTATAGACGGGCTAACGAATTAGCGTCGAGGTTGAACCTCCAAATAGTGAATATTCAAACACAAATGGAGCCGGTTAAATAATCACAAGCATATTCTTTCTACTTTACTCTTCTTTCTACTCTGCGAAAACAAGTTATAATACAGCAGTCTTTTCATCTAATCTAATGTCAATATTAGCTACTGTATCGATTAAATATTGATACTTAGTATTGCAGAGTGCTTAATTGTAAATGCTTGTATTTGTACTCAGTTTGGGAAAAAATGGATCAGTGCATCCCTCCCCAAAAAAAAAAAAAGTCACCAGATATGATGAAAGTGTTCTTGTACCCACCATGCTTTTCCAGGCAGTAAGGAGAAGTTCCTCCTCCCGCTCCCGCTGTGTCTTTGATTGTTGTCCCTGATAGTCCTGTCCAATCAGAATCTTTCACTTAATAGGACAAATAGTTTAGAGAGGCCGCAATAGGTCTAACCTCACCTCTACCATCCTGGCATCACACTGATCAGCTTTCTTCCTGGTTGTCATCACGTCACAATACAATATGATGATGAATGATAAAAAGTGAGACTTATTCCTCGTTGATTGTTTTTTTTTTTTCACAGCAGCTTTGTTGTTGGCAGAGACAATCAAATGTGAAGTCAGTGCAGGCTTTGGTGGTCTGGCTCAGCTCAGAGATGCCAGCCTGCTGACTCGGACATTTTCACTCTTGGCCAGCCATTCATTGGCCTGCGGATTAGTGGCTACAAACACCATAACACAATGCAATTAGCACAATGGTGTCATGTTAAAATAAAGTAATGATATTAAAGTGTCCTTAAAACAGTATTAGCAATTATACTCTTTATAAATAAATAATGTTGATAAATGCATTTTCTTTTGGAATGAATAAAACTTAAAAAATGACAAAACCTCATCAAGTCAGTGAATCATTTCAGAACAGTTAAATTAGTCAAAGCTGGAGGGCAAAAAAAAAATACTACACTTTTATGTTTAACCTTTCTTTAATGGTATGCAGGACTAAAACACAAAAAAGAAGCGTGATATTCAACTTTTAATTATTATTATTATTATTATTATTAATAATAATAATAATATTAACATTTGTAACACTGTTTTTTTCTATTGGGAAATTTCTCTGTGATTATTGTACAGATTGGCATGTATATTTAGAAGGAGCCTTGACAGGATAAAAAAATAATAATAATAATGACATGCTACACTATTGTACATTATTGTTACTATTATTATTATTATTATGTATTGCTTTCTTGGTTTGAAAAGAAAATTGTTTTTTGTCATCTCTTCTGCCTACTCTATCATTTCGTGCTTTTGGGTTACTGCAAACATCAACAGTATGTTTGCTTTTCTGAGTCATAACTATACAGTCAGTAAATAGAAACAAATAAATTACAGATGCCCTTTAATCAGTGGTGTCGTGGTCCCTGGAAAAGTGGGTATACTCTCAATTTTTACCTTCTTTTTTTTTTAAATAGTCCAGAAAGACGTCCTCTTTTAGAAACGGTGACATGTAAGAATTAAAAATCCGTCATTTGTACTTGCTCACAATAATAAAATTATCATGACTTGTTAAAAACAGTTTGGTAACACAAGCAGCTTGAAATAATGTAAAATGTATTTATCACGTGGCAAACAAAGCATATGTCATAAAACAAATCGCAATATTTGATGAACAATGAACAAAAATAGTGAATGGCTGAATGGGGTGTATCTGGGCGGATTTCGAAGTGGGTATACTCAATACTGACTGAAAAAGAAGTGGGTATACTCCGTATACCCTGGACTACACAAGTCCCCTTAATATCAGTTGACATAATCAAAAGAGTGAGAAATACAGAACTTCTGGCCAGCAGTTGCAAGTTGAGATTTCTCAATTTCCTGTCCCTGAGATGCATTTCTAGCAAGGTCAACCCATTCCAGTCTTTGAGCTGATTTGAGAAATGTGGTTTTGTCTTTCCCATTAAGTGCGTAAACACAAATGTGGAGGAGGATTTCAAAGAATAGGTTGAGTGTGTGTGTGTGTGTGTGTGTGTGAGTGTGTTTCTCCAGAATCTAGAGCACTGAAGTCAGCAAGTCACACTGAATCTCATTTTTAGGGTTCAAATCAACCATGTGGCTTTGAGTCTCCCTTAACCCATGCATGCGCACGTGTGTGTTGTGTTGTGTGTGTGTGTGTGTGGGGGGTTGCACATTCCACTTTTTCTACACGTGCCTCTGAGTTGCTGTGGCTGTTGTTATTGTTGCTGCAGCAAAAAGAGAGCCAAGTGTGAAGAAGATAAACATTTCTCGGAATGTGCATCACGTCGAATCTGCGACTATTACTGGACATAGTTACTGTACATACTAGAATGAGAGGCCACAACAGACACGCAAAGCCATGCAGTTCCTGTTATAAACTGCTCAGGGTAACAGCCTTGTAATTTAAAAACAATTATTCTAATTGTTTGAATAATAGCAATATGATTAACTCATTGACTGCCATTGACGGCTTTAGACGTCAAAAATTAATTGTAACTATTTCTGTTAGTTTAACATTTTTTCCACTTTTAACAAGAGTATGAAAACCTAGAAAAAAGTTATTGTACATTTAGAACAGATATAAAATTTGTGATTAATCGTGAGTTAACTATTGAAGTCATGTGATTAATTACAATTAAAAAAATGTAATCGCCTGACGACCTAATTTCTAATAATCTTTTCTTTTCGTTTTTAAAATGATCTTTTTTCCAAAAAAGAAAAGATTATTAAAATTAGGGCGACAGGCGATTAATTTTTTTTAATTGTAATTAATCGCATGAGTTCAATAGTTAACTCATGATTAATCACACATTTTATATCTGGTCTGAATGTACAATATTTTTTTTCTTACTCTTGTTAACAAAAGTGGGAAAAAATGTTAAACTAATAGAAATAGTTAAAATTTGTTTGTTTCTGAGTGCCCTGCTATTGGCTGGCAACCAGTTCAGGGTGTACCCCGCCTACTGCCCGAAGCCAGCTGGGATAGGCTCCAGTGCCCCCCGCGACCCTTGTGAGGACAAGCGGTTAAGAAAATGGACGCAAATAGTTCAAAGGAATTTTTGACGTCTATAGCCGTCAATGGCAGTGAATGAGTTCATATGACACTATACACCAATTTGACTTGACAACGTTAAAACATACAGACTCTGAAATGTACCAAAATGTCAATGTCAATTATAGACAATACCTGCTTTGCCCCCAGGTAGATAAAAACATATGCAAAATATTAGAAACAATGCTGCAGAGTTAAAAGAAGTCAAGATAAGTCATATCAAGCATATTTTAGTCAGAAGTAAAAGACTTACTATTATTGGAATTACTATCCATTCATCCATTTTTTTTCTTGTCCTCATAAGGTTGCAGGTCAAATGAAAGCTAACCGTGAAGACTTTTGGCTGAGAGATGGTTTGCACCCTGGACTGGGTGCCAGTCAGTCACAGGGCATATGTATTAAATTAGTCAGAGATTAAAAAATGAATCACAAGTTCCAAACGAACGGTGAGCAAATTGTGGTTATTGTCAATTAAAGCCTTGAACTGCAGTCAGGGTTTCAATTATAATTTTGGGGGGAGTTTGTTTTCAAATTTAGTTATTTTAATTCATTTTCAGGGTGCTTTTGTTAGTTTTACTAGGTTTAAATTAGTTTTTGTTACTTTTAGTCTTAGTTTTCACTTTTTAAAATGTATTTTGTGTATTACTTTTGTGCAACATTAAAAAAAAAATTGGGGGAAAAAACATTCACCCAAAATTAAATACATGTACTAGAATCCACAGACTTAAAATTACAATGAGTTTAGTGCATAATATCGCTTCTAAAGTTAGATTCATCACGCGCCAAATTAAATAAAGCTCAGATGCCTTGTTTGCCTATTTTTGTGGATTGAATTCCTGTTAAGAATTATTAAAACCAATTGTACTTTTTTGTTTTTAAAATAACAGTATCTCTTTTTATGAACCAAAAAAGGCAAGTAGTTGTTCCCCGCTGAACACTTTATTGAACATTAATATTAACAAACACTGCTAGAAGATAATACAATTTGGTAACAATATGTAAACTACATTGAATATATCAAATTTAAAAAAAGGGGATTCATACATAAAAACGTGTCTTTTACTATCATATACAAAGGAGAGTAAACAATGAGTGAAAATCAAAACGATAAATACTGAACACTATTAACACTTAATTTTCTTGTACCGGTATTCTTAAGACATTCTTAACTTCTTAAAACATTAAAAAAATATATTTTTTAATCTTCAATAAATCCTTGGAAAGAGGGTTTACAGTTCTTCCACTTAGCACAATTGATAATTGCACTTCTTAGCGTTGCCGTTTCAGGCTGACTTAAATGACAAAAGTTATTCGAACCAAAAGTCCAACACAAAAACGAATGGCCTTGGAACCATGTCATCTGGTGGCGTTTTTTTTGTGGCTGGATAAACGACTGTTCGAATGTTCTTAGGTTTAAAATCAAGGTATTAAATTAATTGCCAAATATGAAAGTGAAGAGTTAATTTTTGTTAGTTTTGAAAATGTAAAATGTAGTTTAAGTTATTATTAAAAATATATATATATTTCATTATATTTTGTTCACAAAGCTTTTTTTTTTTTCAATGTTAGTTTTCATGAACTAAAATAACCTTAACTACAATACGATTGGAATATTTGCCACTAGTCTGGTGAAAGACACACGCACGCACACACAAAAGGTTGCCCTCCCTGCTGTGTGCTTGAGTGTTATAAACGTGCACTTTCAACTAAATAAACACGTGACGCGGCAAGTCGGTGTTTACGACGGTACACTGATTGAAAGCCTTTCGCGTGTATTTATTCAGTGACTGTTTGTCGTGTGTGCGATCGTGTGTTACGTACGGCCACTCCCTGTCTTGCGCAACTTGAAGTTAGGAAGAAGTTCTCCGTGTATGTAAGGACTCGTGCGTCTGGTTCTTTGTGTCTCTCTACTGCTCGTTGAACAAGGTCATTTTATCAGTACGAATGAAAGGGTGTGTTTTAGTGGTCTGTCTGAGGGTGAAATGATCAAACGAGATTGTGAGTTACGTCTAACGGTGCAACATTTCCTTGAATTTTAATTTTGATGTGATTGCACTCATAGCATCATCTGTGGTGTTTATGTACACGATGTTCCACATAGATTCATCCTCATGATGAGTTGGCACCAACCCTTGATTATATAATTATGTACCCAGTTATATTTATCAACAAAACTCTCTTCTCATTTTCAAATCTAATTACACCCCCCCGGTGCCTAATGGGGCTTTACTTTTTGGCCAGGCTAAGCTGGGGGTGGAGGTGAAGAGTCTTTGAAATTGTCACGGACACGCTTGAATTTATATTTGTTGAAAGGATATTTTCTGGCAATAAATGACACCAGCGTGCCAACGCTAGGTACTTTATTGATGATCCAGGACATTCTATAAAAAACTTTAGTAATGATAGACTGCTATTTTCACTCTCCTCAATAATAGTAACTACAAAACCAAAGGAAATCATTCGCCAAATAAACTTGTTAAGAAGCTTGATTGCACTATTTGTGCGTTTTTGTGTGGCCATTAGCAGCAAAACATGTTTGTTCCAATTTGCAAAACTTGCAGACAACTTGGACACATAGCAAGTTATTATCCAACCTGGGCATGTAATTTGCACGGAGGCCAAGGTGGAGCGCACTTTAAATACAGGAGACATCTCTGCCACTGTAATAATGTCAATGTAATAACTGCCTCTCAATTCAGGGACGTGGCATCAAAGTGGACTTTTTCACATTTGGACCAAAAACAAAAGCAAGTTTGGATGCCAAACGAAGCCTTTTAAAATATACTTTACAATTATATATATATTAATATACTTAATGTGTTAATCACATTTACTTTACAGGGGAAGATACTAGGGGTGTGCCAAAAAAAAGCGATTCTCCTAAGAATCGCGATACTCATTTAGTACGATTCAGAAACTATTTTAAATGTCTCAAAATCGATTTTATTCTATCTTGCCTTTGTCTGTGTGTGCCTTTATTTGGAGCGCTGTTCATATTGTACCCGGTTTGGCCACTAAGGGGCAGTGTGGTTCCACGCGGTCTGATACACTGTTAAGTTGTAGCCACATTAGAGAGTAGAAGGAAAAAGTCACGATCAAGTTATTCCAATAAAAGTTGTTTTTTTGCAGCGTGGAGCCGTTCTTTTGAGTGCTAATTAGCATTAGCGAGTCAGACTGGAGTAGATCATTACAATTCCTTGCACATCTATAGATTGAAGCAAAAATCATTGCCAATCAAATCGTTTTAACTGTGATGTCATCTTCAGTCGACAGCAAGTGGCAAAATGGCTGCCCCGTGAGATGGATAAAAACGGATGGATTTTCCTTCATAACTCATATTCCACAAATGTAATATAAATGAGAATGTCATGTTTAGACTAGTGAGGTCACATATAACATATTATTTATTGTCAAGGGGAATGTGTAGACTGTTAAGCAGATAAAGTTTTCAATGTAGTGCTAATGGATCTTTTGGTTGTCCAAAGCTGTCGTGTCTTAGACAAATCCAAATGAATAAATCCCTGCACATCTGTGAATGTGGTGGGGGGTGAAGAAGCGTGCTGGAGGGCTGACTAGTTAAGCGCTGACTCCTGGCCATAACCTCTCGTCCCATTATTCTTACTTTCTTGCCTGTTTCCATGTCACTGTGGGGGCTCCCTGATGGAGGCTGACAGTACCGTCTGTCCAGCGTCCTCCGGCCCATTGCCCCGCCTCCTCCGTCGCCCCCCCTCATGTCTCCTCCCCCCTCCTCCCTTTGCTCTTGCCCATGCAGCACTGACCTGGGTGACCTTGCTTTGGAGGTTGCCAGCTTGGCTCTGAGCTTCTTAAGGGGGCAAAACGTGCGGTTGGCTGTCAAAAGCACATCTGGGATGACATCGAGCATCCATCCATGACTAATTAATCTCTGGTGGGTCGTTGTTCATCTTGACACTGTGGACAAAAATAAATTACAGCTGTGTACAGAATCATTCCCTATCCACTATAGGGTCAGAAACCTTTACCGTCAAAGGAGCCATTTTCGCCCAAATAAATAACAATTGGAGCCGCAAAACATTTTATGACAATTTTCCGCTTTTTCTCTCCCTTTCTGGGCATTTTACGGTCATTTAAAAAAAAAAAATCTACCTTTTGTCTGTTTTTATGACTTTAAAATGTGGACTTTTACGTTATTTTAATATTTAATTATTCATTCTTTTTTACCTATCAATCAATCAATCAATCAATCAATCAATCAATCAATCAATCAACCAATCAATAAATCGCTCTATCTATCTATTTAATTCATTTCTAAAAGAAAAAAGACAATATAAAGCAATATTCAAATTCAAAGTAAAGCAAAAGAAATGAAAAGGGACATAAAGAAGTAAAACTTGTTTTGTCTGCCCCTGATCAACTATGTATAAAAAAAAAAAAAATATGGAAAAAAAAAATGTAAATCATTAATTCATTTAAATAATATTTGATGTAAAAGCTAGAAATACATTTGTAAAAAAAAACTAATTGTTTGCCATTTTATAGTGCTGTTGGAATGTGCACTGACTATAGGTTATAGTGCCCTCACTGTATCCCAATATTCACTTTGAATTGTAGCGAAGAACATCCCCATGATATACATCCCATGATGACGTTATTAATCGTCCACCCAAGTAGTGCTCAAAAAACAATTCTTCATTTTGACCGAAAAGTGAAATATATAGTCCAGTGCTACCTTAGCTGAACCAAGGCACATATTGTACATTTGAAAAAATGTCACAGGTTTATTGAGATTTTTGGACTGGTTACGTGAAATTGGTTAATTTTCCGTGCCACACTAGTTAGAAAACAATGATATGGTCCACTATACTATCATTTTTGGGGGGGGACTTACCTTCATGTGTAGGAAATGAGTGAATGAGCCTACTTGCTGACGTGGAGATTTCCGGCATGTCTCATTATTGTGAAAGTGAAAACGTGAAAATATTTGTGCGAATGAGTCATTGAAGAGCCATTTACTATGGCGACACTAAAACAGGTTAGAATGATCAGTGCATGTTAATTGCTTTTGTGAATCCAGGCGTGACATGTTATGTGAAACGCGCGCACACTCCTTCCCACTTCCTGTTGCGCAATTCCAGAACTGATAGAAAAGACAAACTTGTTGAACTGGATACAAAGTGGCAGGCGATGACGCCCGCAGATGAATACACTGGATGGCTTGGGCCAGTAATGGTGAAGAAAACTTTCTAAAGTAGCCGATGAGAGAGAGAGAGAGAGAGAGCGAGAGAGAGAGAGAGAGAGAGAGAGAGAGAGAGAGAGAGAGGACAAAGTGGAGGATGTCATGTTTTGGCGGGGACATGTATTATTCATGCTGTCGGTGGAGACATGGCTGAAGTCACGAGAGTGTAAGTAATGGCGTGTGTCACGTAAATCAGCGGCGATGATGACCTCATTTTACTGCATAAGTCCCACCGCCCACACGCTTTAAGGATCTCCAGCTGCACGTGGCTGCACACACACACACACACACAAACATATAAGCTTTGTGTGAACTCACAATAAACCAACCAATAAAAAAATAGATGGTGATAATTAAATCCTGTTTATCGTCAGTTTGTCTCTTTGCCATGCAAACTGCAGACACGGAGTAACCGAATCGATAACAGCATGATATCGTATCATTGCATCAATATAAAAATGAGCTCTCGGTTTCATAGCTGCAAAGCGGGGATCTCACAATTGTATTTGTGTTGATCTCATTCTGTGGGAGAAAGATGACAGATGATGTCATATGTTCCCACCCAAATGTAAAGACGCTTAACGTTTAAGATGAAAGTGATGTATATTATTTAGGTTAAATTCAGCATTCATGCTGGCCTCTCTCATTATGTGTCCAATTTATTGTTTATGGAATATTATGATCATCACTTGCAGTTTCACAGTTGAAGGATTCCATTACAACATTGCATCAAGAGCAAGCAGTAAATTTAAATTTTGTAATGAGTACAAAAAAGTCTGACATAAAGGCAAAGGCAAGGCAGCTTTATTTGCATTTCAATGTGCTTCAAATAATTAATGAACATTTTAAAGCATTCACAAATAAAATAAATAAACAAATGAAGCTTACTAAAATGACTAAAAAAATGTACAGGATTTTATAAAACGAGTTTATTCCATTTGTGTGCAGCATAACGGCTAAATGCTGCTTCACCATGTTTGCTTTGAACTCTGTGCTCCACAGATTGACCCAAATCTGTAGACTTGACTTGTATTCTGTCAGACACTTCTTTAATGTATTCAGGATTTCAACCTTTCAGCTATTTGTAGACCAGCTGCAGAACTTTAAATTATATTCCACAGCTGACTGGGAGCCATGTAAACCCTTTAGGACTGGTCTCTTTGTTCTCGTCAGATTCTCTCTGAAGGGAGACCCTTACAATAATCAAGTCTACCGGAGACAAAATCATTGATAAGCTTGCAGCATGCAACCCTTCACTCCGGATATGTATAAACAATTCTGCCATCACACAAATAGTATTGCTCAATTTTGATCGTGTTATCAAGGGCACAATCCATCCATCCATTTTCTATACTGAGTGTCCTCATTAGGATCGCAACTAAGCTGGATCCTATCCCAGCTGATTTTGGACATAGACAAACAACCGCTCACACGCGCACGATGAGCCTAAGGACAATTTAGAGTCTTAAATGAACCTCGCATGCATGTTAATGCAAAATCCACACAGGAAGGCCGGAGCGCGGATTAAACTCAGCCAAACTCAGAACCGTGAGGCAGAGATTCGACTAAAAAATGTAGGAATGGAACAGCTCCTCATAATTAGCAGAGCACAATCGACAAATAATTCACGTATGGACGACTGGAGGAATGAATTTGCCTATTATCCTAAACGCAACTCTTGTTATTGTGGTAAGAATGTATATATGTTGTGTAGTATGTACGTAATCTCTCGTCTCTCTCCTCAACTGCTACTTCGACAGCCTGGCTTCATTTGTTAAAATGTATTAAGTGGTATATTTGAAAAAATATAATGAAGACGTTTGGAAGTCCCTGGTAAAACTGCGCTACTAAATCAGGGGTAGGCAGGGGCCAAACAATCTACTTGATTATCTTACTAATGCTTGCAGCTGTTTCATCTTATATCTATTCAGACTCTTAAAGTTACATTTTTATTTTTAATAGGCTCATACATGACACCAAGATTTAAAAAAGAAAAGAAAAGAAAGGGTGGAGGGAGGGAGTTGGCTTCAGGCAAGCCTATGACCAAGTAAATAATAGAAGCAACTGACTCAATTCTTCTTCTTTTTTTAAACAGACGTACGCAACTTTTTGCTTTTAGGCTTATTGCAATTTTACAGTGAATCGATGATGGTGATTCTCCGCTCATCTGAACTCAGATTTCCTTTAACTGCATACACTGGCTCCTTATTGTGTGGCATTGGGAAGCTTACCCCCAAAATATATATATATTTTTTTACTGGCCCCGACTTAGAAGGGAGAAAAATAGCTAAAAAAAAAAAAAAAAAAAAGGTAAACCTGCGATACATAAAGTTATGGTCACAAATGAAAATCCTTAAAACAGCGAGGGCAGGAGAGGTGAACCGTGATATAGCGAGGGAATACTGTATATCCGGATCGGTTCAGTCCACTCCGTCTATATTTAAGATGGACCATCAATATATATCAATAAAATATATCACTTTTCAGAAGCAGTGTATGAGAAAGTGTACCATTTGTTGACAGATGTCATTAAAATGCTCTTTCTAAAATACATTCTCCACTCGTACTGAGGAGCTTGCCCGGGACTATAAAACTTCTGCTGCCAAATTGTGGGAATGTGTCATCGTTTATGGCCCACAGAAAAGGAATCATGGGTGGTAGGGCGGTTTCCATTATGTGTGTTGTAGTGCAATACTTGGATCCTGATACTGATACTTAGAACCAATCATAGGAGGCAATTCCGTTTAGATGTAACCCACCTAAAATGGGGTTCACGATTATTCTTTATTCATTTCCAATTGCTATTGGTTCATATTTCACTGTTGAGTAATATGTATTTTATTGTGAAAACTTGTAGTTTATTTTGTAAAGAAACTGGAAGTAGTGCTCCGAACTATGTGCTCTGGTTTAACATCGCAAAAACAAGCGAGCACTGGCTTCTGATTTCTCCCGCGTGGATGTAAAACAAGGGAAAACGACGTTCGAGAACTCACAAGGAGGCATTTTGCTGCCCAGGCTTTTGGGGTGGATAACCGCCTTCCTTGTTTAGGTTTTTTTGTGATGCAAGAAAGATTGATGAACCTCCAGTCTTCCTACAAGGTGGATCAGTGATCCGTTTGATGATGAGCCACCCACCACGAACAAGGAACGATTACCACACCTCCTAACCAGCGGCCTTGTGGTAGGATCGTGCTAATCTTGTTGACCAACAATAAGATCACCTTTTTGGATGTGTCCCTTGACTTTGACTTGGACTAAATTGGATCCTCACAATTTCCACGAGGAACATTTTAAAAAGGGCATTTTGTTTGTATTTTTTTTCTACTTAAGTTATTGGGCCCTAGGATTGCGCACATGTTGTAAAATGTTGCATAATTTGTTCACACTAAAAGTTACATTTTTGCAACATTAAACCTGGGTCACTCCGATATTGCTTCAACTCTCAGCTCCTACGAATCTAGCAGTACACATTCTGAAGTGGGTTACACAAATAATACAATCAGTTTTGGACATGTCAAAACCGTAAAAACTTATACACAATCTGGAGCAGGCCTACTACAAAGTATTTTAATTGGCTTGATACACACATACTGCAAATCAGGCCTAATTTTATGGAGGACCAAAACTGCCAACATTCAAAATAAATAAATGACTAAAAGTGAAAATATATTTAAAAAATATATATAATTCAAAAAATTTAATCCCCAAAAATACAAATGGAAAAAAAATTATAATATCGCTCTCTATCTATCTATCTATCTATCTATCCCCTAAAGTAGATGTGAAAGACTGATAAGTGTTTGGATGAAGTTCTCATTGCAAAAGGAGGTGCCATGTTTGATTAAGGTTCACATACTTTTGCACCCATGAAATCCGAGTTTTTCTTAAATCAACAACTTTTTTTCAATAATGAATGACAATATTATCATTTTTTGTTGTTCAAGTCCATTATTTTCAATGTCAGCATTGTAGATTTGGGTATGCCTAAACATTTAATAAGGTTATTTTAATATTTTATACAAAACAAATCTGACCATGCCTGCAGGGTTCACAAAACGTTTGAGCAGCACTGTATATATATATTGTTGTTTTTATTTCCATTTTTATTTGTTATTTTTTATTAAATTTTGGAATTATATTTTTTGTTTTTTGTTTTTGTTTTCCCGTTTTATAATATAATATAATATAATAATATAATAATATAATTTGAGCCCAATTGGCCACTTCCACTTCAAAGGCCCAATTCTCAGCGAAGCAATTATCCTGTGACATGGGGGTTTGTTAGTTTGATTTGAAGTGATTTTTCATCCGCAATTTGCTTGGAAAAGGCTAAGGGCCAACAATTGCAAATGACCGCCATTTCTTTTGAGTGTGGTCGACATCAAGTAGGTCCAAGCTCCGGACTTGTAATGTGAGAACGATAACCAAGGAGGGGAAGAAACCCGAAGCTTGTGCTTGCTGAACAAAAATCAAAGAGCAAATAATTGTGAGTGTTTGTATAGCGTGTCTCACAAAACAGTCACCACAATAAAAATGGCCACAGAAGCAACAGTTATGTATTTACTAGATAAACTAAAAGTTAGCCTAGCATGTTCCATTTCTTTGACCTACTACTTTCCCTTCTTCTTTATATTTTGTGGCTGACTGGAAGCCCTGTGGCACCATACTGCCTCTCAAAGGTCTGTCTTGGTAGTACAGCCGGCATCTGGTTTGGAGGAGGAGAATCGCTATTGTCAGTGGAAGTAATGCGTTTGATCATCATGACTACGCCTCACACTATAAGAGCAGTAAAAACACACACAGCACTCCAGATTTTTGTACTCATCATGTGTGAGTGGGTTGTCTCACTTCTAAAAATGTGCTAAGATGTTAAAAATGGATAAGTGTGTAAACAGCACCAGAACAATTAAATATGCCTCTTTCTGTCAGGTCTGTGAGTCCTTGAAGGTCAAAGTCTATTTCCGAGACTATTTGATTTTCCTTAGGTCAGTGTCTCTATGCTAGCTAGCATCAGATTTCATGGATGGAAATATGACATCACTTTTCTCCCACAAACTGAGACTTCATTGTGTGTTATTGTGGAGTGTGTGTCAAATCTTGATCAAACTGAAACCTTTAACACCCCTCTGAAATGTAGACGGTTGAACAGAAGCATTACTGTATTTATTGCTGACTGTGAAGGGCACAGTGCATGCTGTGTTGGGCTGCTGTTGTCTAGTGTCCATGCAGGTGTTGAGGCTGGCAACAGCCACACCTGGCCGGGACCGCAGACAACAGCCACCTCTTGAACGCTACACAGACACAAAGACAGACAGACGCATGAGTGTGCATCGCACACCCACGCGCACGCCCAGCGCATCAGATAAGCACCTTTGCCCATGTCAAAACAAAGAAGCGCATGCAGTGCAGATGTTTCTGTCCTCATCCCAAACGCCTCTCAAGTCATGAGCTCTGTTCTCCCATGTCCTCATCCACATTCAAGACTGATCATGGCACATATTTCCCTCTTTTCAGTTGGCAAGTCGACAAATATTACTTCACTGGAGAAATATGTTTTCAAATATCTGAGACGCTGCGGGACAGGTTCTCTCCCGATCCTTTGCCCCCCGGGCCAGCGTGAAGCCGGGGAAGCGTGTCAATTTCCCAAACCATCATTTTCTGCCTGAACTCATTGGCATTTCTTGTCTTGTCTTGCTGCCTTATTTTGCTGCTCAGGAACCTTGAGAGGTGATCTCATCGGTGCCTCGCGGCTCAGTCCCGACTCCCAAAACAACATTGTATTTATCGGACGAAAATAGGTACTTCAGCCTGGAAAAACCCACCATGGAAAAAACAGAAATACGGCAAGAGTTTCCAAGGAAGCCAGTCTGGACTGAAGAGGGCGGCTGCAATTAAATTAGTGAATATGTTGCTGTACTGCAATGTAACGTGATCATTAATCACCTGTAACCTGTTTGCATGGTGCTGGAATCTGTGATTAAACAAAATATTTCACTTTGTTGTTGATGAATATGGTGACAGACAGATGAAGTTTATAACGCCCCATACTGTAGGTACCTGTTCTCAGAAGAATGCAACTGAACGGTAAAATAATGTGTTGCCAAATCAATGTAATCTGCCCAGACTCAAGAGTGCAGATGTAAGACACAACACACTTTTTTAAACCAATCAGATTTCATACATAGTGAGACTGTGGCCAAAGTTAAAACCAGTTCCCAAATTAAACCCAGACACAAAATGGCACAGCACTGTTTTGTTTTGATCATCCAAAATGCTTTGCGCTGTTTGGGGGTACTAAGCTGAAAAAATATTTTTTATTATTGCAGGGTGTACATCACTAAAAAAAAGGTTGAGAACCACTGCCCTACATGATCCTAATCTAGCTAGTTTAGGGTTGAATTGCTAACTATAGGATAACGTTACATTTCATAACATTAGCCTAGCCGAAACGCACAGTTTAACTATAATGTATTGGCGACAAAAAAACGTCTCTGTACAGTGATATTGCCAGTAGTTTAAAAGTTACCAATGATTTATTTGGAAACAACTTTCAAACTTACCTGTGAATGTTGTTTTCATTGTATGTACAGTATGTTTGGATAGCCTGCATGCCGTCACTCACTGGAAAGACGTTTATTTATTTCTGTCTCACTCACATTTACGATCATCGCGCAGGAGACGGAGCGACCTGTCAATCAACTAAAGTGGCGTTGGCACCTTAGGTGTTAGCAATAGATTCCTCGTCATGACCCGCCCTACTCATTCTCTGATAGGCGCATCAGTTCTCATGCCTTTCATTAACCAATAAGACAGCGAGTGCAGGCCAGCCAGTTAGGGGCAGCGGAGGGTGGGTCATGGAAACTGATCTATATATTACTGGATAGCCGATAGCCGAGCCCGGCTCTGGTAGAGCCGATCCTGTAATATATACAGATCGGTGGTCATGGCTTAATGGTGCGCAAAAACTGCGCCTCCAGGAGGATTCAAAATTGGGTAGACGCAAAATTGGGGATTCAGAAGTGGGTAGACGCAAAACTGACTGAAAAAGTGGGTATACGCCTGGACTACACCACTGGATTAGATCAATTAAAACCCCACTGGGCCACAGCTGCAGGATAGTATGTCTATATTGTCACAATCCCCCACCCGTCTCCTTTTCCCCCTCCTACACGTGCAAGTCTTCGAAGTTTCTATGTTAGCATTGTGTTGCTATGCGTTATATGTTATATTATATGTGTTATATACTATGTGTTGCTCCTTGCAACCCCACCCGCCACCCCAACTTCTTATGTTTCCTTTTTTCTGTCTAAGAAATTTGGTGTACTAACTAGCGAACCGTCATCAAACAGGCTTATTTAGGTTATTGTGTATTCTCTTTTTTCTTGTTAAAAGATAATGCTAAAAAGCCTTGCAGTTCAACTGTAGGGAAATTCCATCACATCACATCAGGAACAGCCTGTAGTTCCGTATGTTCTTATTTTCTTGATGTCAGGAGGCTGCTTGGCCCCACTGTAGCTCAGTTTCATCCGTCTAGACTTCTGCTAGACCACTTGTCCTCATTAGTGTCCCCGGTGAGTTGCATGGAGCCTATCCCAGCTAACGTTGGGCGAGATGTAGGATACATGGTTGCCAGTCAATCGCAGGGCGCAAACAACCATTCACACTCACATTTACACCTCCAAACAATTTTGAGTCTTTTTATTTTTATCACAGTTTTAAAACGTACCACTTGTTGGGGTCCTGTTGCCTGGCAACTGGTTCAAACGTGTGTAAATCCCTGCCCTAGGCCAATATACATTATGATCAAAAACATTATCCTTCTTCAGAACATGTATCTTGACATATTTTTGGGCTATCGTGGATTAAATTAATGAGATGTTAATTTAGTGTGAGGGTTGCTGGTAGGCATTTTGACATGTGACATGTTCCCTTAAAGTTAGATTGTTAACATACTAATTAGTGTTCGTCTTCTATAACTCATCCAAGTAACAGAAGTAAAACACTTTACATATTAAATTAAGCTGCCTGTGTTTTAATTAGACTACGTATACCAAGTTTTTGTCTCTTTCATATTCAAGTTTCAGACTTACATGTTGAAGTTGTCCTTTCAACCTTCCTGCCTGTGGTTCATTTAGTCTAGCAGTCTTGAGGAAAGACTTCAGACGCATGAAAACCAACATTCTCACAGACGGACAAACATTAACCCGCTGTCTGACCTTCCTCTGCTCCACCTAAAGAGGACGAGAAGGAGAAGGAGGAGGAGGAGGAGGGGAAAAAACAGAAGAATTGGAAACACATTCCATTTCCCGTAAAGCTGTGAGAAGGAGCGGTGAGTCACCGGGGCAGTTTGAGACGGGCTCTTTGGAATCGCAGACGCTCTGTTTTTGATGGTCTCCACGCTGTGATTTTAGTCCTCTCGGGATTAGTTAAATGTTGTTGATGTTGTTGCTCACCTCCCCCATCATACGTCCATCACTCGTGCAGACTCTGAAAAAAAACAAATGTGACCAATTGTATGAAATTGAGCACCGCCTCAAACGACTCCAAAATTAATTGGATTGTTTTTTTGCCATTTAAAAGTCACACAATAACAACGTGAGAATGGCACTTATGTCTTTAGCAAAAGCATTTCACAACAGACCTCCACCAAGGAGTCAAATTGCGAAACACTGCGGAATAATGCGCTCCTGTCTGCTGCTTCACACCACTCCAGACAACGTGCGTGACCAGACAGACCCCCCAAAAACAGGCAAACCCAAGAAAATGATGCTGGTTTTCCGTCTAGTTCCGACGCAGCGTCCTGAGTCACAGGCGGAACTCCAAATCGCTTTCATGCTGACAACTTAATTGACTTCACTCAAGGAGCAAAGGCCACAATATGTACTCTTGTCCACATTCAGTACTGACGCTACATGCTAGCATTCTCCCTGGAATACAGGTGGACCATAAAACTATTACATGAATCTGTTAACATGCTCGAGGCCCCAAGTTTCTCTCTTATTCACCGAGTAGTATCATGTTAAGATAACAAACTGGTTCAATAATTAGCTTTAACTCATTCACTGCCATTGACGGCTATAAACGTCAAAAATTCATTTAAACTTTTTCGATTAGTTTAACTTTTTTTTCCACACTTGTTAACAAGAGTATGAAAACCTAGATTATTTTTAATTTTACATTTCAAACAGACATAAAATTTGTGATTAATCGTGAGTTAACTAGTGAAGTCATGTGATTAAAATTTTCAACCGCCTGCCAACCCTAATTTTTAATAATCTTTTTTTTTTTCAGGAATTTATGGCAGTGAATGAGTTAACATTTATCAGGTAGGAATAGAGGGTTGAAAAAGGAAAACACCACTTAATTATATTCCTATCAATTGCGTCACTGTCTAATAAATGTCCATTTATTATTTTCTTAATTCAAGTCAGTTATTGGTTACGTAACAGTTTCTACCCAATGGGGCTACCGTTGCAAACATGTGGAAAGCAGTCTCTTAGTCTCAGAAGATCACCCCCCCACCAAAAAAAAAAACCTCTCTACACAAACATATTCACATAAATTAATTTTCATTGCCCTAGTGTGTTCTGGAGGCACAATAATGACTCAAGTTGAGTCACACACACACGCACACACACACACACACATGCAAGTACACATGCATACTCTCGTCTAAAACTCTCTCGCACACACACGAATACTTGCCAGAAATGCATTGGTTGATGTTTGTTATATTAAAGAACAGTTTAAAAGACGGTTTGCATAGAAATGAAGAATGAGCACCAACTGTTATTAGCTGCTTATTAAATGAGCATTTTTGTTTGCCATTTAAATATGTAATATGTAAAATAATACAATAATATAATAACATACAGCACCAGTTCAAATTTAAAGACTCTTTTTTAAAAGTCATTTTTTCCAAAACACTGTAAATCCACAAATTCATTGCTTCAGGGTGATCATTTTGAACAAAAGGTTAGAGTCTATACACAATGAATGGGATAGCATTTTTTTTTTCATCATTCATCTTGTTTTGGCAAAGAGCTTTTCATTTTGAGAATAATGTGCACACGTTTGCAAATGTCTTATTTTGATTAAACACACAGATTATAAGTCTGCTTTTCTATCTATCTATCTGACATGGAGAGAAGATTTTGGCAGATTTTCATCCTCCCCCCATCTACAATCATTAATCAGAGACAAAATGATGTCACAGCTCCCTCCTGGGATTTTCCTGCATGTGGAAATAACTACACTACATGGCTCATGAGTACTTTTACTAACAATATGTCACGAATAAAGAACCTTTGGCAGCGCATGTCCACACTTTTGAGACTTTCAAGTATCGGATAAATACTAGAAGTCGATCTGTGAGTGTGATCCAGGCAAAGGCTCATATTTTCCACATAAATACAATGAAGCGAGGCGAAAAGAGGACAGATGGGTGTATGTTGTAACAGAATGGGGTGGTGAAAGAGGGGAGATCACTGGCATGCTGTTTGCGAACAAATATATGCGTCAGCGTCACGTCCAAGATTCACAAATGCTCGCTCCATCGCTCCCTTTCCACACACATACTGTATAACATTTTCAGAGGCTGCTTCAGTGCTGGCAGTGTGTGTATTTATATCATCTTAATGTATATGCAGATTTGCAAAATGAATTGATTTATGTATACTAACTAACTTACCACATTTGTCATATTGACGTCTTCTAGTCTACACAACATGTTGGCCTTATTTGAATATTTTGACATTATTTGAAGGGAACGTTTATTTAAAGGAGTTAAGTTTAAAGTTTTTGCAAATCTGCAAAATGTGTTCAAAGATCTGAAAAATTCATTGACATAATTGGGGTTCATGTCAAGAACATTTTGAAATGTTCCTTTCCTTTTGGTCATTCAACTTGTAATCATGATGGCTTGGGCTTGCCATGTTAGTAAATCTAATTCAAATAATCTCACTTTTAAGGTGAAGGATCAAGTATATCCTCAGAAACACGCAAACATTCATGCTTCACACTAACTATTGGTGGCAGGAAATTTGTGGACGTGTCTACTGAATGTGCTGAAGCCACGCCCCGTTAACTGTTAATGAAATACCTGTACTTGAAAAAATGGATGCCACTTTATCTAGCATCTTTCATATGTTCATACGTTACTACATGAGCCACGAAAATGTATCTACTTAAAGCCACTGGTGGCTTTTCCAGTCTACAACAACGAGGCGCTCTAAAGCGGCCATGCCAGCCTAAATCCCTGATCCGCATCCTCACTGTCAAGTCAGACATATTTTTTCCACTCCTGGCACTTCCGCCTTTGTTACTGTGTGACGTGCATGCACTCATGGTTGACAATGAGGCGCTCTAGAGTGGCCGTGCCAGAGCACGATCTGAAAGGAAGATGCATTTTTGGAGTTTAGGTGCAGGGTTATTATAGTTTGGGAATTTTTCATTTTAGTTAGTTTTTATTTCGTTTTGTTTTTTAAATGTAGTTAGTTTTTATTTCGTTTTGTTTTTTAAATGTAGTTAGTTTTAATTAGATTTCAGAGTGGTTCTGTTAGTTTTAGTTATTTCATAAATGCTTAGTTTTTGTTTAGTTTTAATTAGTTTCAATATTGGTTTTAGTTCTTTTTTTTTTTTCAAAAAGTGTGTTTTATGCGGAATATTTAAAAAAACACCGGGGATCAACAGCATCTGAAGGTGCTTTTCTATTGGCTGCTGCTAGATAATGTCACTTTTGTCCCCAAAGGCTCATGTGTTAAATGAATTACCAAAGACTAAAACGAAGGACATTTTTGCTATAATTATAGTTAATTTTAGTTAATTTTGTAAATATAAAATGTAGTTTCAGTTAGTTTTCGTTTTTTAAAAACATTTTTATTCTTTATTTTATTTCGTTAACGAAACTGTTTGCTTAATTTTAGTTTTAGTATTTTTTGTTAGTTTTAGTTAACTAAAATAACCTTGTTTAGGTGTAACTAGCAAGATAACAGCACATTACAAATTAGGGCATAACTCTACGTAAAACGCTCTACGCTAAAAGTTTTTATATAATGGGGGAGGGGCAACTCATGCCAGGGGCCTAATTGGATCACTGGCCCCAGTTTTAGCCACACCCCCACTTCCTAAAAAGCTTAACACTAAGTCTCTTAATAATTCCCTATATTTTCTGACTACCATTTTCAGCATTTATTTTAAAGCAAAGAAATTATATTGCACACTCCAAAAGAGGAAGAAAAAGAAGAGAAAATGCAGAACTGATAGCAGAGGAGAAAGATGAAGAGATAGTTAAGGTGAGATCAAGGGACAAAAGAAGTCTGTTTCGCGTGAACAAAGTCAAGCGCTGACGTTTCCTGACGTTAAGTATCTGGTTCAGTATTAACAACCTCCACCTCATTTATTTGCCACAGGACTCCACCAAGCAGCCAGGAGGGGGAAAAGAAAAAGTTTAACCGTTTCACTGCCGGACAGAATTGAGTCGACTGTGGTTGAGTGACTCAAAGCTTTGAGCGCCCCGTCTTCATATATTAGTGGTCACACTACAAAGCGTGCTGAAGAAAGTGTGACAGGGCTTCTCCCAGTCACGCCCGTCTGCACCGCGACCTGACAAAAAGCAGCACACCCTGAGCGTACACTCGGATCAATGTGCTGCATTTGTCATTTTCACCTGAAAACAAAACATATCTTTGCCGTACTCTTGAAGTGACGAGAAAGGAGTGTTGACTAACGATTTCAAGAATTTCAAGAATGTCTGCATTTCCCCCCACACAATTTCTTACCTTTTGCACTCATGGGAATGCTAGCTCATTTTAATATGATGTTCATACAGTTACACTGCCAACCACATTTCACTTGAGACATGTAAAAACATGTTGTTGTTTTTTAAAGTTTTCTGTTAATTTGTTTTAATGTTACGTATGCTTTCTCTGCTTTTTTCCTGAATGTTGTCAACTGTAAGGTGTTGTGTCTTTGCCCGTGTGAAGCACTTTGAGTTGCCTTGTGTAGGAAATGTACTACACAAATAAAACTGCCTTTCCTTGCCTATAAATCACTGATTGTTTGGGTCCTGAATACATTAAAGAAACGTTAATTGAATGTAAACCAAGTACAGTGGTACCTTGGCCACGAACTTAATTGGTTCCCACAGAGAGTATGTGAGCCGAAAAGTTTGTCTTCCAAACAAGTATTTCCCATAGGAAACCATTGAAATGAGAATAATCCGTTCCCAGGTCCCCATAAAACACAATTTTCTACTAAAAAAGCCTTAAAACTACACAAAATATACCTTATTTTATGTATAATAAATGTGCTATTGTATTGTAATTAAAGAAATACACTGTACTGTATAATAAAGTGTTTTTATTTGCAAAACTTGCAACTTGCCTTTGTGATGGTACAGTAGTTGAAGGCTTGATGGAATGGAGTGGGAGGAGGAGGGAGGGAGGGAGTTACTGTTTGGAAGGAGAGTCCTCCGGTGTGGCTTCTCTTCTTTGCTTCTTAGGAGACTCTTTATCCTTGTTGCTGACTAAAAACCTCTTAATTGACACCTGTTGCTTTCTGAGTTGTAAGGTCTTACGAAACTGAGGCATCACATTATCATTCATCATGTTGATGATTCTCATAGCCACAGTCTTTTCTGAATGGTACTGTTCGATAAAAGCCTGCACATCACTCCACTTAGTTAACATGGTCTTGATGCTCTCACTTGATGCTGCAGCCATCTCCTCCTCCTCGTCCTCACATGACAACTCCTGAATGGCTTCCTTCTGCTTGTCCTCTTGAAGGCGAACCAAATCCTCTGTGTTGAGGACCTCATTATGAACTTCCAGGTTGCCTCTTGATGATATCCGAGTGAAGTTGCCGTGCTTTCTCGGCGATAATACCCGGGACGCTAAGTCACACAAACGCACACCTCGTTCGTGTTTTTCGATGATCTCCTTCTTCTGCTCGACCGTAATTTTCTTTAATGTCTTCTTAGGCTTAACACTAGCCTGTGGTGGGGTCTTTTTCGGTCCCATGATAGCAAAAGTACACTCCAAAATGGTCCAAAATGTCTACCAAACACAAACCACGTCCGCACTCAAAGAAAGGGGGTGACGAACTGGGACGCCGTGAGCGTGCGTCAGCTTCTCGTGATTTCTCGTGTCGCGTGATTTGGTTCGTCCGCCGAAAACTAGTTCGTCAGCTGAGACTATATGCTTGCGAATTTAATGTTCGTGAGGCGAAAAGTTCGTGAGCTGAAGCGTTCGTGAGCCGAGGTACCACTGTAGGTCAAAAAACACGGGTCAATTAGTAGAGACCGGAGTTCAAAGCAAACATGGTGAATCAGCATTTAGCTGTTATGCTGCATGCTAATCGAAGCTGCCCAGAGAATTGAAATCAGCCTCAAGTGTTAATCTGTTTGAATCCAAGTTCAAAATTATGCTTTTCCCCTCACCAATGATGAAGTTTAAAAAAAAAAAAAAAAAGCTTTTCCAACTTCTTGTTTTTGTGCTGTGTTTGAGAAGTGAAATGCAATCCCACAGCAGTGTGAGACCATGCAAACTGACAACCAGGAACAGGCGTGAGTGCTGCCCAAATATGCAATTGCAAAGTTCTTCTCACAAATGAACGTTCCCTACAAACGGGGCTTTGTTTAAAAGGGAACCAAACAGGCTTTGCAACTGTGCAACATTTTTGAAGAAGCATCGTAAGACGAAAGAAGCATTGTTACGAAAGAACACTTTATGTGGTGAAAGGGCCTAATTTGTTGTGGATGACGCAGCCAGTGACTAATTGATGCCCATGGATGGATGATGGCATGTTGACACAAACTTACAACCTAATTAACTCAAACTTATTTTGATTGCATTGATATTCATTGATTCATTGGTTACTCTGCATGTTAATCAATATATGACGCATAGTGGATTACAACATCCCCCCACATGTTTACAATAGCTGAGGAATTTGATTGTATTTTTTTTTTTAAATGGGTTATTCAAGCAAAAGGTTGTCATTTTTTGTTAGTTTTTTTTTTCCGATTGAAAGTGAAATTTGATATGAATCTGCAAATGCTGTACTTCTCTTGCATAACGCTTGCTGCCAACAAGCTGTTGAAATGATCCGACTTTCACAAAATGGTGTTTCTTAATACAAGTAGCATTTCCCAGCAATTTAAAATGTCCTGTTCAAACATGAATGGGACATTTTAATGCATTAAGACTAATGTGGCTGTTAATGGCAACTCCACTCCTCTATTCATAACAAACACGCCTAATGACTTTGCAGATGTGAACAATAAAAGAATTAAAGTCTAAATTCCCACCAGGCGTGCGCGGCTTAGGGTTAGAGAAGGTCATGTCACAGACAAGCCTCTTCCACAAACTTTATGGACACGTAAATAAACATGATATAAATGCGTTTCACTATGTTCTGTCCTCGCATTTACACATTTCAGAGATCTTCAATCTACACTCAGAACTCTCTTCAGTTAAGATGCTTTATCAACTTTGCCCTGCAAGAGGAATTCTCGCAGTATTTGTGAGTTCACAAACTCCCGAGAATACATCTTGTACCGAGCCCGTTGATTTCCACCGATCTGAACCACTGGTGGTTCCGACCAATCACAGAGCGACATTGTGTGGGGGCGTGATATGCAGCTGTGACGAAACCAGGAGGGCAGCGCCGACGCCGGGGCAAACAAACAAACCTAACATGGACTATTGGACGCTGAATTCTGTTCTTGTAGAATTACTCACCGATACCTTGTAGAATGTTAAACAGCGAGAGGCGCTTGGTGCATTTGTAGGCTGCTAAATCGTCCAATCAGCTCCAAGTATTGTACAGAATGTCGCGCCTTTCCTGAGTGAATAACGGTGGAGAACTCCCTTGAGTGAATCACAATTATCAACCTGGCTATTGCCAGGTTCATGCTTTATGACAACACCATTAAAAGCCTTGAAACTTCAACGCGTGATAAATTTAAGGAATGCTTTTTGTTAAAACTGAAAGCCAAGTAGAACAGTAAAAGAACATCCCCCAACCACACTCTGCATGGCTCCTTGATAAGGTCTCCACAAAACAAATTGTAAAATTATGTATTTATGTTTGCAAAAAAAAAACTCTGATAAATATCCTATATATATATATATATATATATATATATATATATACTTTATGAAAAACTGTGGGTAAATGTGGAAAAAATCCCAGGTGAAAAAAATGTGGTGGGGTGGGGGCGACCCTGCCGATATGCAAATTCACAAACTTTAAATATGCTTCGACTGTAGTTTTAAGTGGTAATGTCACCATGCACCACTAGATGGCAGACATTTCTTAGTTGCACTTACACCAGGTCCTATACTGCTCTACACTACAACATGAATAGGCCTAATATTTATATACTGTATATATATATATATATATATATATATATATATTAGAGCTGTCAAACGATTCAATTTTTTTATCAGATTAATCACATCACAATTTTGATTAATCACGATTAATCGCTTAATAAAAAGTTTTTTTATCATCATTTTTTGCCCGCCAAGTTTAAAGAGCACCTTTTTTCAACATTTAATGTTATGAGGACATTGTCAAAAAATTATATCCACTGCACACGCTCATCCTCCTCTTTTTCTAATCAGTTAATTACTTGCATAATTTAAAATGGGGAAAAAAGTTGACCCCAATTGCTTGACATACAACAAATGTTCTGAATGTTATACGCAAACATTTATTAAATGCTTTTATTTAATGCATGTAGCTATGTTTATTGCTCAAACACAACCTGTGCTACCTTTAATGTAAACATCCTCTGTCGAGCTAAAAGATCATCCACGGTCAAAATTAATAGTGCGATTAATCTGTGTGAATACATGATTAATGCGATACTTTTTTTTGATTAATTAATTAGTTAACTCTTTAACTTTGACAGCATTTTTATACTACAATTGATCTCCATTCTCATCTATCGAACATGGGCCAAATTAAGGATGAAGTGTCTTGTTTTGATTGGTAAATTCCTTAGAGCGCCATTTCTGGTAATAGAAGTGAAGACCATGGGCCGGTGTCATCTCAACACTAAAGTGAAAGACAACAATGAGATCTAAGGAAATAAGCCTGATTGCAGGGGAAAGTTTAGGGGGATAGATTGACTAATTAGGGGTTTGTGTTATGACTGTAATACTCCAGGCAATTTGATACTGAGTTGAGTGATAAGAACGACCAAACTTGAAAAGAGATGAAAACATAAACAGTGACATCATCCGCTGAATAATAAGCTTGTAGGTAAAATGATCCTACTTCTTTTGCCCGTCAGCCCACATGCAGAAAATAAGCGTCTGCACTCTTCCAAGCAGCAAAGGCGGCCAGTGGCGCTGAGTGTTTGTGTCAGCGAGAACATCAGCGAGCGCCCACACAGTTTCAACCCCACTCACACCATTTGATCTCGCCATCAAGTTACCACGTTGTCCTTCCCCTCCATCTGATTTGTGGCTCTTTGCTAAATATGTCTCCTTAACGCAGGTGTCCTCATTCGCAGGCAAGGACGCACAAAGAGGGGATGCACACAAGCTGATGTGATGTTCTGATGTATGGTAAGGCTTCACATTTACAAGCGTGAAAATGAGATACGACAACTCATAAAACGATTTTTCCAGATATCTAGTATGATTTCGTTTTTGCATAAAAAATTATTAAATACAATACAGTATAAATCCCAGCCAAGATGATTTGATTTGATTATTTTTCATGAATTTTCAAGGATTTGCCAACAAACCATTCAAATGCTAAGATAAATCAGTAACGTTAAGTTACCATGCCTTCTCCTTGCGCTTACATGCAAGTTCAGTTAAGTTGAGGGGAAAAAACGCAGAAATGTCAAGCATGAGGTTGAGACCTTCACGCAAGGTTAGACTGTGTGAAGATCTTTTTCAAGGAAAGCTTCATGGCTGAATTAAGTGGTAATGAAATGCACCGGTGTGCTGAAAAATGGTTGAAATTCCAGAAAAATATGCAACTATTTTGATGCTGTATGAAACTTTAGGCCAACCTTTATTGTGTATAAAGCACATATTTCACATAATAATAATAATAATAATAATAATAATAATGATATATATAATAATAAACAATAACAACAACAATAATAATAATAATAAACAACAACAACAACAATAATAATAATAATAATAATAATAATAATAAACAATAGTAATGATAATAAATATAATAATAAACAATAATAATAATTATTATTATTATTAGTATTATTATTATATACTGGACTGCTTTTTATATACAAACCAATTATGTGAAATTGGACTAAGCAAAAAAATAAAATTAAAACTTACAGAAAAATTAAAACATGCTTGTGGGGTTTAATCCTTTAAAAGCCTCTGTGTTGAAGCTTTGTTAGAGTAGCTGTAGTCTTGGTTAATATTTTGACCTTTGCGTGACATCCCACATAATGACGGTTCATACTTGAAGTTCTTGTTTGACTATTGAAGCACAGTTTTGCTGAAAATTTGTCTTGAACCTCACATTACACATAAAAGAAAGTCAAACACAGTACCTCAAACACAGACTTCAACTGTAAACACGCATTAGAATTAGTAGACACAAAGTATAAAAAGAATTGCCTGAAATTGAAACAGTATCCATTTCACAATTTATTAAAACAACAGAACAAAAGTTATTTACACGGAGCAACAAGACACTCAGGAATACAATTTAAATATTGAATTCTTTGCTCCTTCCTGACCCCATTCTGGAACCTGCCGCTGACGTACCAGTGCCACATCTGCCCCAACAACTGACTGCAACTTATTGGGGAAACGAAAACGCGGTGTACCGAAATCCTCCCCACCCTGGACGCACATTCACTTCTCTTATTTTCACGCAAAGAGGAACTCCCTGGCAGTTCAGCAGGTCCACAGCACATCTCACCAGAAACAAACTCAAGAGTTCTTCAGTAACTGTGGTTAAAGCAATAGTATACAATATGTAATGAACAGTCTTTTACTTAAAACTTGATCCGATCTATTTTAGTGACCTATAATGCAACATTGGTGGGCCAGGGACATTTGTGTGCAAGCATTTTTCTGTTAGACCAATTGATTAATTAGAGTTGCGTCATAACAGGAAAAATATGCAGCATCCAGATTCATTTTCTTCTACCTTTTGTCTTCCATTTTTGTTTTTTTCAGACTTTGTTTTCATGCATTTTAAGAATTTTACTGCCTTTCTATCAAATTTCTGACATTTTTGGCAATGTTATGGACATGTTACGGACATTGTCTGCCTCTTTAGTTTGTTTGTTGGGACATTTTATTTATTTATTTTTTATTTACTTTTGCATGTTTTCTGCCTTTTTTTCAAATATTAATTTTCTTAAAATTTGGGCAATTTTTTTGGGGACATTTTATGATAATTTTTAGGATTTTTTTCTCTTTGGACATTTTATGGCTACTTTTTGAACATTTTCTGTCTATTTAATATAAATATTTGGATTTTTTTTTATTTTCTCATGTACATTTTATGGTATTTTTTGTGTTTTCTTCTTTTGGTTTTGGACATATTATAGTTACCTTTTGAATGTTTTTTTCTGCCTTTTTTATTTATTTAATTATCTCACATTTTGGGCAAATTCATGGTCATTTATGGAATTTTTTTGATTTTCCTATTCCCTTTCGGACATTTTATGGTAACTTTTTGGACATTTTTAGGTATTTTTTTAAAACTTTTTCATGTACCTTTCATCTCTCTTTTTCTGACAATTTACAAATGTTGACTTTTTTCTAAAAACTAAAAAAAAAATCAATTAATTTAAAGAATATTTTCTGTACAGTACATGAAAATGTAAATATATGTTATAAAAATTAATTTCTATTTTTTATTTTTTTTTAAGATCCAAAAGGAGCCACAGGAGAGGGACTGAAGAGCCAAATGTGGCTCCAGAGTGGTTAGTTGCAGACCCTGTGTTAGACATTACACACATGACAGCCAGTGATGGGACGTTTTTCAGGTATCTGTATTTTACTTGAGTATTCATTTCTCTGATGATGTTTTTCCCTTTTGGTCCATATTTGAAAACCAACATCTGTACGTTCTACTTCTTTGTCAAATTAGACTTGTTATCTTTCTCAACAAAGGGAAAATCAACAACAGCTTCAACAAAATCTTCATTGATTGTGATCTTGGGTTATATTAGGTGCAAAAAAGGGACATCAACAATATGGAGGACATGAACATTACTGACGACAGCAAATGGTTGTGTTATGCTGGTTTGAAAATCACCAGCTTCTGCCATTCAAATTCCCCATCTAATCAGAAAAAAAAAAACTAAAAACATGCAAGTTGGGGAATTCTTTTAGTTGCCAATGATTAGCATTTTTTGTTACTCGGTTCACCATGTTAGCAAAGATAAGGCAATAATCAAAACTACACTTACAACTCTTTACAGTAATTAAAAATATATATATATTCCTCAAACAACAATGTCAGGTACACAAAAACAATAGAAAGTAATACCAAAAGTCGAGATCCAAATAAATGATTAGAAACACAAATTAATAATGTATAGAGGGCGATGTCATCACATCATGAGTAAGAGTGTAGTCACTTACAGTATATGAGGATTCACGCAACGTTATGACGTGTTCTTTAAATGTGCGTCTGAAGAAATGGGAGTGTTTGGCTTCTTACTCAACTCTGTCACTTTTCTACCATGCTTGCCTGTCTGGGCTTCTACTGTTTGTTTGAAGTAGAGCTCATGCACGCTGAACCACGTCTGTAGCCAAGGTCATACCGGTTCATTCCTTTTTTTTTCTTTAAAAAAAAAATAAATAAATATATAGTCAGCAATGATCTTACACTTTAAAAATAGTTGGTTCAAAAGTAACCCAATTATGAATAAAAAAAATTGTAGAGGATCGGTCCATTTTTTACCTATAGTTGGGTTACTTTAGACCAACTGTTTTTAGAGTGTACATTATTTTTGTAAGACCTTTTTTTGATACAGCTCGTTTATTTATTTGTCTTTATTTATTTGTCTTCGATTACATTTTTTGACATGAGTGCCCATGTGCCCACAACTCAGCAGTGAACACAATGTGATCCTCATAAAATATTCACCCCCTTTTCTCTCAGTGCAGCCAACCGACTCAAGAAGTTCCCTGATGATTTTTGAATGATCCAATGTTGACCTAAATGATTGATAACGATAAATAGAGTCCACCTGTGTGCAGTCTCGTCTCACTATATGCAACACAAATTGACGCCAACGTTGAGGGTTAATTTTGGTTAGTGCCGAATTGCATTAATTATTGTTACATCTTATGTTTACAAAATTAACTCATTCCCTGCCATCGACGGCTATAGACGTCAAAAATTAATTTGAACTATTTCTATTAGTTTAACATTTTTCCCACTTTTGTTAACAAGAGTATGAAAACCTAGAAAAATAATAATTGTACATTTAGAACAGATATACAATTTGTGATTAATCGTGAGTTAACTATTGAAGTCATGCGATTAATTACAATTTTTTTTAAATAATCGCCTGACGCCCCTAATTTTTTTTTTCTTTAAAAAAAAATAAATAAATAAAAATGTCTTGGTTTTCATACTCTTGTTAACAAAAGTGGGGGGGGGGGAGTTAAACTAATAGAAATAGTTCAAATGATTTTTTTATGTTTATAGGCGGCAATGGCAGTAAATTAGTTAATGAAAAGAAACCCATCTATCCATCCATCCATTTTCTTAATCGCTTGTCCTCCAAAGGGGCGCCGAAGGCCATCCCAGCTGGCTTCGGGCAGTGGGCAGGGTACACCCTGAACTGGTTGCCAGCCAATCCAGGGCATGAAACGGAACCCTTGATCATTTTGCATGGTAAGATGGAAAAAACAGGATGATGAACATTGTAAAGGAAATCCAAATTTCTCAACCTCACAGTCGAACCGTTCCAACATAGTTCATTAGAACAGTGTCACGCTCCCCGACGACGTTGGCAGAATCATGTCACGCTGCCTCTCTTCAATGTCAACCATAGGGTTGCATTGTCACCATTTAAAAACCACCTCACTTGAATCGTAACAAACGAGTATGCAGCACAAAACTCTGCCCTTCCCGCTGTTTGCCTTTTTCTCACATTGGCGCAGTGACAGTGAGTTTAAGCATCCGTGTGGATGGAGGGGAAGTAGGAAGGACAGCTCCATATGTGATGTGTCAGCCCCAGGGAAGCGCTGGATCCGACTGCCTTTTCCCGCCACACTCATTTGGCCCCAGCAATCGGCCCGTCTTGTGCTAAAGGTCTCCCATGGCTACGAGGCTCCTTGGCACTATCTGCGAGCTACAGACCGCAAACATGCTGATTAAACGGGCCTTCATTAAAGCGATTACATGCACAAGGGGGCTCGATTTCCCACAGGCGGCCAAATAACAAAGATGGAGGGGGGGGGCTGTTTTTGGGAGGGGGAGGAGAGCGGGGCCGAGTGACAATGTGGTTTTGTCAACATTAAATGAAAGAACCCAGGCCTACTTGAAGGAGTGACTAAGAGTGTGACTTCATACACTCGCCGTGTGTTGGACTGACTTGTTCTCACCTCGCGGGGACAGCCATCTTGTTGCCGTGACGATCGGCCGTACCTGACTCACCACACCTACAGGCCGCTTCCAGGTCAGCAAGCTTCCAGCGAGGAAGACCTTGCCCAAGACTCCGAGAAACGTTACTTCTGGTTCATTTCATAAAGTCGCTGCATAAACAGTGGGGGTTGTTTGTGGGAATTAAAGTCACCAGATGACAGCGTTTTGTCCTTTCCTGACACAAACTTTTGGATTTGAAATCAGATGAGCAACTCAGATGCATTCTGCTGCCTCCTATGAAATAGATTACTTTCGGTAACATTTACATAATAACTCGATGAATGCTTCAAATGCTATTTCACTGTCATCCAATCTAAGATTTGTTTTAATCATTTTAGCATAATAACATCTCATTCAAGTAGAAGTCAACCCCCCAAATATTATTGACAGTAATATGTTCTTTGCAGCCCCACATTCTAGTTAATATTTCGTTATTGAAATATGAGTTAAGCAGCAAAATCCAGCAGTTTTTATTAATATCAGAAGGCAACCATTTTGTCACTTGATTGAAAATGACATCGCAGTTGCTCAGGTCTCAGGTAACAACCAATCACAGCTCAGCTTCAGAAAACAGCTGAGCTGTTATTGGCCGTTGCCTGAGCCCTGAGCAACTGTGATGTCATCTTCAGATGACAGCAGGTGGCAAAATGGCCGCCCCTGAAATGTATTAAAAACTGCTGGATTTTGCTGCATAACTCATATTCCACAAATATAATATTTATCAGAATGTCATGTTTAGACTCGTGAGGTTTCATATAATTTATTATTGTCAAGAAATGTTTAAGGTTGACTTCACCTTTAAGTCATTTGCTCCCAAAAACGTATAAATATGTTCTATTTTAAATGTTTTAAGTGTCCCAAAGACGTATTCATACGTATTCATCTTATATGTTGTTGTTTCATTGTTATCAATAAACGGTGATTTGAAATTTTGTATGAAAAGTCATTGCATTACTCCCTCACAGTGAGGTGATGTGGTCCTTTTTGGAAAAACTACTGAAGTTGGTCAAAGTGCCAACATATATAGTGTGAAAAGTAGTTTTCGTAGGTGTCAACGTGAATCACCGCAGCACTCAACGGCAGCAACAAAATTGGATGTATGAGGTGTTCGAGCTCTGCTCCAGTACATCTCACATAATAAGCACGTGTGTGAGGACAAAGAATTGTTCAAAGCCTCTGGGTCAATGATGAATTTAAAAGACGTACAATACATTAAAAACTGCAAAGAATCCTCACCATGCCAAGGAACAATTATTTTATTACACTCACCAGTACTGATAGGAAACCTGAGTGCAGCATCACACACTCTTTCAGCTCAAACAAGTAGAAGAAGGTAATTAATGATGGCAAATATTGCATCAACTATGCATTAAACATTCCCAAACACCTCCATGATTTCGTCTCCAACAAACAACAGAAACACATTCACCAATGACAAACAGAGGCTTCTCTGCCAGGCAACGACGCTTAACGACGCTTGTTTGCATCCTAAAAGAATGACACGTGCCTCCAACTTGAAGCATCAATAGTCTGGTCTGTCCTAACCAAGCCTTGTTGCATGAACTGAGGAAGACTTCGAAATGTCTTCTAAAACAAATGAACGGCCCTGTTGCGATCAGTCCATTAATGAGATTGTTACATTTAAAAGAAACATGACACATTAGTAACTCATTCACTGCCATTGACGGTTATAGACGTAAAAAATTCCTTTGAACTATTTCTAGTTAAAAAAAAATCCCATTTTTGTTTACAAAAATATGAAAACCTAGAATTTTTTTGTTGTATTAGAACAGATATAAGATTTGATTAATCGGGAGTTAACTAGTGCAGTCATGCGATTAATTACGTTTAAAAATTGTAATCGCCCGATGCCCCTAATTTAAAAAAAATTAATCTTAAAAAAATAAACATGATTAAAAAAAAAAATAATAATAATAATATATATATATATATATATATATTAAGAAAAGGTTATTAAAAATTAGGGGCATCCGGCGATTAAAATTTGTAATCGTAATTAATCGCATGATTTCACTAGTTAACTCATGATTAATCACAAATTTTATATCTGTTCTAAATGTACAAAATAAATCTAGGTTTTCATACTCTTGTTAACAAAAAATGAGAAAAAAATGTTAAACTAATAAAAAATAGTTCAAATGAATTTTTGACGTCTTTAGCTGTCAATGGCAGTAAATTAGTTGAAGTTGTACTTTTTTCCCCCCCAATAAATTCAATATTTGCCAGCACAACGCCCATTAGTTTGTATTGGACACCCGTGGATGTATTCTTTTATGCTGATGTGCAGTACGTGAAGCTGGAAGTACAGATGCTTGTTCCTGCTTTCCTATTGTGCTTATCATATATTGAGCTCTGATTTGAAGCAATTACAGTGATGGTCCAAAAGTCCAGTCCAGTAATCAACTTCTTATCATATTGTCTTTCTCGGGTAATGCAACCAATCAGTAATTACTTTCAAACTAAACAAACTTCAAAATTAACTATTAAACCGAGTTCCGGTTAAAAGGTAAAATAATAAATTCCTCATTTAATAAATGTTTCCATAATATATACAGTGTAAATTTGGCCACATGCTGTAATCCACAGATTTCGTTCCCAGCTGTGCATACACTTTCCTTCTGTCAAAAATGAGTATGAACAAATAAGGTTGTGTCATATGCCTCCACATAAGAGAACACTTGCAAGGTGAGCCCAAATGTGGGAACGTGCTTGGGCACATCCACGGGTGCGAGGCCCACTTGGATATGATTCAGAGGCCTTCATCAAGCAGGTGTTCATCTCAGGTGACGTGCCTACTGCCTTCTTTGACATACCTTGGAGATTTGTTTACAGCAACATCAGCCCTTCTATCTCACGCATTGTCACATACGCAGATACAATACAATCTAACATTACAGAGCTAAATATTACAGGTGACGGTTTTTATCCTTTTCCAGGGCCAGAAAGTCACAATTAAAGTGTATGAAAGATGTAGAGTGCACTGTAGATATCAGCCCAGTAGCATGCCATGGTAGGTACTGTACAGTTTGACTTGGACAATTTTGTCTAAACGTCCATCTTGCTTCGCAACTAGTGTAATAAAGTGTTGTTAGAAACAGAGTCCAAAATAGATGAACTATTTGCAATATGCTATAAAAAGTATTTGAACTGGTAAACAATTGAAGAAGGAAACAAGTTTGGTCTTTATTAATAAGTGGATAAAAAGAGCATATATGACCAAGTCAAAAACTTTCTGTACAATGTTGCCCCCCTTGTCTAAACACGGCATTCCAATTAATATTGTGTTTGTGAAATATGAGCAGCAAAATCCATCTCACGGTGCAGCCATTTTGTCTTGCTCTCTCAGTCTTGCTGCCAACAAAAATGACATCACAATTGCTCGGTCATTTAACAACCCATCACCGATCAGCTTGCAAATGTCACATGACCAAACCCAGAAAACAAGGGAGCCATGATTGGTCGCTGCTCGTGTCCTTTGGCACTGTGATGTCATTTTCAGTCAATATCAAGTGGCAAAATGTCCTCCCATTAAGATGGATAAAAACAGGTGGATTTTGCTGCTTAATTCAAATTCCACAAATGCAATATTAGTCCGAATGTCGTGTTTGTACTAAACATCACTGGTGTATGAATGTGAATGTGAATGGGTGAATGTAACGCATTGCTGTAGAAAGCGCTATAAGCTCAGTCCATTTACCATTCATAGAAATGTTTTTACTTGACTTCCCTTTTAATTTTGTCTCCTTCCACACCCCTACATCAAATTTTGGCTAAACTTGTTAAGTAGTTTAACACTATATTATTATTATTATTATTATTATTATTATTATTATTATTATTATTATTATTATTATTATTTAAGCATTCGCAGAGCTTTCTACTGCTCTCTATTTGTCTTAATACCTGATTATCCTTTTTCTGGACTGATTTAAAAGAAAAAATACAACGTCAAGCCAATACAAATGGAAGCTGTAAGTAAACAAATTTGTTGACATAAAATAGGTAAAATGTATATAAAATAGATTGATGGAGTTCAAATAAATTTGATTAAAAACTACTGTTTTAGTTCACAATTTTGAAATAAGACTGTCTATTGTCCCCAAACAGCCACAATGCTTCATACAATTTTTTAAGCAGTCACGCCCACAGTTTACACACCCTCTCCTCACCTCATGTGTTGTGCCTGAGGCAAGAAGGAGGGCAGCCTCCCACGTCCCGTCCAGCTGGAAGCGCGCCAGAAGGGGATCGGCTTCCCGCTTGTGTCAGGGAGGAACCGGCGGGCCAGGATACCCAAATATGGACTAACCGATATCAGTTTGGATCCATGACTCAGCGTACGCGTATTGATTACATATAAAGGCAGAGTCTGTGAGCGGAGTCGCCTGTAGTCTTCTCTACTGGACTCAATTGGACCCGTGAAGCTCGCTGACAAGAAGCTGTGTTTGTAAAAACGCATTAGTAGCGTTTCATATTTACCTTTTTGAATTTTTCCTCCGGGCGAAAGGCCTCGCCGTGTTTACAGTGGTGGTTACTGGCAACGTGCGTCATTACGCGCGTCTGACATCCTGGGGGCGGGCACAAGGAGACAGCGGCCAATCAGGACATCGGATTTGGTGTCGCTCCGGACTTCTGTGCTCTCGCGACCAGAACGCATAAATAGAGTGAAACTGGTCGGCAGCTTATCATAAAAGAGGAAACGAGTGACAGATTTTCAAAAAATTAAAGACTCACCAACACACGAGTGGAATAAAAACATCTGAATTAGTCACTGGACTGCGCTTTGATTCCAACTAAAGGTACAAATCGACGACTTGGTATAGTAGAGTTCTTCTATTTTGGAAGTTTTACTGTTTTTTTTTTTAAAATAGTGCTCTTCAAAATAATAATACATCGGGACTTGCTGGAGATTGAGTTGGGACACCTTTTGCTTGTCTGATTTTAAAGCGAATATGTCCACAATAATGGAACAGCCTTTTTATGACGACTCGTTTCTCTCTGCTTATGGCCATCCAGGCGCAGCCCCGCCAGACTACAAGTTACTAAAGCAGAACATGAACTTGAACTTGTCTGATCCTTATCGGAGCTCCAACTTCAAGTCTCACCACCTGCGCGCCGACTCCGAGTTGTATTCGGCGGCCATTACGGACTCGGGCTCGCTCAAGCTCGCCTCCCCGGATTTGGAGCGACTCATCATCCAGAACAGCAACGGGCTCATCACAACCACGCCAACACCGAGCCAGTACCTGTACAACCGCGGGATCACAGAAGAGCAGGAAGGCTTTGCTGACGGTTTCGTGAAGGCGCTGGACGACTTGCACAAGATGAACCAGATGGCACCGCCCAACGTGTCCATCGGAACCGGGGGAGTAGCCTGTTCGGCGCCCGGTTCGGTCTTCGGGTCACCCATGCAGCCGGAGCCGCTCGAGTACACTAACCTGAGCAGTTGCTCCACGAACCCCGGCCTGTCGTCGGCTGTCAGCTACCCGTCCGCTACCATCAGCTACCTGCCGCACCATCCCTACCACCACCACCACCACCACCACCCGCAGTCGCATCACCCCCAAGGCGCTGCGCACGCCCCCCACTCCTTCCAACACTCGTTAGCCGGCGCCGGGCTGCACGCACCGCGCTTTGGCGTCCTCAAGGAGGAGCCGCAGACCGTCCCGGACATGCAGAGCAGCGACAACAGCTCGCCGCCCATGTCCCCCATCGACCTGGAGAACCAGGAGCGAATCAAGGCGGAGCGCAAGCGGCTCCGGAACCGGCAGGCGGCGTCCAAGTGCCGGCGGCGCAAACTGGAGCGCATCTCCCGTTTGGAGGACAGGGTAAAGGTTCTGAAAACAGACAACGCGGGGCTGTCCAACACGGCCTCCCTCCTGCGTGAGCAGGTGAACCAACTCAAACAGAAAGTCATGACACATGTGAACAGCGGCTGCCAGCTCATTTTGTCTCCCAAAGTCAAATCCTACTGAGGAAGCCGAAATTAGCACTTTGAAAACACTGGACTGGAACTGCACTGACACGAGGAACTGGATTGTTGTGGCTGAAATTATACAGAAATCAGTGAAAATTAACACATTTTGGGCATTTTGGAACACAAAGTTGTCTTGTTTACATTTGACTTTGTACATTGTTGATGAAATCTGATGTAACTTATTTCTGTTATCAGGTTGACCCTGACATTTTTTTTGTACCTGTACAGCATATTTAAGTAAAAGAAATATTGCAATTGAGAAATGTGTTGTTTTCTTCATGTCGTTTTCAGCATTTTGAAATGTCACCTCTTTGGAATTATTGAGGCATTTCTCGAGAACACTGACGGGCTGTTGTCAGAATCATCTGCTCTATCAGCAATTCAGTTTCCTGACCTTTAACGCCCCAGATAGGATTGTTTTCCCATTGACGTACCAACACTCCTTGTATGGTGACATTTTCTCACATACGTCATAACTTTGATAGGTTTCCGGGAACTCCCTCATACAATGCTGGTCAGACAGGCCGCAGCACCACAAGTATGGTGGCGTGAGTGTGAGATGGCTTGTCAATGAGCTGTGGGAGTTCCCCACTTCTGCTTTCAGTTTCCCCAAACAAGCTGTGAAAACAGTTGAGCCGCTTAAGCTAAAGTTCCAGACAAACGAAGTTTTGGTTGTTTAGGAATTTACGAGAAGTGGTGCAGATTTCATAACTAGGTCACAAGAGGAAAATAGAGGCTGTATTAAAAGTTGATCTTCTCGGAGTTGGTGGAAAGTAAACACGTAGTTGGACTGTCAATCAGACATTTACCGTCAACTTCTAAACAAACTGTTAGCATGAACTTGTGTAGTGGTTCACTTCCCCACTTATTGCTATTCAAATTCAACACGTGATTGACTGGCGGTTTATAGTTCATTTTGATATAATACGCTAGTTTTAAGGGATAATCAAATACTTTAGTATTACTGCCATTTTATATGCGGCATGTCTAAACTTGACATGAAACCACAGCAAACAGGCTCTGCAAGTGCTCACGTAACTCATTCACAAATACTGCGCCGTGACTTATCAGTTCTTCACAGGAAAACAGTCAAGTCACGTCGTTGGACAGGACATTTACGACAATAATGTTAATGTTTCCACCATAGGATCAGAAAGTCGTGTATTCACCTGCTGCCATCCATATAACATATGGCAATAGCTCTGTGTGTTTAACTCACCCAGATTCCACATCATTTTGTACCATTTGTTTGGTCGTGTGATAAATCTCACGTAAAACGATCCTCGACGCTACTGTTAGAAACATGTCACAAGCAAGTGGCACCCTCTTGAGGTGACAAGTGGTATGACGCTCAGAACCATAAAAGACGAACACACTTCTTTCTCATTCGTGTTTTAATCAATGGCAACATGTTTTAGGAAACAGGAAAACTAAGTATTTTTCTGAAAAACAAAAAACTTAACTTTTCAGTGCTTAAGACTTGGAGGTCGTCATCCCACCAGTTTGATAATGTACGTACAAAGATAAGTAACTGGGAACAGGTTTGGCTTTGAACAAGCTGGAAGTCACTTATAACAGCTCCACAAAAACATATTTCACCGGAGGGCAAGTGCTACTGTTCAGGAACTGGTAAGGTGACCTTCATGTTTACTGCTTGGAGAAGAATGCTTTACTCTTCTCAACATCGGGGATGATGGTGTCGCTGCCTGGTTTCCAGCCCGCAGGACACACTGCAAGAGAGGACAAAGTGCTTGTTCACGTATAAGTCATTGACATAGCAGTATAAATGCACAAAGTACAAATTTCAACATCCTGTGGGGTCACCTGACAGTTCAATGGGGAATTACTGGGGTTGCATTATGACAAAAATGCACTTAAAAATAAATAAAATACTTTACCTTCACCATATTTGTCAGTGTGCTTGAAGGCCTGGACCAGTCGCAGGGTCTCGTCCACAGAGCGACCCACCGGCAAGTCGTTGATGGTGATCTGCCTCAAAATGCCTTTGTCGTCAACCACAAACAGACCTCTAAAAGAGACAAGACATCATTTAACAATTTTCCCCACGCTTCAAAAAGAAAGTAATTGCCGAGTTACAGTCTCAACTCAAGGGCTGCATTTGAAGGCTAATGATGTCATAACGCAACAGAAATAATGTCCCATTTAAAATGTATACAGAAAAGCCCCTCAATTGGTGACAGTGTAACAGGGCCTCCTTGTATCCCCAGTCTCAACACCTGTATGAAATGCCGTCATCCTCCTTCAGCACACCGTAGTCCCTGGAAATGCTCTTTGTGAGGTCTGCCAGCAGGGGGATTTTCATGTTACCCAGACCTCCCTGATTCCGAGGTGTGTTGATCCTAGAAGGGGGAGGCATGTCCATCAAAACAGCACAAACTCAATTGGCGCTCAGTGAAAAATGACACTGGATCACAATCATTACAAACTAAATCTTTCAAAAGTGCAATTTCATCATGAACTCCAAGCGCCATGTGTGGCTCTTTAGTCACTCTCCTGTGGGTGTCTAAAAATAATTGCAGAATTTTTTTTATTTTATTTTATTTACATTTACATAAACTATACTTTAAATTAATTATGATTTAGATGTTTTTTAAAGTGTCAGAAAAAGAGGTGAAAGGTAGATGAAAAAAAGTTTTAAAAATTATCTAAACATGTCCAAAAAATGTCCAAGGAAGAGGGAAAGCAGAAAATGACCATGAAATTGCCCAAAATGTCAGAGAATTGGCAGAAGAAGAAAAAAAAAAACATTCAAAAGTCTAAACGCAAACGAATAAATTCTCCAAATGACCATAAAATGTACACAAAAATTGCCCAAAAAAGTCAGAAAATCTATTTGAAAAAGAAACAAAATGTCAAAAAAACAAAAAAAAGAAATCCTAATTTTTTTTTTTTAAAGTCCCCAAAAAATACCACAAATGTCAGAAAATTATTATTTTTGGGTTGTGGGGGACGTGGGCAGACAGAACAAAATGTCAAAAAAAAAAGCCATAAAATGTCCAAAAAGGAGCAAGAAGGCAGCAAATGACCAAAACATTGTCAAAAATTTGACAAAGTCTCAGTTATGAAAGCAAAGCCTGAAAAATAATTTACAAAAAACAAAGACTAAAGGTAGAAGAAAATGAATCTCAAAAGTAGGAGTGTTAGAAAAAAATCGATTCGGCAAGATATCGCGATATTACAGCGCGCAATTCTCGAATCGATTCAATATGCTGCCGAATCGATTCAATATGCTGCCGAATCGATTTTTAAACATCATTTTTTTACGGGAATATTCAACAAAACGTCTTACTTAGGGTTAGGATTCACACATTAAACATGGAAGAATTTTATATTAATGGAACATTAAGCCTTAATATTTTATTTCAGTGCTGTTCAAACATGAAACAGACTGCAACCTATTTTGTAAAATGCAGTGTCTCAGTTATAGGCCTGAATTTTTAGATAAATAAATTTTTATACAAATCTTACAGTGTACATGTACAAGTTTACTGATTAGTATTTTCTACATTTGAGTAAAAAAATAAAATAAATCGCAATAATCAAGCTATAGATTTGTATCGTGATCGAATCGAATCGTGACCTATGAATTGAAAGGTACTAGGCAATTCACACCCCTACTCAAAAGTATTGGATGCTGCATATTTTTCCTGTTAGGGTGCAGGTCTAATTAGCTGCTTGGGCCCTCATTAAACACTAACACACTGTTTTGTTTCGTTCATCACAATGTTCAAATGTTGTGTGGCTCCAGACAAATTTTTTGAAATTTATTTTGGCCTAAAAAGGCTATTTTGATAGTAAAGGTTGCCGACCCTGCTCTAGAACCTTCTATGAAGGAATTTGAGTTTGACAAGAGACTTTGTGACTTCACTGGGACCTTATCTGGTGCACACAGAGAAGCCGAGTGACTGTAGATAACCTGACCTGATGGGGCGGTGCTTATTCTAGCCAGCGTGCTGACAAGAACGCAATGACACCATATATTGAAATAAACTCCCATTTGAATCAAACAGCAACACTAGAATTAGCAGTACAGGTATGGTTAACCTGGAAAGTAATCTGTGAAAACTTTTGATCCACACCCTAATGTAGGCTGCAAGGACAATTTTTCAACAGAGACATGAATGGTAGTAGACAACCCTAATCCCAGTCTTTTTTCGGAGGATTCCTCACCAGGCCAAGTGACTGAAGTGAGAGTCCACGGAGCAGCCCAGCACCTCGCAGCCAATTTTGCGGAATTCCTCCGCTCTGTCGCTGAACGCCACAATCTCAGTAGGGCAGACAAATGTGAAGTCCAGAGGGTAGAAGAAGAACACCACATACTTTCCTGGAGGGCAGAGGGAAACTATGTTTTTAAAAAGTAACAGAAAAGAAAATCTGGTATACAAAATGTAGAATGACCTTTATAGTCAGACAACTGGATGTCCTTGAACTGTCCATCCACAACAGCTGTGGCTTTAAAGGCTGGGGCAGGCTTGCCGATGTTGGCGTTTCCAGAGGACATTGTGGTACCAAAATGACTGCAAAAGACAAAGTGATGTCAAACAGGCGATTACACTTAAAGTGCTTTGGGACTAGTAGGGGATTTTTTTTAAGACTATTTTTCAGCCTTTTGGGGATCAGTGCAGTGCTTTTACGCTCACTGAGCTAAACCACAGAGTCACATGCAAGTCATGTTCAACCAGCAGGGAACAAAGGCCTGTTAGCAAACTTGTATAACCTTGACAAACTAAAAGAGAAGGGAAAGGGGGTTGGGGGAGTTGGTTTGGGGGTTAAGGGAAAAATATAAATCAAGTGGCAGCGTTTGGATGTGTGCAAACCTCTTTTAAAGAGAAGTGCCTACTTCTAAATTATTTTTTTTATTAAAAAAAAAAAAGTCTACAACATAAACATCATTACATTGACAAAGTCTTGTTAACCGTAAAGTGGCCACTTATATTTATTGCAAAAGGAAGCTATGCATAAAATACTTTATTTGAAATATTTACACTCACTGACAAAGTTCATTTTACACGTGCGGTGGTTATTGTTGAAGTTGCGCTTATCTTTAAACTGGACGAAACACTCATTATGTTGCACAAAGTTATCAGCAGCTATGATATGACAAGAAGATCGTGTGAGTCGTAGTAGGAACAAAGAAAAAAAATATTAGACCCCCACCCTCCCCCTCAGCCTACACACACTGCAGGATAGAACCAAGAGACCCGCACTGCCTAGCTCCCCGTTAGCTTACTTATCCTCAATCAACCACATTTAAGCTTTTATTGCTTCCAAAATAAACAGCAGTTACTTCCAGTCACGTATTGGTTGCATAGTGGCAGTTTGCAAAAGTAAAGTTGGGGAAAACGTCAAGTTCTCACCTGTTTTTTACAAACGGGATGAAGTTGTCGGCGACGTAATGCTGCACGATAATCAATGGAAGCTTGACGCGATCTACTGAGGCTGCGCGGATTAAGTAGGCGGTGTCACAGTGAAGGCCGGAAGTGACGTTTCCTACAAAATAAACTTCCAGCCGCCACTGGTTGAAGTTTTATGTTGCGTAATCACGCTCAGGGGCGTAGCTCGTCATTTGGGGTTAAGGTAAACTCCGATGTGGGACCCCAGTCATCCGTGTACTGCACAAACAAAATAATTATGTTCACCTCAACTCAAGGTTATATTTGGAATATTGTCTATCAACTAAAAAGCATGAATCCGAAGAAATGAGCTACCGAATTTCTTTTACTACTTAAGACAACTAAAAATTCTAAAAATTTACACTAACTGATTTGCAGCCAAAACTTAAAGTTGCAAAACTTCAGAAAAACAATCACACAAAACCAACATATATATATATATATACACACAATAGTCTTGTTTGCAAATCTTTTTTTAATACATATTATTCCAATTTGATTACAAATATTTTTTGTTTGCAAATATTTGGGATTTCAAATCGAATTTTTGTTTACTGTAGCATTGAGATTTTACATTGAAGGGAAAGGCGTAGCCCATGGCTGCTAGTTCCGGTTAGCAGAACTAAGGTTTGGCGATGTTGACACTGCGTTTAGTCATTTATGGCTCAAAGGTAAATTAATTTGTTTTCAACCACTAATCGATTAGTTTGTGTTCATACCGGGCCACTGGCTACGATATTGGGTTTTCTTTTCTTCCGAACTGTTTTTGTTCAAAACTTAATTTCATGTGGCGTTAGCTTTCACGCATAGCAAAACAAAAGGTGGATCGCAGTAAACCCCTATTGTTGTTGTTTTGCGGTGGTGGTGAGGGGATTGTTCATCAGTTCAAAACGGTTTTCTGCAACATTCCAAAAGGTTAGATGATTGAGACAAAGTTGTCCATCACTGTTCATGTGAGTGTGGCGACCAGTCCAGGGTTTACCCTGTCTCTCGCCCAGTCTGCTGGAATTTGCTTCAGCTCATCGAGGAAGTGATATAGAAATTGGATGAATGGATTACAAAGAAGTTTGCAATCTTATATATTGTTCATCCTCTGCTTGGTTTGACAGTCACCTGCTCCGCTACCTAAGAGAAAAGAGATATTGCAGGACTGCTGATTGACAGCTAATTCAAAGATTCTAGAATCATGGCGACTCCGAAAGAGATGGATCAACAACTTTCTCCAGCTCAAACATCAGCAGTTTTGCTTCCTGACATATTTAATTCACCTTTTAGACAACAGGAGGGCAGAGCTTTATCTTCCTTGCTGCACCCAGCAGCAGCAAAGCCACTATGGGCACCTCTTGAAACGGATGCCCCGGTCTCATTGGGTAGGAATGTTATGTTATTAGTTATGCATGCATCCATTTGTTCCTATTTAATAATCAGCCCCTCCCCATCTCCATTTTACAGCTTCAAACAACAACAACGAAGAAGACGCTCATGTTTGCCAGCTTTGTAGCTGCTGGTTCGAGAACCGTAAAGGTCTGTCCAGTCATGCTCGCACACATCTGCAACAGATGGGAATCCCTGACACAGACATCAAGGGAAGCCCCATTGACTTTCTTTACCAGCTCATGAAGGACGAGGATTTCAAGTCCACCAGCAAGAAGCAACAGGAGCCTATCGCCACCAACAGTCTGCACGGGGCTCCCACCAAACGTCCATCAGGGATGTCCTCGCCACCCTCGTCTCCCCCCTGTAAGCAACCAAAGCCCCCCGAGGAGTTCACTTGTATTCTTTGCGGAGAGATCTGTAAAAATCGGAAAGGCTTGGCGAGCCACTCGCGGTCTCATCTGCGGCAGATTGGGGTTCTTGGCCTTCTGGGCAAAGATGAGTCCGCTATCGACACTGTACAGGATTTGGTGAGCAGCGGCGTGATAGAAGTTCCCCAACCCCCAAAAATGAACAGCCCCAGCAGCTCCCTCGCAGCGCCAACCTCTCCGCCTCGGTCCCCTGTCACAGGGCAATCCAGATCCCCTTTTCCCTCCACTTTACCAAGCCCTGCAAAGTCGTCTCAGAGCCCAGTGAATCGGGCCCCAAAGGCTAAGAAAGGATTTCGTCTGGCGGTGGACCCCCTCCTCAGAAAGCCCAAGCCTGAGCCTTTGGAGGTTGATGTGTCTCTTGTGAGTTGTGCCAGCTCAAGCAGCAGAACTGCTCCCCCACAGAGCCTATCTGCTCCTGTAACTCCTTCCAAGGCTCCCAGTGCCGGTAACACTGTCAACAGTCAACACATTCATTTTTATGATATCATTTCTCTTCATAATGTCTTCTCTTCCCCGCATGCCCCACAGATGAACTCACGCCACCGACGGTCCTTTGTGACTACTGCGGTCAGCTTTTCGAGACTCGCAAAGCGCTGTCGTGCCACGCCCGCGCCCACCTGCGCCAGCTGGGCCTCACCTGGTCCATCAAGACGTCGCCGATTGATCTCCTCAATAACGTCATGATGCGCAGCGAAGACAAGTTTTTGTCCGGCGAGGTGTCATCATCTGGGAAAATCCAGTTGAGTCCTCAAGGCTCCAAAAGGACATCGGCGAGCAACCGCACAGTCTCCAACGTGTGCTCCTCACCTTTGGATTACTCCATGAAAGACAAATCGCCATTGAGCAAGAGTGGGGCTTTTACCTGGGGTGAGAAATCAGTGATACTTTTTACTCGAGTTGCAGGAATGAAAAGTGTCTCTAAATAAGTTGTATGCTACTTTATGATTCCCTTTAGACTACTTAAATGAGAGGTTTCTAATTATTTAATTTTGGGATTCAATGAACTAATCCATCCATCCATCCAATTTCGGAACCGCTTATTCCTCGCAAGGGTCGCGGGGGTGCTGGAGCCTATCCCAGCTGTCTTCAGGCAGTAGGCGGGGCACACCTGAACTGGTTGCCAGCTAATCGCAAGCAACAAACTAATATTTAAATCAATTAATTTGTTGATTTTTTGGGGGGGACAAAAAACTCCTCCTCCTCCCAGGGCATACTTTTAAATTATACAGTTTAATTGAATGGACAACCCATTCTGAGATTGTTGTCAATCTCTGATTTGTTCAAATTTGTTCAAAAACACTTTTTCTGTTCCTGGTTCGTGATGACAATGAGGAAAATCGGGAGCACTCTCAAACGGCCTTTATATTCCAGGCTGAAAATGTTATGCGTAAGGGCCAGTTCCTTTTATATCCTAACCTTGCTTTAAACTTCGCCACAACTTTATCCCGGACCTGCCTTTTGTGGTCCTTGGTCTTCATAATGCTGTTTGCTCCCCAATATAAATTTGTTTTAACAGAGACCATCACAAGGCAGGTGATTTTTTACTGAGACTAGATTACACACAGGTGGACTTTATCATCAGTCATTTAGGTCAACTCATTGGATCATTCAGAAATCATCAGGGAATTTCTGGAGTCAATTGGCTGCACTGAGAGAAAAGGGGGTGAATAATTTTACGCACCCTTACTGCAGGTATTTATTTGTAAAAAAACGCTTAAAATATCATACAAAATGTCATTCCACTTTATGATTGTGTCCCCCTTGGTGTTGATTATTCACACACACCCCAAAATTTTATTGTTTAAAAAATTTTTTTTGAAGCCTTAAATGTGTCAAAAAGTTCACGGGGCGCTAATACTTTCGCAAGGCACTTTATCCTTCCATGCAGTTGTCACCACTGAGCGTAACGGTTTCACCTTGTTTTCATCTTGTTGGTTTGTAGGCAAATCCTGTGAGCTTTGTGGCTTGAGCTTTGAAAACCGCAAGGCGCTAGCCAGTCACGCGCGGGCCCACCTTCGACAACTGGGCGCGCTCGAATGGAAATCGGAAGGGACCGGTTCGCCCATCGAACACCTAAGGGAGTTGATGCGGAAGGACCCGGTCAAAGTGGCTGCTGTCACCCGTCGCTATCGTGAGGGAGACGTGCACCTCAAGAAGGTGAGCTGTTTTTCATTCATTTAAGCCGAGTGTATTGGGACGCATGACAAGGCCATCTACAACAGTGTGAATTAAAACGATGCCTTCATTTTCTCTTTATCCCCAGAAAACTGTTTCGCTGTCCTCTTTGTCAGATTCTGAATCGTTGCCTGGCAGCAACCTAAAGTTCTCAGGCTATAAATTAAGCAAAGACGACCAGAGTGTCTCTGCTGGTTCGGCCCAAAAAACACAAGGCCATCTTTACTCTGCGGCTGCGTATGGCGGTGCTGGTGTGCGCCCTCCAAGAGGTGAGTAAACGACAGAAAGATTGCCAGTGTAGGCTTACTGTAGATCGTAACACCATTTCTCTGTTTCCCAGCAATTCCAAAACAAATTCCACCATCGGGAGAAGAAAATCAAGACACCAACTCGCAACAACCTTCACGGTCTGGGAGCATCCCGGCTCTGCTGCCCAAACCACCGTTAACTCCTTTGGTCAAACTGGTCGGAAAAGTTTACTCTCTTCAGTGCAGGTTAGAGAATTAACATTTTCACGCTTTAATTGCAAAAATGCCTCATAGAATTGCTTTCTAAATCTGCTGCAATGGAATTGAAAATGTTTTGTTAGTAAAGGTGATAGCATTTTACTGTTGTAGTTTTGTTCAACTGCCTCTAGATGGCGACACATTCATTGCAGGGTTGTAGAGGTAGAAGCTGCAAAACATCGCTTCCACTACAGTTGCATTTTCATACCTCTACGTACACTTTTTTGATCAGCTTTTCTTGTGTGTCTTGACTGCTTTACAGGTTCTGTGAAAAAGTGTTTCAAGGGCCTCTGTCTGTTCAAGAGCAGTGGATCACACACCTGCAAAAGCACATCCTGTCGCTGGGCTACAAAGGTCAAGAGTCTCCCCCTGCTGCCCCAGTGACTCCTCCTGGTCTCATTCATCCTGTGGCTGTGTAGTTTGAATTAATCTAACTCGGAAACATATGCATGTATTGATGAATGGATTGATGCAGTCTTTAATTTAATCTCTGGGAGTTTATGCTACTATCATTTCCTTCTATATAGCCTTTTAAGTGATCTGTCTTGTTCTAAATGGGGCAGAAAAAAATGAATTGCGCATTCCAACTTCATTAGGGACCAAACTTGATTTAAGCTTTCACATGCCCATAAACTGCACCTTTAAGTGTTGTGTAAACACATTTTACTTTATTTTAAACACCATTTTTACTGTTTAAAAAAAATTGAATTTTAAGTGTTTTACCGAAATATAGCAGAAAACATAAACATTTATTATCAGATGACTTTTTTGGAGTCTCTCAGAAACTGTCCTTGAGGTTGTCAATCTTTTTTTTGTTGTTGTTGCTATTTGTAATGTCAAATAAATTCTGCTTTGTTTACACGGTGTGATTTCATCATTATTTTATTGAAAGCTTTAAGAACACAAGGCATATTTTGATACCTAAACATACCTGCTAGAGCAGGTGAATTTTTACTGAGACTAGATTACACACAGGTGGACTTTATCATCAGTCATGGCCAGTCGTTTCCATTCACAACATTAGCACATGGCTACCATCACCGAAATCACTGCCTCTTCGAGAGAGAAGGGTACGGCATAGGCGTGGCTTGGTGCAGCTATTTACATAAAAGTGTCACACTCCTAAAACAGTCTGTTTTTTGGGCTGATTTAGGGACAGCAAAATTATTAGATCCAAAGTCAATTTTCATGAGTCTTTAACACATTTGAGAACTATTTTAGTATGTCGAATAATTTGAGACCTTTAACAAAGAAAATCAATTTTACTGGCCATTTTCGTTTCAGAAGAAGCCATGTAGAAAACTACACTTGTTCAAGGCTATTTGTCAAGCGCACGTAATTGAGCCTATTGGTCTTTGGCTACCTTATTGACTGCATGAGAGAACACAGAAATAAATGCTACTATTTGCTCATTCACATCCTTTGCTACAGAGCACCAAGCTCACAAAGGTTATGAATTACTTAACTTCCTGTTGATTGTTGACACACTCAGGATTTTGACTGGTTTAATGGCCTGTTTACTGATGTTAATATCTTAAATTGTGGTTCACAGAATCAGTGAATGCTAGACTGACTTAACAAAGGGAATTCCAGAAAAAAGGTGCAGTGCCGTTTGGGTGCTGGGGGGGTGTAATGCTTCAGCCCCGCTCACTTGTCAACACTGCAACAAGGGTGATTGGCGAGTCAGCAGTCGCCTGATTGCAGCAGCACTCAACTTGTCAGAAAAGGTACAAACTCAAAAGATTCAACTTGATTGGTAAATCAAATGTTATGAGGAATGACCCTTCAGATGTTTGTTCTGTAACCTCTGATTCCATAAGTGTTAATAACGCATGACTCACGTCATGTGTTAAGCGGGAACAGTGAACGTATACATTTTTGTTTTTGTACATCATACAGGGACTTTTAAAGTGTCACATAAACACACGACACCTCCACAGAACCGTGATGCTTAGCAGGTTTGTGCACGTTCCTAATATGGAAATATAAGCACTGGGAAGCAATCGAAATGTTAAAAAAGCACACTGTAGGATTTTGTTTTCACCAGATTTGTTTATATTGATGCTTCAGGCTATTCAGGCAGCTGCTGGACTTGCTTATTAATCTGCCTGACGCCAAGCTGAGTTTGGCTGTTGAACAGAGAAGGACCAACCTTGATCAATAAGAGACTGTTTGTGGATTTGTCGCCATGCTTCATCTACACATACTGTGATGAGCCTTCACAAACAAAACAAGTGCAGGAAATACAGTGAAGCAATCAAGAAAGAACTGCAATAAACTTGAAAATACACTCACTAACAAACTCTGAATGTGTTGATTTTTTCCATTTAGAATTTTTTAATGATACTGTCAAATGGATGAATAGCACGCAGTAGAGCACATACCTCTGCCAAGGCTAAACAGTAGAATGTGTACAACCCTTGTTGCATTCAAGTCCTGCAGTGAAGTCGAAGAAGATGTCTCCCGTTTTGGTGAAAATCTAATACAAGCTGTGTTTGGAATATTTGCCATTTGGCTGAAGCTGAATTTTGTCACTACTTGCATTATGTCACAGTTTATATTAGTGTTAGTAATTATAGTATTTTCTTATTTAAAAAAAAAAACTTTTTGGAGGGGGGGGGGGCTTAATTCATTTTCAATAAGGATGTTTTGAGTTACAAGTGTAGTCACAGAAAAAAATTAAAGTCATATCTCAAGACGGAAGTATGTATTGTGTGAATAATTACAAAGAAAAGCTCCACTGATATACGAACAAACCCAGCATTCGGGATTTCATGTTCAATACAGAGCAGCCATTCGTCCAACAGCTCCAAAAAATTATGTATACACAAAGATATTCATCATCGGTGGTTAGGTACACTACCTATGTCTATACTTAGACAAAATTCCAGCAAAAAAAAACAAACAAAAATCGACCAAATTATTATAACCAAATTGTAAATTTTAGACAGATAGCCAAGCAGGCCCACTTGGGCTTGTTTTTAGCCCCAACCCAAAAATCTATATAACTGAGATGTGACACAACGTGGCAGTTTTAGAACCCAGACGCAGAGATAGAGGTTGAGGCAGCTTTTATTAAACAAAACAAAAGTTCCTCGTTGAGAGGGAGAAAACAAAAGCTATTCAAAGTTAAACTAAAGGCGCTCCAAAAGGGAGGAAGTCTAATCTACAATCAAAACAATAATCAGTCCTTAACTAAAACAATACTGTGGCTATTCAAAGTTACAAACCAAAGTTCTCTCAAGGGACAAGGCAACAAGGTAACAAGGCAACAAGGCAACAAGGCAACAAGGCAACAAGGCAACAAGGCAACAAGGCAACAAGGCAACAAGGCAACAAGGCAACAAGGCAACAAGGCAACAAGGCAACAAGGCAACAAGGCAACAAGGCAACAAGGCTGTGGACGGCAACAAGGCTGTGGACGGCAACAAGGCTGTGGACGGCAACAAGGCTGTGGACGGCAACAAGGCTGTGGACGGCAACAAGGCTGTGGACGGCAACAAGGCTTTAGTGGCTCTGACGAAAACACTTAGGCACAAGGCAGGGGAGACGCAGACCATTTAACACATGAGGGTAATGGGAAACAGGTGGACACAATCAGGAATCAGGGTTGACACTGACACCACACGAGGAAAGGCAAGTGACCTGAAACGAGAGGAGTCAGAATTTTCTAAATAAAACAGGAAACGACAAGACAAACTCACCGCGGTGTGACAAGATGGTCAAAAAGATTGGATTTTTTTTTCTCTCAACAATATCGTACGAAACTGATCTCGTTTTTGCACATGTTTTCAGCACTTATCTTTAAACCTATTTAATGTATTTAGAAACAAATCTTGAAGATGCCTTTACAGGGTGTTGAAAGCCTAATTGGCTAATTAAAGTTTTGGAATTCTGCCTAGCAACAAGCAAGTGGGGGGTAATCAGAGCGATTGTGATTATTTATTTTGTGTGCGTAAAATTATGGATGGATAATTTGGTGGGTAGTGATTCTTCAACATTTTTCAATATAAAAATGCTTCAGGATCAACACACACACAATCCAAAATATTCCCTGTTTGATTTAAAAAAAAAATATATATATATATATATAATAATAATCAACTATTTGCCTTGGGCATCCATGACAGTGTAAACCTTGACCACACACAGACACTACAATTCATGTCCTGCTCCGTCATCATAGACAATATGAGAAGACCGACACAAATGACCTTCTTCATGATAAATCTTGTTTACTCCTCAAAGGTTATTGGCAACTCAGTCGCTACGGTCTAATTCATGACATGCTTCAGGAGCAGCTGGTGAAAAATTGACTGATCAGAAGAAAGATAATTCTGTATTCATTAACAACTACCAGATCTGTCCGTGACTCGTGTGACTCTCTGCGGGAAGAGTCTATGATACATCTTCAACTGCTATATTTCAACTCTCGGGTTTAGACAGTGGGGAGGCAGTCATCCAGCTGACTCCGCCTACTCACTGACTGTCTGGATGTCTCCTCTGTATCCACACAAGGTCAGAAATAGCAACAAGTGATTTTTTTTTTTTTTTACATCATCATCATAGCTCTTCATGGAGGCATTTCCAGCCAGTAAGAGAGAACGGTTTAGTAGCTTCTCAATTTCCATGTAAAACCTCCAACAGATACACAACATGATCCAGAATAATCTCACTGCAGGTCTCACATGGAAAACTTTGAAACAAAGTGTGCAGCCAAGTTGTTGGACAAAGTGCCAAAAATACTCCTTGCATACATCCAGCTTGGCGTTTAAGCTTCATTACAGTTTTTTCCCCCTGTTTTTATTTCACCCTTCACCTCTAGCTTCATTTCTTCTCTCTCCCCTCTGCTGGGATCAGATTGTTGGCTTCAAGCATCACTGAGGCCCAAGGAAAAATGCACCGCAGTGCAGTGCTGCATTGCTGCTCTTTTTCTCACCACAATGGATTGAAATTAAGACGAAGAGGATGGCAGAATTCCAGGTTACATGAACATCAATCATATTACACGTCCTGTATAATAAATAAACTAGACGTTTACAACTTTTTTCACAAACATGTCAAAAAATGGGCCCTTGCATAGACCAAAATTATTTATTAGGTGCACCTAATGAGATGAAGTAAAGTAAGTAAAGTAATCTAAGGCGCCGTAGATAGTTGTAAAGTTCCAATGGGAACTTTCACCGGTTCTTTTATCATGAATGCTCGCTATACTAACAATAATAACAACCAGTAGACTGCATATTCTCAGTTGAACTATTGACTGGATGCCAGAAAGATCGAGTACACTGCTGTGGAGCCTTATCTGCTGAATGCGGAAGAAGGTCTGCTCTATTCAAAATGGTTTCTACTCTTATACTAGCCCTTATGAAAATGCGTGACCTTAACTGGTTTCAACTGGATAAGTGTGCCAGAGTGCAGATAGATAGGAAGACGCCACGCCAGGATAGGACACAGCAACACAACGGCCTAGCTCAAGTCACCTATCTAATCATTAAGAGACTTAATCTAACATGTTGGTGAATTTATTCTCCGGAATTTATATAAAACACACAAAATTCAGGAAAATCCTTAGAGTTAGAAGGCGTTCCAACTTATTTCCTCCATTCTCGTCATATCATTGCTTCTCACCCCTCAATTACTTTAGAATCATATTTTTTTTTCTATACATGAGTAGAAGAGAGATATTTAACATTTAAGCATCTTCAGTAGCACAATACTACTACTACTACTAAACTATTACTACTACTACTACTACTACTACTATAATAATAATACAAATCTCAACAATACATTCATAACAGTCCTGATCTGGACTTATGTTACTTACCTAAATAAGTAATACATTTATTCCTTAAAAGTGCACAACTGCCATTGTGTTAACTTAAAACGTAATGATAGTGAAGCATAATTCTAAATAATTGAATGCCCTGTAGCAAAAAGAAAAAGAAACCAGTGAAACATTGTTTTATTGTACACAAAATGTAAAGAAAGGAAGGGTTTTGAACAATACTTTAAATATAATTTTAAAAAGTCCAAATCCTTAGACTTTCAGTCAGATGTGAATATTTTCTGATTTCTATCATCCTTCATGATAGAAACCAAATGATCTTTGTGACAAGACAAAAATAGAGAATTGACTTTGGTTATAGGTAGATAGGGAATAATATCATCTTGCGATTCGGGCCCTGAAATGACTTAATGACACAGTATATTAAAATGCTTTTAACTTTTGATCTGAAATGGATGGAGCACCCGGTCAGACGTCTCTTTGTCTGGCTTTTCACAATAATGGACGACTCACTTCACATTATCCCTTAAAGCTGCTCCATGGAGGAGTTTGCCCAAAAATATCTTTACAATAGCCTTTTAATTTGATCGTTAATGACTCAAACATCTTCTAATTTCTGAAAAAGGTCGGCTCGAGTTCACACATGACCCTGATAAATACCAAGTGGCATACGGATGGACAGATGGATGACTGACCGCACAGTAGTAGTTTTTTGTTGCCCTTAAATAAAACACTGTCATTTTGGAATAGTGATAAGCTCCTAAAAAGATTATGATAAAAATGACTCAAAGAGAGCCAATCCTCCGTGGCTCTGTCTTTGAAGGAGATCACCCTGGACAAATTATCCGTTGAAGGAAAACATCCTTGTATAAAAGGTCAAAGTTCGCTGTGTCACCCAAAGCGTTAAGCTATCATGCTGCTGCATCATCGCAGTGCACTAAGTTGTCCGGGAAAGATTCTGCTCAGCAAGTTTACAGGAAGCCCAAAGTTTGAAGGTAGAATGACTTACAGAACCTGCTTGTGCTCTTGCAATGTCACAGCTGTGTGCGGCCTCCACTAAATCTGTCCCGCATTATTGCACTCTTCCCAACATCTCAGCAAGCAGGCAAGGATCCAGATTCTTACATAAACTCCCTCCCACTCATTAACCCTTATGGATTAATTATGGCTAAATGAAAAGCCTTAAGGACCCCAAAAAGCTTGTTGTCATGGATCCGATGAGGTTGCAGCAATAATGTCACTCATGTTTCATCACGGCTCTGAGACGGACAATGACACTGGAGCGAATTACAGGGAGGGTCCTGTTGAATAAATCACTATGTGTGCAGCATTCAATCTTAGTGACACTGATATGCTGCGTAACAGGGGTTCTCGCTCCCTCGCTTGCTAAATTTATAAGTCGATCAATAACCGTCTGCAGCTCTCAATATATATCTGTGCACAGTCAGACTATCCTCGGGACGCAGCAAACGTTATCTTTGACCCCCATTAGGGAAGCAAAGTCAAAATGACATCTGCGTCCACTGTATCAAAACTCTACAAACATTAAATTGCTTTGATTGACCATTCACGTCATTCGTTTTCAGCCCCTTGTCGTTATTTTCAGCCCAATTATTGTACACTTTAAAAGCCTATTTTCGCTGAACCAATGGCAAGTCCAGCTTTTGTTACCATGACGACTGAGTTTAACTACCAGGGAGGCTTTATTTATTCTTTGTTTAACCAGGTAATACAATTAAGAGCATTTTCATTTACAATGCCAACCCGGAGGCAATTTAAGGTTCAATGCCTTGCCCAAGGACACAGCGAGCAAGCGCCAGGATTTGAACCACTGTGCCTCAACTGTCTGAGCCACAAGATGCTTCTCATCAATTTAGCGTACCTCGCCATCATGCCCCTTTAGTCAAGTGTGTGCTACTAATCAGAAGCTAATAAAGTTAGCATATGCTAATCTGTGCATTCAACAAAACTCACAGCTGTTCTGCTTAAAAAAATAAATCTGAACTTGAAGTTAAACCTGTATTTATTATGTGTGAAAGAAGGAATATGGGAGAGCGTCCAAGTAGGGGTGTGGCTTTCTGCCACATTCGACAATTTATAACATCTCTGCACACTTCATTGGCAGACTTGGGGTCTTAAATCTGTCCTCGATGTATGGAGATCCACTTAGCATTTCCTTGTTCATTCATGCTAGCAGCAGCGCTCATCAATCACTACATGGACACGCCTGCACTTTCATTATCAGTCACATCAGCAAAAAAATAAAAGTGCAGCACGTGGCTCAGGTTGCCCCATGACGTTGCTTTTGGCATTGATGTCGACGTCTCCCCATTCTCATCTCTGGATTGACGCTGTCTTCTGATTGAATCCAATCTGAAGTCTGAAAACGAATGAATACATTGATGTATTCAGCAGAGGCGGAAATGGAAGCAGTCTTTGAAGCTGTGATGGTTTCTTCATGTGGTTTACAGGGGGAAAAATGTAGATGGGGGGAATGTTATATAATCTTAAATTTCAGCCAAGAAAAAAACTCTTTGTGCAACATTTTAGATCCCCAAAGACCACAGTGCACAGATTTTATTACACGTAACGGAAATACTGAATCAATATGGAATTTAGTCTGACAATAGACACCATATTAATATTAGATGGCCCTGATACAGGCAGAATTTGCATTGATTTTTGTTTGTGAACATTAAGCTTCTATAGCCTATTCTACATTACATGCTGGAAATGGTACATGGAGAATTTTTTTTTCAGATAGCTAAAATATTCAGCTACATTAGTGTTTCATTATTAGAAGAAATAGGGAATTTCATCACCTTCTGAATTATATCATTAATTCAAGAAAGCAAAGGAATTAGTTATGCATTTTTGCTAATTTTTGTACTTGAAAAACTCTTTTACAGCAACAAAATGAAAACTGAATTCTAAAAACCTTTGACTGATGTTTAGACCAATTTCATTAGCGCAAGTTTAAAGGAATACTTGACTCATTGAGCCATTTTTAGCAGTAAGAAGATAATATTTTGTCTATTATTAAGGTGATAACTTCATTACTTTTCATGAACAACTAATTTTGCCACTAGCTGTCAACTGAAGATGACATCACGTGTGCTCAGGAAACAACCAATCCTGGCTCAGTTTGCTGACCAAACCCAGACAAAAAGGTGAGCCGTGATCCGTCGTTACCGATTTCCTGAGCACCTGTGATGTCATTTTCAGTCGACAGCAAGTGGGAAAAAAAGCTTTTAAAGGTGTTGATTGTACATGAAAAATAATGAAGTCATTAAATTAATTCTGGACAAAATATGAACTGTTTACTGCTGAAAGTGACTAAAAGAGTCAAGTATGTTTTTTTAATCAACTTATTGTATTGCATTTCAATATATGGCATTTATCTTATATCCTCTTCTTGTTAATCGGTCGCCATGGATATTCCCTGCTATTGTCCACATGGGATTTTTGGAAGAAAGAGACAGACAGACAGACAGACAGACAGACAGACAGACTTTCCACTCCTAGCAGCCAACATCTCTTTAAAATGTCATTGTGGAATATATCTTGTTACATGTTTTACTGATATGTTTGAAGATCAAAATTCCTGTGGTTACTGAATAAATATATTTCCAAGAAATTAATGTGCAATTACTGGCACGTCAAACTTGGGCCTCACAAGTACTTCAGTAAGTATTAGCCTCTCAGAAAGGTCCTGGCTCTGCAGACAGTGTTGGCCAACTGAGAAGAATTGATGAATAGATTTTGAAAGGGACTTGAGCTGCAACGCTAATATTGAACACACACTTACACAGGTTTGTTTTACTATCTTTGTGGGGCCATCTCATTGACATAACGCATTTCCCAGCCCCTTTCCCAAACCCAACCATCAAAAATGATTGCCTACTCCTATTCCTTACTCTAACCTCAACCATAACCCAATTCAAACCTAAACTCTAAAACCAAGTCTTGACCGTCAAAAAGAGGTCTAAACTTGGGGGGCCCAGCAAAATGGCCCTACATGGACGAGTGGGCCCCACAACTCTGTGAAATCCCGGAATGTTGTCCCCACTATGTAACAAAAACAAGACCACACACACACACCCACACACACACCCACACACACACTTGAACTTATATAATTGTGAGGACATCCATAGACATAATGCATTTCCTAGCCCCTTCCCCTAACCCCAACCATCAAAAATGATTGCCTACCCCCATTCCTTACCCTAACCTCAACCATAACCCAATTCAAACCTAAACTCTAAAACCAAGTCTTGACCCTCAAAAAGAGGTCTTGAGTTGTGAGGACCGACCAAAATGTCCTCACTTCACAAAAATGTCCTCAATTTGTTGGTTTGGTCCTCACAATGTAGTATGTACAAGTACACACACACACACACACACACACAAGAAGTTCCAACTTTAAGAAAACATGTTTTTATATTTTGTGTACTTTTGGAGTCCCGTAAGAAACTTGGCTCTCGGTTTGTGGTCAGTGGGGAAAAGAATGAAATCGAACCTCAAATCTGCAAAGCATGAATGGAAGCAACCATATCACATTGCAGTAATTTATTCATGGCAGACAAGGCTGGAGTAATTAGGTCAAAGTAATTTAAGGATTATTCCAAGATCAAATCATTGGTTTTTTTCTGTTTATTGATTTGTATTGGCCATCATTTTTTTGTTGCTAATTGAACTTGAGTTGTTTCTTCCTACAATGAACCAATGTTTCCATTCTTTAGTTTGTAGTCCAAGTCTTGGAATCTTCTATTACCGACATTTACTAGCATTTAGCAAAAGTGCTAGTTGCATGTTGGATGTGGTCAAAAAGTCACATCTCACACTCTTTTCAAAGTTCACTACGTAAGCAAATGTTTGGGGAAATCTGACTATGATTTGACCAAAATCGGGAAAAGTTGAGTTGGCCACATTTGTTGCTATAAAAGCTTCATCCCAAAGGTGTTTGATGGGTTTTAGGTCGAGGTTCATGTCCTTCCGCACCAAACTCATTGAAGCATTAATTTATGGACCCTCATGCACATGCAGGCATCAATCGCCCGAACCAAACTATTCACATGAATCACACAAAATATCTTCAGAATAATGTTGAAATGAAATGATCTACTGTTGCCCTACGACATAAAACGTCACTCCATATCACAACATTTGAAAAAGGAAGTCAAAAATGTTCCTGTTTAATATGTTCTATTTACGAGTCTAAACACAGCATTCTGATTAATACTGTGTTTGTGGAATAAACAACTCAGGGACGGCCATTTTGACACTTGCTGTTGACTGAAAATGACATCACAGTGGCTAAAGGCTTGGCTAGGCTTGTGAACGTCACATGACAAAACCCAGAAAACAGTTCTTCTAGGGGTGCCCAAACATTTTCCTTCAAAGGCCGCATAGAGAGGAATCGAAGGATGCGAGAGCCACTTTGACACTGTCCGATTTTATTAAACACGCTAAAACCAATCAAGCAATTATGTATTTTAATTATTTTAGCGGGTTTTTGGTTTTGTCAAATTGTTATTTTTAACACCTGCTAAAGGTGATAAGGGAAAACAGTTTGTGGGGTTTTTTTCATGATTTTTGGGTGGGCCCCTGCCCTGAATTCTACTAGAATAGATCCGCCCCTGCCCGGAGCAGTTGTCACATCCAGAATCAAACAGAGAAACAGTAATACTGTTAAGAAAGTAGTGTTTATTTAAGGATCTTAATTAATTATTAAGATCGATATTAATTATACAGCAGAAAGTGGAGGAAAACTTTTTTTTCTTCTGAAACTGGAATATCTGAATTCATTTGTTCAATCACAAAATGAAATTCTTTTAGTTGGACTGTAAATTAGGGATTTTGACTGATACCAATACAAAGGACTCAATTCTTGAGTAGTCACCATTACCGAGTACCGATATCACTAGCACTTTTGATACATAAAATTTCCCCCAAAAACACAATGACAGATCATTTTAAATAAAGACTTATTCATCCCAACATATAGTTTTCCTTTAAATTGCATGAAATTAATGGCAATTTTCTGTTCTTTTAACTTCTTGTTCCTCATCGTAAAACAGGCACAAAACCATATCAGCCTATACCAGTATCGTCACAAGCCCCGGTATCGGCCTGATGCTGATAACTGATATCGGTACTCACCTAGCTCTATTGTAAATGTATAAATATAAATATATATATATATTTTTTTTTTCATATCTAAAAAATCTTAGAAGTCAAATGAATGAGTTGTCAGGTGCGTCACACCCATGGGCGATGTAGTTTGTCACAACTGACAAACTTTTTCAACACATGCACACAGCAAATTCTGTAGTGTTAAATTTAATAAAAAATCTAATGTTCATTATTTTGAGTTACTGGGTGTTTATTTTGGGTGCTATTTGAACACTCAAAGTGAAGCAAAAGTTCTACGGGTGGTGTTATTTCAGCGAGTCAAACTCATTGACTCCAGGCTGAGTTACCTTATACATCCGGGCTCTTTTCTCTCTTTTCTCATTTATGGGGAGTCGTGCGGGAACTAGACCTACAAGAAAGAATTTGTTAGGTGTTAGGTACTGGGTTTGAGTCCCACTGTCTCCATTTGGGTTGGAAAATACAAACTTGTCCAGAAGTAACACTACAACTGTGAGAAATTAACACAAAAAGGAATGAAAGGAAATAGCACTTTTAAGTGTTAAAAAAATAACACTGATAAAGTGAAAAAATAGGTGAAAGTAAATAACACTTAAAAGTGCAAAAAGTTCACTTTTATGTGTCAAATAACACTACGGGTGTTGGAATTTCACTCTACCAATGAGTTAAACTTTTACACTTTTGGAAGTGTAAATTTAACTCTGTACTGGTGAGAACTATATAAATTCAGGGGAAGTGTTAAATTTAACACTGTGGGAGTTAAATTTACACTTCCAATTTTACTGTGCACCCAGCAGGGTTGTGTCAAAAGTTTTTTTTTTTTTTATATATTTTCTAAGGGCCGCTAGAAAAAAGTCTGTGGGCCACATAGGGCCCCCAGGCCACTGTTTGGACACCAGTGCCTTGGGAACTGTGATAGCAAGTGGCAGTACATTGCAAAATGGCTGCCTTTCAGATGGATTTTTTTATTTATTTTTTTGCTCAATTCATATTCCACAAAAGCAACAATAATCACAATGCCACTGGCGGCATGTAGAACATTTAAAATAAATAACATTTATATGTAGATAACATTTTTGATTTGACTTGCTCGTTAAGAAATCGCTTAGTAACATACACTAGGCTCTTTTTCGAAACGTTTTAGACATTTAATGTGTCAGGGGCCCAGTTCCTACATCTGTTCAAGGGCCCATGAGCTAACATTCAACAACCTGCCATTTCCAAGGCACACTGCGTGCAAGCATGTCTCCAGCTGGACGGCCATGTGCTTGTAAAGTTAAAACAAACAAGACCACCTGTCTTCCCCATGCAGACAGAAAAAACACTATTAGAGACACGATGCCTCATTTGTGGTTTTCTTTCCTCTGCTCTTTGACAAAGTCAGAAGGAAATGCTGATCAAAACATCTGGATTTTCATAAGGCTGAAAGATGTTAGCATTTTTCCCTGTGAGAATCAAATATGCGTTTATAAAAGACATCAGCAGCAAACAGTCTATCTTATTAAGGGCCGCTCCACTGCAGGACACTGGAGACTTTCATTGAACATTTTCCACTACATGCTTCTGTTAATTTCCCCTTCAATACAATGATGTCGCCATGTGGCCTTTGCAGAAAAACAGCCGCTTAATGTTTTCACATCCATGCTTGGCTTACTTGGCTAGCTGTGAGGACGGTGTTTTTCTTTGGGTCAGACTTTCATGTCTTCATCCTCCAAATACGCATTTTGAGTTGATGCCAAATAAATCCACTTTGGTTTCATCTGACTGCAGCACTTTCTCCCAAGCCTTCCCAGAGTCAAACTTTTCCGTCCATTACAGGTTAGTGTGCTACCAACTGCTTTCTTGGTGACTGAGGTCTCATTTGCCTGCAGACCATCATCAATTTTCTGCTGACTTGTTTTGAGTCCGCTAATTGACTCTTTTCAATCATCTTCACTCCACAATGCAGCAATTTGCATGGAGCTTGAGATCGAGGCCAATTCCTGTCAAATTTCTGTGTCCTTCCTCTTTCAACAAATGGACAATATCCCCCATTCACCAAGTCTCTTCCTGGTGGTTTTAAACTGTAACCCATCCCAACGTTTTGCACATCTAAAGTTTTCAGGAATAATGGTACAATGAAACCTTACTTTTTGCAGGGGTTCGGGAACGAGTCCCGGTTTGACAACGACAATTTTTAATTTTAAGTAAGGGCTGAAAAATGTTAGCTGATGTTTAGCGTTACTTGATAAAGGTGGGGGTTCACTCAGCAAACCATAAACAATAAATCTCTTATTAACCCTGGAGAACCCAAGAACCCTTTTCTTCTTGGGAAAATTATGAATTATACATTAAATGACTGCTATAAGTTCACTGAACACCAAAATATATGTTTTTTCAATTTTAACCCTTTTTTTTAAAACTAGCTCAGAGTTGCTAATTTATCAATATATATATATAAAACATACTCCTAGGCATTCTGCAACATGATATGAAATAGATTAACAAAAAAGAACACAATTTCTAGTGATGGCAAAATGAAGCTTCATGAAGCACTTGTGATTTTTTTTAAGTCCCCTAGATGGTGCTCTTGGTTTAAATATAAAGCCTAGTGCAATGGAAATGTATTAAATTTCCACTGCATCTTCCAACCAAGAGCACCATCTAGGGGACTTAAAAAAAATCACAAGTGCTTCATGAAGCTTCATTTTGCCATCACTAAATTTCACCATCTGATGGTTTGCTGAGAAGATGGTTTTGTTTGGATTGATTTCCAGCTCAACAAAACAGCATGTTGCCAGCCATCTTGTCACCACCACTCTGGCTCATGTAAGTGCAATATTCATCTACTAGATGGCCCCATGCAGGGGTCAGAAATGGCACTCTGGACTTTTGAAGTTAAATTTGTAAAAAAAAAAAAAAAAAAAAGGTCTTTGTTATTTGAGTAGCAGAATTTATAGGGGCCAAATTTGACCCAGTGGGTTCTCCAGGGTTAAACTGTAACCCATCCCAACGTTTTGCACATCTTAAGTTTTCAGGAGTAATGGTACAATGAAACCTTACTTTTTGCAGGGGTTCCCAATTTTTAATTTTAAGTAAGGGCTTAAAAATGTTAGCTGATGTTTAGCGTTACTTGATAAGAGGGGGTGCACGTTGCAAACCATAAACAATAAATCTCTTATTAAAAGCACATTCATCAGATTGCACTTCTGTTGAGCAGCAAGACATTACAGTTTATCAGCCGTTAACTTCCACTATACTAACAATAGTGAGCTTGACCTTTCTCTGCATCATTTCTCGATGGAAGGAAGACATTTGAAACACCAAACATCCGTCAAAGAAGCAGCATCATATTTCGCAAGGATAAAAGACTAACCCGACGTCCTTTCTAAGCAACGTGTTACGCCGATGGAGTGAGTAAGCGTGTAGCGGTTCATTTATCGGCTCGGGAGATCGGACGCAGGAAGCTCGCTGGTGATGAGTGGCTCCGCGCAGCAGAGACGCCCACGCACGCACGCACCGTGAAAGCGCGAAGACTATAAAGCTTCTTCAACGTCCTCCCCAGCCTTCATCACTCTTGGACTGGATAACCACATGAACCACACTGACGATCCTGCAACAAATTTGGAAGTATCCGAGGGGGAAACGGTTCTTTCATTGCGAAGTGGATTATTGCTGGTGCTATACTTTGTTATTCATGTTGGACTGCAACGGACGACGCAACCGTTAAATGGTGAGTTACAACTAAAGTAGTACAATAGGCCTATTGTTTTGTGCATCGCAATCATTTAAATGAGACTTTACGACTAAGATGCGTACTTAATCATTTAAGGTACCAATTATTTGTATTGCCAACACTAACACACGTTTAGTAAAACAGTCTCTTGTCAATCACAGTAAATATAAAAACATAAGAAAGGCAATTAAAATCCATTTATGGAGCTCCTTTTCATCATTTTAACTCATGTAATTAATGTATGCCATAGTAGCTCTCTGTGAACTGCATGTTATTTCGGGCTGGGGATTGTCTTGTTTTTGCTTTTTTTTTGTAGTAAGCTGAACTTATCTATCTATCTTATCTTGCATTATTCAAAACAATAAGCAAAATAATGTGTTTTGTCTTTCTTACAGAGGCGTGCCATCCATCTATTTTGTGTCATTTATCGTGTACCTAAAGCAGGGGTATCCAAAGTCCAGCCCCAGGGCCACGTGCGGCCCATGGCACATTTTTCATCGGCCTACCGTGTATTTAAATAATTATGATGATTATAAAATAACATTCAAATAATACATCAAAGACATGGCCTGCATTAAAATGTTATGAGAAAATCTTTTCTGAAATTAAACATTGATTTTTGGAAAATATCGATGTTATGTTTTGGTTTGAATTCTAGAGAAAATGAAATGAAAATTTGTCACATGATTTAAAATGTCAAAAGAATAGTGTAATATTAGTTTTAGCATATTTTTAAAAGTTGAATAAGTTATGCTACATAATTGTTGTTTAAATAAAAATAGGATAGTTAAATGTTCCAATATATCAGAAATTTTAATTGGTTAAATTTTTTTTAAATGGAAATAAATGTAAAGTTTAATTAAATTTTCTAATTATATAGAATGTTATGAGAAAGCACTCTAATTTTTAACATACTTTCAAGTTGAATGTTACAAGATATTGTCCGTTTTTTTGTAAATGAAAATTAAAAAAAATAGAAAAGTGAAATAGTACTTTTTAATCAAACTAAAATGTTGCAAGATATCTCACCTTTTAAAATTATTTTAAAAAATAAAAAATTGTCACATATTGTTTTATTCAAGATAATATAAAAAAATATCACGCTACTTTTGAACATTTTTCCAGTTCAATGTTACAAGAAATTGGCAAAATCTTCTTTTCTTTAGGAAGCTACAAGGCTTACCTTGCTTTCTTTATACCCGTTTCGCAATTGCTCGGCAGAGAGCGAGTGGCCATCTACTGTACGTCACTACACAGAATGCTTGGCGACGTAAACAACAATGGCGGAGTATGTACAAATAAAGTTTCTACAAAATGGATGAACTGGAAATTATTTTTGAAAAATGAATCTGATATGTTAGTAACAACCAAATAAATCATATGGAGCAAACTTACAGTTGGGGTTCCTTTTAAACAACATGTGAAGAATTATTTTTTTTTCTTCCACTCAGTAAGTTAATGTGAAAGTCAAAACTTTTCTTTGTAATGTCTTCTAGTTCCCAGTAGTCTAAATATGGTATTAAATTTGTAGAATAAGAATTAAGCGGAAAATCCACCCGTTTTTACCCATCTCACAGGGCGGCCATTTTGTCCTGTAATATCACATGCTGTCGACTGAAAATGACATCACAGTGACAATGGGCTCATCATACGGCACATAGGACAAATTGGCGGCACACTGAGATTGATGAAAAATGGATCGATCAGTCTGCCTGATACTTGTTCAACAAACGCAATATTAATCAGAATTCTGTGGTTAGATGGGGGGTTTAGAACACATTACTACTCATCTCAAATATAAACGCAACACTTTTGTTTTTGCTCCCATTTTTTATGAGATGAACTCAAAGATCTAAAATTTCTTCCACATACACCATGTCTCTCAAATATTGTTCACAAACCAGTCTAAATCTGTGATAGTGAGCACTTCTCCTTTGCCGAGATAATCCGTCCCAATTTATTGGGGGGTGAGGGAACGGGGTCTGCGGACTCAGAAAACCCAGAAAATGTAACAAAACTGCACCTTTCAGAGTGGCCTTTTATTGTAGGCAGTCTAAGGCACACCTGTGCACTAATTATGGTGTGTAATCAGCATCTTGATATGGCACATGTGAGGTGGGATGGATTATTTTGGCAAAGGAGAAGTGCTCTCTATCAGAGACATAGACTGATTTGTGAACAATATTTGAGAGAAATTGTGTATGTGGAAGAAGTTTTAGATCTTTGAGTTCATTTCATAACAATGTGTTGCGTTTATATTTTTGCTGAGTATATATGAAAAGTTTTGACTTTAAGTTTTGCAGATTGTGAGTACTGCATGTCGTCATCTTCATTCATGATGTCCTTGTTTGTCCTTCAGCCTCTTCAAGAATGGCCCACACCAGCGTCGGCATTCAGTCATGTTAGCTTTGGGCCATTGCAACTCTTCATCCTCGCCGCTCATCCCTCGTTCCTCAAATGGCAGCGGAGGGAAAGCGATGGACAGGGTGGCCCTTGAGACGGCGCAGCAGGGAAACCTGACCGCCAGTGGCGTCATGGTGGTGGTTTTGCCCATGACGTTGGGTATCGTATCCAACATCGTGGCCCTGTTCATCTTGGCTAACGCCTACTGGCTTCAGCAGCGCCGCTCCAAAGCGACATTCCTCCTCTTTGCTACCTCCCTGGTGGTAACAGACTTCATGGGTCACGTGATCCCCGGTGCCTTGGTTCTGAGACTCTACCTTTCTGGAGGCGTGCGGCCGGACGACTCCAGCGCTTCTGACGGCATGTGCCAGTTTCTGGGAGGAAGCATGGTGTTTTTCGGCCTGTGCCCGCTCTTCCTGGGTTGTGCCATGGCTGCGGAGCGTTGTCTGGGTGTCACCAAGCCACTCCTGCACTCCTCCCTGGTGACGAGCACCCGCACTAAAATGTGCCTGTCTGCGATTTGGCTGGCCGCTCTGTGCGTGGCCTTGCTGCCCTGCTTACAGCTGGGCTCGTACACCTATCAGGAGCCGGGCACCTGGTGCTTCATTCAAGTGCTTAGTGACATTCAGGAGGCGGACGTGGCATTTGTGCTGCTTTTCTCCGGGCTGGGATTGAGCTCCCTGGCTGCGGCTGTGGTGTGCAACACCATCAGTGGACTGACGCTGGTGCTCGCGAGGCTCAGGAGGACGCCTGGGTCGCATCATTCGGCCAAGTCGCACGACATTGAGATGGTGGTGCAACTGGTGGGGATCACGGTCACCTCCTGCATTTGCTGGTGTCCTCTACTGGTGAGTATCAGCAACTGTGACGTGGACTAGAGCAGTGTTTTTCAACCTTTTTTTCCCACAGGTACACCATCAGCAGATTTTTTTTTTTTTTTATTAAATCCTTTAGCCTTTATTGACAACATAAAGTCGTTCTGATCAAAAGGTCTTGAATAGGAATCAAATAAACACAAAGAATGATCGTTCATATTTCTACTCACTCAGTGTGAAAGCTGGGCTTGAATAGACACACAAACCTCTTCTGCTTTCTTTTAAACTCCTCCTCTCCTACTAGGGCTTTCATCTTGGTCCAAATGTTTGTCCAGGGCCCAGTTCGGAGTCGACATCTTTCTTTTTCAAAAACTTCTCCATCACTGTCAACGCCACCTGACCTGACTCATCCACGTACCTCTACTTGTCTCAAAGTACAAAATAATTAGCTACCTGCTGCCACCTGCTGATATGAAAGAGTATTACATGATTACTTGCCGATCGCTAGACAGGACTCGAAAACGGCACTATACAGCATGTTCAAGATATTGGTGAAATTGGAAAGTTCCCACGGCACACCAGACAATATCTCAAAGCACACCAGTAAGTAGCTTCACAGTGGTTGAAAAAACACTGCACTAGAGTACAGTATACTGCTACAGTATTTGAGCTGTTAGAACACAGCTCTCAATGTACGTTTTGCTTTCCAAAGCGGCCATTTTACATAGAGTGGTACAGCAGATACAGATCTTTGCAATGCAGATTTATGAAAGGCACATTCTGGTAACAGACAAGACAGCCAGAAGACAAAAGTTTCAGATAGGATTGCAAACCGACATATTAGCATATAAAGTAACCATTGTTTACTATAACCTACTGACAGTGTTTGACAATGACAGTGTTTGGTACAACTTTTGTTGATCTGCAATATTGTAAAAGGTGGCTAAATGTAGCCTATGGCATAGCATATATCATAATACAATTTGACATTACGCTAACTAACACATTGCTTCTCACTTGTTTGTTTTTTTTGTCATGTTTTCCTGTCAATAGTCCTTGGCACTTTTTAACAGTGAGAGCACCACTGCCACCTACTGTAGTGGGAGTGTAATTACACTTTATTCCAGTACAGTAAAAATAAACAAAAGTATACATGTTCCCTGAGATCAAACGAGCCACATCCCCCACACATCATTACCCCACCACACACTCTTAAAACAGTTGAAATGACCCAACAATGGGTCAAAAATGGACCGAACCTCTACTTGGGTCAATTTGACCCAACTTTGAGTCAAGAAATGGGTCTTTTAGTGTAAAACAACTCATAAACATTGGTCAGATCCTTTACTTGGGTCAAAAATTTGGGTCATTTTGTATAAAACAACCCAGAAATTGGGTCAAATTGACCCATAAAGTGGATCGGTCCATTTTTCAACCTTTATTGGGTTACTTTTGACTCAAATGTTTTTAGAGTGCACTATTTGAGAAGTACTGTCCTAAGATGAAAGTAGAATTAGGCTACTTAATTTTTGTATTCAAGCTTAAGATTTTGTCACTCATTTAAAGTAAAAGTAAATAAGTCAGAGATATCTGAAATGTGTTATCAAATGCATGTTGACTATTGTAAGACTTTTTAAGATTTTAGACTTGAGAATGCAGTTCTGGTGGTGCACATAAATACAGCAATTACATAAATAACACCTATTAGGAAGAGTTCTTTACAAACAATACTCACTCATTCACTGCCAATGACGACTATAGACGTCAAAAATTCATGTGAACTATTTCTATTAGTTTAACTTTTTTTTCATTTCATTTCATTTTTTATGAAAACCTAGAAAAAAAATTATTGTACATTTATAACAGATATAAAATTTGTGATTAATCGTGAGTCAACTATTGAAGTCATGCGATAAATTATGAATACAAATTTTAATTGTCTGACACCCCTTATTTTTAATTTAAAAAATTTAATTAGAGGCGTCAGGCGATTATTATTTTTTTATTGTAATTAATCACATGACTTCCCTAGTTAACTCACAATTAATCCCAAATTGTATATCTATTCTGAATGTACAATAAAAAAAATCTAGATTTTCATACTCTTGTTAGCAAAATTGGAAAAAAATGTTAAACTTTTTGACGTCTATAGCCGTCAATGGCAGCGAATGAGCTAAGCTCCAGGTCAATTCTTGGTAGAATTTCACCTGTACTCTGCTAGCATAAACTTGCTTTAGCCTATCTTTCATGTGGTAGATATTAAAATGTGAAACAAACAGGTTACGTTTCATCCCTGCAGATCTTTGGCCTGATGTCGGCGATCCACTCCTACACAGGATCCATTGAAGATGACCTTCCCAACTACAAAATGCTACTAGTGATCGGTGTGAGACTGGCCACGTGGAACCAGATCCTGGACCCCTGGGTCTACATCCTGCTGCGCCGAACCGTCCTACGGAAAATCTACCTCATTGCAAAGTGCCAAGCGGGCCTGGGGGGTAATTTATTTGGATGCTTAGACTCTGCGTCTCCTCCCCAGTCAGAGAAGAATGAAGTCAACCAAGTCTAAACTGGGAGGACTAAATACATCTCTTGGGGGGTAGTATGTCTAATGGCAATGTTGGAGTGAGCTGCATGAGCACAATGTGACATTTCTAGGCTGGGCCAATTTGGAAATATTTGATGCCAATGAGGAAATGTGTAACCTGTATGTTTTTATCATTACATGGGTTTCTGACATTTCACATGGAAGCTAGCTAACTGCTATCATTTTGCACACAACTACGAGCATCCTGTTTACTAAGTAGGCATTGCTTCATGCTTATAGTTCTCAGTGGGACAACAGAATGTAAATATGCTGCAAAAGTTAAGGAACTTTGACAGTAAAAGCCTGCGCATTTTGTATTTCTTGTGCATCAGAAGGGAAAAGAAGCCTCAGAGAAGACTCAACAGCAAATGATAATGTATGACAGAATATTCACATTTTGTGACTGTGCATGATGTGGGAAAATTTGTTTTTTCAAAATGTTTCAATTGTCTTGCTTGTTTTGTTTTGAAAAACAAATTAACAAATCATACATGGATTCTAAAATCATGCCTCAAATTACTGAGGGAAAACCACTTAAAATGAGTAAATCGATTGGATGGTGACAAATGACTGTGTTTGTGCAATTATTTTTACTTTACTTATTTATCACAACATACTTGTCATTTTGGACTAGCACTCATCCCTTTACAAAGTTTTGTGTCTACTGACCGAATAGAACAAATGTGTCTGGATCTGAAGGCATCAACCATGTAAATTATAAGACAAAAAATAAATCATAAAAACTGGGCCCCTTTAACAAGGTTTACGTGTGGAAAGTGGCAACGTGATGTGCCACATTTAAAATTGGTGAAAAACATAATTGCTGTGTCCTCCAGGCTAAAGATTAAAATCAACACATTTGAGTAACTGAAGATTGGGGTAAAGATGGTCTACAAGATGGTCTACAAGGCGTGAGGATTTGTGTGTCTTTTGACAAACGTCATTCTGGACCATCTATCTTTCATTTCATTTCTTATGATAATCAACAAAAGTTTAAGTTCTTGATCGTTTGTTAATCTGAGTCTAGGCTTCTCAAACTTGTCTTAACTGCCATGTGTCTAACACTCACCATGACATCACAAGACTGCATACACGCACGCTCACGCGCGCATTGGTCATGCGTTGCCTTCCGACATTCCTCACTTAGATGAAATTGAATTTGTGGTGTAAGGAAAATGCTGGTGTGGGAGTACAAAACGTTTCAGTAGTCAATTGATGCTAATCATCTTACATCCTCTTTGTGAGTAAATCCTTTCACACGGGCTATTTTGGTTCATTATTAAATCTGTTACTTCAGCGTATCGGTATGTCGAAATGCTTGTGATACGTCGATTTTCACTACCACCGGATGTTAGTCGAAATGATGTACTTTATTTGCATCCGCTTATCAAACTTTTCAATCTGTCTGCTAACTGAGGAAAACACAGCAGCAGGAGCAAGGCTGCAATGCAATGCGATCTCTTGCCATCACAGTCACGCCAGATGCCGTGATAGCCAAACTGTTGTTTCGAGCATAAACTGTGGTTTTATTGTGTGTATATTTGGCTCTTGAGCAAGCATTCACTAGCTCAGCCTGCATGCTGCAAGAAAGGAACTGCAGTACAGTATTGGATCATTAATTGTTAGAACATCTGCCTCCAAGACAGCAAAACTAAACTAAAACAACAATGTTGCAGCAAGAAAAGCGGAATGATGACGAATAAATCTTTGAGTGTGGTTGGATGTTTTTAACATGTTGATTAATGCACACATTTAGCTGTGTGAATGGGATATTTTTTTATTATTATAATCTATTATTAAATATTACATACAAATTATACAGTGCATTGTCACAATACATTTCATGTCTGTTCTTTACAGCAGGAAGTTACTTTATGCGGCTCCATGTGACCAAAAAAAAAAAAAAAAAGCTCATGAAAACATTACCAGAAGCCGATGAATCAACAACACTGTCTCCTCACTTCTGGCAGTTCGGACTGGGTGATTCTTTTTTCCTTGAATGGTCAATTAACTCATTATTGAAAGTGGAATAATTAGGCTAGTAATTATCTCAGCATAACCACAAACTTCACCAACCTCGTGTCAACAGTAGTGAGAATCGTTTTCAAGCTGTGAAACCCGTTTCGCATTCCGTGCTCACCGTGTTGACACGTGCGCGGCGTGTCCATTTCCGAAACTTTCATGGCTTAATGAACACTTGTTAACGGTGCGTTCCATTAAACAGCGTGGGAGCGGTTGTATATGTGATGTGATTGTTAAAAAGGTAGAGCGGCATGAAAAAAAACATGGACGTGGGACGAGGCGTGTCCCATCTTCAGTTAGACAACTTTTGCTTTTGACTGATTGGCATGCACATGTGGGCGATCACACGTGCCCCCTGGGGAGTCCACAGAAGAAATATTTCAAACTTCTTCGCATCCAAACAAGGCACCAAGGCAAACAAGGAAGATACGGTGTGAAATTCTTCCCCTGTTCGCCTTATCTCTCTACCAACACACTCACTTTTCGTAATAACAGTGTCCACTTGGAGAGGGGGGGGACGGTGGTAATTACCGGCAAATCCATTTTTTCCAGGAGACAAACCTGTACTCTCTTCTCCCGCTTCCTGCTGTTGCTCCTCCCAATGCATGCTCCCTACCACCAGGTGAAGAAAGGTCTTCTACTCTGGAAACTCTGAGTGTACGACTCACTGTTGGCTCTCTGGGGAGCTCGGGCAGTTTCCACAATCACTGGGGGCATCTGGACCAACTGGAGGGGTGTTTTGTCATCCTTTAGGGCTTGGCACAGGTTCAGAATCTTTGAATGAAGAAGAGGCGGAGATGAAAATCAAGGTCATTTTGTTAATTGGCAACACTAAGCAAACTTAACCATATGTTTGATATTTATTATGTTGGGCGTGTGTGCGTGCACGTTGATTCTGGTGTGCAGTTAATATTGGCTATGGGTCACTTAGTTGATAGAAAATGAAATGAAAATAAAATAAAATGCAGCGAATAACATGGGGGCGGGGAAAGAGAGTGATCCAAAATCAAGGGGATGTATTATAGAAAGGGCATAATAAGAAACGCACATTTTTCACATTGTTTTGTTAAAAAAAAGGAAATAAATACATAAAATAGAATCAGATTGTATAGCACATTTTATACACATTCACAATGAAACTCAATATGCTTCACATACTATAATTCAAAGTACAAACTTTAAAAGCAGTTAAATAGATTTAAAAGCAAATTAAAAAAATTAAAATAGCTCAATTATTAATTGAGAGCATACAGTATAAGAACAAGATTTTCAAAAACATGATTTTCAAAATACTTTTGATAGGCCGTAATCATAGATATGGGAAAGGTGCATCGTTTTTTAACCTGGATTTAAAAGCATTTACACTTTACTGGTATGTTTTCCATCTTTTTTCATTCAAATTATTCACTCTTATACTAAAGAATACAGGTAGTCCTCAACTTACTTAAACACAATGGGTTCGAAGAGGTTGTTTGTAGTCAAATTTGTTTGTAAGTTAAATTCTATGAAATGAGAGTGATTTAGGTGGAAAGTATTACACAGGTGCAGGATTTTTACTGTAAATAGTAAAAATAGATAAATGAGCGTGTGTTCCAGCCTTTAGCGATGCTGTGACAAGTTCATGTTAACTGACCTGCCCCCTCATGACAGCGACTTGCTTGTGAAACTGTCCTCTGTCGAAACCAGGGTCTTTCTATGGGACAACACGAACATGTAAAATACAGAACATTCTTGTGTATACAGAAACAGAGCAGCGTGCTTGTTCCTATTATCCGTCAGATTCCTCCTGACATCACAGTGACATGAGAACAAAAGTCCATACTTCTTTCATACCTTGAATAGTTCATAGAGGTCCTCTTCCAGATCTTTGATAAAATTGGGGTCAGAGAGTTTTGGTAAGACTAGTTCTCGGATTTCCTGGGAGAAAGGAACTTTGGCCTGGGAGAGCCACGCCCAGTAGAAAGGATCTAGAAAATGAAGCAAAGTAGGTTAATGGCAGCCAGTCAACACACTTTGAACTTATAAAATGTGACAAATATGCACAACAAGCACCACTGAGAGGAATTCTATAGCGATCTGTCTCAGGGCGAGATTTACAGAAGAGTCTTACATGCTCTCCAGGAGTCGGGATGTTTGAGAGGGAAGGCTAGACCATTGTCTATGGCTGCCAGCTTAATTATTGGGTCCTTCACGACAACCCAGTCTGTTTCCTGTAGCAATGCAATTGGACAGAAAACACAGGAATTACAAATACACACTCATAAAAAAAAAACATTGTGTGTGGAATTCTCACCCGGTTCCCCACAGGGTCCATAGGGCAGTCATATTTGAGAAGCCAGTTGTCATTTCCCCTGTCTGGAAAAGAAAAAAAACAAATCTTGTGATAATGAGTCCGTCAATGACGGCGCTGCGTGTGACCACGATGACCACATGGACACGTGCTGAGCGGGGTGACTTGGCTACATGCCTGTGTTCCTGATGATGTAATCGAGGACTACGAGGCGTTCGAACTGCAGCTGAAGCTGACGGTTGGTGTTCTCCGGCAGAGGCTCGGCTTCAAACCTGCGAAGCCAAAAATCTGCATCCTTGTATCCGTCCACAAAGAGCTGGAAGGAGCCAACCTGGAGGAATAGCAACAAAGTCCATCAGTGATTTCTCATGCTTAACTCAAAAAAAAAGAAAAAAAAAGAAAAATAAGCAACGGACTATCTTACCTTAGGAGGCAGTCCAATCCTATGGAAGCGCTGACCCACTTTTGGGACCTTCTCCAAGGCAAGCCTTTTACCTCGAGACTTTACCCTGTCTATGGCGCTGTAGTTGAAAGTTTCACTCGCCAAGTATACCACCTAAAACAGCCACCGTGATTAGCAGCGAAACTGGTTCCGACTCCCGTCACTAACGTGTAGGCATGTCTACCTTGGTCCTCGGAACGATATTGAGCTCCAGTTTCTGGTCCACCAGGCTAGCGCCGGCCTCTGACAGGTAGCCCTGGTTGAGAACTAAACAGTCGCGACCAAAACAGCACGGACAGCACAGTTTCTGAAGCCACTTGGTCCATTTGGGGTTAAGCTGGCCGTAGGGCTCTTCGTTTTTAGGTTTGAACACACCGATGATCTTCTGTTAAGGGAAAATAAATTCTTAAAGACTACATTTCACATTGAATAGTTCATTCATTTGTATACAATACTTACAATATCAAAATAAGATCATCCCATTAACAAATTTAACAGAAAAATCACAGAGATCAATATAAACCGAAAGTTATATAAAATAAGATGACTCATCTGCAGACAAGAAAACTTGGGGCATGTCCTGATCTTTTTATGGCGGAGAGACATAAGGAAGGGGAACTGATGTTATGTTTGAGGATCTGTGACGAGTATTTACGTAACTGGAGATGATTCAATGTTGCGCCAATAGTTTACCATCAGTCACTTAGCTGAGCTAGCATAGTGAAGTTGAGGCAAGTGTCGTAATTAGTGTTGTTCTGATAATGATAGGCCCCAATACTGCACTGAAACAGTGGTATCGGCATCGACATGTAACTAACAAGTGACATGCCGATACTATTATTTCCGACGTTAATATAGGACTTTGGATGCAGCATCTTGTGTCTTGCTTATGCACGACATTCACTAAAGTGTGACGTGTTCACTGCATGCCGAGCCAAGATACCCTTTTGGCGTTTGAATGCTCTGAACCAATGGCAGGGCAGCTTTTTCATGTTGGAAAACAAAAAACTAGGTATCAGTCCGGTATCGGCCGATACTGCAAAACTGGGTCTCGGGGCCAAAAAACGGTATCGTAAACAACACTAGTTGCAATGTATTTAGTTGCTGCTCTTTAGGGCGGATACGTACATGGCTATCTTATGTGTTACTTATCTGGAATTGACAGGATGTCTAATTGGATGATGATGTATGTATGTAACCCATTTAGGCCTGGGGAAAAAAAGCCGACCAAGTCAGTTGGGTCGACCACAAAAATTGGTTAAAAAAGGCACTCATTTTACAGGGGAAAAAAATCAAATGGCACGACACGCACACAAACCGCCAAAAATGTCACTACAAGTTTGAATACTAAAATAAAGTTAATCATACCACAATTTAGTTGTAACTTGCAACCCAATGCTAAATTTGGGCATGTTCAATTTAACAAAGCTGATATACTTGAATGAGTTCATGACTTGCTCTTGTATGACTGGCAACTACCTTCTGCCATCTAAAGAAAGAGAATGTGTTTGTTTTACCTGCCACTATATATGAATTTGGATAGTTTTCTACAGCACCCCTGTTGATCTCTCACACCACCCTAGTGTGCCACAGCACCCTGGTAGGAAGCATTGGCGTCACCAGCACAATGTTGAAACATTAAACTTGGCCATAGTAGAATTACATCAAGAGAGAAGGCACATGACCACTAAAGAAACCGTAAGCGGGCTGGGATTGGGGGATAACAATCCAACACATTCAGTGTTGAGGAATTGTTACTACTGTGTTGCAGGTTTTTTTTTAAAGAAGAGGTGTGACAAATAGACTTAAAATATAATGTATTACATAGATGGGAAACAATGTAATGGTAAACACAAATAGATCTTAACACAGATGTGAACACATACACATTCACTGGGGACTTATCAATCAGACATTATATGGAGGAATGTGGGTTGTGCAGCACTTGATCACAGATTAACACCAGTGAATTTGCATAATTGAAAAAGAAGAAACAAGGTTTTGTAGGGTAGACTAGAGGAAAAGTGTCAACAAATCAAAACTTTCCCTATGATTACACACATGGGACTTTGTTCTTTGCTCAGAAAAACAATGCGAGATTCCAACAAGACAAAATATATATTGTTATATATATATATATATATTGTATATATTGTTCGTGTTATCTGCTGTTTGACAACTTTACAGCCACACCAACTATGACGGCCTCTTAAGTAGGTCTTTAGTAGACTCACAAACAAAACTAATGATTCTTTCATTTAAAACCATGATTCACAGTAACTCTATTTATTTAGTCCCCAATTACTTACAACTAGCATATTATGGCAAATTGTTGTGTATAGTACACAACAACATGTATTACTACATTAGATTATTTTATATTATATTATAGTATAGTATATGAAATGGGTTGCTTGGTGATGTCATGTCATCATATGGTAGAGAAAAGGCCTCCAAGAAGAAATTACTACGTTGAAAAGAGGTCGTCATAGCATCCAATCTAACACGTCCCTGAAATGAGCTTTCCAACGAGAACTGTGACTAACTTGGCAGTTCTTCTTCTTACCCCGTGTGAGTCTTTGACAAAATAGCTGCCACTGGATCCTTGGTAGATCCTCTCCGGGTAGATCCCCTCCTCAATGGCTCGCTCGGCCTTGCGGATGATCTCTCTGAACTCCGGATCCTCCGGGAATTCGTTCCGGTGCGGCTCACGCGGTGAGCTACCACGGTCCCGGTCCAGAAGCGGTTGTCTCTCCCGGCTACGACTCGGACTGCCGGCGGGGATGCGCACCACAGAGCCCGGCGTGCCTGCAAAGGCGCCCCGCGGGCTGGTGGGCTCTGTGGGACCGTAGCTGAAATCATTTGAGTCACGTAGCGGAGAGACAAGCGGACTCGTCTCGTCCATAATGCTGGCGGCTGACGAGAAGTTATTATATTTCGCTGTCCGGAGAAGAAACCGAAATGGGCGAAAAAGGTTGACAAATAAAGTAGCGGTTGTTTTGTTGCTTGGACGTGTGGTGGCTAACAAGGAAGCTGAAAAAAAAGAAAATCAGATGACTGTCATCTTCCGGGAAAAGGCGGAACCTGTTGGGTGTTTTGATAGTAAACCAATCAGCGATTAGATACTCTTGTCAATCATCTAATCTCACAGTCTGATTGGGTAGAGTCTGGCCCACCCACGGAAAACACGTGAGAGCGTAACAGTTTGTGGTTAATGAACTCTAAATTAAAACAAAAACAATTCAATAAAAACGTTAGAAATATTAATTAATATAATATAATATAATATGATATTATAAATGTTACTTGGGTTTGTTAAAACATGTATCATTCATAAGGAATTACGATGTTGGTGATGGTGTATGTTGTTAATTGATACTGCAACGTTGTTAATTGATACATAAACATTCATAAAACGTGGAACATAAGGACCGAACACTAAAAAGTAAACGAAATGTACCCTACAGGTCTGTCTGCATATTTTTGCACGACAATTCACGATATATATATAAATAAATACCGAAAACGTCACACTTTATTTATTTATTTATTTATTTATCAAAAAGATAATATGTAAATGTGTATAATTCGCGTGGATGCATGTGGACGTGCAACTGTACACATCCTCCATACTCCTCCTGCCTCTTCTACAAGCACATCTCGCTGTCTGATTGGTCACAGCCGACAGGAAGAGCACGAACAGAACCCTGGCGACTACCGAGAGCTGTCAAATTCAGGCAGACACGTCGAAAAGCGTCTCTCAACTTCATTAGGCAAATTTGTCACTCATCTGCAACCGTCTGCAGGCTTGCAGCCACTCCAATATAAAGCTGTATGTGCTACTGCGGCATTTAAAGAAGACGAGTCGCTTGAGCCAAAGTTTCCGGAAATATAGCGCAGAGGACATCGGCGTCGGCATCGGGATGGCAGCGTACAAACTGGTGCTGATCCGTCACGGAGAGAGCTGCTGGAACCAAGAAAACCGCTTCTGCGGATGGTTCGACGCGGACTTGAGCGAGACAGGGGAGCAGGAGGCCAAGAGAGGAGGACAAGCCTTGAAAGGTAAATTCATGTCACAGGGCCTAATCGGCCATTCTGCCTGTCATTGGATTAGAGCTCTGCAAACCTGCAAGTGCTTATGCAACTGGGCCGGATGGGGGAAACAGGTTGTGGGCCTAAGCAAGAAAAGGGAGTAGTAAACAATGTGTGGATGGTTACTGAAAATGAAAAATTGATAATTTTTATGCAACTATTTTGTACAAAATTAAAATATCTATGATAACGCTGTATGGAATCGACAGAATTTTACAGTACACCTGTCTTTGTGTCTTTCTCACCTCAGATGCTGGCTATGAGTTTGATATTTGCTACACCTCTGTTCTAAAGAGGGCCGTCCGCACTCTGTGGTTAGTTCTGGACGGCATCGACCAGATGTGGCTGCCAGTGCACAGGACGTGGCGCCTCAATGAGCGCCACTACGGTGGTCTAACTGGTCTGAACAAGGCTGAAACGGCAGCAAAACATGGAGAGGCCCAGGTCAAGATTTGGAGGCGCTCTTTTGACATCCCTCCCCCATCCATGGATGAGGGCCATGACTTCTATCAGACCATAAGCAAGGTTACTCCGGAAGACATCAACTAGTGATTAGCCTCTTTTGCACAGAGCTCTTGCTCACGAGAGCCATAATGCTAGATGTCATCATCAATTCATTGACTCCAAGCTCACGTGCAGCAGCTCAATTGTCTTTTTCATGATAAGTGTATACCGAACCGAATGCTTCAATGAGTGCGGATTTGATTCTGAAATGGGAATAGTAAACACTTCAAAATGGAGATAATCGAAAAATGCATGGAGTAATTTGCACACGTGATTTTGGCAAGTTAAATAGAAGCTAATGGACAAGAATGTAAATAGGTTATTGTTTCATTTATACAGCACTTTGCACAGAGAGGGCTCACAAATTGCTTTGTATGGTTAAAATACAGAAGCACAAATGTACAGTAAATACAAGGGGAAAAAACTGATGGCGCTGGGTTTCGGGAAATATGCAAATACACTGCATCATTTTAACCACAGGAGAAAAAAGTGTAAATTGTCACAATGGGGTCCTGGCCCACCATTCCGGCATTCTTCGTTTAGCCAGACTACCTCAGAAGGTGGAATATTGGGAAAAGAAGCCTGTAATTTTAGACAGAACAGCAAATAGAAGGCGACTAAATTGAGGCTTAAACAGGTTGTGTAATTGAGGCTATATTTTATTCTGACATTGATTAGTGCCTCATGACTGTAAAACGATAAACGGCATGTAAACATTTTCTTTGGTATAGGACCGACGTTATGCTGATCTGACAGAGGAGCAGCTTCCAACTTGTGAGAGCCTGAAGGATACCATTGCGAGGGCTCTTCCGTTTTGGAACGATGAGATCGTTCCACAGATCAAAGAAGGGAAGAGGGTGCTGATTGCTGCCCATGGCAACAGTCTCCGTGGCATCGTCAAGCACCTTGAGGGTAAGTATATAAATGAAGCCTTATTAAGAGCTCTTTGTTCAGACAAAAACTACATTCACAAATGAATAAGTTTTTTCCACTTTTCAACACTTCTCTGCGATGTTGCTCTTTTGCGCTGATTTAGCGTTGGTTGAGCAACGAAAGAGCATCTTGTTGTTAGTTGCCAACTGGTCAAAAGGATAACTTTCTCTGTGCAACTGACTCTGGTGGTGCTCAAAAGCAGAGGAGCAAATAGCCCATTACGCCTAGACTTGTTGAGTCAGGCTGTTGAACCTTGAGCTAAATTGATCAGATAATAACAAATGATGCTTCTATGTTGTAAATTCTGCCTATTATATCGCAGGAATGTCTGAGGAGGCCATCATGGAGTTGAACCTTCCTACAGGTATTCCTGTTGTGTACGAGTTGGACAAAAATTTGAAGCCCATGGGACCAATGCAGTTTCTCGGAGATGAAGAGACTGTACAGAAGGCCATGGCTGCTGTGGCGGCTCAGGGCAAAGCAAAAAAATGAACTCCGATCCAGTGATTGGGCTAGTATTTAGATCAATGCTGTGCTGTTCAGTTAACAAAATATTTGAGTAACAAGCCTGCTAGTGTTGTTAACATCACAAACCTCACACAGCACCAAGTTTAATTCAATAATACTCTATAGGATTTAATTGAATCATATATTTTTTTTGTCATAAGAAGGGTTTTAGAAAATGGATATTGTGATGCATGTATGTACTGATCAAAATGTTCATGTTGGACCTTGGCGGTATGTTCAGTCACCTGACAATATAGTAACGTTGTTGTTGAAAGACCATGTTTATTCACTTTGCACTTGTCTTTGCTGTGACTTTGCGAAAATAATAAATGTGGTGAGCTGTTACATGTTTAAAATCTTTTTCAGCATACCCCCCCCCCCCCCACTGTTTCCCTGTGACAACCTCACAAGTGGCAGTTTCACATCTACTTTCTGATGTTTATTTTTAATATAAAACATTCTTTTCCTGATGAGAAATGCCCCCAAAGACACCCAACTTTTCCTTTTATTTATATTCTGTTTTAGACATGTTCTAATGACAGACCTAATAGAGCATTAAAAATACAGATATCTGTCCTGTGAAAAGGTTATTTCCCCCAAATTTTATAAATCATCAATAATTATTTGTATGTGTGTATATATATATATATATATATATATATATATATATATATATATTCTTTTTTTTTTTTTAAATAATCCCCAAATTAGTATAGATCAGGGGCCACATACAAGGTGCCCAAGGATCACATGAGTAGCTAATCGTTCTGACAATATTTCACCACACCACTGATGGGTCATTGTAATTTATTTGCTTGTAGTGTTGTAGAAGTGATCATTTCAAACACTTCAGAGATTTACAAAAAATAAACAGTGAGGGGAAAAAATTGAATAACAGACACCCGTTGTATTATATATCCTACATGTCTTGTATCATAACAAACCACCGAAACTCCCGGTTCAATATGGCGACGAGGTCTTTTTTGTGTATGTTTTTAATCATAGAAAGATACAAGCACGGTGATGAGTCTGCACAAAGAAAGAAAAACGGTTGCGACGGGTTGTGGTGGTTATCAGTTCTCCAGGAAAGCCACGTAGTCGGTGAGTCTGGCCAACTGCTGCTCGTTGGGAACCGACGAAACGGGGGGATGATCAGGCTTTTTCGGCATCACCATCCTGGTAGCGGGGTCTGCCTGCCAGCCCTGACTCACCACACTTTTGACGGCCTCTTCCACAGAGTAACCCGCAAAGGCAGCACAATCTTCAACGGTGATGGAAGTGTACGCCCGCGCCACAAGCCCGTAGGCCCGTTGTCGCGTACTCTCTTGAAGGGCCTCCATTACTGGGAGAATATTTTCTGACCACTGATAAGCCGCAATAGACGTGTAGATCCCAGGGAAATCTCGTTGCCACATGTGCTGTCCAACTGTCCAAATTGCTGCTAGTTCAGCATCTGCTGCTTTTATTGCCTGGGGAATCCTCTTCCAGAGATACCTGGCGTTGTTCATATCATTATGTAATAAATAAAGTGCCAAAAGCTGTGCATACACTTGAGGGGTCGTAATGCCTCCTGGTGCCTCGAGCTCTTGAGCTTCACACTGCTCTAATAGTTTGTCAAAATTGTCTTCCATAATCACAGCACCTGGCATGATGGTCCTCGCGTTTGCTTTCCGAGCCGATCTTATTCAAGTGACCCGATGGTGACTAGATCTGCACGTCTTCAACGAGCCAAGACTTTCTCTAGTAGTTGTTTATCTATATGATCCTTTTCTGTTTCCCCTTTCCGGTTTTAACCGACCAATCAGGATCAGCATCAACCTTTCGTCACAACCAATCGCCTCGCGAGTAGTTCTTCTCGCAAACATGTCACCCATGAAGCTGTGTGTTCCTGGTGAGTTTCTTATGGGGGGTTTTATGTTAACTCCGACGTTGCTCCAAGTTGAACAGGGTAACCGCGTGCGGAAATATTTGCGATAGCTTCATTAGCCTGACATCTCCTACAGAATTTATTTGTTTAAGGTACCAATTCTCGGAAACCCTCAAACCATCGCTTGAAGGGGTAAGCCATGCTAAATAGTAGCTACCACGCATGGGCAGATTGTGTTTATTGAAATCAAACTGTAAGGATTTACGTGTGTACTACATTGTTACGTTGTTTTACGTAACGTACAAAAGGGAGTAATTTAGTCTTACTTCTACGGGTGTGTATTGTTGACTTTTACTTTCCATGGCAGGATTCATCAGCAGAAGCTCTGCCCATCGCCCCAGGGAAGGATAACAGCATTCCGTTCTCAATATGCTGTTATGTTACGTTTTTGTACAGTTTATTGCGATTATGAGTGGATTAAATTAGCTAAATCCCCACTGAAGCTTCGGGTACCAAATGGACGGCTTGCCACTCCATTTTGTGTATGTTAATCATGGTTATAATTTGTATTAGTATAGAATTGCACTGCACCATACTGATAGCTGTTTCTAGTATTTTGGTACCCTCAAGTAGCTACATGACTGTATCAAAGTGTCAGTTAACAGTTATAGTATTTTGTACCATTTTTATCGCCTTCATAATTTCATCAATATGTTATATCTTTGTGTTCAGGTGATAAACTTTGCAGTGTAGAAGATTGTACTCCTGGAACTGGTGTATACCTGCGGCATGGCTACATTTACTCTTCGCTAGCAGGCTACGTGCTCAAGAAAAACGAAGGCGAGGAGGTGAGAGGCAGGATGAGTTAGGTGCAGTCAGACGAAGCTGTCGAGGCATTCAGATGTGTGGAAATGTGTTGTTGGAGTGGCACGTCTTAAGGCTATTTAACAGAATGTAACAGGTGACGTATTTCTGAAAAAGATGCGATTTGTTTTTTGTTTTCGTATCTAGTTACCAGTCATCTCAGTTGTGAGAGAAACGGAAGCCCAACTACTGCCAGATGTTGGCGCAATTGTCACCTGTAAGGTAATTAAAATTGACTAATATACTGTAAAACCCCATTTAAAAAATGGTTGCTTCCAAATCCATGGTATAACTGATACCACACTGAATTGTACTGTATAATTATCTTTATGCACTTCTTCAGTATTTTCATTTAAGCATCACATTACAGACTGACATGGCCTTGTTCTTTGATTGGACAGGTAACTACTATCAATCCCAGGTTTGCCAAGGTCCACATACTTTATGTCGGCTCCACACCACTGAAGGACCGCTTTAGAGGAACGATCAGGTACATATAAAGTGTGCTTCAAAGGATAATCATTTTTCAGCAATGTAACACTACTGATCTTCCCTGGACGCTCAGAAAAGAAGATGTACGGGCAACAGAGAAAGACAAGGTTAGTTTAAAAGATGCAGAGAGTAGCTTTGCACAGCTTCTGTGTATTTCACAATTTAACGTAATTTACATGTTTTTCCTCATTTCCTCTACAGGTGGAGACGTACAAATGTTTTAGACCCGGCGACATTGTCCTGGCAAAAGTGGTATCCTTTGTCTTGTGGTTTTTAACGTTTTAATTGAGTTGTGGCTTTCGATAAAGTAGTACTAAGTTTGTTGCGGCCGTGGCTCAGGGTGTAGAGACGGCCGTTTAGTAACCAGAAGGTCGGCTGTTCGATTTCCGCTCTCCCCAAGTCATGTGTCCTTGGGCAAGGCACTTCACACACAGTGCCTCCAGCGCTACTCATACTGGTGTATGGAAGGTGCGAATGTTTGGTGGTGGTCGGAGGGCCCGTAGGCGCACACTGGCAGCCTCGATTCCGTCAGCCTGCCCCAAGGTAGCTGTGGCTACTAATGTAGCTTACCGCCACCACAGTGTGAAAGTAAGAATATTGTATCCATTCCATTGCAAAGCATCTTTGAGAGTCTAGAAAAGCGCTATATAAATCTGATGCTTTATTATTATTATTATTAATATAGCTAATGTTGCTGTGGGTAAACATTGTGTTCTACCATGTAGTGTCGCATCCTTGACCTGCACTGTGACAGATTTCCCTGGGTGATGTGCAGTCCAACTACCTGCTGACTACAGCTGAGAATGAACTTGGGGTGGTGGTGGCCCACAGTGAAGCAGGTAAACTCAATGAAACATGTCTGCAGCATCTTTTTGACCAAAAGCTAGCGCATACATCCAGTTAGCATTTTCCAGTTTATTTTTATAGGCTGTAAAATATTTATTTACTCCAAATCATGTATTTTTTGTAATTGACTATCTATGGCAATCATGTATGATAGACCGAACAATTCAATACCCTTCCACTAGATGTCAGAAGGTACAATTAACTTGTGTATCTACCTGTTGCCATTCGCGCACCAAAATAATTCATGGCTTCCTGCAAGTCTTTTAATTCTGTGTTCAACTAAAATGGTTTGGAAATGCTGTAAACTTGTCTCAATACTTTTAGGTCAATCTATGTGGCTACTGTAATGTGTGATGATGAGTATAGCATTGTCTTGTCTAATTTAATCACACGTGTCATGTTTCCATGTAAACCAGGTGCACAGATGGTTCCAATCAGCTGGTGCGAGATGCAGTGTCCACTGACGCATGCCAAAGAGTTTCGCAAAGTGGCAAGGGTCCAACCTGAGTTTCTACAGGCGTGACAAACCTGAGACTTGATTTCCTCCACTAGGAACACACAGCTTCCCCATCCCCGAGTGACTCAGGAGCCTCCCTACTTGTGGACACTTTTAAAATTTTGCTTTTGGCAAATAGTGTTGTTGTTTTTCTGCACATTTGGTCAGACTATCATCTTGGAAATGCTGATACAACATTAGAGCTGCGATATTGAATGGACACAATGTAATCACACTGCTTTTTTCTAGCAGTTAAGTTGACGGACATCAGACCTCAAGGCTCACCTTGCAGTCTGCACTGTATTCGGGTGCATCTTAATGAAGTTGTACTTGGCCCATTGCTCGTTTCAGTTTTCATTTGGTGCTCATTTTCCCTACCACACACCATCAATTCAATTTTGTGGCAATTTCACAGAGAGTAAGCAACGTTTTTTTTTTTTTTTTTTTTAAATGAACACTTCTAGCTTACTGCAGATGGTTGCAAGAATGAAATAAAATGTTAATCGTTTGCATTTTTCAATACTTTGTGATTGTACTTTCACAGTTGGGGGAAAGTTTTTTGTTTTTTTCATTTTTCAAGTAAGTGTCTCATACAACAAACATTTGTGTAGAGATTGTTTATTTACAGGAATTGATAAGTCAAAGAGCTTGATGTAATTGGAAAAAATGCTGTTAAAATTTGAGTTTGCATTTAAAAAAAAAATCTTTTGTTAATTTAACTATCTGTATGAGCCAACAGTAGAATATTATTAAAACATTACTTTGAAAAATACAGCCATTATGTCTCTAATGGTATATTATTTTAAAACAGCAAACTCCACATTTTTAAGACCTACAAATGTATGCTCAGTCATCAAAGCGGACAGATCGACATGCATTGACGTCAATAGAGAATGTCTTTTTGGATGCGTCACTAAACCCAAGTCCTGCGCCTCTGCTTTTAAAGTCTATTCGGCGTGAGTGGGCACGCTCAAACTCTCCCATGAGTCCTTGCTGTAGATGCACCTGTGCGTCCTGGCCGAGTGCCATATTTGGCTTTGGTGCATTTGCAGCAGCAGTTGGCTGGAAGCCATTCTTGAAGCCACCCATCAACCGGAGGAACTTCTGCTGCTGCTCAGAGCTTTCAAACTGGGCGGTGCTCCACTGACCAAACCCCTGAGATGAGATTTGGGCAACAATTGTTAGAAAGCGACAACAATTAATGCACTTTGAAGAACGTTGAGAGTTGCTTTTACTTATACACTCAAATTCTGCAGTTAAAATTTTACTATTACTGTAAAATTATATCTTGACAAAGATTCTGTTTTGTTTTGTTTTAGAAATCTTAATATCACTGTTGTGCACTTTGAATGACATGGCCTTCAAAGCACTTTAAATTGTAAAGAAAAAAGGAACACTGACTTTTTGAGGCCGAGAGGCCTCGTCGACCTCCATCTGCAAAGCCTGTCGTCTTTCCTGTGATAGAGCGAAAAACTATATCAACAAGCATGGAGAGGAGTCTAACAGAATCAGCAAAAAAAAAAGAACAATGTAAAATAAAAATAAAAAGCAACAAGTTGTCGGAGAGGTACGAGTCTGCTTCCTGTCACTGTCCCCTCAACTCAAAACTGATTACAGTTGCACCCCAACCAGGGTGCCGTGACGCCATAGTGTGGCGTGGGAAATTATTCCAATTATTAACTAAATTTACTTATTTATTATTTACAAATATATACTGTATTTGTTCATTCAGTTATGCCAGCAGTGTATAGTGACAGAGTAATTAAAGGGATACTTGACTCTTAGCCATTTTCAGCAATAAAACGTTAATATTTTGTCTGTCATTTGATAACATTATTTTTCATGTGTAATAAAAAAAGTCAACCCCCCCAAAAAAATTCTTGACAACAATAAGCTCCATGCAGCCCCACTAGTCGAAATACGGTATTTTGGTTAAAATTGCGTTAGTGGAATAGGAGTTAAGTAGCAAAATCCAGCAGTATTTTGCCATTTGCTGCCGAGTGAAAATGACATAACAGTAGCTCAGGCCTCAGGTAACAACCAATCAAAGCTCAGCTTCAGGAAACAGGTGAGCTATGATTGGTCATTGCCTGATTAACTGTGATGTTATCTTCGGTCGACAGCAAGTGGCAAAATGGCCGCCCACTGAGATGGACAAAAACGGCTGGATTTTGCTCTAACTTAGCTAGTAGCAGACATCTGTGATCAACTTTTGAAATTAGACTGAACCTCTTCTCTTTCATTTTTAACCGTTTCAAAATTCAAAGCATATGTAGGAAGGGAAAAAAAGATTTGTTGTTTTGTTATGATCGTATGATTGTTAATGTTTTATGTTATGTTGTCTGTTTCTGTTAAGCGCTTTGTGACAGCTAAGGCTGTTTGAAAGCGCTATAAAAATAAAGATGAATCATGACTTTAAAATCACATTCTGCCTATTGCTCTCGACTGAAAATTACATCACAGGTGTTCAGAGCTCAGTTAACGAGCAATCGCGATTTACTTGTTTTCAGGTTTTGGTCATGAGACATTCGCAAATTGTTTTTTCAGAGGTATGATTTTGTACGTGAACAATAAATGAAGTTAGCAAATAAATTATAGACAAAATATTAACTCCTTACTGCTGAAAATGGCTAAATGAATAAAATATCCTTTTAAGGAAATGTGAGAAAGCAAAATAAAACAAAGCAATGTCATGCTTGATATTTACCTGGTTGATGTTCACCTCATCAGCGTTTCCAGTCCTTTCTGACAAGAACACCACGTCTGCTTCGAGAGCATCCTAAAACATAAAGCCCAAAAAGTTGAACCAAGCATGTAAAATGGTCAACAATATCAAACAACGATACACTCACCACATGGTCGTCAAACTCATCTTCAATTGCCTCCTCCTTCACCTTCGTCTCCTTCACCTTCGTCTCCTTCACCTTCTTCTTCGTCTCCTTCTTCTTCACCTTCTTCTCCATCTCCTTCTTCACCTTTTCCGTCAAGTCAGGATACACTTCCTCAAGCCGTTTCTCTTCCTTAATCGAAGCCTTTCTGTTTTTCTTGCTCGGTTCCTTGTATTCGGTCTCTTCATATTGAGGCTTTTTAACTTTTTGTTTGTTCTTTTCAGATTCAGTGTCTCCTTCTGCGCCGAGCTCAGAAGACTTTCTCTTCTTGGGCTTTTCTCCTTTTTTCTTTTCTTTTGTCTCACCTTCTATGCCAACGTCACTTTTTGCGGGGTTTTCTTCCTTCTGTGCTTCTTTGATGGAATCTTCAGCTTGTTCATTGTTTGGTGAGGCCTTCTTCTTTTTCTTCTTCAGCTTCACCTCGCCAACCTCTTGTCCTTCTGGTGTTTTTGTAGCCACTTCACTGTCAGATAATTTTAGTTTAGCAATTTTCTTCTTTTTTGTTGTTTCATTCTGTTCCGCTATGTCCTTTTTCCTCTTTACATTATGTTTAATATTTTCCTCTGGACTCACAACTGGTATCATATTTGGTTCCTTCTTGGCTTTCTTCAGCATCTTCTCGGCTTCTTCCTGCATTTCAACATTTTCATGTTTAACTTGTGTCACCTTACTTTTCTTCTTACCCTCACTTTTGTCCTTTTCTTGTTTCTTTTTCATCTTTTTGACGACTGCAATGTCATCTGTAACGTGAGAGCCACTAATATAATGATTGTTTTTTTCTTTCTTGGCTTTCTTGGCCACTTTCTCGCCATCAGCTTCATTTTTTTCTTTCTTGGCTTTCTTGGCCACTTTCTCGCCATCAGCTTCATTTTTTTCTTTCTTGGCTTTCTTGGCCACTTTCTCGCCATCAGCTTCATTTTTTTCTTTCTTGGCTTTCTTGGCCACTTTCTCGGCATCAGCTTCATTTTTTTCCTTCTTGGCTTTCTTCGCCACTTTCTCACCATCAGCTTCATTTTTTTCTTTCTTGGCTTTCTTTGCCACTTTCTCGACATAAACTTCATTTTCATCTTTCTTGTTTTTTTTTGCCACTTTCTTGTCATCAATCTCATTTTTTTCTTTCTTGGCTTTCTTCGCCACTTTCTCATCAACTACAGTAGCATTTTGATGCTCAATCGGGGTTTTATTCTTTGACTTTTTCTCATTACTTGTTTTCTCAGTTCCCTCCTGACTGCCAGTCAGCTTTTTATTTATCTTTGTTTCTTTGCAATTTCCATCTATGACAGAACCATTCACCACTTTCTTCTTCTTTTTCTCTTTCTCCTCATCACCCACTTCTAAAGACAAGGGCACTTTCATTCCAAACTCCTCCATTTTTACTTTATTCTTTTTCTTTTTCACACTCTGTGCTGTCCCATCAGCAATTGTGGGTTTGTTCATTTTTGAAGGAGAGGTTTGTTCATTCTTAGGTTTCTTGATTTTCTTTCCAGCATTCTCATCTGTCACAGCCTCAATTTGAATTTTCATCTGGTCCTGGGGTCTTTGCACAAGAACACACCTGTGATTTGACTGGGGGAGAGGGTGGGCGGGTGATGGTGGGGGAATACCATTATAGGATCAGATTCAATACTTGGTATTTGATTACCATTCCAATTACATAAGTGTATGACTAACAAACCTCTGAGAGCTGCTTAGGGAAAGATTCCTGATCAATGTCTCTTTGCAGAGCAAGTCGCTTCACCTATTTGGGAACACAACCAAACAGAGTATTTCTACATTAAATATAATGAAGACCACAATCACATTTTACAAAATTCTGCAGCTCTATGCAACTATTGCAACATTTGACAGTATCGTGAGAGAGTGAGTATAATTCGGAAATAAAATATTTTTTCAAAATCTTAGAAGGGAAAAAAAAGCAATATTAATAATTGCTTAACACCACATTTAGCAGTATTTTTGCCCCTTTTATGTTCATTTAAACAACAAACGTTCAATAAATGTAATTTCACTTCATATCTGACTTAGGCCAGTGAGAGAATAACTTTAGGATGAATTGCATATTACAAAAATTACCTCATCAATGACAATAGTCATGCTGGCTGTAGGTGCAACCCTTTCAGAAACAAAGACCACTTCATCGGAATCCGTCTAAAATAAAACGAATTAATGAATGACACAACAATGCTAGCTAGTTTTATTTGTTCCCTAATCAGTTTTGATTTCTGAAATTAGAATCTTCGCAGAACAAGTTGATAAACAAAGGAAAATTATTAGCTTACCAATCATTGTGTGTGGAACACTATCCTGCATGTTTTAGATGTCCCCCTCCTCCAACACACCTGATTCAAATGATCAGGATCGTTATCAGGCTTCTGCAGAGACTGCTGGTGAGCTGATCATTTGAATCGGGTGTGTTGGAGGAGGGAACCATTCTAAAACATGCAGGACAGTAACCCTCGAGGCGGATTTGGACACTCCTGCCTTACAGTAATTATTCTATTCGGCTCGTAACCAAAGTAAACCCTACTGTTTTTTGAGGGTTGAAGGAACGCTTCACTAACTTAACTTACACTTTCACGGTACAATTGTAACGCACTGTCAATTAAACCCCACATAAACAATTATGTCCAATGATTTGACCCAGGCGAGCATCGAGAAGGTAATAACAGCGACAACGTATATTCTTGTCTAACACTCACTGCACAAAATAAATTGTGTAGTGTAGATAGTTTAGATAGATAATATTTAACGTAAACATGAGAACAGTTTCACTTACTTTGCACACTTTCTTCCTTCACGTGTACACGAAGGACTTTTTTGACCCGGACGTGATTTAATTTGCTTCCGGTGAAGACGAGCTCAAACCCTTAGCAACCATGCTTATGCTCTTAGCGTCCCTTTCATACACAGACTCCGGGGCGGAGGCATTTAATAAACGAAAATACTCGTGAAGTGTTGGCAGTTTTCTTGTTGTAGTTGAGTGACGTTGTGCGAGACCGTTTGCATTAATGTGCCGGTGTACAGTGAAGCTGATGCGTCGACTGACGAGTGTCGGCCTGTCGGGGCGAGCTGAAAATGTCAGTGCGCGTGCGCAAAGTGCCAGTATGTCGGGGCAGCCCTTCTGCGCATGCCCCTCACGGAAACCCGAAGCACGTGAGTTTTTTTCTGCACACACGTATTCGATTTGTGTTTGTATTTCGATTTAGATAACAAAATTATGATGAATACAACATATTCTGGACACTTACGAAACCAATGCAATCCGTTTACTCATATTACTTAAACAATTTTTTTTTTATATACAATAAAATAAACACAAAGCAAATGGGTGTTTCTGTAAGAGGCTAAAAACTATTAGAAAAATATAAAAATCAGGTATAAACATTAGCATAAACTTGTTTTGTTTTTTATTTATTTAATATATTATTGAAAACGAATAACCACTAGAGTATTGACATAATATGAGTAATATGGGGTAGGACTAGATAAATTCTTGTACTTCTTCCTACTCCCCTTAACATGTAAACTGCAGTGAATTAATGACATATATTTCTTTCCATTTTTATTTGCATATTTTGAAGTTGTAATGTGATTATATGATCAATCAATCAATCAATCTAGGTGAATTGGCCAGAGGCGTGAGTGCTGGTTTGTGTGTGCCCTGCAATTGACTTTCCACCAGTGAGCAGCCTTTGACCAAATCCAGTTGTGATTGGGATAGGCTCCAGCACACAGGCAACCCTAATGAGGATAAGCAGTGTAGAAAATAAACAGATATTATTACAGTGAAATCATGTATACCAGGACAGGAATCTGATGACAAATGAAGACAACATTTAAGAGAAAATGTGCGCTGATGTATTAATCACTCTGTGCAAATTACATTACAAACATTCATGTTATGCTGCCATAAAATAGTGACAGTGCAATTGCCATAAAATCATTAAAAGGTAAATACCAGTGCTTTTAACATTGTAGGTCACACTTGATTGAAAGTCATTTGTTTTAAGATATTACATAATGTAAAATGTCAAGTTAATATTTGCAGTATACAAAATTGTAGCATAAATCTCACTAAGACAAGCAACATGACAGAAAACTCACAATAGTTCAAAAGTCAGATTTAGTGCAAAACGGGATACTTGATTAGATTGGCCGCAGTGACATTATTCTTTCTGCTTGAAGTCTTATTACCGATGCATTCGAACTCTCACTACAATAGTGAATATTTTGATTCATAACTTGTACAATAATATAATGTCAGTATTAAACAGACTGCATGGGCTGAAAACCAGTAGCATTTGCAAACAATTCCCCCCATGTTTTCAAGTAAGAAAAAAAAAAGTAAAACATTTTGTAAGAACCACATTGCCATAATACACTACAGCGACACTGCCATACACTTTGACGACACTCACACATCACAATAAAAAATATATCAAAACTGGTTGAGCTTAGTGTCTACATCAAACCCTTGTTAGTCCGTCCAGTTGTACGAAATAATTTTCACTGGAACATAATGATGGCCAGATGTCAAATGAGATATTTTTTGTTAACCTCTCCAATACTGATGGATCTTTGACATCTGGCCGTATGTGCGTGTGTGTTTTCTACTCAATATGGACATCAAAATCCTAGAAAACACCAAATAAAATCGTACTGACAAAATATTAAAAATATTTGACCCTTTACAAGATAATACATCTCAAATATTATCACACAGAGACCATATTAGCTCTTATAAAGTGCAAAATACAGCTTCCAAGATAGTTTAAACCTCGTACTGTATCACATATATTTACACTCATTGGTCACATCATTAGGTACACTCGCACAATCTAATGCAATGTTTCCCTGGCGTTATTGAGCCAAGGCACCCACTTTACATTAAAAATGTTTAGCGGCACACTACCAAACAAAAAAGTCACAAAACTTATGAGTACTGATGTATTTATCATATTGTCTCAATTTGTTCACAAATTGACTTGACGATATGACCTATTCATTTGCATGGTGATTTATTGTCCTTTCTGAAATCTAATGGAAGAGGCATTTAATTGTTCTGCCTTGTCAGTATACATCGCTACTTGCTAGCATAGATAGATAGATGAACAACGATGTGTTGTAGGGCCCGACTGATCAATTGGCGATTACATAGGCCAATATTTCAAAATAAGCATCATCAGCCAAAGTTTTTCTGATTAAACACCAATGTAGTCTCTTAATTAATCATAATGCTATGTTGGAGTCCCTGCGAATTGTGCACTTGCACCGTTTGCCCACTAGAAGATGCTGTGACTCCATTCAATCTAATAGGCCAATTGTCACGTGGCCTTGCTGGAACACCGCGGCGTTTACCACAGTAATGGCTGATTTATTATAATTAGCAGGTTACATATGTGCTGCACAATCCTGGTAGTTATTCTTGCAGCAAAAATATTTCTCAGCAACAAGTGGAGATGGAAAACAATAACAGCATGTTATACATGTTATTAATTCCACTGTGACACTTATTTTGACAGGAAACTTTTTAAAAACAAATGACAAAAATATTGGCTCCTGTTGAACTCTACAACATAGGCCTATATTTAAAATGCAGGTCTGTCAAAAAATATTTTTTTTGACAACTGTGAAACATGTCTATTCATGGCAAAGAAAGTTGGAGAAGAGAAATATATAAGTAATTTTATGCCAGTAATTTACCTCATTATGGAGTTTGTATACGGCATTCATCTATATGCTGACAATCTAAAGATAAATTCAAAAGTGAATGTTTTTTGCATGTTTTTGTACTTGTGCTTGTTGTAAAGTTAAAGGTGGGTCTTTAGTTTTGTCCGTTAGTGTTTGTAAACACAACCGTTTGTTTGTAAACAACCAATTCAAAATTACTTTTCCCATTGGCTCCACCCCCACTCTTCTCGTCAACATTGCGCCTGCCTTCAGCGACACGCCCCCCGCTCTGTGATTGGCTAGAGGGGTAAACATAGACTTTCCACCCACAAACATCCCACTCAGGGCAAAACATAACAAAATGGCAAAATAAAGGCTGGGGTGGTGGTGGATGAAGACAAAATCACCACCACACATTAACAGAAGCCCAGAGGTGTTGATTGAGAATGATTAAATGTGTATGCATCCAGTGTTTAAGAAGTGTTTATTTCTGAGTGAAAACTAAAGACCTCACCTTTAAATAACTACTAAAGGACAAAATATTGTAACACACTCAAATGCTCCACTTGTAATAAAGTGTTAGGTGACCAAACTTATTTCTGCCAAGTAGAATCGGCATTGGCATGAAAAAAATCTAGGCCCTAATATTTCATAATTAATTAAGAATTATTTTCAGCAAAATGAAGTAAACTTGGATAATTGATGACCTCTCACGGCTCATTAGGGTAACATGGCCTCCTGGTTGGGAATCACGAATCTAATGAGATTCAAGGCAAGAGCTTTAACACAAATTCTGCCTTTGCAAATAATGTTCTGTTTTGATTAACAATATCAAAGATGTTTTCTATTCATTTAACAATATGGATATTATTGTGATTATATTGTAAAACGATTGCAGTTTAGTTTGACGGTGCATGCAACAAACAAATTGAACTATATTTATGATATTTTTAGTTCTGTATTTAGCTAATGCAGATGAGAATAAAGACTCAGTTGTCGTTTGGGGCCTTGATAGATTGTGCAGGTAAGAAGTGTACCTAATGATTTCACTATTGAGTGTATTGGTAAATGGCTTTTTAGGTTGTCCATAGACTTTATATTACATTCATGTGCACATGATGCAAGGTTACGGGCAATATGGACAAGCATGGCTCAAATAATGTCCTGTAGCCAAATGGCAAGAAAAATGAGAGTCAAAGCAAGCTTATGTAAGGATATGCTGTAAATTCATATTCTGAAGGTTTGTGTAATCCTCAACACCACGCATTATCAGCCCACCTCAAACACTTCCTGCACTCTTATTTACATATTACAGACATCTGTGCGTTATAATATTAATCATATTAAAGCACTGAAAGTGGTATTCAAGCCAGTAAAATGTCCTCAGGTGTAGAGCGTTTCAAAATGTAGAATTCAGACATGTATGCAGAAAACATGAAATGTATTGCGCTGTTGTCAGTCCGTCTTGTATGATATGTCTTTTGAATTATTACTCCAGGTCAGGCATCAGGAAAAAAAAAGAAGGAACATACATGTAACTAAGGGCTCACATCCCATTACCACAGTCGTCTTCCAGTGTAGTTAATGGGGGCTGTGGGCATCTATATGATGATGAAAAACAAGTGTGGGTCAGCTGGATTATTTGTGTAATTGTTGAAGAGTGACATATGTTGAGAGGCAGACTTACCGTACCACCGTTCATAACAAGAGCCATTTCAGTTGGTTGGTAGACGTGACCTCTGAAGGCGATGCCAGGGCGAACACTCCCGTGACCGCTCTGATAGTTGCCACTTCGAAGACCTGAAAGACGAGCAAAGTCAAAGGTATCGTCATACAATCAAATCAGTGGTGCATCATTTGTTTTACAGTCAGTGTAGTTTTACACTGATCAACTAATTTTTACAATTTTTGGGTGAATTCAACCCCCAAATTGTCTTTACAATAATATATTGCATGCACCCCCACTAGTCTAAACACGGCATTCTAATTAATATTGTGTTTGTGGAATATGAATTAAGCTTCAAAATCAACCCGTTTTTCTCAGGGGGCGGCCATTTTGGCATTTGTTGTCGACTGAAAATGGCATCACAGTTGTTCAAGCTGAGCCCTCAGCACCTGTGATGTCATTTTCAGTTGACAGCAAGTGGCAAAATGACTGCCACCTGAAATGGAGAAAAACGGGTGAATTTTGTTGCTTAATTCATATTCCACAAACACACTATTAATCCGAATACCGTGTTTAGACAAGTGGGGCTGTATAGAACATATTACTGTATTGTAAATAATTTTGGGGGGTTGATGTACCTTTTAACCGGAGATGTGAGTAAAGTTTTTTTCCGGGTTTTTTCCCCCACTGATTTTAAATCTGCACTTAAGTTTCTAATAATAACTAGAAAAATTCCCGCGGAAATTTTGAATGGGACTGCTGACTCTTGCAAGGTGGAAAGACACATGTAGTACTTGTAGCAATAGTAATAGTAGTATAGTAGTAGGACTTTTAGTAGTAGCAAGTACTTGTAGTAGTAGTAGTAGTAGTACTTGTAATTGTAGTAGTAGTAGTATTAGTAGTACTTGTAGTTGTAGTAATTTTAGTAGTAGTCAAATGGCCAAGATGGCCGCCGACCCAGGTGGGCGAGGAGTAGAGAGTCCTTGGCGTACCTAATTAATTGGCCAAGATGGCCGCCGCCCTGGGCAAGCGGAGTGGCGAGAATCCTGGGCGTACCTAATCAATTGGCCAAGATGGCCGCCCGTACATAGGCCAAGCCTTGAGTACACCAAGAAAAAAAGGGGGTGAGTTGAGCTATAATAATAATAATAATGAAATATATGTAATATATTAAGTAAAATGTATAAATTAAGGGTTCGGTTCAGCAACAGGTGGATTTTATTTCTTAAACATCGTAGCTACAAATGACATCAAACGGCAAAATCCATATTGCGCACGTTTTCTTCATAGGTCAATCTTAAAAAAAAAAGAAAATATCACAAAAACATCATGTGCTAGGAAAATACATTTTTGAAATGAGCGTGAAATTAACGTTTAGGGACACATAAAGCCAAACAAATGTTTGTTGTCGTTGTTGTTGTTTTAGAAATATATTTCCCAAAGTGACTAGACTGGAGTCAAAGTAAGATTAAATATATATACTGTATACACTGCCTGTATTGATTTTCCACTACGTTTTGCAAGAAATGGATGTATGAATGGATGGATAAATGTTCTTTGTTGTGATTGGTTCATATTAGTTTTGAATGGGAAACTATTATTTTAGAGTCATATTTATTCATAATTAATTTCAAACATGCATAAAATGATTTTCTCCAAAATATTCCATCACTGTATTAGTCTATAGCACGTTCTAATTAGATTTATTGTACTGATTTGTTATGATAAATATTTCACTATGAAAATGGTTTTCATTGAAAAACCAAATGCCATTAGCATAAAGTGATGTGGGTAGACTTCATTTTGAATTCCCATTTACGTGATGAAATGGATCAAAGGAATTTGTGATATGGAGACGGTAAACTATGCCATTATTCCACACAAAAGAAAATTACTGTAATATTATATGTCCGCTGCTGTGAAAGGAAGTGTGAAATCAACAAGTAAAAGGATAATTTATGTCAGCCTTGATATATTAAATGCGACTTTCCTTTTCTGGCCGCTTTTAAAGGGACAATGTGTTGAAATGTTTGCCATCTAGTGGTCAACTAATACAATGCAACAAACTAAGTTCGAAGCATGTGCATTTTGAAGCTCGCACATTACGGTGCCTCAGAAGAGACCACACTTCGCAAGCCTACCACCCATTAGTACATTTGCTAATAATTTACAACTTTTACAACTTTATTTCGAACAGTTTAAATGACAATAAAACAAAAAAGCATAATGTCACAATTGTGTCAAAAACAAATAACAAACAGAGACATTTAAGTTATTACACAAAATTTTTGTCTCCTTAGGGCAGAGGTGGGCATCGAGGGCCGAAGTCCTGCAGGTTTTGGATGTTTCCGTTCTCCAACACAGCTGATATATGATCAGCTCATCAGCAACAATCCCGTTTATTGGAATCAGCTTGTGTTAGAATTGAGAAACCTCCAAAACCTGCAGGACTCTGGCCCCCGAGGACCAAGATTGCCCACCTCTGCCTTCTGTAAGGTGAAATTGTAATATAATTAGCTTTTATGAGACCTACGATGATTTAAAAAAGAAAATGTATGTTGACTTGCTAGAAAATATTTTTGGGCGTATTTTTGAACTATCCAACCATCCATCCATCCATCCATCCATTTTCTTAACCGCTTGTCCTCACAAGGGTTGCAGGGGGTGCTGGAGCCTATCCCAGCTGGCTTCGGGCAGTAGGCGAGGTACACCCTGAACTGGTTGCCAGCCAATCGCAGGGCAGTATTTTTGTACTACATTAAAAATAAAAATAAAAATAAAATAAAATAAATAAAAAATAAAAATTCTACTCACTTTAAGCTTAGCTGAGCTTCATCCCGACTCAGTCAACTGTACAACAACCAAAAGTAATGTGCCAGTCTCTTAAATACGACTTTAATGCTTTCTTTCAACCATCATCTTTGTCTGGTTTGTCCTTGTGCCTTGCTGTTTAGCTCTCCATCAGTAGATTAGCACTGAAGCCGGATGAGTCATAGCCCTCTGCCTGTAAGAGGCTGTGAAATAATTATAAGGTGGGTTTGTTGTTGGACTGTGTATAGTTGAACTCGTTCTGCGGGAAACAAACCTACTACTACATTGCATGATTTTGTTAGATTGTTAGTTCCAATGATTCTCTAATGTACTTTTCGGTAAGCTCTTGAAGAGAATTCTCTTTCTCTGTTGTAGATGATGTTAATAGAGGCTGCATTCATGACGTGATGCCTTCAAGTGGATTGGGATTAATGCAAGTCAGAATCTTTTTTTATAAATCCGCTCGATAGAAGTTTCCTTTGCTGTCTCTTAGTTTTGCATTCATTCATATGACATTGAATGGAAAAAAATGACTCTATGATTTGTGTCTCTGGTTGCCTAGCAACTGTACATTTCCAGTTGTACGTTTCTGCTCCACCTTCATGACAAAAGTGTGACCTCCCAAGCTCCACTTCAAGGCAGAGTTGAAGCACTATTAAAGGGGAAGTCAACCCCCCCGACAATGTTTTGACAATAATATGTTCTATGCAGTCCCACTGGTCTAAATATGATGTTTTGGTTAATATTGCGTTAGTGGAAGATGAGTTAAGCATCAAAATCCATCTCAGGGGGCGGCCATTTTGCCACTTGCTTTCAAACTGAAGATGATATCCTAGTTGCTCAGGTCTCAGGTACCGACCAATCACAGCTCATCTGTTTTCTGAAGCTGAGCTGTGATTGGTTGTTAACTGAGACCTGAGCAACTGGGATGTCATCTTCAGTCAACAGGAAGTGGCAAAATGGCCGCCCCCTGAGAATTTGCTTCATAACTCATATTCCACAAATATAATATTAATCAGAATGTCATGTTTAGACTAGTGAGATCACATATAACATATTGTCAAGAAACGTTAAAGGTTGACAACACACACAGACACACAACATGGGCGTACTTGCACCGTGCTCCTCCATAGAAAAGGCCTGGTTTTCCTGGAAGGGTTGGTGAGAGTGTGCTGGGAGCTCGTCTCTGAAATGTGGAGGAGTTGTTGTCTCGCTGGTGTCATAGAAATCTTGCCTGCCGCATTGTGATCGGTTCCAGAGACACAGGTGGCTCTCTGGAATGCCATGGAAGAGCAGAAGGATCCAACCCTGCACAACCAGGGCTACCGCCAGAGCAGGCTCGTCCAGCAGACGCTCCTCCACTTTTCCCGCTGCTCCTCCTCCTGACCTCCCCACTTTCCCCCTGAGCCGGACTGCTTGGCTCCCATAGAGATAAAAGCCAAGCCAAGCTACCCAAAGCAACGCAGATGCCAGACTTGCCAGGAAGAGCCACACGGCATTACACTTCCATCTCCTCTTGTCGCTCTCTTCTTCTCTATCCTCATCACTTTCAGGGGTTGCTTCTACCACCAGTTCCCCCCCACACAGCACCACCCCTAGAGAGAGCCCCATGGCTATGAGGAGCAGCCCTAAGGTGTAGCTGCACGTCAGAGCAAAGTCCAAAGGCGGATACTCGCATGCTGGATGCCCCTCCCTGACTACGGTGAGAAGGACCCATTCGGCAGAAATAATCCCTTGAACCAAGGCCAGTGCCAAGCCCAGTGCAGCCAGCGTGCTTCCTGATGGGCTTGTCTTGCCAGCCACCAGCCTCCTGAGCCTCAGACCCTGGACCAGCAAGCTTGAGAAGCAAAGGGCGAAGAGGGGGCCCCAGAAGGCTCTGCGAACCACACAGAGGACCTGGTTCTTTCCCACAAGGAACGCCAGAGAGATGGTGAATATCCCAAGGAGTGTGCCCAGGAGCAGGAGAAGGGGTCCCACGCCAGAGCGCCTGGCCGGGTCTGAGATAGAGCCAAGTTTGACGAGAAGGAGCGTAGCCAGGACTAGAGAGGTGATACCCCCGGTGCAGGCCACTGCCTCCAAAACAACACCCCACACTGACTCCAGGTCACACAGCACTCTGTAAGGGGGCTCCACATGCTCACTACATCCCAGGGGAGGGGGAGGTGATGGGTGCGATGTGCAAGAGCTGATCAGTAGCAGGAGGAAGATGGGGAAACTGTTGACAGCCATCTTAGAGGGATGTTGAAGACAAGAGGAGAAGCAGTTGAGACAAGGATAGGTAGGAAGGTCAGTCACATCAAAGAGATAAATTACATATTACTGGTTTAAAGGGGAAGTCAACCCTTCCCTCCCAAAAATCTTGACAATAATATGTTCTACTGTATATAACAAATAAAATAAACATCATCACGAGTGTTTTGTATCCAGCGATGTCAATTTCTTTATTTTTGTTTTATCTTATTATTTGCCCGATTTTGCTGTTACTGTATTTGCAAAATAAATTATTTGTTATAACCTGAACAGGGTTTCAGGGTGAATTTAAGTGGTACATTTTACACTAGGAATAAGGGGTGGGAGTAGATAAGTCGTTTTACTTCTTCTTACACCCTTTTCAAACAGAATCTTGTTTTTAAAATTGTTTTTATTTTGTGTGTATGTACAATTCTTTACATATATATGTATGTATGTATTTGTTTTATTTTCAAATAAAGTTTTTCAATGTTTGTAAGGTTATGCAGCACCACTAGTTTGGGTAATATTAGGTTAGTGGAATATGAGTTAAGCAGCAAAATCCAGCAGTTTTTATCAATATCAGAAGGCGGCCATTTTGCCACTTGCAAGAAAGTGAAGCGAGAAAGAGAAAAAGAGAAAATGACATCACAATTGTTCAGGTCTCAGGTAACAACCAATCACAGCTCAGCTTCAGAAAACAGGTGAGCTGTGATTGGTCATTGCCTGAGTCCTGAGCAACTGTGATGTCATCTTCGTCAACAGAAAGTGGCAAAATGGCCGCCCCCTGAGATGGATAAAAACAGCTGGATTTTGCTTCATAAGTCAGATTCCACAAATTTAATATTAATCAGAATATCATGTTTAGACTAGTGAGGTCACATCTAACATATTATTGTCAAGAAATATTTAAGGTTGACTTCCTCTTTAAAAAAACAACAACAACAACTCACAGATCACACATGAATATTCTTCTCTTTGGAAACACACTCGTGCTCTCACAGCACAGCACAGAACAGAACTGATTTTAGCACTGGGCAATAGTTTCCTTGGCAACGGGAAACAGCGTGGGCTGACATTGCACACTGGGCTTTGAGAAGTCGAGCTTAAGAACCAAAAACACAGACACACACACACATGCAATAATTATGCAACATTGTTAGGTCCTGTTAATATAAGCAATCCTCTCATTTACATCATTTTGTTAACCAGCAAACTGGTGTAAATGTCACTTTTGGAGAAAATTCACATTTCAAAGCCAAATGATTTCTAACAAGCATAGCATCACTTACACACCTATAAATGACTTGAATGTATTTTCCGACTTACCTCTGACAGCTTAGCAGCTTCAATTCTTAATTACTGACAATGGATAGGCGTGATATCTTCATGTCATCATTTGGGGAGTTCAACAAATTATAATGAATAATTCCACTTCAAATCCTCAGGTTTGCAGGAGCCAAACAGCTTCCATGTTGCATTTGAGGACGTCCTTTAAGTTGTTTGGTTAGACAGATTGTGTCCTGCTGCTGCTGTGACACGACCACTCCAAAAAAAAAAAATTGATGATCAAATTTTACTACGCGACGACCTCTGCCTCATCTTCAAATATCTCATTTGTCTCTCTTTCACTCTCTCTTTCCCTCTTTTTAACGCATCTCTCTATGGCAACTTGTGTCGTCTTCATACCAGTCACTCTGTCTGCATGTTTCTCTCTCCCTGCTGCATGTTGACTGTGCGGAGGTGTCAACAGAGATGCAATCCCAGCTTTGCTGGAGCTCACCCACGTATGGGAAGCAGGGACTGCTGGTGCACGCATCCAACCAGGAAATAATGAGCACACCGCTTCACACCCAAGGCTGTTTTTTTTTTTTCCAAACTTGGTGTTATTTCCCCACTTCTACTTCATAGAATTCAACATCACACTGACTCAGCTGAAAGGGGTTGACCTGCCTGTTCAGCCTTCCTTTCTTTAGTGACGCCACGGTTGATCAAAACAACAATTGGCCAATTGTTCTCATCACAAGTGTCCATTCTAGCTGAGTGAGGAGGGGATTTGGATAGATGAAGGCAGATGGTCCGCGCTCTGAGGCCACGTGGCCATCCTTGTAGGAAATGTTACATAACAGCCTGTCATTGAGCCAAGACTCCCTTTAGTGTGGACTAATCTGCTGCCTTGGACTTGCGCTCAAGTCGATCTGAAGGTGGACAGTATCTGAAGGGGGCCCGACGATCAGCAGGAGCCACGGAACTTGGCAATCAAGCCAGTTCGGATCAGTGTGCAAGACACTGTTGCTTGCAGATACGACATCAGTGACAGATTGTAGTCAGACACTGGAGAAGCCAAAGCTCTTTTGTGGTACGCAAATAGACTCGGAGACAAACAAACATGTAAAGAAAGAAGAAGACAATCTCCATACTTAGGAGTCTTTCTGTCTGCTATGTAGGCATTTGAATGCTCTCCCTATTCCTGTGTCCTCATGAGGTTAAGTGGTTTGGAAGATGGATGGTCTGAAATCAATTTATGACATAGTTAATGCTAAAGTTTTATAGTGACAGGCAGAACAATTCAACTCTCTTCCACTATAGGGGTCAGCAACCTTTCCTGTCAAAAGAGCTATATTTTAGGCCAAATAAAAAAAAATCTGGAGCCGCAAACTGTTTGAACGTTGTGATGAAGGAAACAGTGTGTTAGTGTTAGTTTGATGTACTGTGGGCCCAAGAGCTATAAGTGGAGCTGTACCAGAACAGAAAAAATATCAGCGGCATCCAATATGTAGAGATTCATTTTCTTCTACCTTTTGATTTCTCCTTTAATTTTATTATTATTATTATTATTATTATTTTGTTGTAATTTCAGACTTTGTTTTTTCAATAGATTTTTACACTTTTCTTTATTTTGACATTTTTCAGCATTTTTTTCTATCAATTTTCTGACATTTGTGGCAGTTTGACATTTTATGGTAATTGTCAGGATTTCTTCTTTTGTTTTTGGACATTTGATGGTCAGTTTTTGGACATTTTTAGGTAATTAAAAAAATATACGTTCACATCTACCTTTCATCTCTCTTTTTCAGACAACTTAACAATTTGGACTGAAATTTTTCGAATAATTCTTAATTTTTTTATCTAAATCATTCAGTTAAATAATATGTATTCTTAAAAAAATATGTAAAAAAAAAAATAGTAATAATAATTTCTACATTTTTTTTAGATCCATAGGGAGGCTCTAGAGCCACAGGTTGCAGACCCCTGCACTATCTGAAGGTACAAATGACCTGTGTATCCACTTTTTTTTTTTTGCAATAGAACAAGTCTGGCACACACACATTTAGTAAGTAAACTTGTGAATAAATGGAGATCCCCATTACAGTACAGTATTCTATTGTACACTATACTATGGTGACCCACAAGGTAGAGACATTCACCTTGACCATGCACCTTCAAGGGAGGGCTGATGGACATGAAAGTTTTCAAGGAGCGAAGCTGGCTGCTTGCTCTGTAGACAATCATTTTTGCGTGGAGAGTAAATAAGAGACACAACTCACCTTTGTCTCCTTATCTCACTAGTTACCGCATCTCCACAAATGGTGACCCCGGACGTGATAATGCCAGAGCGCAACAGTAGCGTGCCTTCACAGCTTGGTGGTAGCAAGGCAGCTATCATCAATTCAAGTATCTATGCTGCGGCAGTTGTCCGACTTTTGGCAGCACAATCCAAGGCAATAGTTTCAGTTTCAGCACATCGAGGCACACAACGCACCGTGTTACAGAATACTTCCATAGGGTGGCAGTGTTGGAAGCATCAACAACCACATCTGCTCCAGTCTTTCCCAATCTTTATTCAACTAAGGCACATATTTCACATTTAATCGTTCTCTTAGTTACTCCTTGTCTTTGCCAAACCAAAATACGTTTTGTGAGATATTTAGATTTATTTATATATGTAAGCAATATTTTGTCCAGTTATTTGATAAATTGCTACAGCAAATGACCTCTCATGGCACAAAAATGTGGGGTTGGGAATCACTGATTTACACTATTGTCAAATTGATGGTTTTCAAGCTAATTGTATTCCAAACAGCTGTGACTCAAGTTATATTGGTTGAGGGTTTTAATCCTACCACGGAGACATAAAGAGTACTTCTAAAGGAAGACAAGTAATACAAGTGCTGACTAACAGCACATTATCGCTAATCAGGGTAATCCAGTCATCACTTGCGTCCATCCAATAGGACCTTGTCAATTGTGGTCCATCCCATAATCCCTCCATTATCCCTCACGTATCTCGTGACAATTATCCATTAGTCAACATGAACAGTTGCGCACAATTGCTCACTTTGACTTTATGTGCTCTACAGTAGCCGACATGCTATTTCGTACAGTAAGTCAGACCTTGGGCTTGTGCTTCCCTGAGGAGCTTTGCAATTCTTGGTGTCAGAGAAGTGCAACTAGTGTCAAGCTCTTTTTTTTTTTTTTACCCACTAGTGCTAATTTTAATAAATATTTTTTTAAATCTCAAATGCTCCATAAAGTGCCTTTAAATACCTCCAGGAGTACTCATACCCCCATTTGAGAAGCACTGCTCTAGAAAATATTAAAAACTTTGAAGTTGTGAGGCCCCACAGTGATCATTTTTTTTACGGGGCCCCCAAAACCTGGCAGTAGCCCAATAGTTCCCGCGAGTTTAACCTTCTGGAGTGGTTGGTGAATGGCCTTTTTATTATATTATTGTATAGTTTGCTATGAAAATATTAAACTAAATCATAAATGTAAGAAGACCATTGTATCTTGCATCTGATCAAGTGTTCTTCTCCTTAAATCCTCTAGAGGGTACTGCAAGAGTAAATTAAGTTATCCACAGGTTCCAGGGAATCAGCTTTCTAGAGTTGTAATGGAACATGTAATCATATTAGATCATCGTTGTCAATGTTTTGGGTTTTTTGGGGGGTAATTGTAAAAAAAAAAATATACTATTGATATGATCAAGTATACAGCTATGTGTACAAAATAAAGCAAGATGCTGCGCCCAATTGCTTGGTAAGTATGGATATTCAGGATTCAATCTCAAATATACTTTTAATTTTTTTTATGTAATTGTCAGGCTTTCTTTCATGGTTTTTGAACATTTGATGGTCAGTTTTTGGACATTTTTAGGTAGATAAAAAAATATACTTTTCATCTGTCTTATTCAGACAACTTAACAATTTGGACTGACATTTTTTGAATATTTAACTATTCATTTTTTAATCTAAATCATTCAGTTAAATAATTTGTCATCTTAAAAAATGTGTAAAAAATTATTTTTTTTAAATAATTTCTACAATTTTTTTTTTTTTAGATCCATAGGGAGCCCTAGGCCAGCCCGATATAATAATTAAATGTTACTGTTGCACTTGTCTGTATACTTTATTTCCTAAATAGAAGATACACTTTTGATTGATGACAAACAATCGACTTTCCTTAAAATGAAAGATTTTTTTAATGTATTTTGTGTAATTTGGAAGGAAATGTACGTGGTCTTAATGTTATGACGATATAACCTGAGGGCAACCATAACTGCGATGTGACCTGTGATGAAAGCAAGTTTGACACCCCGAGCTACATTCTTGCATTCAGTGACTTATAATAACTTGGGGATAAAGCAGAATAGCCACAGAGGACTTCTTTAGTAGCATGCCTACACTCATCCAAGTGAGTCAACCACAGCTGCTATCTCAAATACGATCTGAGTAGGCTGTTAAATAATCAATTGGAACAATATAAACACAGCAACAAAATAATCCAAATCAACTATAAATTTTGAAAAAATGTTAAAGGTAGTAAAAATTGGTTGATCTATCTTCTATACCATGAATTGAAACTGAACTGAACTTGTAAACAGTCTTCTCTTGTATAATCTCAGAATCTCAGGATTCTGAGCCACAAATCAAATCATATGAAAAAAAACTGTGGAAGGAGCTGGAGGACCTTTTCCCATAGCGGTGTCTAGTTTTCTATCCATTCTCTGTACTGCTTTTTCTCACGTGAGTCACAGGTGTGCTAGGGGCTATCACAGCTGACTTTGGGTAAGAGGCCAGTATACCCTGGACGACTAGTGGTTGCCAATCCAATTAAGGGTACCATGTCACTAGTAGTCCGCCATTTGCCTGAAAGTCAGCTGGGAGATGCTCCGACTCCCCGGGACCCTGAATATAAGAATGTTATATGGATGGCTGTAAACCAGAGGACTTGGAGAAAACCCACATGCACAGGGAGAACATGCAAACTGTGTACATGAAGGTCAGAGCCTGGAATTAAACCAGGGGTGTCAAACTCATATTATCTCAGGGGCCGCATGGAGGAAAATATATTATCGAGTGGGTAAAATAATGGTATATAACTTAAAAACAATTGGCATCAATTATACACAGATTTTCTCTATTTGTGGGGCAGCCCTAAATTACGGCGCTCAACTGTAATCATATTGGTCCAAAAAATAACACAAATGCAAATGGAACGGGGCAGCGATTTAAACCCCATAATCTCTGCACTGTGAGGCAGATGAGCTAACTAGTCGGCCACGGTGTCGGCCGCCAATTTTTCTTTCTGTTTTGACTATAAATCATGTTAAGTATGTCAGATAATGCTTTGCGAATGAGGAGCAGATGATAATTTTCTACTTTCTGCTCCTTTTCATTCAAGATGTTGATGAATTTCTTTTTATGGCCAGTTGTCTTTTCATGTTTAATGAATGAAATTAAATTCCAACTACAGTACAACATAATGGAAGCTGTCAGTTCTGGCAAATAGCTGACAACATGATGGCTTGACTATAGACATATGTAATAACTGCAGGCATAGAGAACATTTCAAGAATCTTTTTTTTGTTTTGTTTTTGCAATAGATGGATGATGTGATTATAGAAGCAGTCCTGTATTGTGTCCTTTTGACACTCTCCTCCTCTCCACCACTTGGGACCCTTCACATTATCACACCTTCATTATTCATAAAATGGCAACAGAAGCTCCATCACAAGGTTCAATTGACATTTGTGTTTGTCAGCACCAGTTTATCTTTCAAATCCTCAGCCACATGTAAACAAACAAACAACAAATGTAGGATTTACTATTTCGATACAGTCATCATAAAAGAAGGGTGAGATTGACACTTGGTTGATTAGCTTTGAACCCTTCTTAGTCGATGCTGTGATTGAAAATGAAGTGATGAGAGATCTTGAACAATTGAAGGATTTCTGAAACTACATCACTGACCAGGCGGTATGAAGGCTCCAGAGTTGATTTATGATGAATGCACCCATCACTGTGGAGATTCTGTGAGTTCACTGATAGAAGCTTAGTATGACATACAGTATTTACTAGGGGTGTGCCAAAAAATAGATTCTCATAAGAATCGCGATTCTCATTTAGTACGATTCAGAATTGATTTTAAATGTCCCAAAATCGATTTTATTTAAATTATTTTATACTGTCTTGCCTTTGTCTGTGTGTGCCTTTATTTGGAGCGCTGTTCATGTTCTACCCGGTTTGGCCAATGCGGTCTAATACACTGTTAAATTGTAGCCACATTAGAGAGTAGAAGGAAAAAGTCACGATCAAGTTATTCCAATAAAAGTTGTTGTTTTTTCAGTGTGGAGCCGTTCTTTTGAGTGATAAAAGTGCCGCGAGTCGTGCACTAATTAGCATTAGCGAGTCAGACTGGAGTAGATTATTACAATTCCTTGCACATGTATAGATTGAAGCAAAAATCATTGTCAATCAAAATCAATCAAATCATTTTTAATTTAAAAAAGAAGAAGCTCTTAATCGAAAATCGATTCTGAATCGAATCGCAGGCCCAAAAATCGGAATCGAATCGAATTGTGAGACATTCAAAGATTCCCACCCCTAGTATTTACACTTTCATGGCAAATTAATCCCAATGGACCATCAACATAGTATCAATCTTAATATATTGTACACCACATGTGGGGCAAGTAAGACTTGTCTACAGGTAACCTCATTCTAAACACATACAAGTAAAGAATTAAAGGAATTTGTAACATGCCTTCACATCACGTCAACACCTCACTTCTATTGCTTTCCTTCTACAATGCTTTAATTCACCACCATCACAGCTTATGGATACAAAATATTAAGTACAGTATTTAACATAGTCGGAGTAGTTAGCAAAGAACATTGAATTACCTCTGTTACTAAACACACAATCAACTCTCAACTTTTCCTGCAACTAACAAACAAAAAAGCTCAAAATAAATGATAGAAAGCGTATCCACAAGGACACATAACAATAAATGCACTACATTCATTACAATTATCAAATCAAAAGTCCACAGAAGTTCGTAAAAATAAGCACCTTTACCGTTATACAAAATAAAAATTACAGTATTTATTGTTTCACCTTATGCAAACAAGTCATGAAATTCAATAAGAATGAAGACATCTTGTCTTCCATACCATATAATGTACTGTGATGAATATGTACTCAATAACATATGAAGTTATACGTGTCCACAAACGCATACATCCATCTAAATACACACACACACACATATATGGGTCATTGACGTGTAAGTTTGTCCGATAATGCCTATTTTATCATGTGGTGCGACCAAAAAAAAAAAGCCAATTCGGGACTTTTATTTTGAAATACATTTAAAGACAGGAGTTTAGGGGTTTGTATCATCCACAAGATTGTCAAGAACCTATGGGGGCAGCTATCAAGTTTGTATCGTATTGTATTGTGTTATGGGATTAAAAACATATATATTATTATGGGAAATGTAGTCCTAATAGAGATACGGACGTCACATGACTATTTCACTGAACATGACGAGGAGGGCTAAAACTAGCATATTCAAGAGCATTGACAGTCACTTTGATGAAAACGACATGATATACAGGTTGGATTGCCGATGAAGTGTCAGGAGTGCTTTTTTTTTTTTTTTTCAACTCGGCGACACTGCTACGTGGAATTACCCCCTCTCTTACACTGGTGAGTGCTTTCAAATCTGATCATACAAAGGCTTTACAAGTTTGTACAATCCGGATTTATTTCCCCTTTATGTGTGGTCACAATGCCATCGAAGTTAGCAGTTTCACGCAATTGTTATTTAGGTACGTTAGCAACTTAGCATCTGCTAATTCAGCCGCCGCCGACATTTATGCCGAATAAAGCCTTTATGGTCAGTTATTAAATTCAACTGTCTATTAAACCATAGCAGCACAAACGAACAAAATAAATTATTTCCCCCACATCTTGCGTGTGGTAACTTGCCTGAATCTGGCAAGTTAGCATTTGCTGATTCAGCCACCAATAGCGACCACGTACAAAGTGCCCGATCACGTCTTATGCCTTCATCTAATAACTATGCAATCGAGCGACGTCTACACGACTTGACTGATTCAGTAGTTGACTCGCCTGATATGAAATGATCTCTACACAAGCAATGAGGAGGATCCCAAATCCTCCATCTTGTTGTTCACCCTTTTTATGGCTACTGTGATCCGTTGGCTACGTATTGGTTCCTCTTTTGGTAGCCTGGAGGATGCTCAATCCTTTTTTTTGCCTCTTCTCGTTGTGGCAGCTGGTCAATAACAGCTGTCAATCATTGTTAAAGTGTGACGTTTGCCATACCTGCCATTTGTGGCAGATGCGTTTTCTATGCCAAAACGGCTGTATCGGCTGTATCTGTAACGGCTTTATCACTGTTGCACAAGATAACAATAAAGAATAAATATTTTGTTTTTATAAGAAATTGACTCATTCACTGCCATTGACACGGCTATTGACGTCAAAAATTCATTTAAACTATTAGTTTAACATTTTTTCCACGTTTGTTAACAAGAGTATAAAAACCTAGATTTTTTTTATTTATTGTACATTTAGAACAGATATCGAATTTATGATTAATCATGAGTTAACTATTGAAGTCATGCGATTAATTACAATTAAAAATTAGGAGCGTCAGGCGATTAAAATCGTAATGAATTGCATGACTTTACGAGTTAACTCACGATTAATCACAAATTTTATATCTGTTCTAAATATACAGTTTTAAAATATCGAGGTTTTCATACTCTTGTTAACAAAAGTGGGAATTTTTTTTAAACTTATAGAAATAGTTCAAATGAATTTTTGATGTCTATAACCGTCAATGGCAGTGAATGAGTTAACTCTGCTGGGTCTGGTAAAATCCTTATCCATCTTTGACCCATATACACTTGCATATAGATACAGTATATACATTTGCTACCTGCTTGCCCCTTCTCATGTCCATAGCTCACACTTCTTTCATCCTCAGCCTCCATCTTCATGAGGCCATGTTCTGTTAGACATTATTAACATTTTTAATTCTTTATTTCATTTTATTAACCATGTTGAAATGTTTTATAGATGTGAAGTAGGTAAAATAGTGTTGAACTCAGTATAATTTGACCTTAACCTAAGCTGGTACACATTGTTTGGTCTAAAAATTCCTTCTCAGTGTTTGCACACACACATTCTCTTCGTGGGAGCGTATTCTGCTTCGGGGGAGCACACACACCCACACACACACCACTGACTCTGTTCGCATCATCACTCACGGCCACTCTAGATTTTGTTTTGGGAAAAGTGCCCTGAGAGTATATTTTGTCTAGAGATCAACACAGCTGCAACTCTGTTATATAACATATTTACTTATTCATGATGGGAGGAGAAATAGGTGTTGTCCTACTGATTTGGATTATTTAAAAGCTGGATCCCGCAAAAGAGGGGGCACATGGGCACTCTGAAATTCCACCTCATACGTGATGTTCAGTATTGCTGTGACCGGAGAATTCTCTGAAATAAATCATCCTTGCGCACGGACTCTGTTCATGTCTTATCTCATCATTTGATTTATTGGACACGCAAAAGTATGGATTTTTAAGTATACTCCTTTCAGTTCTCTAAGAGACGGCAGGCACTATTGTTATGGTGGTAATAGCGGGAATTTCAGCCACGGCGCTCATGGCGGTTGCTGTAATTGCTGTCGTGGCACTGGAGAATTGCGGGACTCTGGAGGTAGACTGCTTGCATGCTGAGACGCTGCAGTGCATTTCAGCAGCTGTGTGAGAAATCTGGAAGCTGGAAGGCTGAGGAATAATCTTCAACAAGGGGAAAGAGCCACAACGTCATTGAAAACATTGGTCACAGTGAATATGTCAACAAGGAAATAGCCAGATTAGATTAAGAGGAGGATCTAAATGCTTTTGCATACCTGGGTGGAAAATATTATGAAGTAGTTGAGTTTTTCAGCAAATGTCTGCAAGTGAGTCTGCAGTTTGTGAAACTGTATATTTGCATACCTGGGGGTGATATGACACCTGATGTTGAGGAGAGTAAGGGGCACATTCAGTTGGCGTTGACCTGACTATACGGCGAGCGCTGGGATCGCCGTCATCCACACCATTGGCCTTGCAATTCAACCTCTTTACACACAGCACCTGCACGCCCACAACAACTGAGCGTTAATGACTCAACCTCCTTGCCACTGCACTCAGAGATGCAAATCGTAAAACGGGAACAGAAGATCTGCCTGTGCTTTTATGCAGAATCTAGTGAAACAAGATTCCGCACTTCACACAGATGATCAATTGTTAAACATCCCACCCTCATACAGCGTCACACTCTCTCATGGCTCTGATCCAAACATCTGTACTCATGGGCAACATTTGATTTTTGACGTCATTGGCGGCCCTCCGTAGGTTTTTACTTGACGTCTTTTAAGGTCCATGGCAGTGAAAGAGTTAAGATGAGAGCTGGGCCAGAGTCCTTAAAAGAGTAGATGAAAAACTGTTTATTTAAATAATAAAACCATAGTCAATGCTCATTTGTTAAAAAAAATGATCATAATAACGTAAATACACTTAAATATAGGATGAAATTATCCTATGTAGTTTTTTAATGTTATTTATTTGGTTGAAAAGGCTTCAGACTTAACACGACATCAAAGAGTTTAGCTCTTTGGCCGAGTTGCCAAATGGAAGAACAAGCCAACAGTTCTGCCCAATTAATTGCTGCCCAACAGTTCAGTTTCTGTCAATTCATGTTCAAATGTACAGTAATTTAATTCCACATGATTCGTTATCAAACGCCATTTTTGTGGTTGGAGATGAACACAGTTGTCTCAAGACTAGATTTACAGTGGACCCCACAGATTCGCCTAGTCACTGATTTTTGTTAATTTTTGTTTTTTGACACCATTTTATTTATTTATTTTATATAGAAAATGTGCATTAGATGTTTCTCTGTGTTTAAAAAAAATAAATAATAATTTTTGAAGTCCCCCCCCCCCTTAATGCATTTTTCAATGAGCGTTAGTTATGCTGGAATTTTCACTATTTGCAAGTCGGCAAATCCTTACCACCGAAGAATAGCGGCGGTCCACTGTAATTAAAAGATGAACTAATCAATGTACTTTTCTGAAGCTCTGTTTGAAGTTGTCACAGAGGAAACCGTAGAGCAGAGGGTTGGCGCAGGAGTTGGCATATGAAAGGATGACTGCGAAGAAGTATATTCCTGCAGTGGCACTGGACTCGGGGATGATGACCACGAGGTTGATGATGTTGATGATGAAGAACGGCAGCCAGCAGAGTACAAACACCACCACGATAACCACCACCATCCGTGTCACCTTCCGCTCTGAACGCCGTCGCGAGGTGAAGCCTGCCCGCGCTCCTGAGGATTTCACCTGCAGGATAATATAGACAATATGTAGGGATGGGATGACCACGAGCACTCACACGTACACGCAAACACACGCATGCACGCACCTTGATGACTATAAGCAGGTAGCAGAGGCAGATGATGAGCAAGGGTCCAAAGAAACCCACTGTGGTGGTGTAGAGAACGAAGGCTGTTGACCACACGTCTGTTGGCTCTGGCCAGATCATGTTGCACGAGTTAAATGTGTCCTAAAGGCACATTACAGAACCAGTTACGTGAACTCAGAGAGAGTTAACAGCAATAGTTCATTCGAGCAAAAATATTCGGAATTGAGTGAAACTACTGTTTACAATGAAAACGTTAAGATTCCCTCCAATTTCATAGCCAATCAAATCTGTTATAAACAAGAGAGCGACGTCTGTCACTGCTGCAGTCGTGGCTGCCTGATGTGTCCCGTGTGTTGAGTTTGACTTGGGAGGCGATGAGGTTCCACATTTCGCTGTCATTTGTTACCTCTTGTGTGGTGTTTTAGATTTGAGGATACTAATTGCTGAAGCTTTCTTAGATACTCAACAATTCGAGTCTCCGTTGCTATATTTGGCGCTTCACAATGTGCCACACATTTTCTTTTCTTTTTTTTTCTTTTTTAAGGAGAGCTCAGTATTGTTCATTCGATTTGACATCATCATTGCTCTCCTTTTAAAAAAAATAAAAATAAAAAAATGTTTTTTTTCTCCTTTTTTTTTTTATACATTTTTTAAATATATATACATATATATATATATATATATACACACACACATATATATATATATTTCTTTTGTATGTGGGTGAGTATGTGTATGTGCGTGTGTGTGTGCGTGCGCGCGTGCGTGTATTCATCAGTTCACCTAAAACCCATTAAAAAAAAATCCCATACTAATAATATAATATAATAATAAATTGCCAAATGCAGAAACATCAATGTAAGTTATCACACATTTTCAATGAGAGACAGGTCTGGACTGCTGGCAGGCCATTCTAGTACTCAAACGTATTCACTATAAAGGCATGATGCAAAACTTGGCTTGGCATCGTCTTGCTGAAATAAACAGGGATGTCCCTGGAAAAAAACGCTGTTTGGATGGCAGCGTATGATGCTCCAAAACCTGTACCTTTCAGCATTATTGGTGCCTTCACAGATGCGCAAGTTGCACGCCATACCAGGGACATTAACATACCCCCAAATCATCACAGATGCTGACTTTTGAACTTTACACTGAGAAGAATGGTCCTATTGCTCTTTGGCCTGCATTTCAAAAAGAAGAGGCAGGTACAACCTGCACTGCAATCTGATCGCAGGGAACATATAAACAACTATTCACTCATACATACACACCAATGGACTTTTTTTTTTAAATCTTCAATTAACCCACCATGCATGTTTATGGAATGTTGGAGGAAACTGGAGTACCCGCAGAAAACCCATGTAGGCACGGGGAGAACATGCAAATTCCTCACAGTGAAACCGTATAGACACTTAGGAACCCAAAAATATACAATTACTGTGGTGTCTTGAGATGTCACACAATCTTCAATTTGTTTTTTCCATTCAATTACACCTTGTGTATTTAAAGCTATGTTGAAATGCTTACAGCCATGTATTCTTTATATTCTGTAAGAACAACACATATTAGTGCTGTATTGAGCTGAGACCTCTCACTGAACAATACACGTCAGTCTGTCTTGAGCTGCCCCTAGGTGGCCAAAGTGGGAACACCAGAAAGAACAGCTAAGCGCAAATGCCATTTAATTGTTGAATTATGGCAAAAATCTGTTTAATTAATTTTCATTATATTTCATTAGGTCATTACGGTATGTTTTTATTAAGTGACCTTGGAGTGTTTTCCTCACTAAAAACAGATTAAAGCAGTTTTTTTTGTGGGGGGGGGGGGGGTGGAATGGATTGATTGATAGCATTTCAAGTCATTCCAGTTGGAAAAGATGATTTGAGATACAAGTATTTAGAGTTACGAGCATGTCACAAAATGATTTAAAATAATATGTCACTATTAGAAAAATACGTTGAAGAACTGTTTGGCATTTTATTTTATTAATCACAGTTGCATTTTCCCATGACGTCACCATATTTGCACAAGTGTATGTATTTTGTGCTTTAAAGAAGAAAAAAAAATAGTGTGGCGCATCGGAAAAACGTCCCCAGGACCTCAGTACATACCTGCACATCAGAGAAGATGACCACGGGCAGGACCACCACAAACGAAAGAAGCCACACTGCTGCGCTCACCGCCTTGGCTACGCGCGGGTGCCTCCACTTGGAGCCCCGGATCGGGTGCACCACGGCCAGGTAGCGGTCAACGGACATGACGGTGAGGCAGAAAATTGACGTGAACTGGTTCATGGAGTCCGCGGTCATGACGAGCCTACACAGGAAGGATCCGAAGGGCCAGTAGGAGAGCACATTCTGCGTTGTGAGGAAAGGCAGCCCAATGATGTAGAGCTCGTCCGCGATAGCCAAGTTCACAATGTAGATGTTGGTCACCGTTTTCATGCTGGCGTAGCGCAGCACCACGTAGATGGCCAGACTGTTGCCGGCCAGACCCACCATGAAGACTGTGATGGAGATGATCGCTGTCAGCAGGGTGCTGCTCCCCTGGAAGGGGACACTCTGCGTGAACTCGACGGAGGACACGTTGGTGAGGGCAGAAGAAAAAGAACACGTTGGAGAAGAACAATTCGGCATATCGACTTGTTCCATAATGAAGCTCTCCGGTAACTCTGCAATTTGAGAGGAGGGGGGGGGGGTCTGTCTTGTAGTCAAATAGTCCCACTTTGAGACGGCAAAGTGCATGAGAGGTTTCTGTTGCGCGCGCTAATCGGAGCCTCGAAAGCCTTCAAACGCGATTCAAAATGGGCGTGCGCCACAGTCAAACGCCACATAAAAGGTAGGTAATGAGTAAGCGATTGGAAGCAGAAACATGCATCGTCTCTCAAAAAACACGAGCCGCAATCCACCGTGTCTTCGCTTCTTGACCAATGTGGTGAGTGACGCTGCTCCAGCTGCGCGTCAATGGCCAGAGTCGGTGTCACACTGGACTTTTACGCGCAGGAGAGCTAAGTGTGATTTGGTTACACTGTAAAGAACTGACTATAGAATTTACAAGAAATGACTGGCAAAAAAAGTTGCCAGCTAATGCTTGTAAAATCCCAGTACATTACTGTATTTTTATTTTTTTACATGTATTTACTGTAAATAATTAGTAAATAGTTATTTACAAAAAAAATAAAGTATTATACATCCATCCATCCATCCATCCATTTTCTTTACCGCTTTTCCTCACAAGGGTCGCGGGGGGTGCTGGAGCCTATCCCAGCTGGCTTCGGGCAGTAGGCGGGGTACACCCTGAACTGGTTGCCAGCCAATCGCAGGGCACACAGAGACAAACAACCATACTCACAATCATACCTATGGACAATTTGAAGAGTTCAATTAACCTGACATTTGTGTTTTTGGAATGTGGGAGGAAACCGGAGTACCCGGAGAAAACCCACGCAAGCACGGGGAGAACATGCAAACTCCACACAGGAAGGCCGAAGCCCGGACTTGATCTCACGTCTTCTGCACTGGGAGGCGGACGTGCTAACCAGTCAGCCACCGTGCCGCCCAGTATTATACAGTATACGTTAATTATACAGCAAATTACTGTACTTTGTTTTTACCCATAATACACTTTGTTTTACCCACAATGCATTGCTGTATACAGTTTTTCTCCATAGGTTTGGCACATTTGGCCAAACAGACTTACATTCATGCACAACCTATCAGTTCATTAGCAAAAGCACATATCTATCCCAAACCTTGTCTCACATGCTTCACTCCAAGTTCCTTTCCCAAACAAAGAGTCAATACTGTCACAACTGCAAAGGTCCTTCTCAATTGCTTTGGCTCATCTGCATTCACTTAGTGCTTTTGCCAAAAGTAACTTGGATGATTTTTCACAACACCATGGATCATCAGCAAAAGCTCATATCTCTCCCAAAACATCTAACCTATGTGTCAAAATCACATTTCTATGTCATACAAGTCAGTGCCCCAAAATGCATCGTCCCTTTGACATTCTGTGAGCACTGCAGGTCAAAATCATTTGATGTTTTGTCACAACAACAGAGGTGCCGCTAACAAAATACAATTATATATAAAACTGAGGGGGGGGAAAACGATTTTACAAGAGCAGTTTTCAAAGTTTGTGGCTTGACATACTCCACTCACAGTCAAGGAAATTGCAACACTTTTTATTCACACAGTTACTTACATATTAGAGTGCAACAAAAGAAAGTGTAAGCCGAATCCTGTCTATTTATGAAAAACTAAGAAATTCTGTTGAGTAAATTTGACTCTAATTAGAGTGGGACCAAATAGACTCAGTTTTTCAGTTGAGGAACAAACTCACGACCTTCAGCTTGGGAGACAGCCGAACGACACCCTGAGCTACACAGCTCCTGCTGTGTGCTAGTATATCACTAGTCTCAGCTGGAATCTTCATAACTTCAAGATCAAAAACATCTTGGAGCTAAGCAAACAGTAGAAGTGGCGTAGCTCAGGTGGTACAGCAGCCGTCTCCTTACCTGAAGGTTTCTCAACCCTTGAGTGACTTTTATTTTTCAATTCTTTATTTTACTCTCTTCCAAGTGTAAATATTACTCTAAAACTGAGTCTAGTTGGTCCCACTCAAAATAGAGTCAAATTTACTCCAAATAGAGTCAAATTACTTTACAGAATTTACTATGTAGTCACTATAGTCACCTCCTCCTCATCTTCTTGACCATCCATACGCTGCTCTCTGTTTGGCCAAAGGTTTTCATCCACGTCGCAGCCGATATTTTCCCTTGCAATGCAGCGAGGGAAAAAATGGCGATGAATGTCTCAACCACCCTTTACACTGATCTCCTGTGATATGCTGGACTAATTTTGACAGTTGAACAGATGATTTAGCATATTATGAATTACACAGTGAAATCCTGCTGACATGTTTTGGAAAGGGCAACCATTAGACTGAAAAACAACTAATCCAGTTCAATCAGCAAGATCTATTCATTTGGAAAATGTGCTAAATGTGGGCACATTTTGCTAACTGTAGGCTAAATGTACACAACCATTTGCACAGATCTATCGAGGCAATTTAGACATGTACTAAGACATTTGCAATTTGATGAAAGCCATTCAGTTGACAACAATTGTAAGGTGGTTTTGGGATTTGTACATTTTGAAAATGTCAAGAAATGTGCCAAACCTATGGAGAAAAATTGTAAATACTGTAAAATTAAAACACAAGAAAATGCTGTAATTTTTTACTGTAGATTTTACAGAAATTTATACATTTATACATACAAATTTATGTATTTATACATACAAATAAATCCACCCCGAAACAAGCATAAAAGTGCTTTTACAAATCGAACATGTAAAGAAACAAAAAAAAACTGAGAATTGTTTAAATAAACCACAAACATTAAGTTTCCCACTTAGAGAAATAGGAAGAAGGATCATTTTCAAACAATTTATTCAATAACAATAAGGACATGCCCAACCGAATTTCATTTTGAAATAAATTAATTTTACTGATATAAATATTTGAACTATTGTGAGTTGTTACCATTGAATAGGTAGCCTAATTATTATTATTATATTATATTATATTATTATTTATTATAATAGCCTTTGTCATTATGGATTTTTTCCTCCCAACCCATTTCAACGGTTTCTGTTTTATATATATATACTGTATATATATTTTTTTTAAATAAATATAAATATATATATATATATATATATATATATATATATATATATATATATATATATATATATATATATATACATATATATATATATATATATTTTTTTTAATTATTTATTCATTTCCCCCCTACATTCAGACGAGAGCTTTGAAAATTCTGCACAATGATGGCCTACCTCATTTTTCATAAAATAAGACCACTACAACCTAACATATTCAAATTTATAAGGTGGCAATTATCACGCAACACCCGCCCCCCGCCCTTATTGTTATTTATTTTGTGTTATTAAGGCTACTGTAATACAGTGTGTTGAAACAAAAAGCAATGAGGGGTTTAAAACTAGCAGAAAGTATGTCCTCAAGGTTCTGTCATGTGTGAGCTAAAGGCTGAATAAGGGCTGCCGCTGTGTTTAATAAATGTTTAACTTGATCAGAAGTGTCTTTGTTATGTGGGCAATTTATTATAGTTAGATGACGTCATCTTACCTATCACAACAAATACAGTACTTTAGTCTATAATATAGAGCCAGTCATAGATATACTAATAATATTGCAGTATAGCATAAAAGTTTCTTTAATAATTCATAGAATGTGTCACTCAATGAATTCTTCTTGTTTTCCCATCTCTCCGTATTTCAGGCTTGACGTGACATCTGTCAATGTCAGTCATGTGAAAATGTGAACCAAACAAACACACTTCTTTTCTCTCTGCAGGTACACCCACCTGCCACCACACACACACACATGAACAATACAGACAACCAGCTGCAAACAAAACAGATACATCAATATGCTTATCCGCTCCTGTAACCAGCACATGTAACCTCCAATTGCACTGCTTGGCGGTCTTTTTTTTCCTGGTATTTCTTCTCTGAAGGGAACCGAGGGGAGTGGAATGCCAACCACCCGCTAAGTCACGAACTCATCAAGCATGCACGGCTCACACACACACACTTTGGGTTGGAGAATCATTGTGTCAGGTGGGTTGGGCGGGAAAGCGCCCGCTAATAATGCGCCCGTGTCCACAACAATCCCCTGGAGCGAATCTATCACACTACACAAGGGTTGACCTTACTGACCTGTCAGGGGACATTATTGTCCTGTGGGCACCCGTTTTCATGTTTTTACAATTTTCCACCACAAGGACTTAAGGGAAATTCAAGATGCTGTGATTGTTTTACACAAATGAACCAACATAAATAGAGAATTATAGCTGAGATAAGTGTTTACCCCTTAAAGTATACCCATTCATCCATTATTCATAAACGGATAACACACTCTAAAAACATTTGGGTCAAAAGTAACCCAATTATGAATCAAAAATGGACCGATCCACTTTATGGGTCAATTTGACCCAACTTTCTGGATTGTTTTATACAAAGTGACCCATTTTTTTGACCCAAGTACAGGATTAACCAATATCTATGAGTTGTTTTACACTAAAAAAAACATTTCTTGACTCAAAGTTGGATCAAATGGACCCAAGTAGAGACTCGGTCCATTTTTGACCCATATTTGATTTATTTTTGACCCAACTCTTCTTGCTGTTCAGCTTTACTCTATTTTCCTTTTGTTTTGTTTTTTGTTTTTAATTTCAGGGACCTGTCTGTATAATTGTTTAGCTGTTTTATATGTGTTGTGTTCTTTATACTCTTTTTTGCCGTTATGTACAGTATTGCCATTTAATATTTGTCTTCTGGCTGTAATAAATACTAACTGTATGTTTTATTAGTGGGGAAACATTATATTTATTTTAATTCTGTCATCTGTAATGTGTTTTTTCAATGTCAGTGTGTTCAAGTCTCCTGATTTTTTTTTTATCAATATGAGTTAATGCTGTTGCATCTATTTATTTTTTACATACATTACAAATGCTGCCGTTGGCTTTATGCTGTACCTCCATGCCCCTCCTACTCATCCTTCTACAGACTCTCCCTCCTTCCACCTTCTTCCTGTAGCCCTACAATAACACATCTTGTGGCCTCAGTAAGTGCTGTTTTCCTGCCCGGACCCATGGACCCTCCCCAAAAACAAACAGAAGCTAAGCTCATTTTACCTTCCCCCGACCCAGACTGGACCCGTCCTGGCCAGACAAATACTAAACAATAGATTTCATGAGTAAGGACGATTTTTGTTAATCAGAGCCGTGGAAAATGTGTTTTTTTTAAATATTCCATGCAAATGTCATGTGTCTTCAGGGTATTGAAACAGGCTCATTCAAGACAACAACAATGGCTGAGAATGCCACGAGCACGGAAAAGGCTTCACAAATATTTACTTGAAAAAAATCTAGTAAAATTTTTTCACTTCAGAAATTCTAGTTAAACTTGAGTGCATCAACCAACAACCTAGCCCTTACTAAGCTTTTTCAAGTAAATACAGTATCGCTCCTTCCCTTTTTAAATTTTTTTTTTACTGTAATTCAAGTTCACATCAATCCCCGCAGTTGAGGTTCATACTTTGTTATTTTAATGTACAGTAGATCCCTGTTTAGGCACCCAAGGTTGAATAAAGTTTTTGTCTACTGGTAGATGCTAGTTGAAGCCAGGACCTCTTCTGAAAACTACAAATTAAAATACAATGGCAACAGAACAAACATGAAGGGAAACTCAAACATGTCAAACAAAATCTGGTTAAAACCGTCATCATGTGTGACATGTAAGCTATAGCTCAGTGAGTAACTTAGAGGCTTAATGCCACAAAGGTGTTAAAAGGATAAAAAAAAATATTTGTTTTTAAATGAATAAGCTGAGGCTGAACACAAAGATGTAAGACTTTTTCGACTCACTCTTAAGTAACCTCACAAATCTGTCTAACTCTATATTAGTGAGCACTTCTCCTTTGCTGGGATAATCCATTCACCAGGTGTGGTACATCAAAATGCTAATAAGACACAGGTGTGCCTTTGGTTGACAGCCCTCCAAAACGTTCAATTTAATCACACAGCTCAATGCCACAGATGTTGCAGGTTTTGACTTTTGAATTAAAGGTTCAGTCTGTTTCCACACAAGATCGTCTGAGACAACCAGTTTGCATTACCAAAGAACTTCTCAGCAAACTGTCTCAAACGACCTCGTCATTCTCAGACCGCACCTGATGCAGTTTGTCGACGTAACCATAGTAGCCTTCAAATGTTCACCATAATACCGTTTTTCATTGTACAGGGCAGATAGCAGCATCGTCATCAGCGTTGTTATGGGCAAATGCCTTTTATTGATGGCTTTTTGAATGCACAGAAATACTGTGAAAAAATCTTCAGGCCCATGATGCAGCATGATAACGCACGGCCGGCCCCATGTTGCAACAATCTGTGCAATATACTGGAAGCTTGGAAGGATGTGTCACCCGTTGCAGAGTTTTAATAAACAATGTTAGATGTACCAACATTCTATAAGTAGCTGGGAATGTCTATGAGTATATTGATAACCTAACGTAACCACAACATTGGAAAGAATATTGACTTCATGTTTGTGGCTGTAAGAAGAGGCTTCTCTAAATTGCTTCTTTGAAGGAGAGATGAAGTAGGTATAATAATGGCAAGTCCTGAAAACACCACATGTAGAAAAAGGCAATTTTCCAAATGTGGCAATGACCGAGCCATACTTCAGCATTGCGGTAGATTATAAGCAAAGAGCCCATTACATTTCTTATAACCAATGTCATTTTTTTTCATTCTCTATGTTTTTTCTTTCATTTGTTTATGATTATAGCTTACAATTCAGCGCTATTTCTTTATTTAAAACATGTACAACTGTGTTGTATTTTGTTGTTGTTGGGCTGGAACAGATTAATGCAGTGCTTGTCTTTTTTTTAAATTATATTATTATATGTATAATTATTTTATTAAGTTTTAAAAAGTGCCCTGGGATTGGTTGGCAACCGGTTCAGGGTTTACCCCAAAGCCAGCTGGGCCTGGGATAGGCTCCAGCACCCCCGCGAATGGATGGATGGATAGATTTTATGAATAGTATGCATTTGTAAATAAAATTAAGTACACCTCTGCAGATGAGCTAATACGCCTTCCTCTGACAATAAGAGCACCACTGTCTCCTACTGTAATGGATGTGCAATTACATTTTATCCTACCATGGGGGAAAAAAAGGTCATTTTAATAGGGAAATTTAATAAAGGCATAAAATTGCTTGTTCATATAATGAATTAAACTTTTAACTCAAGGCATCACTGTTTATAATTTATAGTCTGGTGGCATTTGTGTTTGTTTTTAGCCATGAAATTATTTTTATTTAATTGAAAATAAAAATACGTAGTATATTTTTTATTTTATTTTATAAAAATACGTACAGTATTTTACATCAAATAAAAATGCGCTTTGGCTGAAAAAGTTTGGGAAACACTGCTATCGACACTCAGCGGTGGTTTGCGGAACTGCATAATGTAGAATGAGTAGGAGGAGAGGAGAGGAGAAGGAGGAGGAGGAGGAGGAGGGCGAGAGAGGAAGTTCCAAAACTTTTTTTTCCATTTCTCGCCAGGGAAAGATTCCTGAAGACGCTCCGTTAGTTTTTCAGAGGAACGGGAAAACCAGAAGAACATTTGGAGAAATACGCGCAGCTCACCTCGTCAAAAAGTGGATTTTTCAAACTTTGTTCTGTCCTCACATGAAACGCGAGGCAAAAAAGAGTGTTTGCTTTGGTCCTTTCCAGCCTGCGAGGACTTCCACCATCAGAGGCGATGAGATGTGAGTGAGCTATGCCTTGTGGAAATGGAGCGACTGTAACCACGCGAAAACATGGCGTCTGCGGGCCCAGCTTCTACTTCTTCTCCAGCCTGCTGGTGGCCCTGTGCTGTCTGGAGCCGTGGAGCCTCGGCTCGCAGACGGCCGCCAGCAGAAGCTGCACGCCCTGTCCCGTTAACTGCAGCTGCACGCCTGCGGGGCCCCAGCATGGCTGCGTGGTCAACTGCTCCAACGTCGGCTTGGAGAGGGCCCCCGGAGCGGCGGACATCCCGCTGGTCACCACGGTGCTGTGAGTCCAATTAACCCTACTTCTTTACTATGCTGATGTTTCCATTCGCTCAGCAACAGTATTGCTCACATGGAAAGCAAAAGGAAACTTTCCAGGAGGGGGCCCACATTATTATGATGTTATTTACTCAAGCCACATACAACGTGTTTTCATCATCCACTACTTTTAGTTAATTTCTTTCCTTTTGTCTTCATCACATCAACATCGATTCATCATCATATTTTTGGTATCATTAGCGTACATCGGCATATCATTACAAGTTAACTTTTGTTGCTATTTTTTGCTTGGAATCTACGTTACAAAAAAATTGTGTTACTGCCAATTAACGAATCATAACACCTTTTTGATGATCAGTTAGTGATTTATTAGCAAAACAACCTTTTGTGCCCTCCGTTTTCCAAAATAACTTAGTATAATGTGCTGCATGAGATCACCATGTGTGCTGCATGATATTATTCAGTTACACTAAATTGCAAGGCAGTGCAATAAATCAAATTAGATTAATTAATAATTTCAAAAATCGCTGATTTGAAAATGAGCTAAATCGTGAAATCGCAGTGTGTATAAACAAAGACACTCTTCTTCTGAATTATTAAAAGCTGATATTACATTCTGTTATATCCAAATGTTATCGTGAGTTGTAATTTTGCGCAAGTGGCAGAATGCGGGATGTGCGGTTTACAATAAGCACGTTATGCACAAGCTATGAATGTCAACGTTAAGTATACATTATTGTTGTCTGAAGATTTTGCACATGATTTATATTTTTAATAATTCACACTTTTTTTTAAAATTAATTAATTAATTTATAAAACATTTTCTTATTAAGTACATTAAATACATAATCGTCCAGAATGACTGAAAATAAATAAATAAAGATTTTAGTTTTGAGTCATATCACCCATCTCGACTTAATTGGTCCAAAAATTATTTATTTAAAACAAATAATGTATCTTTGTTCATCTAACTTTGCCAGTGACATATAGTGACATCAGAATAAAATGCAGTTCCACTAGATGGCAGAAGATTTCATTTCACCTGTGGCGTTGCCCTCCTCCAAAGAGAATAATAGCTTTGTGTTCAATTTCATTTTCAAACCGAGTCCGTTTGAAAGTGTATCATCAAATTGGAAATTTGTGGCATGAAACTAACTGCATGAAATTAGAACACACAGTCGTCTCAAGTAATGTTGTTTTTCGTGTGACTGAGCCCTCTATTAGAGGTCATGATGCCAGAGTCTGTATTTTTTTTAGTGTGTATGAATGTGTCTTCTTATGGTACATAAGAGTGAAACTCGTCACCAGAAAAGTGAAACTGGACTTTGTGGTATGGATCAGCTTGCTCATGCTGCAGCAACAGCAAGAACATACTGTTCTGAGCAGACGCTAGCCACATGTTGTTAATTATTTATTTCCCTTCAAACCACCACCTACTCTCATTTAACTTGTACTTGTAGCATATATACATATATAGAGAGAGTTCATTCAACAGGCACCAGAATGATGTAAAAGTGATTGACGGTGAACTCTTCTGAATCATTTGAACTTTCATCCTGCTTTCACTTTGCAGTCAAGCAGCATCAAATGAAAATATTCAAGTTCATTAGTGTTTCATGTGTGTAGATAATGGTCATCCGATGCAAAATTTAAGAAATGAAAATGTTAAAATGATCCAATTTAGTAATGTATGACTTGTGTTTGTTTGTTTAATCTACTGTATATAGAAAATCAAAATCAAAGGATTTGAATTATTAGAGGAGGATAAATTGTTTTGCTGAATGATTATGCTTCTTAAAAGTGGGTTTATTTTTTATGTTTCTTCAGTAGGGCTGCCACAAACAATTATTTAGCTAGTCACCAATAGTTGTCACGATTAGTCGATTAATCGCACCAGCAAGCAGTCACTATATAATTATGATTAGTTTACAGCTTGAATTTTTTAAAGGTATGTTCAAATAAGAAAATAAAGACAACTAAAATGTACATTCAATTTCTACTAAACTTTTTACCAGCATTCCTGACATGTTTATAAATGGTGGTGCAACTTAAATTGAAGGCGATATACAGTCTTAATATTTTAGGCCGTAAATATTTAGTGCAAAAATTATACACACCATGCATAGTTGCACTAAGAATACCATGAAACTATAAAAAAAACAGATTACTTACATATTTATTTCGCTCTTCCTAGGCACCAACCACATTTTCAATGTCGAAGCAAGTGAAATCAGATCAGTAAATTAGGAAAAGGCTTTGTGGTTAAGAAAACTAAAATAAACACTTGTAATGTTTAAAAAATATATATAATTATTTAACCTTTATTTATCCATAAACATTTTGACTTTCAATATTTGTGGGCCGGTCCCTATCCCCCCAAGAATAGGGAATGGTCAAGGAATGTTTATGGTTAGGATGAAATTAGTGTAACCTCCAAACTGAAATGCCACTAAGGTCGTACAATTTGGAGTTCAACCTAACATAACTGGATGAATATGCTTCATGAAAAATTGTGAGTTTGTTTCCTGTGCAACGTTAGCTCAGGGAGAGCTGTTTTTCTCTTTCTTTGATGTTTTTTATTTAATTTTTTTATTGCAAACCCAGAAAGGTATGACAAGAGCAGACCTGGGGAAAAAACGTATTGCAAAATAAGAAAGCATTTCATAGAGTAGTAGGTTTCTGTCCTGGCTGCTCAGTACAATACTGTATGACAACAAGTGGCTATCAAAAGAAGCAAAATTGAATACACACCACAGAGTGACCCCTGTTTAGAGTTCATTTGATGAGACTCGACTCTTTGGCATGCACATGTGAAATGTCACGCTTATCTAAAGTCAATAAATATCAAGTATTAAGACTGTCAACCTGTATTTTTATTTTTATTTTTTTTTAAATCAAAGGCTCCATGTGCATGCGCAAACCTTTTGCAATACTTTCCACAAACATGCTACAGTATATGATTTAATTTGATCAATATTATTCATCAATTATTAATTAATAAAATAAAAAAACACACAAAAACAGTCTCTCTTTATTACTAGTATCGTGGATAATTTCCCAACTGTTAATGAGATCAAGTTGTTGGGCAGTCTTGAAAAAGAGTCCTTCGTGCCTACAGCCATGTTCCTCATTTGTGAGGTAGTGGATTTGCATAATAGTGCTAGTGTACAGTATATAATGGAAGAGTAGAATGTAGGGGTGCAGTTATTAAATAGTTTATAATTTGAGTATCCTACTGAAAATGCTACTGAATAATATAGTGATAATATTTGTGTTCAGTTAAAATATATTTTTGCTTGGTTAAAGATATGAATACAAAAGAGAAAAGACATTTCACTAAAGGGACCAGTGAATGGGATAAACATTGACATTTAATAGTATGTATGTATGTATGTAAAAATGATGTACTAAAGTTCACTCCCCTGAAAAACTCAGTCGTTCAACACATTTCAGTTTAAACTTCACATTTGTTGTACCAAAGACTTTCATTTAAAAAGGCATCAACAGCCGTTATGCAACTTCACTTGCGCAGCTAGCATTTTAGCATGTGATTTAAGAATAGAGCTGTGCATGTAGGAGCTTCGACAAGCTGTTTAATATTAGGACAAACATTTTTTATACTAAATTCGAAAGAGTTCAAATAGGGTCGCTTTAGGAAGCGGGTATTCAAAAACAATCACGACTTATTACGAGTGTAACGAGTTAGCATTCAGTATTTTTTGCCCCCCGTAATATTTGGCGGTTTTGCTATTCAATGCATTTGATTGAGGCACAAAATGCAAATTGTAACTTGCAAGATGTGACACAAATCTGCTTAGTTTGATCAAGCCTTGCGTGGTCTGATAATGCTTAAAAGGTGCAAAGGCCAGCCACTGATGTTGTAGTGGTTTACTTGCTTGACTGCTGTCCTTGCAACATGGGTTCAGTTCCCAATTGGTGATAGTGTGAATATAATTTTTTGTTTCTATAGGCTACGAGAGTCACTAGTGACTAGTCTAGGGTCGTCTTTGTGATGAGATTATATTGTCCAGAATAATTGTTTTGGAAAACGGATGTGCAGTGGAACCCAGCTATCATATTGGGATTTGGGCCGAGACTGTGAATTAGAGATGCTACCATGCATTTGAGAATAACTGCATGAGTGTCAACAAGAGGCAGTGACAACACTTAACGTAAATGAGAAATATTAATGGAGTGGAGATATCGCTAGTGTTGCCCGCACATGCCCACTTATTTATACCCTGTCTGGCAATTTGAGTTTTTTTTTTTTTCAATTTAGGAACATGTCACGTTTAATGCTAATATGTGCTAACACTTAAATACAAGGCAGTAACAAAGACTGGCTAAAGGTTTAGCCACATCAACACACCACACGTGATGATGTGGCTAACTACACTCAGGTGTGGCTATAGGAAATTTTTCATCCTGTTATCCACATTAGCTAAGAGGTTTCATCATGACCGTAGTGCCAACCCTGCTGTCACCACTCTTGTCTTTATCCTGTTTACCTCAATTGTCAACACTTGGATTCATCTGTATTGTCGAATCAACTGTGGTCCAGAGCACTTTGTGGGGTTGCTATGGCAACTAGATACATACACATAGACACACATGGTACCTCCTCCCCTCTAGATGAAGTTATCATCACAATCGCCTTTGGACACACATATGCACACACGTGCGTGCATGCGCGCTTACAAAGACAAATATTGAACGTATTGACCGTGTGTGAGGGAGTTTATTGTGTTACCATGGCGAGAAGAATTTATGACATCAGTCAGTGAAGTGCAGGCATTCCAGGAAAAAAAGTAATTATGCCAGTCATATAGTCATATCTTTGTTAAGCCTAGATTTTCCACAAACGTCTTCTATGTGATGACTCATGAGAAGGGATTGTCCAGGTGTACCTAATGAAGTGGTCAGTAGACCCACTATGATGGTGACAATTACCCTTTTGAATAACACAAATTGTTAAACATATCGTGCATTTTTGATTGCTGTCATTATTTGGAAAACATGATGATAAGCGGTTCAGATAATGGGTGAATGGATGGATTATGAGATAAAAGGAGTCCCAAGAAAATCCATATGTGTCAATCTTTGTGGGGTTGAACATGATGTGAGTCATCTTTACACTGAATAAAAAAATCAATCCACCACTGATGAGAATGAGAAGTCAGAGCGCAAGGTGCAATGCTGTATTGTAGGGCTGATTAGTTTAATAATCAATTAAAGTGTCCATTATTTTTTTGAATCAATAAAACATGTTTTAATTTTAATGCCTTTATTTAAAAAAAAAAGGACAATACTTCAAAATGAGTTAGTTACTGGTTTGTCTCGGGTAAATTTGACTCCATTTAGAGTGGAACCAAATAGACTCAGTTTTAGAGTAATGTTTACACTTTGAAGGGAGTGAAATAAAGAATTGAAAAAATAAATAAAAGTCACCAAAGGGTTGAGGAACCAACTCACATATTTTTGGTCTCTTCTTGGAGACAAGCAAACAGTAGGATTGGCATAGCTCAGGGTTAGTCTCGCAAGCTGAAGGTTGTGAGTTTGTTCCTCCCATTCTTTATTTTACTCTCTTCCAAGTGTAAATATTACTCTAAAACTGAGTCTATTTGGTCCCGCTCTAAATATAGTCAAATTTACACTACAGAATTGACTGTGCACCTGTGTGAACAGAGTGCATTATGATGATGCAATCGAGGAAGGTGGGAAGTCGGCCATCCCATTTGGATTCTCCCAGGTCCGACCTCACAGTGTTTGAGGCAAATGTAAATACAAAGATGGCTGATTCCGATAAATTGTTTGTTGTTGTGATTAACGCGGTCAGTCCAAATCACGTTGGGTTACGTGAAGGTGCTTAGTTCGAATAACTAAATTAATATCATAATAGTTAAATCGATAATGTTTATAATTGTGTAAATTATGTTTTTCCATTCACGGGCTTAGTATCTACGGGGTCGCCATTGTCGAGTGATGTCAGATTGAAGCCGGTCGGTGAAGTCGGGATCCTTTTTTTTTCCGACTTCACGACTCGGATGTACGACTTTAAACTTCAAATGGGCCTTCCCGTGCTCACTTCCTGGCATTAAGTCCGTTTTCTCACTTTCCTCCAAATTTCATCCCCAATCTTCCTCTCCGCATCACAGGTGTGCGATTCGTCAAGCGTCAACAACAGCTGCGTGCCCAGTTAAGCCACTATGCACGTAACTCTAATAAGTTTTTAAAGTATCCATATTTTTGGAGGACACAAATTTAGTCACTCTTCTTGCACTTCAAACAAACTCTCAATGATTCTCCAACTTCTCGTGGAAAAGAAAATGGCTCTTTGTCTGCATTTGAGATTGATGTTGCAGTGGCAATTTAGGTTGAAATCATGACTGATAGCGTCCCGAGAACTAGAAAGATAGGTTTGTGTTTAAAGTCAGTAAACATATAATCTGCTTCCAGTGACGTGCAGTGAGCTCTAGGTTTGAGTAGGCAGGCAGAGACGCACACACCAATTACAAATGTGTGCGTCGGCAGGCGAGTGCACAACGTATCCTAGGGTGACCATATTTTCATTTCCAAAAAAAGAGGGCACTCAGCCTGACCTCGAGATACTTGATACTCAGATACAAGATGCCATACATTCAAACTATTTTAACATATGCCTCCTCTGTATGGGTAGAAAATAGAACAAAAAAACATTACTCTCTTTTGAAGTCAAACATTTTTTGCTCCGCAATATTTTTATTTTTTTTTTTAACTTCAAGCGGGGTTCGTACCCATCGCCTCCGGTGCGGCAGCGCAACATTTGCCACTCAGCTAAACTTCTGGGCCACCGTCAGCCAGTGCGCAGTCTGCCAGCCACAGTAAACGTTGCAGTGCACTCTGCCTCCCATTTGCCGCACAACAAAAATCGGACAATTTCAAACCCGCCCGGACGCCCGGAAAGAATGTAATAAAGTGAATATCTCCCTGTAAAACAGCCTAATTCCTCACAACATCAAGCTAGCAATAGCAATAGCGATGCCAAACACCATGTCAAGTGAAACAGCCAGTTAATCGAAGCACATCCACAAAGCCAATCTTTCCTTTTGTAAAAAGTACGAATAATTATTTGTCCCTTACTTTGCTGAAGATCCGGTAGCTAAGGCGTTGGTCTCCCAACCTTTAAAAGAAAGGCGTAAAAATAGTTTTATATTCTCCAGAGTGGCGTCGTCATCTTACCACTTTGCCGTGCACTAAGTGTGCTTTGAATTCACAAATGCACTGTGCGAACGGTTATTTTGTCATTTTTGAACCTATAGGTAGTGTAGGCTTTCTGAAATGAAATAAATAATTAAAATAAATAGAAAAAGCCAAACGGTTTCAACTTTCATTTCAGCCTGGGGTAGGCAGTGCCTACCTTGCCTATCCTGACCGCACGTCACTGTCTGCTTCCTATTTTACCTGATTACATTATTAATATATATATATATTTTTTTTATAGGCGTGTTTTTCACCATACAAAGATTGTTCAAAAAACAAGCAGTACAATAAACAGAACATATAACATCAATTAAAATGGAAAACGAATAAGTTGGTGACGTGAATAAGCACTCTAGAATAGTTTTGCGTCTAGATGTAAAGAGGAATGTAAATTTTGCTGTGATGTCACAATCTCATTTGATGTTACGCGGCATAGTTTGAATATGATGTCACATCCACATTATGTTCTTATGTCATACGCTCCCTGCCAAAATTCATAATCTGCATTGATCAAAACAATATGGAGCATGGCTTACATATCCAGACACATTTTCAGCACGCCGGCGACCCGAGTGAGATGAGAGGTTTAGAGAATGGATAGATGCATGGAGCCCCCCCATCCCAACCGCTTGCTGGATCGTGTTGGCTCCACTTGGCCTCAATCCATGTTGAGTGATATGTCGTAAAATGGGGACAACACATTGTTGAGGTTAAAAATAAATTTAAAAACACAAGACATGAGGCATAGTATGTTGTTGTCCCTTTTAAATGCTGGATAATTTAGCATTTTTGTTTAAGTATACGTACATCTACGCATGCATTTCGGGTACCACAAACACGTCACCAAATAGTTTTCCCAGTTCCATCCATCCATATTCTGTCAGACTTATCCTGTTCATGTTCATGGGAAGCTGGAGCCTATCCAAGCTGACTTTGGGCAAAGGGCAGACTACACCTTGGATTGATGGCCGCTCATTGCATTTTTTCTCTCACCAGAGGAACTGTGCGATTGTACGCCTAAACTCTTTTACTCATTCAGTACTTTACGACTACAGCACAGCCTGACACACTTTCATTTACCAGAAACGGTATCCAATGAGCACATGACCGCGTTGCAGTTTTTTCATTCTTCCTGCACGCGTTGACGACATGGTCATTATGTGTGTGTGTCTGTGTATGTGCGTGCGCGCGTGTAAGGCTTTATTTGAGTGAGTGTGTTAAACCGCTGCACACAGCTGCCCAAAGTCTTCCAGCTGGATACCAGACAACGCAGACAGCAGCAGCTGGAAAAATGGACAGAATGTTCTGGAGAGGAGTGGAGAGTGTTTGTGACCCAACCAGGCTGTTGAATTAAACATTAAGACGTTTTAGACCAAACGTCTTCAATCAGCGTCCTCCTAGTTCCTCCCCATGCAGATGCGTCCTCTAGAACTCTATACAAAATCGCTGCCCTCAGGAATTGTGCGCGCTCACTGTATATTTCAACTCTCCCCTGATAGCATGTGAATTTGATGGTGGCCGTGAGGTTCGTAGGGAACGCCATCAGAGCCATAGGAGTGGAAAAGACGGTTCTTTGAAATGCTGGCATTCATCGCCACATCTTTGCTTATAGGCTTTCCGTTAATGATGTCACCTTTTCTCCATCGATCCATTTCAGGCAAGTGAGCAGGAGTCTTATCACAGTTGACATTAGGCAAGAGGCGGGGCATACACTGGACTGATCACAGTAGCCAATCACAGGGCACATATGTTATACTGTATATAGACCACGGTCCGCCAATGTAGGCACCTGGTTGCCCCCACAGACCACATTAGTAGCCCGTAGGTCTGTTCTGAAAATATCTCACACGTGACATTCTAGAAATGTTGTAGAAGTGATCATTTGAAAATGTGAACACATAATAATAATAATAATGTGTGTATATTGATATCAATATTGATCTATTTCCTAATTATTTTAAATTATAAATGAGAAAATTTGTGTGTATCAAACTGGGAGCCCTTTGCATTAATCAGCACCCGCATCATCTCCACAATTACATAACAATTAATAACAATATACTGTATTAGGTACTTTTTTCTCCCAACTCCACATCTTTGAATGTAGAACTAATCAATTGCCAGTAGTCAACATTTAATTGTGATTTCAATTTTATCTTGGCACGATCTTAAAAATTTAGATTAGAATTAGAGCTGTCAAACGATAATTTTTAAAAATCAGATTAATCACATCTTAGAACTTTGATTAATCACGACTAATCACTTAAAAGGATACTTGACTCATTGAGCCATTTTCAGGCTCAGTTTGCTGACCAAACCCAGAAAACAGGTGAGCCATGATTAGTCGTTACCTACTTCCTCAGCACAGGTGATGTCATCTTTAGTCGTCAGCAAGTGGAAAAAAAGAAGTTTTTAAAGGTATTAATTGTACACAAAAAAATTATGTAGTTATCAAATCATTCTGGACAAAATACTAACTTTTTACTGCTGAAAATGGCTCAATGAGTCAAGTAACCATTTCATTAAAAAGGCTTTTTTATCAAAAAAAAATTCTAATTTGATGAGCACCTGATATGTGTTAATTCTTTCGACATTTAATGTTATGAGGACGTCTTCAATTTTTTTTTGCATAATTTAAAATGGAATACAAAAATGACCCCCCCCCCTTAATATTTTGACATGAACAAATATTCTGAATGTCATACATAAACATTTATTTCATGCTTTACTTTAATGCATGTAGTTATGTTTATTGCTTAAACACAACCTGTGCTACCTTAAACGCAGCCATCCGCGGTCAGCTAACGGATCATCTGTGGTCCAAATTAATAGTGTGATTAATCGGCGTTAATACATGATTAATGCGATCATTTTTTTGGGGGTGATGTTATGTGATTTTGCCCTCCCTGAGCATAATGATACCCTCTTTTGAGTAAAACAAAACAAAAAGAATTATACAAATTGTATATTTAAATACAAGACATGTTTAGTTTTAAAAACATTGCTAGCGCTAACGCTAAAGTCAGTGTAAAATCCCATTGACATGCTAAAGGGACATTAGCATCGACCTTTGGGATTCAAATAACAAATATTCACAGTACAAACGCTGTAGGAACGCATACACACATTTATGCTTATTCACGTTTTGAATGTGTGAAAAGATGTAATTTTGTACTTGACAAAGATACCGGTAATAGCGTTCAAGAATAAATAACATGTTCAACTTGCCAGGGGTGAATGGTCATGAGGCTATAATGATAGTTTTGTGTAGTTGAGTTTTAGTAGTTGAATAAATATTACGTTTTGAAATCAATGAATAATCATTTATTCAATCGAGATTTCAAAATCATTCAAAAATAATTGTGATTATCTTCTTTTTTTTTCCCATAATCGCCCAGGCCTATTTGAATGTCACATTTATTAAGTGCCTTGAAGCAGCAGGCGCACGGAAAAACAAGGAGGGCAGAAAGAAAGGGTGAGGCGGCAGCAGATGAAAGGATGGACGAAAGCGACCACAGAGCAGTCTGTGTTTAGTGGGTTAGTGGAGCGCTGGTCTCCACTCTTGGAGACATTGACCACTCCGCCACCCTGAATGCCGAAAATCGGATCTCTTATACGACCAGACCTGCTGCACACATTCAAGATGGCTTTCTTCTATTTACTCTGTCATTTAAACTCCCATTACTATCACCAGGCGAAGTCTCCATTCTTTATGTAGCTTTTCCACGATTCATATTCTTTCCTCTATGCGTGTGTGTGTGTGTGTGTGTGTGTGTGTGTGTGTGTGTGTGTGTGTGTGTGTGTGTGTGTGTGTGTCAGCGCTCCCATCCACCAGCTCAGAATAAGTGGCACCAGACAGGCCATATAAGGAGCGGTTAGATCATTGGCCTCACCGTTCGTAAAACAGAACCATATGTGTGCTGTGGGTGTTTGTGAGCAGCACTATAGCTGGAGTGTGCCTTTGCCGTGTGCGCGCGTCTAATTAAAACCACGTGTGACGAAAGGTAGCAGAGAGAACGGGAGCTTGTTGCTAATAGACACGGTGAAGGTCACGTTATATGGTTATGACAAACGCGCTCTCTCTCTCGTCATGTCTCGTCCAAGCAGTCCTCCCACTAACGGAAGGTGCGAACCAACGTTCCATATTGGGAGCAGATTTAAATGCACACACCTGCCGGGGTGAGAGTTACATAAGGCGAGGTGTCCGTCAGCCTAATGTGCAAACTGTCAGCTCGTAGATCAGGCGTCTTTTGTGCTCCCTTGTTTTATCTGCTGATGACTTTAGCAGAGGAGAAGGCTCTCTTGCTCGCCATCGTTCTTACACAGCTAGTCTGGAATGTACAGATGTTTCCTTTTGGGAATGGGCGTCCTGCTCGGTTCACACACACTAGAAAGAGAGTGAGCAAGGGGTGCGTTCCCATATACTCCAACTCTCATTTGCAAGTTGTTTTTTAATACCCCCCGAGGTGATATTAGTGTCTACTGTGCACATAAAGAGGATGGAACATGTTAGGCACAATGTGCTCTTTTTTTAGTTAATCGTGCAACTTGAAGCCAGAGGCAACCTGTTGTCTTGCAATCACTCTCGAATCCATGTCCTCTCACAACCTTGGGCTCAATCTATTCTTTCCTCTTTGTTTCACTGACCTCACGTGCAGCTCGGGCTTTACTGTGAAGCCCCAAACAAGCTGAAGTCACTCGAGTGTGTTCCACACGGGCCCTCCTTGTTTGAGTTGGCAAAGGTTCGGCTCCTCTCACTTCCTTCGTCATGATTAATCGGCAAACGGAATGAACACCAGTTAGTGCGATGACATCGTAGCGCCGTGCGGTAAAGTGTAAAGACATTTTTGATTTTGTGTTTAGGAGCATAAAATACTAACTAAAATGACATAAGTGTAACAAGTGTTAGCGTAAAATAAGCTGTAATATGAATACGTAATGGTGAAAGCTATTGGGGCAACTTTCAAAGTCCTGATTATGGCAGCATCAAGCTCTTCATGTGTGGTTGTTTATGTCATAAAAAGAGCTGTTATCAAATTTGAATGAAACAGAGCTACCACAATATTATTTTACAATAAAATATCCTGTTAGCATTAGGGATAGACCGATTATCAGCCAGGCTGATTATGCCAATATTTGGCATTTTGACAAATATCAGCATTGGCCTTTTTTTGAATCTGAAGGCCGATAAAGAAGGTATCTCACTAAGTTGTGAATGCTGGCGAGCATAGCGAGATTAGGGTTTTCATCAGGATTTGTAAGACGTTCACAGACAGTTTTTACTTGTCGCAAAGACATTTCTATCCATCTATCTATCTATTTATCTATTTATCTATCTATCTATCTGTAAATATATGTAAATACATGCTTTCGTGTGCTTTCAATTATTAATGCTGCTTTGGGTGCTGATGTGACAAAACATATAAACAACTTGATTTCATGCTTGTCAAACTCAAGTGTAGCTTGAAATGATGCTCTGCAGCACGGGTCACTGACCTAAATGAAAGTGTGAGCTACTTCTTGGAAAGCGATTAATGCGAAGGGCTACTAGTTTGGATAAACATTTCAGAAATAAGAAATGTGTTCAAATAATGGTATTATTAAGCCCTGACATATTTAATTGCCCGATATTAGCTTTTTTGAAGTTGTCAAAAATCATTCATAGTCTGATTTGTGTTTATTTATTTATGTTTGCATTTAGGTTTAAACCCACAAACCCAACAAAAAAAATGCGGGAAATGTGTCATTCTTTGCCAATTATTCTCTCTGTTGTAAAACAAACACAAAAGAACAAAGTTTTGTAAAAACAGTCAAATGGACCAAAAAAGTGTGATACGATTCAAGGGCAATTTATTGTAAAATGTAATGATTTGACTCGGTTTCATTCAGTGGGATTACCGATTCGGTTCAATATGGTACGTATGATGCAACGACCGTCACAGCTTACTTGTTTTCTGGGTTTGGTCATGTGACATTCACAAGTTGAACCTTTTAGGCGCGGTGATGTCATTTTCAGTCGACAACAAGTGGCAAAATGGCCCCCCCTGAGATGAGTAAATTAAAAACTGGTGGAAAACCTATATGTCCGCCACAGAGCAATAGCTTCTCCTCTCACTTTTTATGTTTCATTTTCCAAGCACCACAGTCCTCAGTCTAATTATGAATATGTTGTATGTAGCATAGGGAGCTGTTTGTCTATATTTTTTATAGTGAATTTGATGTTTTTTCCCCACAGAGATCTTTCCAAGAATCACATTTCTTCTCTTGATACAACTCTGCTAAATCGACTCCCCGGTCTTCGAGAGCTGTGAGTACAGACAACTCTGTTATTGTGTCCGGGCTAATATCCATGCACCATTCAGTCAATCACATAGCTCTCCATTTTCACAGATATCTACAAGGTAACAAGATTGTTATTTTGCCCAGAGGAGTCTTCTGCTGTGGGCCTTTGTCAGTCCTGTGAGTACAATGTCAAGTGATCATAATTAAGGTCAAGTGGAGATGCATAAAACATTGGCATCCACCTGTGCTTCTGTTAAAACGCTCATCTCGGTCCCATGGTACGGTAAAAAAAAAAAAAAAAGTCCACGAGCTAGCAAAAATGGTTTTAAAAAACATACGTTTGGAGATTTTCTTCAGAAACTGGAACAGGCCAAATAATGAGACAGAAAGCTGTATCATAACATTGGCAGTCCCACTTAAGGTTTATTGCAAGTGGACTCGCATGCACTGCATGGAATATGTCGCAACGGGTTTGCAAATAAGCCAATGTGCAAAAATTGCTCCCTGCATTAAAACACAAGCCTTTGGTATTTTTGATTTTAATAATAAAAAAAAAATACGGTACCTTGTTGAAGATAAACAAGCAGCGAGTTCCCACTAATCACAACAACTACATTGAGTGTAGTGATGGGTTGTGTATAATTTATTTGCTTCTATGTCCGTCAAAATACGTCCTTGCGTAAAACTGTGTCACAATAAAAAAGTTGATGACCGTTGCCCTGGAATATGCTGGAAGAGAAAGCATTCGCTCACAAATAGTACACCACCCGTACACGCTAATCAAACCATGATTAAGTTAAATTACAGCTTACCCTCCCCCTCCAACCTCTATCTTATTCCATTCATTACCTTATTTCTTCCACTTCTTTATTTCTTCCACCAATTGAAAAAAATGTGTGTGATGAAGGAGGACTTTAGTGGTTTCCATTAGCTCCGTCCAAAACCACCACAACAACGGCCCCATTATGTAGCGTGCTGGGTTAAAGGCTGGAAAGAAGCACGGGCAAGGAAGGCTAAGGGGAGGGAAATAAATGTTTGGTGGATTCATAGAATAGAGTTAGTTGTTAGTACAAAATATACATAACTATATAACTTGTCCGCTGCAGCTTTTTGTGCACAACACAGTTGACAGTTTTGATTGGATCATTTTTAAGGGCTCTGTGTAACAGTACTTGAGATGTCAACATGGGCCAAAAATAAAGTTAGGACATATTTCATTTCTCTTATATAATAACTCAGCGTGATTAAAAGGTGTCTGAATTCTCTGTGACGGATTCAAAAATGTCTTTGTACAAAAAAGACAAATAATGAAAGGTTAAAAAAAAAAAAAAAAAGAAACGTGGCTGCAAATAGCCAGAAATCAAAACATGACTGGGTGTAGGGTTTTCTTAGTGAATCAGAAGCTGCCATGTATGTAACAGGCTGAACTGTGCAGGAGACGTGTACGTAGCGACCGTCTGCTGGCATACACACATGCTCTTGGGCGCTGTTTGTTTATACAGACTGGGCCGGACTATGTATAATTATTGGATGTGTGCCAAAAATTCTGCCCTGGCAAAGATAATAATGTTTAGTTTGAAATGGATAAGCGCCAGCAGGCAGTACAGGCGGCGGCCTCATCAATTAAATGAGGAGTACAATATTCTCTTTTAAATTTTATTCATAGAAATCTGACGGTGCAATGTCTGAACACTTACAGAACAATTTATCCTCTAATATGCTCAAGAAGCGTGCACAAGATGAGGTTTTTTAAAAAAAAATTTTTAACTCACGGTGTGAAAAGACCTGCCTGCTTGGCACAGCTCCTTCTTATCCAGCTTCTTATCACAATTGTATTGCAAATGCAATTAATCGTTCAGCCCTATTATTTAGTCACTGTATACATTAGATGAAAACTAATACTTTTTGTTGAACAACTTTTATGGTACATATATTAGCTAGTTGAGTGAAACCACAGAAATGTCTTGTTGCTAGGCGAGGAACGGTGCACCAGAAATCGCAGTTTGCTACTTTGCTATATACTTGGTTTTAATTTCACTGTTGGGTTCACATTTGGTACAGTAAGGGAACAAAATGCAAAAAAGCTGCTTATATTTTGTTTGATCGGGAATAATAACATTCAAACTAAAACATCATCAATAGTTTAAATGATGTATTTCCTTTTTAGGAAAATGTAAAAAAATATATATATTTTTTTGGTTTGAGGCATTTGCAGACAAGTGAAACTAACACAGAACAATCTACATTAGGCTATAAAAATGCTAACACATACATTTTGTTGATGTTTTTGCTCCTTCGGAAGAGACTGGAGAGGCTGTTTACAATATTTTTTTCATGTTTGCTTGATATCATTTCACGTGAATGAACACGTTTGACATTATTATGAAAATATATCGCTAACCATCCGCTAGCTTGAAGTAAGGATACGTGGTCCACATAAAATGATGTGAAGTGTCACACCTAGCCCGCGGACATTGAGTTTGGCAGATTTTTAGTCAATTATTCCCGGTAATAATGTCATCCATTTGTAATTATTCTATATTAGTATGAAGGAGAAGCATTAACATCTTTACAGTTTCCATTTTTATCAGACATATAGGCTGACCTTTAGAATGTTCATGTATAAAATAGTATATATATATATATATATATATATATATATATATACATATATATATATATAATGTTATATTATATATTTTAGAATTATATACAATTTCTCGGTTGTTGAAATACAAGCAGAAAAAAATAGCATAACGCCAAGTATTTGTATCAAACAGTAGAAGAAAGCTTGCTCTCAACCTGGATTCAACAGTAATTGCTGACACCTGTATCTGTCCTACTGTTTAATTTTATAATGTCATAATATCAGACAATATCATAATATCATAATCATCATATCTTTCCTTCACACTGCACGAGGCAACAGCAATCACATCTTTCGTGTGAAACTTTTATGCGATTTGAGAGCGATGCTAAGTTGCATCCTGCAACAGATGCCACTAAAAGATACCTCGGGGGAGAATTTAGAGAGCTTAAAAAGCTTCAAAACCACAAATTTAATAAAACTTTTGAAGAACAAACACTTGGCGGAAAATGTTGGGTTTCTGAGGCTCACGGCAGAGAATTGAAAAGAAGACAGATGTATCGGCAGTAGTAAAACAGTAGCTAAAACAGCGCACACTGGGCAACAGTCAGAAGGCTAAACAAAATGAGAAATAAATAAATAAATAATCAATCCATCAGACTAAATGACCTGCTTTGTGCGCCTTGCAAATATTTCACGGTCCTAGAATCTAGTGGTAAACTAACAGAAAGCAACGATTATGAAGCACAGACACCTCAGACAGACCACGCTTAGCAAGCCTACCAACAATTACTATCAGTTATTATTTGGAGTGAGCGAGCAAGCAGGAGCTAACAGAGAGCAGCTAGCAAGAACTAGCTGGATTGGCTAACAAGTGTGTCTAGCGGGATAAGCTAGCAAAAGCTAGCAAGAGCAAAGCAGATATAATAAGAGAATACTAGACTTCCGATTATATTAACTCATTTGCTCTCAAAAACGTATAAGTACGTTCTATTTTAAATGTTCTAAATGCCCGAAAGATGTATTTATACATTTTTTATGTTTTTTTTGTTTTTTTTGCTAAAGCATACAGAAGGCTTTGATGCAGCCTGCAACTGCAAAGAACGGTTAAAGAAATGGAAGTTATTACACAAACGGCCAGCAGGTGGCAGCAGAGCAAAAGAGCTGAATCAGGGCCATGTTGAAAAAAAACTCTTTTATTCACATTTCTAAATAGATTTATGAATAATGATGAAACTTGGCTATATTCTAATGCTAATTGCCGCAAAACGGAAACAGATACAAATGTTCTTTTGTCTTTATAAAAGAAGAGATTTTAATCTTTCTTTTGGTAGGTTCCATGTTTTTATAGCAATAGAAAACAATATTCTGTGGACCTTTCAAAATCAGTCAAAATCCAGTAAAACAACCGGGAGTGAAGGAGATTGCTTCAGTGAAAATGGCTGAGAGTGAATGATTTAAACAAAAATGTACATTAATGTGGTAGAACATATTATTTTTGTATATTATTGAAACTAATAGTGGGTTTTTAAATACATGATTAGTTCACCACTAGATGGCGCTAAACACACACCATCCTTTTAACGCTCAATGCCAAAATAGAATCAAAACATTCAGTGCCAAGTATGAGTAATGTCGTTTGATCTGTTTTTATTTATTTATAGTGAGCTGTTAATAGGGGTTCTATTCTGTTCCCCTTTAAATTGCAAGTTCTTGAGGAGTGTTAATTAGCCAAACAGACAGCTGATGGTAGCGGTGCATCATTTTAAATTTAACATTACCGCTGTAAACCAACTGCTTACAGTGAGGAGGACTTTACGGTCATAGCAGCCGCGTGTCAGTCTTTTTTGAAAATAAATAGCTGGAAGTTAAGATGAGAAGATGGTCGTAACCAGAAATGGGATATTTTTTATTCCTGATGTCAACAGTGATTGTCTGCTTTGTTTCCAACAGTGATTTGAGCAACAACCAAATCACCAAGATAGAAGAAAGAATATGTGACGACCTGTGCAATTTAACGCTAATGTAAGTAGGCCGCAATTCTGTTATACTACCCATCATGTATTTCTAATCCAGCTGTGTCACTCAGAAATGTACACATAATCAAAATCATTTAATTTGTGTCTAATGGCAACTTTAAATGTAGCAGTACGTACAGCTAGCTAGCAATGAGCTTCAGCTGGCTACTAGCGCAGCTAAACACATCTGTCCTATGTCCGTTATAATTGCCTCCATGGCGGCTAATATGCTACACTTGTGACATGCATTGTTCTCACAAAGGAATGACAAGGAAAGTCGGACAAGCCATTGCTAATTGCTAAGCTAACCTAAGATTGACTTGTAATCGTAATTAAGTGGTTGGGTGATTGAGTACACAATTTTTTCTCAAAAGTTTGTCTGGAACCTCGCTAAAGCGGAGCACATCCATCTTTGAACAGCAAAAAATCAGAAACCAGAAATAAATTAAAGTATGCTACGCGGTACGTCAGCCAGAATTAGTTTAAAGCATATTAATGTATATTATAATGTGTGTAAAATATTCTTAATATCACTTACTGTATGTTATTTATTTGTTTTCACTATAGAGTCTTTGAGGTCTGCTTACAACGTGCCTGTATTCATAAATACTAACTTTAACCTGAAATTTAAATTTGTGTTTAAAATTGCCCCAATGAAAATGTTTCTACTAGAAAAGACAATACACTTTGTCGCTATGCACAATGTGAATTTAAGAAATAAAAAACTTTGATTTCATACAAAAGAAAACAAATTGTTTATTTTTTATATTGTCAAATTTTTAGTGTTTGATAAAACCCTTGATTCATTGGACAGTGACAGTATGCAAACCATATACAGTACCTGTAATTACACTCGCCCGCTTTCCAGGGCATCATTCTTGCCATGATTAACAGTTTAGACATTGATTATCAAAACCTTTCTTGCAATAGAATTTAATCGCTGTGGCCTTCCCACCTCACAGTTAGACAACAGCCCGTTTCCCATTATTTCAAGTGGCATGATAAGATATTATAATATCTTGTCATTCTTCTGTGTACATGTCTTTTTTCATACAGTGACCTAAGTAGTAACCCCTTCGAGTGTGACTGCAAGCTCTTCCACTTGGTCAACTGGCTCCAGGAGAAAGGGGTTCAAGTTCGTCGGCCTGATGCCATGCTCTGCAACCAACCTCCTGAGCTTCGTCACCAACCTCTGCTCAAAGTCAGAGAGCTCACCTGCGGTACGAAACACTCAAAAATACAAGATGCAACACTAACAGAGCTAAGCACTAAATACAAGCTTCCTGTCTTTCCTTTCAAGCCAAATGTATGTTTGTTTTTGAAGGATTTAACTTCATTAGCATATAAAATATATGAAGGCAACTGATGGACTTTGATTGCGACTTCTGCTCAGCTGGCACTCCCACTCTTTTAAACTCAATACAGTGTCCCCTGCTATATCGCAGTTCATCTAGTGTCACGAAATACCATAAGAAAGAAAAGCCCACCCATGCATACAATTAGACAGAGCTTTGCGCTAGACATGGGCTAGGCACGAAAATAATGCCCAAAGTGTTCAATCCCTTGTCTTTTTCCAGGTTTGAATTACGCTGCTTGTCTTGAGGACAACAGCAGTGGAGGAGGGGGACGTCGCGAGCTTGTCATCTTCTCGTCCTACACGCCGGGGAACTTCACGCGTGAACAGTGTAACAGCATGTGCTTTGCTGCGTCGCACCGCTATGGCGGCCTGGGCGCGAGTCAGGAGTGTCTCTGTAGTACAAACTCTGAGCCCAACTTGATCAGTGAATCTCAGTGTTCTGCTGCATGTACCAACCCCAGTGTCATGAAGGTACATACTGACACCAAAAATCAATATAGCCTCAGTGTGTACTCATCTCTGGCTCATTATTATGGAGGAACAAAAATGCCACAATAAAAAATAAATAAATAAAAGTGAAAATAAAAACACATATAAAAAAATATGATTCAAAAATTAAATACAAAAATAAAACTAAATCGAAATAAAAACAACAAAAATATACAGTAAATAGATAAATTAATAAAAGTACAAATAAATACAAAAATAAAAATGAGATTTAAAAAAATAAATTAATGTCAAAATAAATGAGGAAATAAATACAGTTGCCTGTGAGACTTGTTTGCTGACCTACACACTCTACCATCGAAAGTCAGTTTGCAACGGCGGAGTCCAACCCAAGACACGCTTAGGACCGCCCTCTCATTTGAATAACAGCATCTGCTTCATGAAATAAATACATATGAGAGCAGAGCCTTTTTATTTATTTATTGATATTTAAATGCATTCATATATTTATTTTATTTCCACATTTATTTTTATATTAAAGTACAGTATTTTTTATTTTTTTAGTCTGAGTTTTTTTTTTAATGTTTATTTATTAAAATTTTGTATTGTTTTTATTTCCATTTATATTTAGTTTTTTTATCTAATTTTTTAATTATATTTTTATATTCTTTTTATTGGGCATTTTTGGTTCTCCATACACTCTGGAGCTCAACTGTATTCATATTGTTCCAAAACATAACACAAATGCAAATAATGAATGAATGAATGAATGAAATGAATTCCGGAGTCTGGACGTGTTAAATCTACCTGTTTTCCATATCCCAGAATGCATTGTGCGGCGCAGTTAATGAAGTTATAAGAGCATGAATCCTTGTCATATGTATTCGTGTTACCAGTTATTGAATTTGTGTCGTATTTAACACGTTTATGTCGGTCTATGATTAAAAGATTATTATTTTTTAACAAACCGTAACTTTAAGTTGTGTGTAAAATAATGACACCCAGGACGATTCTATGTACAAGTTGCATTGCTTATCAGAGGAATGCTTGTGAAATTATGCATTTATATGTTTTAATTCTTGATTGGTCCGACATTACAAATCTTTTTTTACTTTACAAAATCGTATCGGGGGCAGGATTAAACCTCCTTGCCATATCTTTGACACCATCTACATTTTTATTTGCAATCGTAATTGCAGTACTGTCCTTCTAATGTCTCTGCTCTGGTTCTTCATGTGGGTTACAGGAATGTGGGTGGACTCTAGCCCAAGATGTATTTGCAATAGACTTCTCAATCGCGCTGAATGTCCTCCCAGTGCAAAGCGTTCACAACAACATCAATCTCTCAGCTTCCTCCTCCGTCATGCCAGTAACGTTGTCCTGGGATTTTGGCGACCTTTCACCTCGTGTCAACACCTCAGCAACAGAAGTCACCATGGCGACGCACAAATACGGACTTCCAGGAAAGTATCTGGTCAGTTTGACAGCCTGGGCTGGACACAAGGAGGTGAGAGGGACACCACTGAGATTTTCTTTTTGTTGATGCTGTAATAAAGGTAAAATTTCATTTTCATTATACATTTCTATGTGTTTAGGTGTCGGCACGTAGAGACGTGACTGTGGCGTTTCCTCCTAAACTGGAGCTGCACTGTCCACCTCTTACGGTGGTCAATGGGAGCCTGGAAATCATACTTGTCAGCTGGGGAGCTCTTGACCTAAATGTAGACTGGGAGATCACAAAAAATGATGTGCAGGTTGCGAAAGGTGAGGAAGAAACACTCCATCAAATCCAACACATTTTTACAGCACTTGTATGTTAAAAATGTATGTTTGGACCACAGAAGGATCTTTAGCTTAAATTATAGATGCATGGCAGGAGGCTTTAGAGAACAGAATAGACAGCACTAAGAGTTTGTTTGGCCACACAACACCTTTGAGTCATGTTATTGGCCTGTTGGAAGTAACCTAGTCAAAAAATGTACAACGTGAGCTTTGGCTATTACCAGATGTATTTTTGTATGTATAATTTATTTCAGAGTCTATGGACTGCTCACCAGGGCTGATACATATAGACAGGTTGACACTTGACAGTCTCTCTGTTACTCTGGGGTACCCAAGCAAAACAAATGTGTGTGCTTTTTTTTGTCCAATAATGGGAACTTTGCGTAAAAACTGGCAAACTTACAAATAATACTGTCTTCTAAGTTCTGTATTAGATCCAGATGTGCACTATATTATATATGGAAATAAAAGTTGAAATATTCTCTTGTCTGACAGTAAAAAAATTGCTGTCAAATCCCAAATGTTTTCTGTCTGAAGTAAATATAATGGAAATGGGTTTACTGTTACCTTAGTTTTGGAGAAGGGTACATCTTTTGCTGGTTATAGTTTGTCAAAGATGTTGTTGTTTTTTCCTTTTGCCAGCCTCTCCTCACTGTCCAAAAGATGGGGTCTACCATATCGAGTCCTCATGCTGTTTCCAGATTGTTTCGGCAGAGATGAGCTGGACTGATGCTCACCAACAATGTTTAGATCGCGGCGGGGATCTGGCAATAGTCAGAGGTGACACGCTGCGCAACCTGCTGGCTGATAAAGTCACACAGTGAGTGTTTCTCTCTAGATTAAGTGTGTAAGTGTTATCTTTGGGATCTCTTTTGGAATTGGATGTGGTGTAGGTCTTGGTGTTTATTAGACTGAGGCAAAATGGCCATAGCTTGTGGCTAGAGTTCAGTCTAAAGATGTAATGTAATTAATTTTGCAACGTGCCATTCTGTACTAAATCTATTCTACAACTGTGGCTACTCTCCAACTCCTTAGCAAACTGTTCTAAATGTACAATGAAGTGTATTTTTCAAGTTTTTAATACTCTTATCAACCTCAGTGGATTATTGTGCTTACCTTATGCAAATATCTGTATCATTGCAACATATCAATTTCAAGCCCAACAAGAAACAGGATGGGCACATACTGTAGAACTATAACTGTATTGTATACTGTACTGTAAATCTATACACACAATATAAAGGATTGCACATTTTTTATATTTTAAATGCAACTCATACTTAAATCGCCCATCTTAATGATAACATAAAAAAAAGGGGCGGTGTGTGTGGTCGTGAAGACAGCCGACTCCATTCACCTCCAATCAAAGCAAAAAGCAAATCTGGTTGGATCATGATCCACAATGTTAGCACTTCCTTTTTTCCCATCTCTGCTACGATTAGAGGCCATAGAAAAGAGTTTTACACACACACACAAATCTACTGTGTGCTATACCAAAAATAGCATGTTTGAGACACGTCCGTGTACATGACTAGCACCTGGATAAAAAACAAAGACATAAGTGGGTAGATATGGCACGCTTCTTTGAACTGCGTGCTTACGGCAATGCTAAGCTAATGTAATAAGCTAGCTTGTCCTTGATATCCATGACCTCTGATGGGAACATCACCACTGCCAGTGCCAACAAGGCCACCGCCTTGGCAACTATTAAGAAGTCAAATAAACACACTAGTCAATATAAACATGAAATAAGTTTTTTTTTTTTAAGTTTAAAGTAACAGTTGCATAGAATATGTCACATCAAGCATGCAAATAAATGTCAAATTATTTCAAAATATGTATAGTGTAAAGTATTTTATAAACATAGAAACCAGAATAAACTTGAGGTTGTTAGAACATCTGTTGCCATGTCCAGTCATTCTTATATATAGAAAATATCAAATATGAAAAATAACTATTACTATAACTATATTTCAACCACCACTTGAAATATGCAGAATATTTATAACTAGTAATGATCTAACCTTCCCTCTCTTATCAACAATTACTTTTAGTGCCGTCTTTTCCCCCCCCAATTCATTATATAGCCTTTCTTTTTTAAATAAATTATTTGACAGGATGGTGAAACATTAAACCATTTACTCAGCATTTTATTTGTACATTACAAAGGACCAAGTGGGTTTGATGACGTAACCAAATGTACATTTACTATATGTGTTTTGAATTTAGTTTATATGGGGTGATTTATATCAGGTGAGCTACATTGAATTCATCTTGTTACATTTGAGACCATAAGCTCGGTGTTTAGCTTTGAAGGTCAAGAACAACACATCTGGAAAAGCACAGCTGCATGGTAACTTTGACACCCTATGAAGAAGAGACTTTGTGTGTGTGTATTGCTGCAGCTTGTGGAAGAAAGAGAAAAAAGCTGCTATAATGAGTTTCTCCCCACCCAGCCTCCTCGTTTGTCATGCCGCCCACCCTTGCTTACATAAGAAACTTATTTTTGTCCCTCTTTATTTTGTTTTTCGCCCGGGTCCCCGTTTCAAGTTTTATTTGCTTGTATTTTAACCCCCGTTCGCTTTAGACGTCGTTTTCACAGATGTGACGAGTGGACAAAATACAAGTAAAAGGAAATGGGGGAAGAATGTATTTTTCAAGGCTATATTATCAAAACACTAAACTAAAATACATTTAGTTTAACAACTTGTGACTTTGATTTTTTTCTTTTTGTGTCAAATAGTATTTTGTTTTCAGTTATACAGTCAAATAGATTAGAGAGTTCATTAGTGATGTGAAAAATAAAAAATTCTAATCACGTGTCCAAGAACAAGGGCAGAGTAAGACACCCCAGAGGACCCGTATCAAAGCACACTGTCTGTCAAGCACTGCTCTCAGCACTGTCCATACTGATTGCACACAAAGTGGCACAATTTGGTGATTGCAATTTGTCTCTAATCTATCAGCCTGTCCCTGTGTCTGAAAGTCGTGTCAAGAGAGCTGTTCATTCCACATGAAACTTCTCCTGTGTGTTTAACATTTTGAGTGACCGCAATGCTGAGAACTAAACACTTGATGCGTTAATCAGCATGTAACCTGTCTTTTGCCTCATCAGGGAACGAGGAGTGTGGCTCGGATTGAGTGATGTCACTTCCCCGGGCACGCTGCGCTGGGTCAACGGCTCTGAGGCCCAGAATGGAGAAGAAGGCATGGCACCTCGTTTTTCCATCTCCCGTGGCAACTTTTGTGTGTCCCTTGATCAGCGGGCCCAGACCAGTTTGCACCCATGCAACACCAAGCGGGCATTTGTTTGTCAGTATAGCCCTCAAGGTATGTTGTCAGATGGACAGTACATCAACACATGAAAGTTATTATTACGCACTGGGATGATGGATACAAATGTTTGCTTGTTTATAACAGTACCTGAGATGGTTTAGATGGCCAATGGTATGGAAGAATTTGACCAAAATAAAGAATAAACACATTAAAACTAAAAACAAAAATATAAATAAATAAATACGTTTGTGTTTTTATTTCCATTTATATATATTTTTTAAATTTAATTTTCAAATTATGTTTTTTATATCCATTTTTATTTTGACATTTATTTATTTATTTATTTTTCATTTTGGCACTCTGGGTCCTCCATAAACGAGGTCCAAAATGATGTCAGATTGAAATACTGTACATGTTTAGTTTTTGTGGGGTCTTGGAATGCTTTTTATCAGCTTATTTTCTTTGTTTTTGTTTTTCCCCTCTAATAGTACAAGTACAAGTTCCAGATGCAGGGATCTACATGGTTGGCCTGGCAGTGTTTCCCTCCCATAATTCATTGCTTCTAGCGCATGTTGCTTCATTCTCTACTACACAAACAGCCAATAATGGCATCGAGGTGAGGAGAAATATCAGCTTGTTCGACTCCAATTGTGTCTCTTAAATCAGAATCTTCTTTCTGACATGTTTCTAATTTGTTATGTTCCTCCTTTAGTTAATGCTGTTCCCGGCACTGAGCTTTGTTCAACCGGGTCGTCTGTCCTCCTTTGAGTTTGTCATGCAGGAGCGTAGCTCACGCATCCACATCCGATTCCAGATCTACCGACCCCAATGTTATTATCCTGGCCTGCACCTGCTCCTGCCCGGTGAGTCTCGCCCACAAATGACCCATAAAATACAGCTCAACATTCCTGCTGTGCATCAGCAGATGCTAAGAAACACACCTGCGCTCACACCTTAACAAAACACGTGTGGCAACTACTGTTCAGTGACGCTTAGCCTTGCAGGGGTCAAGCAAATATAATAATAATATTAATATAGCACTGGTGGAAACGCTCCTATTGTTGCATTAATAACCTTTTTGACAGTGTCAATATTATCATCTCGATAAAGTCAGTATTTCGCAATACATCTTATATTGTATCTCATTTAATATGACCCAACTCATAAAAAGTCCATTGAGTGTATATTTTGTAATACATTTTGTGAGTGATCTAAAATAAATGATGTTCTTTCTGCTTTAGGCTGTCATGGTCCAGTTTGCGCACCATTGGCAATATGTGTCCCAGATGTCTCCAGGGACGCTGATCCACCTTCTTGCCCCCGACTTCAACAGTGGTGTCCATTCCAGCACCGATGCATGGACCTCTCTAGTCCTTGTCAGCCATCTTCCTGTCCTAATTGTACCCAAGCTCACCATCTTCCACCTGGTGCCCTGAGGCCTCGATATACCCTACAGGATGAGGTGGCCTTCGCACTGCCTGCAGGACCAGCTGCAAATGTTCTGGTGAGAGAGCATTATTTAGTCATAGCCAGCATTTTCAGAGATTGTCTTTGGATGTGAAATTTTTCAAATGGAAATAGTTAACAACTTCCAGATTTAATTTGACATTGTTTGCAGATTGGATAAACAGCTAAGGGTTTGCGGCTGTTTGCCATTCCGCTGCAAAAACTCGAGATGAGTTTAGCTTTTAATATAGTGAATCCTCAGAACTCGAACACAATCCTTTCCAATTTTCAACCTTTGATTTGGTATGATTTTGAATCAATGTTAACCATTGCAAATAATACAAATAGAATTAATATTTTCCATAAAGCTATTTGAAATACTGTTGTGCAGGTAATGTTTTCAGAAAAAACATTGCATAGTCAATGCCATGTATGTACATTAAAGGGTAAGTCAACCCCAAAATGTTCTTCATATTAATGCATTATGCAGCCCAATTAGTCAAAAACACAGTATTTTGAGTTAACCCCAAAAAAATTCTCGACAAGTGTATTTTATATGTGATCTCACTATTCTAAACATGACATTCTGATTAATATTACATTTATGGAATATGAGTTATGAAGCAAAATCCAGCCGTTTTTATCCATCTCAGGGGGCGGCCATTTTGCCACTTGTTATTGAGTGAAAATGACATCAATGTTGCTCCGGTCTCAGGCAATGACCAATCGCAGCTCACCTGTTTTCTGAAGCAGCATCACAGTTCAGCTTCAGAAAACAGGCGAGCTGTGTTTGGTTGTTACCTGAGACCTTAGCAACATTGATGTCATTTTCATTCGACAGCTAGTAGCAAAATGGCCGCCCCCTGAGATGGATAAAAACGACGAAAACGAAGATAATATTAATCAGTATGTAATGTTTAGACTAGTGAGGTCAAATATAACATAACATATTATTAACATATTATTGTCAAGAAATGTTTAAGGTTGACTTACACTTCAATACTGCGTTTGTGAAATACAAATTAAGTAGCAAAATCCACCTGCTTGTTTCTATCTTGGGGGGCGGCCATTTTGCCAATTGCTGTCGACTGAAAATGACATCAAGGTTGCTCAGGGCTCAGGTAACAACCAATCATGGCTCAGCTTTCGAACATCACATGAGCCATGACCAAATGACATGGCCAGGTGAGCTGTAATTGGTTGTCCAGAGTAACTGTGATGTCATTTTCAGTTGACGGCAAGTGGCAAAATGGCTTCCTGTGAGTATATCAGCTTTGTGTTCAATTAAACAGGCCCACTATGGTAGTCAATGAGTATACTAAGACGAGAATATATATTATATTATTATATTATATATATATAATAATATTAATATTTTTGTCTGGTGGTGTTCCGTGACATTTTTTAGATGTTTTGGCTCAATGATTGTTGGGAAATGATGTGTATCTTCCATTAGAATTCACTCTCCTAACCCTGCTTTGCTCAGGTACAGGAGGAGTTAGAAGACCTTTTGGTTTCCGCCGGTGACGTCATTGGCCTTCAACACGATGCTGGCCCCGCCTCCCTCCTTCGCTGCCAGTCCTCTCCAACCTCACTGTGGCGACAGTCTGTCTTAGCCCTCAACCGTTCCGAGTGGATCTTAATTAACACCAGCAGAGAGTCAGCAGACGGTTCAGCTGGCCACAGTGTTGACCCTCGACCCCATCTTGACTTGGACCCATTGCTGGAGGCTGGTGAGGGAGACTGGCTGGAGGAAGTTGTGTGCCCCATCAGAGTGCTCTATGTGGGACACAGCGAGATCCCGCTGCAGGGAGCACAGCTGTCTGCCGGCCTGTCCCAGCCTGGACTGTACACCCTGCAGGTATAACGTAAAACCATGCCAGATCCCAGCTAGCATTTGACCCATATCAACCCAAGAATATCTACTTTGACTCATAACAGTGTTAAACTAAAAATAGAAATGTTATATTGGTTTAAGCATCCTTTTGTAGTAGGGTCTGCAATAAGTGAAACAGTTGTTGACTTTGTTCCAGGTGACCTCTGCTGAACCCTCATATCCAACTTCAGCATCATGCCCATTACATGTGGTTCCTCCTTTGGGTTTAAACATTTTACACCCACCTCTCTGGAATGGCAGCCTCTACCTGCAGTCCAACAACACTCGCGTGCTACTCCATGTCCAGTCCCGATACTCCACAAGGGTATCTCAACGAGGAACTAATCACAGTGTTACCTTTCAGCCAAACTGTCCTTCGAATTTTTTAGCCAGCCCCACGCTGTGCAAGCCAAGGTCACGTTCAGGGACGGAGGTCACAGAACCGAGCCTGTTTGCAGTACTGGATCTAAACTTACTGGCAGAGGAGCAAGGGGGTGTAATTCAGTTGCAAGCCTATAATAATCTGACAGAATCAATCTTGATTGTGACTGTTCACCTGGAAGAACCACTGAGAGGACTAGTGGTCCAGCCCTACCCTGCTCATAGGGTGCTGATGGAATCAGTTGTGGTGAGTTTTTTATTTTTTATCTTTACTGCTACTTTGTAGTTCATGTGAATATGGTAATCAATTTGCTTTTTATTGCCCTGTTCTTATATATATGAAAAAACAAACATATTTCTGCTTATTTATGTGTTAGAGTTACACCGCATCCGTGCTAGAAGGCTCCAATCCCACATTCAAATGGACTGTTGATGACAAGCCCTACTTTACGTATTACAACACTGTGCTCAATGTGATCTACCAGCATGCGGCCATCTACAAGCTCACAGTGAGTTTCCTTTGCATGTTCAAGGTTCACATGAATCCAATACACCCAAACTGTCCATATGTTCTCATTAGCAACAAAGTCAGCTACACTGGTATGCGCTAATCAAATCCAATATACATTACTAGAATGACATGCTTTTATTCACCACAGCACCATCTACTGGAAGTGGTGCATCACTGCCATACATGCTCCTAATGCAAGTGGACGGTAACGCTAAAGCTCAACTACTGTAAATTTCTTCAATCCACAAATAAATGGTGATCTGGGCAAGGTCCGACCCCACCCATGCTAACTTCTGATTGCTTGGCTAACGCTAGCAATAATAACGACAGCATCCAACTCTTCAAAGTATACTCGCTGCCTGATGGAATTCATGTGAAGTTCCTGTAAACGACCATATTACCTTTCTAATTGTTATCCAACATCTCAAAGCAATAAAAGCATCCACATGCAGTAACTTTGTTCTTTAGCTCCGCAATGACCATTTTCTCTACTCACTGAGCAATGATAAAGAAGTAGCCTAAATAAATGAAGGGCGTGTATTATTTGTAATTTTTTATTTAAAAAATATGGTAACCTCTTGCCCAGTTGGGTTGTAAAATGAAGAGTTATTCATTTTTAAAAACTGATTGAACAAGTTAATCATTTAAGTGGTTGTAGTTTGCAGTAGTGTTCCCTAAGCTATTCACATAGGGACCGAGCCCTACTGCAAATCTGTGAGTAATTGATGCCCTCCCTAAAAGGTTTATAATTGCCTGCAACTGCTACAAGATGCCAGCAAAGGGTTACTTTTGTCTAAACGAAGCCTCAATCAACTCACATAGTTCCTTGACCTCAATATTTTTACAAATGGGGGCATTTGTAAATGCCGAACCATGACTTTACGTGGGTTGTACTATTTACATTATTCTCTCTACACGTATTGTCCGCACATGAGTTTGGCTCTGAGGATATGAGATTGCGTTCATTTGAATCTGCCTCCGCTGCCCTGATGCATTTTGTAACTGGGGCGCTGCCATCTCTTCCAGGTGACGGCTATGAACCATATCAGCAGCCTCACAGAGCATTTCAATGTTACTGTGGACCGTCTGCAGCCCATGACCAACCTCACAGTGAGGGGCGTTCCAGATGTGGTCCCTCAAGGCTCCACGCAGACACTCACTGCTTCTGTGCTGGTGGATATGTCTGTGTTGGCTACCTTTCGGTATGAACAGAGAGAAAATGGAGAAGTGGATATTTTCTTATTAGATTTTTATTTAATATATGTAGCAATATGTGACTGTGACTCCTTTTTACACTGTTCATTTTTCCTCCTCTTCTATTTGCTTTCCTCTTTCCTCTTTTTTTCTTCTCTTCCTCCCAACTTTAGATTTATAACCATGTGGTTAGAGTAGATTGCTGACTCAAATTTTCCCTTCTACTCTGCTCTTTTCCCTGTACAGTTTCTCTGGTTTCCGCCACTTTTTCCACATCTACTTTGCTCCGGCTTCCCATAACCACCGTCCTGACTGTGGGTTTGTCTTTCTTTTTTCCTCCCACCACTCTTACCAGTCTTGGTCTAATGAGACTTATTGAATTTCCACTCCTCCACATCTCTCCACTGCCTCGTCAGAGACCATTCCTGATTTCCAGTCAGCATTTGACCGTGTGTGTGTGTGTGTGTGTGTGTGTGCGTGTGTGTGTGTGCGTGTGTGTGTGTGTGTGTGTGTGTGTGTGTGTGTGTGTGTGTTGATGGAAATGGTCATCAAGGCACATCATCAGTTACCTCTTAAATTTTCAGGTCCAGATTTTAATTGCTTCATGTTTTCTCTGCTGCAGATGGTCTTTCGGTGATGGGGGATATAAGGAGTTTGAATTTAAGCCCCCCTACGGACCATCCCTTCTTCACCCAGACTCCCCCAATCAGGTCCTCCTAAGCAACAATATCACATATATCTACTCCCAGCCAGGTACTTGATGTCCATCTTTTAGCTCGAGATAATCTTTGAAGGCTTTTTCTTTCATCTCTATTTTATTTTCAATCTATTATTTTACTTTGTCTCTCCAGGAATCTACACTGCCCTGGTCTCAGTGTCCAATCGCTATGAGAACAAAAGTCAGAGCATCAACATGAGCGTCTACAGCATCCTCACTCGTGTGGAAATACAAACAGAGCCACAACTTCTCCTTGCTAGCAAATCAGCGGATTTTGAAGCTCACCCGTTGCCCTCACCCTACGGCATTCATTATGTCTGGAACTTTGGAGATGACTCTGCTCAGTGTCAAGGTCGGCGAGTGGCACACACATACACACGCAGTGGTGCCTTTAATGCCTGTGTGTCTGTAAATAACACCATCAGCTATACCATGGCCTGTGCCGAGATGTTTGTATTTGAGGAGATAGAAGAGTTGACAGCCGAAAGTTCCTCTCCTTCAGAACTTCACACTCCTACTCTAGTGAAAGCGCACCTTGCGGCAGGTAATAACATCACGTGGACATTCTCGATGGGCGATGGCAGGAGTTACACAACATCAGAACCGCACGTGGCACACAGCTATGCTAAAGATGGCAACTACACAGTGAACGTGACAGCTGCAAATGCTGTGAGCTCCGGCTGGACACTCCTCACAGTGCAGGTCTACGTGTTCCAAGTTATCAGTATAGAACCTTCCGGATGTGTCCAAGAAAGGACCCCCATCAACTTTGATGCATGGGTGTCTGGCAATGTTTCAGCCAGCCTTTTTGAATGGAGCTTTGGAGATGGAAGCCCTAACGAGGCACACCTCGGGAACCCCAGAGTCTCGCACACCTACAAGAGAAGCGGAAATTACCACCTTTCTCTTAATCTTTCTAGCGGGATCAATAAGGCCTCCAGGGCAAACTTCTTCAAAAGGGTGTGTGTGGAGCCAGCCTTAACCAGCATCAACCTGACCCTGGAGAAAACACACTATGCTGTCGGAGAAGTGATTCGGTTGCAGGTCAGGGTTGAGCCAGAGTATAGCTACAGCTATCGGTGGAACTTGGGTACAGATGAAGAACCTTTGCTGATTCAAGACTCCGGGAATGTCCTGACAGAATATAAAAATCCAGGTCACTACATGGTGACAGTAACTGTCTCCAATAACATCTCCACAAGTAATTCTAGTGTACACGTTGAGGTTCAGATGGCCATCGGGCCCATTGTTATTCTGCATAACGGCACTAAGCACAATCACCTTACACTTAGGGAACCGTATTTGTTCACAACCCCAATCTCATCTCCTGATGTCACTCACACGTGGACCTTTGGAGATGGGAACCTCTTTGAGGGACACAGTGTTCCCTACACCTACAACCTCTCTGGAAACTACAACATCACACTGACGGCAGCCAACTCTGTCAGCAGGAATCACAGTATTTTACCCGTTGCTGTGCTCTCACCAATTCGTGGATTAAACGTCAACGCGAGCCTAATAAATGTTCCTCTGAACGCCTCCGTCCACTTTGAGGCTCACCTTGCCCAGGGTGATGACGTCCGGTTTTCTTGGATCTTGTGCGACCGCTGCACCTCTATTCCAGGGACCCACACCATGTTCTACACCTTCCGCTCGGTTGGCACGTTCAACATCATCGTGACGGCAGAAAATGACATCGGGACGGCCCAAGCTAGTATCTTTCTGTTTGTTCAGCGGGAATTGGAAGGGCTCCAAATTTTACCCGAGGAGGAGATGGGTGGAGACACAGGAGTGGATGGTTGCTGCTTTGCTACGAACCGTGTTCTCCACCTTAATGCGGCCTTAAAAGAAGGAACCAACATGACTTTTACTTGGAACATCATCAGTAAGGTAGATCCCAATATCTCAAGATTCAACATCAGCGGCAAGACCGTGGAGGTCAATTTCGCCACACCGGGGCCGTGTGTTATCATTCTTCGAGCTGCTAACCTTTTGGGCCAGCTGTCCGTCAACAGAACCGTCCACTTTTTAGAGCCAGCCGGAGGAGTGTATCTGCAGATCAGCAACAACCCTGTTGCTGTCAACGCTCATACTAATCTGTCAGTTTCCACTTCGGAGGGCTCAGACCTGCAATACCGCTGGTTTGTGAATGGAAATGCGCTGCAGTGGAAAGAGCCCTGGAAGGCTCACACGTTTACTAGTCCTGGACTATATCTGGTTGCTGTGGAGGTCTTCAATGAAATTAGTTCTGAATTCCTGTCTGAGAGGGTCAGCGTCCAGGAGGTCATCTCTGGGCTTGGGTTCACAGCAATCGATGTGACTGAGCAGAGGTACATGGCAACAGGGGTTCCTGTCATACTCTACGGGGAGGTGGTGAAAGGGACCAACGTGACATGGACATGGATGCTTGATGGAACAACCGTAACGGGACAGAACACATCAGTGGTGTTTCACGAGCCAAGGACAGCCAATGTTACTCTGAATGCCACCAATGATATCAGTGAGCAAATGGTGTCAAAGGAGTTCTTTGTTCAGGACAAGATCCAGGGGTTGGAGTTGCGGGCGAGTAAAAAGATCGCAGTGGTCGGTGAGAGGGTGGAGTTCACCATTACTATGGCAGCTGGCTCAGATGTTGACCTGATCCTCAGCATCAGCGGAGATGCCACTGTTACCCCGCAACTCAACCAGACCTACGTGCACGTATTCACCAGGGTAGACACCTACATGGTCAACCTCACTGCTCACAATCAGGTAAGTGCAAAATGGCACCATTGCAAAAATGGCTCTTTACTCTCAGTTTTCTGATCCAATGTGAGGTTTTTAGAATGTAACTGATTCTTAAGCTTGGCATGTATTACAAGAGTTCCTTATTATATTTAGAGCTTAATGCTGTTTTCTGCCCAAATTGTTGCATTGGGTTTAGACTAGGGATGTCAGTTGATTAACATTTTTAATTGTAATTAACTAATTCACTCCCAGCCATTTGCACTGAAGCAACTCCCTTCGCTCCCAGCTGTTTTACTGGATTTTGACTGGTTTTGCAAGGCCCACAGAATATTGTGTTCTATTGCTGTAAAAATATGGTACCTACTTAAAGAAAGATTAGAGTCCCTTTTTTTTCAGGAAAAAAAAGTATTTTTCTATCAGTTTCCGTTTTGCAGCAATTAGCATTAAAATACAGCTAAGTTTCATCATTATTCACAAATCTGTTGGCCCCTGGTTGATCTCTTATACTCTGCTGCCACCTGCTGGCCGTTTTTGTAATTACTACCATTGCTCCACCCGTTCTCTGTATCAAAGCCTTCTTCTGTATGCTCTGGCATAAAAAAAAACAAAAAAATGTATAAATACGTTCTATTTTAAATGTATTAAGTGTCCAAAAGAAGTATTTATACGTTTTGGGATTAAACGGCAATTAATCACATATTTCACATCTAAATATTTTTTCACGTTTTTAACACGCTTGTTAAATAATAAATCAGTGGACAAATGTGTTTACCTAATACAAATGTGGTTGTACCTTTTAGTTCATTAATACAGTAATGTTATAGTAATTCCATTGATACAGTAATTTATAGTTATTCAGAAAGTTATTTGAATTTGAAAAGATATACTGTACAAGATCAAATGAGTGTAAAACAATGAGTCATCGATTTTTGGTGAGGTAATTGTTCTGCCACTAGGTGGCATTAAGTTTCATGTTGGATGTTGCTGACCGGAACAGTAGATTTTTTTGGTTTCATTTGTTGAGCAAAATTAATCCGAAAGGGGAGCAACACGTTGGCTTTTGCCCATTTTGTTCATTGTAAATTACAAATAGTCCCCAGTCACAACAAATATATATATTTCTATGATAATTAATATTGCTAACTTTTGTTATTGTGACTCCATTGTACAACGTTGTACGCCTTTATTTTTTTAAAGTTTTAAACGGAATGCGCATTGTCATTAGTGAGGCACCTTTCCGGCAAACGAGCTAGTAATAGCACTACTATTACTCAAACTTAAATCTAAAGTTAACTGTTAAGAATGCGCTAATTTTGACATCCCTAGTTTAGACCTTGTGAACGTCAACTGATTTAATTATTTCATGTAATGATGCGTATGTGATGTTTTGTACCGACCTAGGTATGTTTCAAGAGACGACACCTCCAGGTTGAGGTGATGGAGCCAGTGCGTGGACTGTCTATCCAAGGGAGCTGCGCAGCAATCCCCGTTGGTGTGAAGAGATTATTTACCGCCAGCATCATGACGGGCAAACCTGTCAGCTTTCTCTGGACTTTTGACCTGCACCACCTCCACAAGACATCACATATTGGCAAAGAGGTCAAATTGACCAAATGTTCAAATCTAAATAGTCACGATTACAATCCTGTCATCACGTCTTGAGGTGTGACTTTTCTCTCTGTGTCATCCCACAAACTAGGTGGCCTACATCCCAGAAGAAGCAGGTTTATTGACCATTTACCTGAAGGCCTTCAATGCATTGCATGCTCAGAACATCACCAAGCACATCCTTGTGCAGAACCTGCTGATGGATGCCGTCCTATATGCGACACCTCAGGACACTTTAGTCAATAAAACTGTCACACTGGTGGCTTCTGTCACACCCAGGTCGAATCCTTTAGAGTGCTTTTGGGACTTTAATGATGGCTCTTCTCCAGTTCACACCAACAGCTCAACCGTGGGCCATGAGTACAAGAATCCAGGAAACTACATGGTCCAAGTATGTTTCATGAATAAATGACAGGGCTGTGCATACCTCTTGACAGTTTAAAGTCTGCTTGGTTTTTATACTCACTGGGTGTGTTTACTCTTTGCCAGGTGAACTGTAGTAATCTGGTGAGCTGGGTTTTGGCCCAGGTTGAAGTAAACATCAGCGTCCTGGAATGCGAGGAACCAGACGTACAAGTGATTCAAGCTCCACGTCTGGCCATCTGGAGATCTCAGCCCACTTTTGTTGAGGCCACTGTGGACCTGAAAGGCTGTGTTTTATACGGAGCACAGTACCTGTGGCAAGTAGTCACAACGCCGTCCTGTGATCATAGTGACCACCATCTTCCCGCTGGGGTCTTGGCTGATCCGCTTCAGCAATCCTCGAATACAGAAATCCCACTCCCAGTGGAAGTGGATGCGCGGCGGCTACAACTGTCGTTGCCCAAAATGGCGCTGGCTACAGGGAACTACACTTTGGTGTTTTCTCTGTCATATGAAGGCGTGCCGTTGAGGAAAGCAGCCTGTCTGCAACTTAGCGTCATGGCCGCAAGGTCAGTGAAAACATGTTTTATAGCACTTCTTGTTTCATTGATAATCAATCATGTGTGGGTTGTACCAAAATATGAATTTCAAAAATTATACTGTATTTTGTCACATTTAAATGCATTTTGATCGGTTGCAAAAATTTGACACAAGAAACAATGTTTTAGAATAAAATTCATACAAACCTTTGTAACTACAAAATGCACTCAAAAATTGCAAGGATATGATTTCAGGTTACATTTCGATTAGAGATAGACCGTTATGGGTTTTTTTCAAGGATGATACCGATTATTCATGGCGCAGGAGGTCGGTAACCATATTTACAGTAAAAGGGAAACAAATATTGGTGTGGAAAAAATTCCAGTTCTTAACTTGAATTTACTGAACAACTTTTCAGATTTGCAAAATGTTAAAAAAAAATTATTCTTAGAAAATACATATATTTGTTTTAAAATTCTAACAAAAAGTTCAGAGAGTTCCCAGGGTCATTAGCGTGTCTTTAAAAACTTAAATAGCCCCGTGTTAATTTCTCCAGTAAATAAAGTTTTCCAAAATTTTGAAATATCTCTAATGTGCAATGTTTACTTATCTTTGTTATAATTTCAAAAAATCACAAAAGGTGCAGACTAAGCATCCCCAGGGTCAGCAGCATCTCTTATAAAGTTAACACAGTTGATGAACAGTTTTAAATAAATCTTTTATTGGCGGGTTTTTTTTTTTATCCAATACTGCCCGACCGATAATCGGTCTATCCCCTAATTTCAAAGATTCAACTCAATCTTGTAAAAATGTCAAATGTCTTGACAACATACAGGATTTGTTTTATTTACAAGTATTTCAGAACTGTGGAAAGCTAAACTTACCATCTAAAATACTAAACGAAAGAAAGGCTGTTGTGCTTATTGCCTCTTTAAGGGGAGAGAGAGAGACAGAGAGAGAGACTGAAGTGACTGGCAAGTATAGTCTATCGCTACGTTTGAAAGTAGTGCCGTGGTATGTGTAGTACGCAATAACAAATAGAGAAAACCACGACTGTAGATTGGTGTGAACCCAAGTCCAGAGATGACCTCATCTAAACTAAGATGTAGAAAGCATGTAGTTTGATGTCAGATGTATCCCCTGCTGTTCTCTCACAGGCTAATGCCCATCATAGAGGGTGGCACCTACCGGGTGTGGTCGAGGACTCAGGACCTCCAGCTCAGTGCAGAGCAGTCCTACGATCCCAATATGGACCCTGAGAGCCAGTCACTACTCCACTACCGATGGGATTGCCTAAGCACATCAAAGGTGAGATTATGAATGACATAGTTGTGGGTAAGCTTGATCAGTAATTCTGACTAACCGGCACTGATTGTCACACCCACCTAAGTGGGGCGGAATTCTTTCTCTGCATTTGATCCATCCCCTGAGGGAGCGGTGAGCAGCAGCAGCGCAGTTATTGTAGTCATTGGCATGTCCACCCTCAAATGTTCTGTCATAAACAGTAGGGGTGTGCCAAAAAATTGATTCTCATAAGAATTGCGATTCTCATTTAGTATAATTCAGAATCGATTTTATTTGAATTATTTTATACTGTCTTGCCTTTGTCTGTGTGTGCCTTTATTTGGAGCGCTGTTCATGTTGTACCCGATTTGCCCACTGAGGGGCAGTGTGGCTCCACGCGGTCTGATACATTAGACATTAGAGAGTAGAAGGAAAAAGTTATTCAAGTTATTCCAATAAAAGTTGGGGTTTTTTTTCAGCGTGGAGCCGTTCTTTTAAGTTATAAAAGTGCCGCAAGTAGCGCGCTAATTAGCATCAGACTGGAGTAGATCATTACAATTCCTTGCACATCTATAGATTGCAGCAAAATCATTGTCAATCAAATCATTTTGAATCAAAAATTTTCTTAATCGAAAATCGATTCTGAATCGAATTGCAGGCCCAAAAATCTGAATCAAAGATTCCCACTCCTAATAAACAGTGACGCATTCAATCTGTCTGTCAGCATCCTGAGCCCGCAATTCGGTCTATGCAAATCAACTGCCTTATTTGCATTAATATGTAACTGTTAACGTTTCTTGGAGCTTTTAAACTGGGCTTGTTAAGGGTCATTCCTCAAATCAACACTCATAATTGCAAATCTAAGCATTATTTTGAAAATTGTCTTAAAATGTTGCACGCTTAAGCAATGACGTATGTGTTCCACTTATATTGTGTAATGTTAACATTGTGACTCATTTTTTGTTCTTAACGCTTCTGCACATTTGACTTCAGTCTAATGGAAAGGGAGTTTCATGGGGGGAAAAATTAACAGTAAATTTATAAGATGTGCTGTCGTTTGGTATTTATTTACAGCTGTGGAATAGTTATATAATTGGTCATCTGGTTCTGAGCATCGAATGAAGTGAAGAGGGATTCAGAACACATTGCAATATTTTGTCTTTTTGTGTAGTGAGTGTGAATTCATTTAGTGTTTTTCACACTCAACACTTTTTTCACTGGACCGAAATATAAAACCCACGAGAATGGGTGTGTCAAACATGTGCGCGCGTGTGTATGTGTGTGTGTGTTTGGGGGTGGGGGGTTTGTGCATGTTGCATTTCCACCCTAACAATTACATTTAAACGTCACACACATACACAATCCCCAAAAAGCCTATTGAAGTACTGAATATTTCTCATTCTAATACATTACAATGCATTTCTTGTACACTTTTCTAAACACTGAACTCATTTTCCACCCTAATCTCTTATTGCAGGGTCCAGAACATTGCTCCAGCCTGAATTTCGGCTTGGGTTTAAGCGGTCCTGTACTGGGAATATCTGGCTCTGAGTTGGAGGCAGATGTTAAATACACTTTCAAACTGTCTATCAGCAAAGATGGAATGACACCAGAGTCCACCACACAAACTGTGAGCGGGCGCCTTGTACAAAATTGAGGTAACCTGTTCCAATATAGCTGACAAATGTGTGTGCGTGTACGTGCGTTGCCAGGTGCTGGTCCAGAGTGGACACATTCCCATGGTATATCTGGAGTGTGTGTCCTGTAGGGCTCAGTCCATTTACGAAGTCAGCCAGAACTCCTATGTCTACCTCCGTGGAACCTGCACTAACTGCCAGGGCTTTCACCGCGGGGTAAAAACTCACAAGCCACACTAGAACACACACACTATCACCATACCAATATGGCTGTCTCAGTGAGATGAGGTCACTGCTGCACACAGACAACAGTGAGGTCATTATTTCCAGCGTCTTCCTCCTCATTCGGCATCTCCTCTGTTGTCGAGTATTCCACCGTTTCTGGTGCAGGTATTAGTGAGTGGGTGTGAGACTGAGATCATATAAGTAGAGCCAGAGAGAATCAGTTCTATCCTTATTAAAAATGGAAAACAATGGGAAAAGACAAAATATGTGCTGAGTGACTCAAGTGTACAGTATTTAGCAGCTGGAAGTGCTTATGTGGCTTAGCTGAACTCCCAACTCATTGTCTCAGGCGTGCATATCATCAAAATTGTAACATTGGAAATGCAGTTTAATCCAGTGTGACATTACAACCTATTTTTCTCTGTCCTTCTCAGAGATGGACTGCCATGACGCTGCAGAACGAGACTCTGATCCTGGACTCGTCCTCGACCACAACAGGAAAGGACTGTATGAACCTGGTGCTGCGGCAGGGTGTCCTTCGCCATGGAGACTCGTACATTTTCACTCTGCACGTAACTGATGACACGCTGGATGGTGAGGGTGCTGCCTCCGTCACGTTGCACCACAACATGCCGCCAGCTGGCGGGGAGTGTCACCTGAAAGCGGGAGGGGAGTCGGGGGGAGACGATGGTGAAGCAGACGGTGGAGGTTGGACCATTCGAACGCTACTGGACAGAGTACACTTCAACTGCTCAGGTAAAAAATTCTTTACGTACATTTATCATGTTACACTATGAAAACAGTTGGGTCAAAAATAACTCAAATTGGGTCAAAAGGGGACCAACCCAGCTTTTGGGGTATTCATTTAAATCCCCACAAAAATGGGTCAAATAAATAACCCACAACACAACACGAAACATTGGGCACAAAAAAAAATAAATAAAATGAAATAAAAAGTTTTGTTTAGATTTTTTTGTTCCAATGCAAAAATGTGGGTTGTTTTGTGATTTAAATGTTTGGCCCATCCTTCTGGGTTGAATAAATAACCCAAAATTGGGTTATTTATGTGTTTAATAAATAACCCAAAAAGTAGATTATTTAACTCTAGGTCAAATAAATAACCCAAAGGTTAGGTTATTTAACTCTGGATCAAATAAATAACCTAAAAAGTTGATTTTTTTAAAACTTTTTCGGGTTAAATAAATAACACAAAAAAATGGGTTATTTAATTTTGGGTCAAATAAAACAACCCAAAAAGTTGGGTTATTTTTGTTGTTAAATATAAATAAAATAAAAAGTTGGGTTATTTATGTGTTTAATAAATAACCGAAAAAGTTAGGTTATTTAACTCTAGGTCAAATAAATAACGCAAAGGTTAGGTTATTTAACTCTGGATCAAATAAATAACCTAAAAAGTTTTTTTTTGTTTTTTTTACATTTTGGGGTTAAATAAATAACACAAAAAATTGGGTTATTTAATTTTGGGTCAAATAAAACAACCCAAAAAGTTGGGTTATTTTTGTTGTTAAATATAAATAAAATTTAAAAAATGGATTATTTTACTGTTGGTCAAATAAATAACCCAAAATGTTGGGCTATTTTTGTTGTTAAATAAAAGCATTTTTTTAAATGGTTTATTTAACTCTCGGTCAAATAAATAACCCAAAAAGTGTGGTTACTTTTGTTGTCAAATAAAAAAAAAATTGGATTATTTTACTCTGGGTTAAATAAATAACCCAAAAATTTGACCTATTTTTGTTGTTAAAAAAAGTGCTTTAATTATGGTTCAAATAATAAACCGAAATATTGGGTTGTTAAATCATAAAAAAAAATATATATATATATATATATATATATATATGTATAACAAAAATAATAATAATAATTCATTACATACGGAAGTGCCTTTCAAGACCCTCAAGGACGCCGTGCAACAGTTAAAAACTAAATTTAAAAGAAAGGATTAAATAGAACCATGAATAAAGGAGCAGTGTGATTATATCGTCGACGATCTTGAACAAGTGGGTTTTCAGATTGGATTTGAAAACGGTTTTTAATAATAAAAAAAAGTTGTTATTTAATTTTGTGTCAAATTAATAACCCCCAAAAATTGGGTTAGTTCATAATCGTTACTATCATGCTCCCACCCCTAACCTCTATCCTCCCTCCCTCCAGGTTACAGTGATCGGGGCGTCTCCGAGACACCTTTACTCTACAGTTTGTTGGTGACCCGCTGCAAGGAAGACTACTGTGAGGAGTTCTGCGTGTATAAAGGAAGCAGTCCAGAGCATTCGGCCTTCCTTCCTCCAGGCTTCAGCTCGGCTCGACACCGCGTAGCTGTCTCAATCACCGTGGAGGACCTTCAGGGAGCAACAATCACTGCACTCAACAAGTAACTAAGTCAATTTGGGCTACTAAGAACTAATGAGACAAATGTAGAAAGCAAAGCGACTGTATTGATGACTGTTTGCGCACAGGTCAATTGAAGTGGTGCTGCCGGATCCACCAGCTGTGTACAGTAGTCTTCCTCACTGGCTGGCCGAGCTGACTGACAGCAGACTTAAACAGCTGCTGGAGCAAGGAGACTCCCAGAGGGTCAGGGAGCTCTCCTTGGCTCTTATTACTGTTCTGAACGAGGTAGGAGAGGCCTCAACATCAAAAGCTGACTGTGTGCAACTTTTTGAACCAATTCATTACTCACAATTATAGAAACCATCAATGCTATTCAGGAAACACAATACCGGCACTAATTCCTGATTGTTTGTCCTAACAGTACGAGCAGAGCCGGGAGTCAACTCGGGTGTCTCAAGCCGAGCGGGATTACCGAGTCAGAGTCCGCAGCAACATTACCAAGGCGCTGACTGCACTGGATCTGAACACTGTAAATGACATTCAGCAAACCTCTGCTGCGCTGGCCCAATGCACAGTGAGTATGTTTTGTCTGGAGAGGGTGAGACGGGAAGAATGAAAGGTAACAACCTGAAGAGCGTAGAAAAGTGACCTGTCGTTTCCTATGTGTGTTTTTAGGCGGTGAGTCGGGAATTCATCTGCGAGGAGTGTCAGAACAGCACACTCAACAAACTCGAGTCCATGTTAGAGATTCTGCAAAATGACACCAAGCAGGGAACGGTTACTCCAACTGAGATAGCCGACAACATCCTGAATATCATGGGTAATATAATAATGGCATTATGTCTTAACACACATTTAATTGACAATATGACAACCTCACATCTATTCCAAAAGGTGATCTGATCCATCAAGTCAGCCAATCAGCATCTTACTTCCAACCCCCCTACGTGGATTCGGCATCAATCTTCTCTACGTCTCCGTTGACCTCGTCTGGCGCATACCACGCTGGCATCCAGTTGGACCCCTCCCCTTCCACCCTAGAGCCGCACCCACTGCGAGTGGCAGCCAAAGCCTACAGCCTGTCCTCGGTCCTCATGCTTATCCTGATGCACGGCCGCGTCCTGAACGAGGAGCCGCTCGTGCTCAGGGGATCGGAGATCGCTGCCACGGGGAAGCTGGCGGACCCCCAAAGCCTGCTCTGTTACCATGGCAACAGCAGTCCAGGTGGGCCTGTTTATTCAGTGTGAACCAATCAGTCAGTGGTTGTCAATTATAAGGAGCGTCAGGATCAATGTGTCAATCTCAATGTCGTCTGTCTCCAGAGTGCCAGCGGTTCTCCATCCCCAGGGCCTTCAACAGCAGTCTTGGCAGAGCAGCTGCAGGCAACAGTGTCATGCAGTTACTCTTCCAGGTAAGTACAGCAAATACGGACTCTGCAATCCTCTGTAATTGTGATTTGTCCTCCGTAAACCCCTTTTTTTTTCCTCCCCAGTTGGAGTCTAACCCCTTCCCCTTCAACTATGTCGCCAACTACACCGTCTCCACAGAGGTGGCATCCATGGAGTTCCGCACTGAAAATGGCACCCAGATTCCCATCTCCGGACTGGATGACAGTCTCGCCATCACCGTTGCCATTAACAATGGCACCGGCGGAGAGCTTGGCGCAGAGGCCTCAGGTGCCGGCGGCGTGCCTACGGCCGGCGCCGTGAACATCAGCCAGTGCGACTCTGTCATCGTCAGGGTGATCACGGGGAACAACAACCGACAGGCTGGACTGTTTGTTCAGCTCAACTTTACCTCTCTGGAAGGTCAGTGCTCAGTTGGATTTATTTGAACTGTGAGTAAGCAGGTACATTAATATCTCTGTGAGAGGGAAATAAGTCACTGTTAGTGTAGTTGTACATTTGCCTGACTTTGGTGCTGGCGGAATGGGTTCAGTTCACTCTCAGTGACGGTAAATACATGATGTGGGATATAAAAATTGCACAGTACATTTTGTAGAGTACATTTTACTCTAAAAATAGTCTATTTGGTCCCACTCTAAACAGAGTAAAAGTCATTTTTACGAGAGAATTTGATTTTTGAATTTCTCTTGAAAAAAACTATTAAAGATTTTTCACTCCGAAATTCTAAGTACATTTTGCAAGGAGATATTTTAACAAAATTTTACTAAGGTTTTTTTTTCTTCATTTTCGTCACTTAACTTCAGAAACAGACAGCCAATCTACTCCCTGAGCCATGTTGCTCCTACTGTGCTCGTCAGCTGGAATTTTTGTACCTCCAAGAAACCTCCTTTTGGGTATTAGCAAACAGTAGGAGTGGCATAACTCAGGTGGTAGAGTGGCAGTCTTCCAAACTGAAGGTTGTGAGTTAGTTCCTCAACCCTTTGTGAACTCTAGAAAGAGAAATGTTGACCAACTTAATTGAATTACTTCAATTGGTAACACAATTGAATTACGTTAATGCAAAGTTAATATTTTGAGTTCATTAAACTTAACTCGTTCACTTCCAGCCATTTTCACTCAAACAATCCCCTTCACTCCCGGCTGTTTTACTAGATTTTGACAGATTTTGCAAGGCCCACAGAATATTCTATTGCTATAAAAACATGAAACCTACCAAAAGAAAGATTAGAGTCTCTTCTTTCATCAAGAAAAAAAAGAAGTATATTTCTATCTGTTTCCGTTCTGCAGCAATTAGCATTAAAATATAGCTAAGTTTCATCATTATTCACAAATCTATTTAGAATTCTGAGTAATTGAGGGTTTTTTCAACATGGTCCTGGTTCATTTCCTATGCTCTTCTGCCACCTGCTGGCCGCTTGTGTAATAACTACCATTTCTTCAACCTTTTTTGCATTTGAGAGGCTGCATCAAAGCCTTCTGTATGCTCTAGCATAAAAACACATAAATACGTCTTTGGGACACTTAAAACATTTAAAATAGAACATATGTAGACATTTTTGGGAGCAAATTAGTTAATATATTAACTTTGGATTGATACCAATTGAAGCAATTCAATGAAGTTGGTCAATGGTCAGCAATTCTCTTTTTAGTCTTAAGTTGGTTTAACAATTATTTTTTTTAGAGTGAAAATTGACTTCTGAGTGATAAAACTATGCCAATTCTCTCGTACACAGTAAAAATACTTACTCTCTTCCTAGTGTAAATTTTACTCTGTTTAGAGTGGGACCAAATAGACTCTTTTTACAGTAAAATGTACTCTACAAAATTTACTGTGTGGATGAACGGAGGGACAATGTGAACATTCAAATTTTAGTACAAAAAAGGGAGGGGGGTTATACCTAATGTATATATATTTTTTTATTTTATTTTTTTTAATTTTTTATTTTAATTACTGTATCCCTTTGCACAGATACAGGAGGCAGAACTGAGAGCAATGAAGATACAGAAGAGCCATATATCGAAGCCTACCTTCATTCCCATGAACAGCCTAACGAATTCAACTGCACCGACAGAAAGCGCATTACACTCAATATGACCCGAAGCCAAAGCCTTGATCATCAGAAGTACACTTTCTTCCTATCGCCTGAGTAAGATCCCCTCATTACCGATGCATGATAAACACGCTTGTAAAATCGAATCACTATGCATTTCTGCTGTGTGTTCCACAGGACGTATGACACCACACTCGACTACTTCATCAACGTGAGCACGCCCTGCAGCCGCACCTCACCGTCTGCCGGGGTTCATCTTGAGGTGGGGCTGTTTGCCTCGCTGTGCCAGTACTTTAGCGAGAGCGAGAAGCAGTGGCGAACGGACGGCATGGTTCCCCTGGCAGAAACCAACGCCAGCAGAGCCGTTTGCCGCACCAGACACCTCACCGCCTTCGCCGCAGGCCTCTTTGTGCCACCTCACGCAGTCAGCTTTACAGTACCAGTCAGTACTAGAATCAACAAAACAAAACAAAAACATATTCTGTGACATTCAGTAAGATCAACATGTAACTTTGTTCTTTTTTCTTTTTTTTTTCAGTTGCGCTCTGGCCCACCAAGCTTAGTGGTGTTGCTGGTGTGCATTCTGGGCTTGC